>NC_058093.1:111900000-112525000 GCF_020171115.1 Neogale vison | reverse complement strand
ATTTATTACAGAGATCTGTGATCAGTGATCTTTGATGTTACCACAGCCATTGCTTTTGAGTGTCACAAACCATATCCATATAAAATGGTGAATTTAATGGATACAGGTATATGTTCTGACTGCTCCACTAACCAGCCATTCCCCTATCTCTCTCCCTCTGCTCAGACCTCCTTATTCCCTAAGACACAACAATATTGAAATCAGTACAATAAGCCTACAATAGTCTCTAAGTGTTCAAGTGAAAGGAAGAGTCGCATATCTCTCACTTTAAATAGGAAACTAGAAATGATTAAGCTTAGTGAGGAAGGTATGTCAGGAGCCAATATAGGCCTAAAGCTAAGGCTCTTATACAAAACAGTCAGCCAAGATGTGTGCAAAGAAAAAGTTCTTCAAGAACTTTTAAAAGAGCTACTCCAGAGAACACATGAATGATAAGAAAATGAAACAGCCTTATTGCTGATAAGGAGAAAGTTTGAGTGGTCTGGACAGAATAAACTAGCTACAACATCTCATTAACTACATCCTAGTCCAGAAAAAAAAACCTAATTTTCTTCAGTTCTATGAAGTCTGAGGGAGGTAAAGAAGCTGTAGGAAAAAAAAGTCTGAAGCTAGCAGAGGTTGGTTCATGAGGTTTAAGAAAAGAAGCTGTATCTATAATATCAAACTGTAAGGTGAAGCAGCATGTGCTGATGTAGAAGCTGCAGCAAGTTCTCCAAAAGATCCACCTAAGATCATTAATGAAGGTGGCTACACAAAACAACAGATTTTCAGTGCAGACAAACAACCTTCTATTGGAAAAGGATGCCATCTGGGACTTTCATAGCTAGGGAGAAGAAATCAATGCCTGGCTTCAAAGCTTCAAGGAACAAGCTGACTCTCTTGATAGGAGCCAATGGAGCTGGTGACTTTAAGTTGACCTCAGTGCTCATAGATCATTCTGAAAATCCTAGAGCCTTTAAGAATTATGTTTAAATATACTCTATACTCTGCCTGTGCTCTGTAAAAGGAAAAATAAAGCCTGGATGAGAGTACATCTATTTACAACATGGCTTACTGAGTATTTTAAGCCCACTGTTGAGACCTACTGCTCAGAAATAAAGATCTCATTCAAAGTATTACTTCTCAGAGGCACCTAGGTGGCACCTTCAGTTCAGGTCATGATCTCAAGGTCCTGGGATCAAGCCCTGCATCAGGCTCCAGGCTCCCTGCTCAATGGGGAGTCTGCTTCTTCCTCTCCCCTTGCTCCTACCCCTCACTGGTCTTCTCTATCTCTCTCTCTCTCTCACTCTCATAAATAAATAAAATCTTTTTTAAAAAGTATTGAAGTGCCTGGGTGGCTAAGTGGGTCAAACCTCTGCCTTTGGCCCAGGTCCTGATCTCAGGGTCCTGGGATCAAGCTCAGCAGGGAGCCTGCTTCCCCCTCTCTCTCTGCCTGCCTCTCTGCTTACTTGTGATCTCTCTCTCTCTCTCTCTCTGTCAAGTAAATAAATAATATCTTTTTTAAAAAAGTATTACTGCTGGGGCACCCGGGTGGCTCAGTGGGTTGGGCCTCTGCCTTTGGCTCAGGTCATGATCTCAGAGTCCTGGGGTCGAGCCCCGCATTGGGCTCTCTGCTCCGCAGGGATCCTGCTTCCCCTTGTCTCTCTCTGCCTGCCTCTCTGCCTATTTGTGATCTCTCTCTCTGTGTCAAATAAATAAAATCTTTTTCAAAAAATAAAAATAAAAAAATTTAAAAAGGATTACAGCTCATTGAAAATGCATGTGGTCACCCAAGAGCTCTGATGGGTATGTGCAATGAGATTAATGTTGTTTTCATGTCAGCTAACACAACGTCCATTTTGCAGCCCATAGATCAAGGAGTAATTTTAATTTTAAAGTCTTATTATTTCAGTTCATGGATCTAACTGCCATGGTTATTCCTCTGATGGACATGGGAAAAGGTCATTGAAAACCTTCTGGAAAGGATTCACCATTCCAGATGCCATTAAAAACACTTATGATTCATGGGAAGAGGTTAAAATATCATCATTAACCAGACTTTGGAAGAAAGTGATTTCAGCCCTCATGGATGACTTTGAGGGTTCCAGACCTCGGTGGAGGAAGGACTGAAGTTGTGGTAAAAATACCAAGAGAATTAGGATCAGAAGTGGAGCCTGAAGGTGCTCTTCGGTGGCTCAGTCACTTAGGTGTCTGACTTCAGCTTGGGTCATGATATTGGGGTCCCGGGATCGAGCCCCATGTAGGGGTCTATGCTCAGCAGAGAGCCTGTTTGTCCCTTTGCCCCTCCCCACTCCCCCTCCTCATGATGTCTCTATGTCTGTCTCTCAATAAATAAATAAAATCTTAGAGCAGAAAGAAAGAGGGGCGCCTGGGTGGCTCAGTGGGTTAAGCCTCTGCCTTCGGCTCCGATCATGATTTCAGGGTCCTGGGATAGAGTCCCATATCGGGCTCTCTGCTTGGTGGGGAACCTGCTTCCTCCTCTCTCTCTCTCTCTCTCTCTCTCTCTCTCTGCCTGCCTCTCTGCCTACTTGTAATCTCTCTGTGTCAAATAAATAAATAAAATCTTTAAAAAAAAAAGAAGAAGAGGGGCGCCTGGGTGGCTTAGTGGGTTAAGCCACTGCCTTGGGCTCAGGTCATGATCTCAGGATCGAGTCCCGCGTGGGGCTCTCTGCTCAGCAGGGAGCCTGCTTCCTCCTCTCTCTCTCTGCCTGCCTCTCTGCCTGCTTGTGATCTCTCTCTGTCAAATAAATAAATAAAATCTTTAAAAAAAAAAAAAAGAAGAAGAAGAAGGAACAAAAGGAAGGAAAGAAGAAAAAGAAATGGAGCCTGAAGATGATACTGAATTGCTGCAATCTCATGGAAAAATTTGAACAGATAAGGAGTGGCTTCTTACGGATAAGCAAAGAAAGTGGTTTCTTTTTTTTTTTTTTTAAGATTTTATTTATTTATTTGACAGAGACACAGAGAAAGAAGGAACATAGCAGGGGGAGTGGGAGAGAGAGAAGCAGGCTTCCCACTGAGCAGGGAGCCCAATGCAGGGCTCAATTCCAGGACCCTGGGATGATGACCTGAGCTGAAGGCAAATGCTTAACGACTAAGCTACCCAGGTGCCCCCCAAAATTGTTTTTTTTTAAGATTTTATTTATTTATTTGACAGACAGAAAGAGATCACAAGTAGGCAGAGAAGCAGGCAGAGAGAGAAAGGGGGAAGCAGGCTCCCTGTTGAGCAGAGAGCCCAATGCAGGGCTCTGACCCAGGATCCTGGGATCATGACCTGGTCCAAAGGCAGAGGCTTTAACCCACTGAGTCACCCAGGCGCCCCACATTTTTTGTTTCTTGAGACGGAGCCTATTCCAGGTGAAAGTGCTGTAAAGATTGTTGATATGACAACAAAAGATTTAGAATATTAAATAAACTTAGTCAATAAATCAGTGGCCATGTTTGAGAGGATTGACTCCAATTTTGAAAGAAGTTCTACTATAGGTAAAATATTATTTTGTGGGTGAAATATTATTAAACAACATTGCATATTGGCAGACAAATCATTCATGAAAGGAAGAGTCCACTGATGGCATAGATTCATTGTTGTCTTACTTTAACAAATTGCCACAGCCACCCCCTCTTTCAGTGACCCTGGTCAGCAGCCATAAACACTGAGACAAAACCCTCCACCAGCAAAATGATTATGAGTCACAGAAAGCTCAAATTATGGTTTGCATTTTTTAGCAATCAAATTTTTTTAAATTATATACATAAGTTTTTAAACACAATGCTATTTCACACTTAATAGTCTACAGTATAGTGTAAACATAACTTTTATATGCACTGGGAAACCAAAAAAATCATTGACTCCCTTTATTGCAATATTTACTTTATTGCAGTAGTCTAAAACCAAGCCTGCAGTATCTCCACAGTATACATATATAGTATAGTTTTCCCTGAAGTAAACCTACTTAAATTGCATGTGAAAGAGACAGACACAAAGAAAAAGTGATACAGAACAATTACCATAAAGACCCTACTTGGGGTGCCTGGCTGGCTCAATTGGTAGAGCATGCAACTCTTGATCTCAGGGTTGTAGGTTCCAGACCGATGTGGAGTATAGGAATTACTTGAAAATAAAATCTTGGGTGCCTGAGTGACTCAGTGAGTTAAGCCTCTGCCTTTGGCTCAGGTCGTGGTCTCAGGGTCCTGGAATCAAGGACCTCAAGACCTCATTGGGCTTTCGGCTCAGCGGGGAGTCTGCTTCCTTCTCTCTCTCTGCCTGCCTCCCTCCCTACTTGTGATCTCTCTCTCTGTCTGTCAAATAAATAAATAAAATCTTTAAAATTAAAAAAAAAAAAGACCCTAGGGGCACCCGGGTGGCTCAGTCAGTTAAGTGTCTACCTTCAGCTCAGGTCATGATCTCAGAGTCCTGGGATTGAGTCCTGCATCAGGCTCCCTGCTCACCAGGGAATCTGCTTCTCTCCGTGACCCTCCCCCTTCTCATTCTCTCTCTGTCTCTCACTCTTTCTCTCTCTCAAATAAATAAAACCTTAAAAAAAAAAAGACCCTACTTGGTTACATTTCTGAACTGTAAGGATAAACATTTTTTCAGACATCTAAGCATAAATAGCAAGCCTTCATGCAACGACAATTCCATGGGGAAAGAATAGTCTTTTCAATATATGATACTAAGGCAATAGGATATCCACATATGAAAGGATGGTTTTTGGATCCTTACCTCATTCTATATGCAAAAATTGGATCTAAAGGGCCAAAAAAAACCTATATGTAAGAACCAAAATCATAGAACTCTGAGAAGAAAACAGTATATTTAGTTAGGCAATAATTACTTAGCTATAAAACCATGCATAAGTGACAATAGAAAAAAATAGGTTGGATTTTATCAAAATTTAAAACTTTTGTACTTCAAGTGACATCACCAAAAAAAAAAAAAAAATGAAAAGGCAATCCACAGAATAGGAGAATACATTTATAAATCTTGTATCTGCTTAGGACTTGTATCTAGAATACTTAAACAACACTTGCAACTCAATAATAAGACAACCCATTTTTTAAATGGGCAAAGGATTTAAATAAACATTTGTTCAAATAAGATGTGAAGGGTACCTGGGTGTCTCAGTTGGCTGAGTGACTGCCTGTGGCTCAGGTCATGATCCTGGAGTCCCAGGATTGAGTCTTGCATTGGAGGGGGGTTCCTGCTCATCAGGAAGTATGCTTATCCCTCTAATTCTCCTCCTCAGGCTCTCTCATTCTATCTCTCTCTCTTAAATAAATAAATAAAATCGTTTTTCCTCAAGAAATTAAATATAGAACTTCCCTATGACCCTGGCATTGCACTCCTGGGTATTTACCCCAAAGATACGTAGTGAAAAGAAGGGCCATCTGTACCCCAATGTTTATAGCAGCAATGGCCACGGTCGCCAAACTATGGAAAGAACCAAGATGCCCTTCAATGGACGAATGGATAAGGAAGATGTGGTCCATATACACTATGGAGTATTATGCCTCCATCAGAAAGGATGAATACCCAACTTTTGTAGCAACATGGATGGGACTGGAAGAGATTATGCTGAGTGAAATAAGTCAAGCAGAGAGAGTCAATTTTCATATGGTTTCACTTATTTGTGGAGCATAACAAATAGCATGGAGGACATGGGGAGTTAGAGAGAAGGGGGTTGGGGTAAATTGGAAGGGGAGGTGAATCATGAGAGACTATGGACTCTGAAAAACAATCTGAGGGGTTTGAAGTGGCGGGGGGGGTGGGAGGTCGGGGTACCAGGTGGTATTATAGAGGGTACGGATTGCATGGAGCACTGGGTGTGGTGAAAAAATAATGATACTGTTATGCTGAAAATAAATGAAAATAAATAAATAAATGAATGAATGAATAAAATCTTTTTTAAAAGATGTGAAAATGGCCAGTAAGTGCATGAAATGATGCTTAGTATCATTAATGATGTAAATAAACAT
This sequence comes from Neogale vison, assembly GCF_020171115.1. Lineage (NCBI taxonomy): Eukaryota > Metazoa > Chordata > Mammalia > Carnivora > Mustelidae > Neogale > Neogale vison. Next base: position 112,519,024 of record NC_058093.1, on the reverse strand, counting down.
AAGAAGATACCAATTAGCATCACTGTGATAAATAAGATAATAACAGGTGTTCACAATGTGGAGAAACTGGGACCCTCATACACTGCAAGCTGGAATGTGAAATGGTGCAGCCACTCTGGAAAACAGGCAGTTCATCAGGATGTTAAACACAGTGTTACCATGTGATCCAGCAATTCTGATCCTAGGCATATACCCAAAAGAATTGAAACATATGTCCACCCAAAAACTTGATCATGAACTTTCATAATAGAAGTGGGAGCAATCTGGGGCTCCTGGGTGCCTCAGTGAGTAATGCAACCAGCTTTTGGTTTTGTCTCAAGTCTTAATCTCATAGGTTGCAGGAGGGAGCCCTGAAACAAGATTTGTACTCAGCAAGGAGTCTGCCTGAAGATTCTCTCTCTGCCCCTCCCCTCACCTAAGTGCACTCTCTTTCAAATAAATTGATCTCAAAAAAATAAAAAATAGAGGCACCTGGGTGGCTCAGTTAAAGCCTCTGCCTTCGGCTCAGGTCATGATCCCAGGGTCCTGGGTCTGAGCCCTGCATAGGGCTCTCTGCTCGGCAGGGAGCCTGCTTCCCCCACTCTCTCTCTCTGCCTGCTTCTCTGCCTACTTGTGATCTCTGTCTTTCAAATAAATAAAATCTTTAAAAATAAATAAATAAAAATAAGAGTGAAAACAACTCAAATATCCATCGACTGTTGACTGTGCAAACAAAATGTGCTACAGTGGAATATTACTCGACCATAAACTGGGATGAATTATTGATACATGCTACAACATAAATGAGCCTGGAAAAACATGATGAGTGAAAGAAGCCAGACACAAAAGACCAAACATTCATGATACCATATATACACAAAATACCTAGAATAGCCAAATTCCTACATCAGTGTTTGCCAAGGGCTGGAGGGAGGAGACATTAGGGAATGGATAAGAAGTTTCTCTTTGGGGTGATAAAAATGTTACAAAATTAGAGAACGGTAATGGTTGCAAAACTCTAAATATACAGAAGTTAAGTTGTATACTTTTAGCAGGTGATTTTACGGCATGTAAATTATATCTCAGTAAAGCTACTTTAAAAAAAAAAAAGTTTCTTCAAGGCCTCAAAAATAGGGGCGCCTGGGTGGCTTAGTCGGTTAAGTGTCTTGCCTTCAGCTCTGGTCATGATCCCAGGATCCTGGGTCCGAGTCCCATATCAGGCTCCCTGCTCAGTGGGGAGCCTGCTTCTCCCTCTGCCTCTGCTTCTCCCCCTGCTTGTGCTCTCAATCTCTCTCTCTCTCTCTCTCAAATAAATTTTAAAAAAAAATCTAAAAAAAAAAAAAAAAAAAAAAGACCTGAGGCGCCTGGGTGGCTCAGTGGGTTAAAGCCGCTGCCTTCAGCTCAGGTCATGATCCCAGTGTCCTGGGATCGAGCCCCTCATCGGGCTCTCTGCTCAGCAGGGAGCCTGCTTCCTCCTCTCTCTCTGCCTGCCTCTCTGTCTACTTGCGATCTCTGTCAAATAAATAAATAAAATCTTAAAAAAAAAAAGACCTCAGTAAGACTCACCTGACTTCACCGTGTCAAATTCAGTGACACATAGCAATGTCTAACCTCTAAGGGAAAGATTAACCTAAAATTTTTATACACAGTCAAAATGTCTATTCAAATACAAAAGCAACAGGCAGACTGCTGAAAAAGGCACACAAGAGAGAAATCTAGCTTAACAAGAAAGATTGAAACTAAAGAATATGACACCAGAGAAGTGAAGGTAAAAGAATTAGAAGTGAAAATTCAATCAACTTAAATATAGAACCAAGATAAAACAATAGGGAAAACACAGTTTGAATAGAATGTAAATGTTATAAACAAAGAAAGAAAATTGAGTCCTTTCTTCCAGAGATGAGGAGAAAAATATTAAACTACTTTCCTCTTCCCTTCTTTCTGCCTTTTGAGTTTGTTCTCTATATACATGTTTAGTTTTGTTTTTTAACATCGTCAGTATGGCTCTAGTTTACCCTGTTCTATGGGAACGAACAACTCCAAAACCTCAGTGGCTCAACAGTACAAGTTTATTCCTTGCTCAGGTCACATATCTAATACTGGTTGTCCCAGGGTTCTGCACTACACACTCACCTTGAGACCTAGACTGACAGAGTTTCACCATCTTGGAGCTGCAGCCCTGGAAATACCTGGCCCTCATGTCAACACACTAGGGGAAAGACTGCTGGACGGTGATCACTGGGCAATAAAAGGCTTCAGTCCAGAGGCAAGACTTGTCACTTTGACTAGCTCCTCTGACTCACAGCCCATTGCCTTGTCTTATCTGCAAAGGGACAAAAAATATAAAGTCCAATGTCCCTGGCAGCAAAGGAGGACTGGATATGGGCAAGCTCTTAAAGGATCAACCTCGGCACAGGATGTGGCTCTGGCCAGTCAAATTTGCCTTCCTTGGACTTGAAGTACATTTCTAAGATGTTAAAGGGTCCTAAATGATAGAGAGTCTTCTGTCTCTAGTCATTTTGAAATAGACCTCCCTAGGAGGGTGCTAAAGCCAGGAGCACTGTGTCTGGGGATTAGTTTCAGGATCTTATACTGGTCAGTGACACCCTTGCTGTCCTCACAGGACCTGTGGAAAGTTTCAATTTTGACTGTGGTTTTCCTGTGTGTCTGTAGCCAACCTGTTTCACCAGGTCTCCAAAGATGTCCATGTTTTTCCATAAATTATTTATTTCCCTACAGCAGCCAAAGTGGATTTTTGTCATTTGAAACTGAAAACCCTTCCTGATTGCGGACTGCTATGCATATAGCAATCAGGACAATCACGTGACTGGGAAACCTTCCCATTTTCATTTACTTGTTCTGTGCTTTTGAATGAGACTTACGATAGAAAAGCTGTATTTATGGGTTCGGCATAAAGGAATTTACTCCCATTCCCCAAGTGGGGCTATTCCTACCAGAATTACCCTTGTTAGATTGGTCTTTTTTTTTTTTTTTTTTTTATTTGAGAGAGAGAGACAGTGAGAGAGAGAATGAGCGAGGAGAAGGTCAGAGGGCGAAGCAGACTCCCCATGGAGCTGGGAGCCTGATGTGGGACTCGATCCCGGGACTCCAGGATCACGCCCTGAGCCGGAGGCAGTCGTTTTAACCAACTGCGCCACCCAGGCGTCCCTGGTCTTTTTTTTTTTGAAGATTTAATTTACTTATTTGACAGAGAAAGAACACAAGCAGGGGTAGCAGCAGGCAGAGGGAGAGGGAGAAGCAGACTCTCTACTGAGTAAGGAGTCCAATGTGGGGCTTGATCCCAGGACTGTGGGATCATGACCTGAGCCAAAGGCAACTGCTTAACTGACTGAGCCACCCAGGAGTCCCTTGTTTGGCCTTTTGGAGACCTTTATTTCCCTTAAGAATAAGAACAAAAGAAATAATGTATCCTATCAACTATGACAGGACATTCTTTCTCAAAAGAGTTCTCTTCTCATCCCACTTCTTTCTCAAAACTGAGAACTTCGGATATTTTTAAAAGATATTTTATTTATTTATTATAAAGAGAGAGCACAAGCAGGTGGGGGAGGGGCCAAAGGAGAAGGGGAAACAGATACCCCACTGAGCAGGAAGCCCAATGAGATGACACAGGTCTCCATCCCAGGACCCTGAGATCATGACCTGAGCCAAAGACAGATACTCAATCAAGTGGGTCACACAGGTGCCCCCTTTGGATTTTTTTTCATCAGTAATTGAACACTACTAAACTGAAGCTAACTGCCAACTCCATTTTGTGAAGAAAAGTATGGTGTCAAGCAACTTCCAGCTACAAAAAGGACACATAAAACCCACAGACCGGGAGGGAATATTTCTAAATCATATATCTGACTTGTATCCAGAGTATATAAAGAATATTTATAACCCAATAATAAAAAGGATTACCCTATTAAAACATGGACAAAGAATTTGATTTTGATATTGCTATATATCTATTATACACATACACACACACACACACACATATCAAGGACATATACATTAAAAGATATTAGGAGGGGCGCCTGGGTGGCTCAGTAGGTTAAGCCTCTACCTTCGGCTCAGGTCATGATCCCAGTGTCCTGGGATGGAGAACCCGCATGGGGCTCTCTTCTCAGCAGGGAGCCTGCTTCCCCCCCACCCCGATCTCTGCCTGCCTCTCTGCCTACTTGTGATCTCTGTCTGTTGAATAAATAATAAATAAAATCTTTTTTAAAAAATAAAAATAAAAGATATTAGGAAAATGCAAATCAAAGTCACAATGAGATGGCACGTCACACCCAGTAGGATGGCTACAATTTAAAAAGAGGAACACTAACAAGGATTGTCAGAGATGTGGAGTAACCGGAACACTCTTCCATGGCTGGTGGGAATGGAGGGTGGTGTGGCTGGCCAATCTGGAAAACAGTCTGGTGGTTCCTCCTAATGTTAAAGCTAGAGTTACCACATAATCCAGCCAAACCACTGCTCAGTTGACAACCAAGAGAAATGAAATACTTGTCCACAAAATATACTTGTACCCAAATGCTATAGCAGCATTATTCACAGTAGCCAAGAAGCGGAAACACTTTGAATGTCCGTCAACCAGAGAGAGGATAAATACAATGCACTCTATCCACATTGTGGATTGTTATTCTGCAATAAAAAGGGAGGGAGAACTGATACATGTTACAACAGGGAGGAACATTGAAAACATGATCCCCAGTGAAAGAAGCCAGTCACAAAGGCCTCATGTTACATCACTGCATTTGTATGAACTCCCCAAAAGAGGAAATCCATAGAGATAGAAAGTAGCTTAGTGGTCACCAGGGCCTGGGGGCAGAGGCCCTGGTGAGAAGGAGCTGCTAACCAGTATGGGTTTTCTTTTTGGAGTGATGAAAATGTTCTAAAATCAATTGTGGCGGTCGTACAACTCTGAACCACTGAATTATATACTTTTTTAAAAGATTTTATTTTTAAGCAATCTCTACATCCAACCTAGGGTTTTCAAACTTACAACCCAAAGATCAAGAGTCACAGGCTGTATGGACTGAGCCAGACAGGTACCCCATGAATTGTATACTTTATTCTGTTTATTTTTTTTTATTTTTATTTTTTTTTTAGAGAGAGTGAGACAGAGTGCACCGGAGGTGAGGGGGCAGAGGGAGAGAATTTTTTTAAAGATTTTATTTATTTATTTCACAGAGTGAGAGAGAGAGAGAGAGCACAATCAGGGGGAGTGGCAGGCAGAAGGAGAAGCAGGCTCCCCACTGAGCAGGGTGCCCTATGAAGGGCTGTATCCTAGGACCCTGGGATCGTGACCTGAGCTGAAGGCAGAGGCTTTAACACACTGAGCCACCCAGGCGCCTCCAGAAAATTTTTTTAAAGATTTTATTTATTTATTTGAAAGAGAAAGAATGAGAGAGAGAGAGAGAGAAAACACGAGAAGGGGAGGGCCAGAGGGAGAAGCAGACTCCCTGCCGAGCAGAGAGCCCAATGCGGAAATCTATCCCTGGACTCCGGGATCATGACCTGAGCTGAAGGCAGATACTTAACCAACTGAGCCACCCAGGTGCCCCCAGAAACTTTTTTTGAGGCTTGAATAAGTTTGTTATTCTCATTTTCAGCTTTTGAAAGTGATTATGTTGGAAGAAAGGAGATCAGCTTCTTGCCACTAAGAGTGAGTTAGAGTTTTGCCTTGGGGAATAACTGATTAGTTTGGTCCTAAGCCATATGTGGTGCCTGGGTGGCTCAGTCATTAAGTGTCTCAGGTCATGATGTGGGATCAAGCCTCACAATAGGCTCCCTGCATCAGGCTCCCTGCTGGGCGGGAAGCCTGCTTCTCCCTCTTCCACTCCCTCTGCCCCTCCTTGCTGTGTCTCTGTCAAATAAATAAATAAATAAACCTTTCATATATATATATATATATATATATATATATATATATATATATTATTTTTTTTTTCAGTGCTTGACACCCTTCCCTTGTTCTCCCTCACCTTGTCCAAGGAGCATCTTCCAAAGACCAAAGTGAGAACTTAATCATGTTTCCCTACTATCATGTCCAGGATGTGGGTAGAGGAAGGACCTCGAAAACCCTTTTCACTAAAGCCCTGGGACCTAAAGCATTATAGAGAACACTGAAAGGAATGAATGACTCTAGACATTGGCCAAAAAGTCAAGGATTTCCTTGCTTGTCCCTCCACCCATTCATTTCTCCATAGGGCTTCCCCTGGAGGACTGCATCTCAGAACAAGCCAATGCCGTTCAGTGTAACAGGTCTCTCATCTGGAAAGTTCATGTGGTCAGGATAACTAGCACTGGATAGAAGTTGCTGCTTTTTAGGAAAGACAGCTTCTAATACACGGTCGTAAGCACCCACCTAGGGTCTGAGGTCTGGGTGGTGCCCTGGATGGGGCTGGCAACTCTTTGGCAGGATGGCTAGGTCACTCTAATTTTAGGGCCTCCATATCCTTGTCTGTAAAATAAAAAGTTTGGATTGAATAATTTCTAACTCTTGGATTACAGTTTCTTTCATTTATTTATTTATTTGTCAGAGTGAGAGAGCACAAGCAGGGGGAGTGGCAGGCAGAGGGAGAAGAACACTCCCCACTAAGGAGGGACCCAGAAGCAGACTCAATCCCGGGACCCAGAGATCATGACCTGAGCCAAAGGCAGATCGTTAACCCACTGAGCCAGCCAGGCACCCCCATACTAGTAATATATAATCTTATCTTATGAAAGGGCAAATGCTTTCAAGGCAGCATTGGCCAATAGGTCCCTAAGTGTGGGCTTCCCACTAGCGTGAAGAATCCACGTTTGTCCCCCGCAACTTTCAGGTGAGTGTCTGGAAGGAAAGAAAATGTAGGTCTTCCTGACCTATATCTCCCTCTGCTCCGCATAAGAAACTACTGTTCAGAGGTGTGTGTATCCTTCCCATCTTCTTTTCCACAGAGTAACATGCAGACAGAAAGGCATGTTCAGAGACCAATCACAGTGATTTTAGGTCGTTGGCTTTTTCATTTCACAATTCCTTAGAGAGTTTTCTTTTTCTTTTTTTAAAGATTTATTTATTCATTTTCGAGAGTGAGAGCACGCATGCACACATGAGTAGGGGTAGGGACAGAGGGAGAGGGAGAGAAGTAGATTCCCTGCTGAATGTGGAACCCTACCTGGGACCCCATCCCACGACCCTGAGATCACCACCCCAGCAGAAATCAAGAACCCAGTGGAAATCAAGAGCCTGGCTCTCAACTAACTGCGTCGCCCAGTCTCCCCTGGAGAGTTTTCTTTATTGGCCGTAGAGTTCCACCAGGCGATTTTTCCTGGATGCAAGGTTTTTTGTTTGGTTGGTTTTTTAACTTTTTTAAAGATGTTATTTTTTTGACACAGAGAGACACAGCGAGAGAGGGAACACAAGCAGGGGGAGAGAGAGTGGGAGAAGCAGGCTTCCCAAAGATTTGGAAGCCTGATGCAGGGCTCAATCCCAGGACTCTGGGATCATGACCCGAGCCGAAGGCAGACGCTTAACTGATTGAGCCACCCAGACGCCCCAAGGTTTTTTAACTTTTTATTATTACTTTTAAATAATCGCTACCCCAACATGGGGTTTGAATTCATGAACCTGAGATCAAGAGTCACATGCTCTACTGACTGAGCCAGCCAGGCACAGCCCAGCTGCATGTTTTTATTCCATGAACTCACTTATAATGCATTCTGGATGTATCCTTCCTAATGATGAAATTAGTAGCAAACATTCTCTTTTCTGTCATAAAAAAAAATGCTACATATCCTTGCATTCATGTTTGTGTGCACATATGCCTGATACCTAGAAACAGGGCTGTGACAAAAGGCAGCTTCCCAGATGCTGACCGTTGCTATGTATCCTTCCAGTCTGTTTTCCAGGCTGTGGCATGTAGATAGAGAAGCGTACAGAGAAATATATGCGTACACAGAAATATATCCCAGTGTCTGTATTGTAAAAAAGTAAGACTGAGGTTGGATTTTGGATTTTGACAGGTGCTGCCAAGTCACTTTCCCAAAGGCTATATCACACAGTCCCTGCCTCTCCACACTCCCTTATACTGGAAAGTGTTGATAATGTTTACATTTTACCAGCCTAATGATAGAAACATGTTCTTTTTTTAAAAAATATTTTATTTATTTATTTGAGAGAAAAAGAGAGCATGAGAAGGGATAGGGTCAGAGGGAGAAGCAGACTCCCTGCTGGGTGGGGAGCCCCATGCGGGACTCTATCCCAGGACTCCAGGATCATGATCTGAGGAGAAGGAAGTCACACAACTGACTGAGCCACCCAGGCACCCTGACAGAAACATGTTCTAACTTACAATTTCCTAATTGCCAGTAGGACTGATTGTTTCAGTTTATGTTTATTAGCCATTTGCCTTCCTTACGCTATGCATTGTCTATTTATTATGGTCGACTTCTCTTTGTTTTTGGTTTTTTGGGGTTTTTTTTCTCTTTCTTATCAATTTGTAATTAGACTATCACCATCGTGGATATTAGCCTTTTGATTATCACTCAGTTTCCCATTAGCCTGGTTTTCCTAACAATTTTGCTACTACTTCCCTTTTGTTCACCATCATGTTAGCAACCCTTTACCTTGATGTTATCATCTCATTTCAAGAAAACAAAACAAAACAAACTGAGCTCCTAATTTGCCCTCTTTTAAATATTAAGTTCTCGGGGCGCCGGTGTGGCTCAGTGGGTTAAAGCCTCTGCCTTTGGCTCGGGTCATGATCTCGAGGTCCTGGGATGGAGCCCCACATTGGGCTCTCTACACAGTGGGAGTCAGCTTCCTCCTCTCTCTCTGCCTGCCTCTCTGCCTGCTTGTGATCTCTCTGTCAAATAAGTAAATAAATAAATCTTAAAAAAAATTAAGTTCTCTTATGACTGGATATGAAATATTCATGCAAGTCAGCAAGGACCTTGAGGTTAGCCAAACAAGTGTTTCCCCCAAAGCATTCAGGAACAATTACTCTGAACCTACCTCGTACACAGCAGCGCAAAGCCACTCCTTCTGAGCACCTTTCTTTACCCCTCTCTGTGCAGAAAGCCCACATTTGTTCAGGTGGCTTGTCCACAGGCTTCCCTGCATTCAAAGAGTAGGTGCGCAGAGGCAGAATGCATATTCGCTCCAATGTCACTTTATCTACAGCACATTTGTCTGGCTCTCGGCTTTAGATGCATCTACTTATTCTTGATGTCTGATGTCTATATTCTATGAATGTATGTTAAAGATCCTGTATATCTAGAAAACTATAACGTGTGGCCTTTTAGCCTTTGCAGGGCCAAGGTGACAGGAGAGAGAACAGGGACTGCAGGAGGTGATGTCCCTCCTCCCTTCTGATGGGTAAGTAAATATTGGGACATATTATTGAGGCTATGCCTGATGTCATATCTGGGTTATAGCAGGGTCGGAGTAGGTGGTAGCAATCATTACCATGCATGTTAATATAATTTTAAAATCACGTTTCCACAAGTACTTAGTTGTACGGATTTATCTCCTAAACTTCACAGTACAGCTAAGAGGCATCTTAATCTGCACTGATATCATTTCCTGCTGAGTTTCCTGAAATGTCCAGGCTGAGATGTAGGCACAAGATGCCAGGATTGGCTCTTGTTGGCAGTTAGTAGACAGGAAAGGCTTCCATAAAACATAAAATTGCCATTAGCTTAATTTTTTTAAGGTCACTCAGGAAGGCTGTATTTGGCACCACTGGCTTGGCTCGGCCATTACCAGCAATAAGCTTAATGTGAACACATGGCAGCTGGAACTGCAAATGTTTTCCTTGAAGGTAAGTTGGGAATAGCGTTTCTTGGAAAGTTTAACTTTTTAGAGCAACACTGGAAGTTTGCATCTACAGACACTTAAGGGTTAATGGCCACTGGAGAACCTATATTTAAAGCTGCCTGCTCATTCTCCTGCCTGTCTGAGATTCAGACTGCAGGAGGGTGGGGTCGGGGTCTCGGGCACAGCACAGCTCCGTGGTCCTCTGCATCACTCTTAGCTCTCACTGAGCTCTGCGGTACATACAGGTAGTGTAGGGACAGGGCCTTTGCCTATGACGCCGTTTAATCTTGGCAACTCACCTGCTGGGCAGTTAGGAAGCTGAGCCTCAGAGAGGTTAAGGGACCTGTTCAGGAGGTGGAAGAGCGAAACATGAACCCCACATCTCTGCGTGTTTTTCCTTGTACTCTTCTGCTCTCTCGGTGGAGGTAGCAGACTGCTGATCTTTTCTTTCCTCACCCAGTTTGGTCATCTCCATGTTCAGGCTTTCACCTAATGAGCTGATAAGAGCTGGAAAATAACTAATGAATGTAGCCTGCCTGCCAAAAACAGGCGCCTTACATCTGCGATCTCTTAATCCTCACAGTTCTAAGAGGTAAACCTTTGAACTTTTTATTTGAATACTGTCATTGATTTTTTTTTGAAGTAGAAATACATACAGAAAAGTACACAAATCCTAAGTATCCAGCCTAATAGGGTTTCACAAAAGGCGCCCTTCTGTGTGATCATTGTGGGATTACTAAAAATAAATAAATAAACTTCAAATCAGAATCCTTTTTCTTTTTAAAGATTTTATTTATTTATTTGACAGACAGAGATCACCAGTAGACAGAGAAGCAGGCAGAGAGAGAGAGAGAGGAGGAAGCAGGCTCCCTGTGGAGCAGAGAGCCCGATGCGGAGCTCGATCCCAGGACCCTGAGATCACGACCCGAGCTGAAGGCAGAGGCTTCAACCCACTGAGCCACCCAGGTGCCCCTTAATACTTATTTTAAGTAAACATTCTTTCAGCAGGTGCCGAGTTCCTAATATGCACCAGATGCACGGAGTGTGCTTGCCTGGCTAGGCTCCTTTCCCGCATATGCCTCCTTTTGGAGCCAGAGAAAGTGCCTGCCTGTCATTATGGTTCTAGATCAACTCTCAGATTTTCTCTGCCGCCAACTGGATATCCAACAACTCAACTCAACTCGGTTCTGACGCTAAGTACTCAGAGTTAGCGGCAGACCCCACAGGTTTAAGGATTCACTGCCACAGAACTAGCCCCACTGCAGATGCCAACTGCAAGTCCCAGCCACCCATACTTCTGTTGGAGCAGCTACAGACCAGGGGTCTCATGATCCCCCTCCTAAGCTTCTGTGCTTGGCTAGAATGATTCACAGAACTTTCCTTATGTTTACTAGTTTATTATAAAGGAAACAATTCAAGAACAGCCTAAAGGTGTTTGGAACTAATATGGAGCACCCACACCTCCAAGCACACCTCCCTCCCAGCACCTCACTATGTTCATGGATCAGGAAGCTTCCAGAACCTGCTGCTTAGAGACTTTTATAGGGATCTCATCACATAGGTATGATTGATTAAATTATTGGCCAATGGTGATCAAATTCAATCTCCAGCCCCTCTCCCTACCCCAGAGGTGGAGAGCTCTAAATTCCAACCATCTCGTCATGCGGTTGTTTCCCCTGGCAACCAACTGCATCCTGAAGCCATCCTTGGCCTCCAAGAGCCACCTCATTAGCATAAACTCAGGAACGGACAGGCTGACTGGGTGGTTCAGTTGGTTAAGTGTCTGCCTTTGGCTAAGGTCCCTTATATTATGTGTTTTTTACCACAGTTATAAAACATCTAATTGTGAGGACAGTCCTGGCACACATGAAATAAATGAAAGCAAAGGAAGATAATGGCTAATTAAGTACTAAACTGTGAAGTGCTATTGGAGCTTAGAGAATGGAGATGCAATATTAGTTTGATTATTGGAAGGGGTTTGAAAGAAAGGTAAAAACTGAATTAAACCTTGAAAGAAGACAGTGGCAACAATACAGAAACCAGTATATTATTAGAGAAATTAAAGTGAAAAAATAAGGTAGTTTTTTTACAACCTAAGACAAGGAATTTTCAGTGAGGAATTAATGAACTGATAAACAAGCACATGCTGAGGCTTATCTTCAATCCTCCCTCTCATCTCCGTTTGTTCCTGCTGCTGTAACAGAACCCCACCGACCAAGGGGCTTCAGCAACACACGCTGACTCCTCACAGCTTTGGAGGCTGGGAGCCCAAGATTAAGGCACCAACAGATTGATGGCTAGTAAGGGTTCATTTCCTGGCTCATAAACAGCTGTCTTCTCGCTATGTCCTCACGTGGGAGAAGGGGTGAGGGAGCCCTGTGAAGTCCCTTTTAGAAGGGCACTGGTCCCATTCATGGGGACTCCACCCTCATGACCTGATCACCTCCCAAAGGCCTCACCTCCTCATACCATCACACTGAGGGTTAGGTTTCAACATACGAATTTTGAGGGGGACACAAACATTCAATCTATGGCACTTCTGTGGTTATAAAGGAATTCATGTAGTGTGTATTTTTAAAAAGCACTTCCTTTACAGTTATTCTAAAGGCATTTAGTTAGGATATCTTGGGGCACGTTCTTTTTTCTGCCGAGGTTCCTGAAATATCTCACAAAAAGTGTCACTTTGTAATGAGAATTTGGCAGAAATTTTCTGCTGGAGTAGTCGAAGTCTATGGGCCTTAATTATAAAGTTGGCTAATATAGCTCATTATAACACAGTAGTTTGGATGTAGGAGCCAGTACTAAGTCTCACATGGATAAAGGGGAGTGCCTTTCAGCCCAGCTGATTTGTGGCTTCCTTGCGCTTTATTCTGGCCCCATCTCCTCAACATCTCACTCTTCTTGTTAAGAGCCTGGATCAGATCAGGTGACGTGTCACGTGAGGGCACAATGGCCAGCCCCTCAGACAGACAGGAACAACAGCCAGGTCCTCAGAGCCTGCCACTTCTTTGGTTATCTGCGAATAGAAATGCTGAGCTGGTGATGAAGAACCAGTTTTCTTGAAGCTGCTGAAACAATATTCATGCCTCCTCTCCAGTGAGCTCTGTTTGGAATGTGAGAAACTATAACCTCTCTTAGCTGGGGACCTGTCCCCACTACTTCCTTCCCCCACTGGCTCCCAGGGAAGGGAGGAAGCATTACACATTGCTGTGTATTACCTGTATTTTGTGAGCTTTCTCTTTAGAGGAAAAAGAATGTTTTGTTTTGTTTTTTTAAATTCTGGTTCTACTGCTAGAACTAAAAAGTTACTCCTTAATGAGATTGACACAAAAGAGGGTTAGAAAAATGGGCAGCTACTTGAACAAAAATCTTCTGACTTATTTAGGGATCTTCCATTTTTGTCGAGATGGAAGATGGGGCTTAGGTAACACAGGATCATTTTTCTCAAATATACTCCTCCTTCCTTTAGACTCTGGGAGTTTACCAACTCCCTCATTCAGAGTAGAGGCATCTTGTCTCCTGTTATTTGAATTGTTCCAGGGACTCTTTGTAGTTTGTTCTTTTAACAGAAGATGTAATTTATCACATGAGTCTGGGGTAGTTTTATCTTCAGGCATGGACTCTTTCAGAGGTTCAAACAGTATACCCAGTGTGGTTCCTTTCCAGCTGCTCCAGGTCATGTGCTACATGGTAGCAAGACAGCAATGCCAGGAGAAACACGAGCTGTGACTTGCTCAGAAACTGTCTGGCCTGAACTGGGTCATGCGGTCATGCTTGAGCCATTCACTGGGATGGGGAGGATGAGAGATGCCAGGCCTGGATCCCGTCCATGCAGGGGAGAGTGAAGCAGAGCTGACCTAAGCAGAGGCTGGAAAGCAGTGGATGTGTGCTCCTTGGGCACCTCACCGCACGCACCCACCAGCTCCTGCTCAGGCGGGTGTGTTTACCAATAGTTAGTTCGTTTTTACTGCTGAGTAGTATTTCATGGTGTGGACCTATCACAGTTTCTTTCACCATTCACCCACTGAACGAGGTCTGAGCTGTTCATAGTTTCAGTCTAGTGTGAATACAGTGGTTATGGGCAATTGTGTAAAGGTTCTCATGAAGACTTAAGTTTTCGTTTCGCTAGGAGAAATGTCCAGTGGTGTAATTGTTAGGGTGTAGGGTTAAGAAACTGCAAAACTGGGCTGAGAAAGTGGCTCAGTCAGTTAAGTGTCTGCCTTCAGCTCAGGTCATGATCCCAGAGTCCTGGTATCAAGCCCTGCATCAGGCTCCCCACTCAGCCGAGAGCCTGCTTCTCTCTCTCCCTCTGCTACTCCCCCTGCTTGTGCTCTCTCTCTCTCTGTCAAATGAATAGATAAATTATCTTTAAAAAAGAAAGAAAGAAAGAAAGAAACTGCCAAACTATTTCCAAAGTGGTCGTACAATTTTACATTCCCATGAGCAATGTATGAGCCATCCCATTTTCTCTGCATCCTCGCCAGCATTTTGCATGCCCACTACTTTTTATTTCAGCTGTTCTCGTAGGTGTGTAAGAGATCTCAGTGTGGTCTTAACGTGTCTAATGAAAGTGACATTGAGCATCTTTTCCTGTGCTTGTTTTCCTTCCATATATCCTCTTCAGTGAAATGTTTATTCGTGCATTTTCCCTATATTCTAATTGGATTGTTTGTTTCTTACCATTAAGTTTGAGAGTTCCTTATATATTCTAGAAATGAGCTGTTTATCAGGTATGTGGTCTGCAAATATTTTCTCCCAGTCTGCAGCTTATACTTATACCCTCTTAAGAGGACCTTTCATAGAGAAAAAGTTTTTATGAAGTCCAATTGATTGATTTTTTTTTCTTTTGGATAGTGTTTTTGGTGTCATACCCACAAACCATTCAACAAGCCCAGGTCCTGAAGGTCTTCTGCTGTTTTCTTTTAAATGTTCTATAGTTTTACACTTCACTTTAAAATCTATGATCCATTTTGAGTCAATTTTTGTAAAAGGGGTTAAGTCAAGGTATTTGGGTTTTTTTGTCCATGGATGTCTAGTTACTCCAACACCATTTGTTTGAAAAGACTCTCTTTTCATCCATCAAATTGCTTTTTTATCTTTGTCAGAAAACAGTTGGTTGGTCTTATGTAAGCAATCATTTTGTTCTTTATTCTGGGAACTACATGTTTGTCCCTAAGCCAATACAGCAGTTCTGATTACTATACCCATATAAGGAAACCAAAATATCAGGTAGAGTGAGTCTTCCTACTTTTTTTTTTTCAAAATTCTTTGAGATATTCCAATTCCTGTTTTTTTTTAAGATTTTATTTGTTTTTATTTGACAGAGAGAGATCACAAGTAGGCAGAGAGGCAGGCAGAGAGAGGAGGAAGCAGGCTCCCCGCTGAGCAGAGAGCCCAATGCGGGGCTCGATCCCAGGACCCTGGGATCATGACGAAGATGAAGGCAGAGGCTTTAACCCACTGAGCCACCCAGGCGCCCCCAATTCCTGTTTTTTTCTATGAAAACTTCAGAATAAGTTTTTCTATGTTTACCAAAATCCTTGGTAGAATTTTGGTAGGAATTGCATTGTATCTATCTATATATATCGATCAATTTGGACAGAACAATATCTTTGTTGAGTCTTCCAATCCATGAACACAGTATGTCCTTTCATTTTTTTTTTTTACCTTTTTAAAATTTCTTTCAACATTTTGTAGTTTTCTTTATATATGCCCTTACATATTTTGTTGGATTTATACCCAAGTGTAAGTGAAGGAGATGTTTTGTTCCCCTCCCCATCCTGGGCCCTGCTTGCCCTTTCTCCCTGCATTCCCCTTCCTACAGCTTTGTGTGGTTTTGAAGAAAGAAGATCCCTAGTTTGGTATGTCTGGGCTCTGCCAGGGTCCTAAGGCTTTAAAGCTTAGGAACTCAGTTTCTATAGAAGTTAAGATCTCTGCCTTAAGGGGCACCTGGGTGGCTCAGTGGGTTAAAGCCTCTGACTTCGGCTCAGGTCATGATCTCAGGGCACTGGGATCGGGCCCCAAATCAGGCTTTCTGCTCAGCGGGGAGGCTGCTTCTCCCTCTCTCTCTGCCTGCCTCTCTGCCTGCTTGTGATCTCTATCTGTCAAATAAATAAATAAATAATCTTTAAAAAAAAAAAAACACTCTGCCCTGAGAAGTAAGAAAATATTCACAGCATGGGTAGCCTTCGAAATTACTCGGCTATTCACCAGACACATTTGTGGCCAGTGCTGTAGCTACATGGCACGTCACACTTTGACACGTTCATCGTACTAGCTGCAGAGCTTCAGCCGGACAGCCTTCATGATCCAGTCAGTAGGGAGGGACGGTGGGGTCAGTGAACAAGGATTCCTGATGCTTTCCAGCATATCCAGCCTCTTTTCCTTTGCATTGCTGTCACCCTCACCACTTCATCGTTTCCATTGCTTCATTATATGTTCAGTGACTTCCAATCAACATGGTTACTTTTTGTTGTTCCTGAGCAAGCCCCAAGAAAATTGTAATCTTCTTCAGCACAAATCAGTATCTGTGCTTGTAGCTTCTCACCAGCCTCTGCTTTCTGGGTCCCATAGCTTGCCTTCCCTTTTTTAATTTTTGGGGTTTTCCTTTTTTTTCTTTTTTCATTACTTTTTCTCCTTTCCTGCTGTGGTGAGATGTTGTTTATTTAGTCTCATTGTTCCTCCATCTCTGCACATAAAGGTCTCTACTAGAACACTGCAGAGGAAAACGATGGTTGTCTTGAATTGCTCTTGTGTTTCCATCTCTGAGAAATGTAAAGTCACTATATGCAGAAAGGCCTTCGGGTACCTGGGTGGCTCAGTCAGTTCAGTGACCTACTCTTGATTTTGCTCAGGTCATGATCTCAGGGTCTTCAGATTGAGTCCCAGGTCAACACTGAACATGGAGCCTGATAAAGATTCTCTCTCTCCCTCTTCCTCTGCCCTGCTTGTGCTCTATTTCTCTCTCTCTCAAAAAAAAAAAAAAAAAAAAAAAAAAAAGCCCTTGTACCATTTATAAGGTACTAACTCTTGGAATGTGTCCCACTGACCTCAGAGAGGGCTAAGAAGGAAAAGCAGATCTGACCTCAGGCTCTTTCCTTCCCTTGGTGTATATCCAGTTGCTGCAGCTTTAGGAGGTTTAAGAGTTAGAAGTTCAGGAGCTCCACAAGTCCTAAGGTGCTAGACAATTCAGGGAGGATGACAGCTTTCAGCATTCTTGGGAGAAGGCCCAGAACTTCTAAGTTTTTAACCAGGACCCAAAGGAGTTGCAACTGGCATATTCCTGGGGGGGGGGGAGCAATGGGAGAATTGGGGGAAGGATTTTTATTTTGGTGAAAACTTTAAAATAAAAATTTTATTTTGGTGATGGCTACACTGGTAGTTACCAGGTTACCACGCCAAGCCTGCCCTTCTCAATTACACTCCAGTGATGCTTGGTCTGGCTGTCTGCAAACCATTTCCCAGAATTCCTTGCCACCTGATTTCCTTTTTAGGCTCTGCTGACAGGAAGTGCTGGTGAGACCCTGGAAGGTGGGAGAAGCCGAGCATCTCTTCCTGTTGGCAGCTACTGTGGTCCTCCTCCAGTAACTGCAGGAAGTTCCAGCTCCCCACTACTTTGGTTCTCTGAGCACTAGCCCAAGGGCACCCCACAAATGTTCAAGGACCAGGCATACAGTACCATTTTAAGAGGTTCCAGCACCAGAGGTAAAATGGTTGTTCAATCCAGCACCAGCCTCTGGGGGCCTATCTTTCAAGGTCCTACATTCTGGGATGCTAAATCTTCCCTAGTATTCTCTAACCCCTAAAGGTGATAGGTACTTCTTAATTTTGCTAATTGTGGGATCACTTCAACATCTACTTCATACCCTTAGACTGTATAACCAACTCCTTGTATTAAATGCCTTTTGTTTGAAATGCCTAGTGTGATTTCTCGTTCCTGGAACCTAATTGGTATAGTACTTGGTACCAGGATTAGGAGTTATTCCCCGCCTCCCAGAACACACATGACTTTCTAATGCATCTAAAGTACTTGCCATCTCCTGCTCATCATGTCCACTCAGCAAGATGTCACCAATGTAATGGATAAGTGTGATGTTCTATGGAATGCCAGGAAGATTAAGTTCTCTGCAGGCAAGTTTACAGTGAAGAGAAGGATAGGTGACATAACCCTGAGGCTAGACAAGTGAAGACATATTCCTATCTTTGAAATACCTCTTTCCTGACTGGACCCTGATGGATATAGTAGCCATTTATAACTATTGCAATTTGAGGATGAACCACACAGGGTTCCAAAAAACATGAGATCTTGTAGAAAGTCTTAAATCTCTAGACTCAGAGAAGGAAATAGGATATATATATATATTTTTACTGCTGGATAAACACGTTGTGGCATATTCATTCAGTATGTATTGAATGACATAGTACCCAATGCAGCAAAGAAAAGAATGAATTATGCCTGTACCCAAGCAGAGAGATGCATTTCTGTGACCTAATGTTGAGAAAAAGAACCCAGACAAAAAGAATACATACTATATGAGTCTGTTTATATGATATCCAAAACAAAACTATCTCTGGTGATATAAGACAAAATAATGGTTATCTTCTGCACAGGGACTAGTACCCGGGTGAAGGCACAAACAAGGGAGCCTGCTGAGTTGCTTGAAATATCTACATCTTAATTTGGATGGATTTGTACATTCTAGGGGCACCTAGGTGACTCAGTTGGTTAAGTGTTTGCTTTCGGGAGACACCTGGGTGGCTCAGATGGTTGGGCGTCTGTCTTCTGCTCAGGTCAGGATATCCAGGTCCTGGGATCAAGCCCTGGTCAGGCTCCTGACTCAGTGGGGAGTCTGTTTCTCCTTCTCCCTCTGCCTGCTCCTCCCCCAGCTTGTGCACTCTCCGTCTCTCTCTCAAATAATAAACAAAATCTTTAAAAAACAAAAGGAAAAAAAGCTTCTGCCCTCAGCTCAGGTCATGACCCAGTGCCCTGGGCTCCTGCCACATTGGGCTGCTCAGCGAGAGGCCTGTTTCTTCCTCTCCTCCCTACTCATGCTCTCGCTCAGTATCTGTCTCTCTCTCCCAGATAAACAAAATCTTAAGGGGAAAAAAAAGATTTGTGCATTCTACATGTGTATGTTATATCTCAGTAAAAAAGTAATATAAAATTCTCAGCACAGACTACATTTTAAGAGTCTTTATAAAATAAATAGATGTGTGAGTTGAGCTTTCCAACTTGGTTTCATTTATTTTACCAGTAATAGCTAGAAGTTTAGAAACTTCTTGATGTTAAATTGTGTACCCAAGGGACATACAAAGTCTTAAAATACATCTTTTCAGAGTAGTATATATTCTCTACCACGGAGAAAATACCATGGGTCTTACCAGTTTGTCAAGAAATACTATCAGAAATATTTCATACTGGGGCGCCTGGGTGGCTCAGTGGGTTAAAGCCTCTGCCTTCGGCTCAGGTCATGATCTCAGGGTCCTGGGATCGAGTCCCACATCGAGGTCTCTGCTCAGCAGGGAGCCTGCTTCCTCCTCTCTCTCTGCCTGCCTCTCTGCCTACTTGTGATCTCTCTCTGTCAAATAAATAAATAAAATCTTTTTTAAAAAAGAGAGAGAAATATTTCATACTGTCAGAAACGTATTTCGTATTTCTGAAACACTCAACCCATGTAGACATTGGTATATACAGATAAATATTTATTTATTTATTTATTTGAGAGAGAGCACATGCATGCATGCGAGCAGGGGAAGGGGCAGAGTGAGAGAATCTTTAAGCAGAATCCCCACTGAGGATGGAGCCCAAAACAGACCTGGGGCTCAATTCTATGACCATGAGATCAAGACTTGAGCTAAAATCAAGAGTCAGATGGTCAATCCACTGAATCACCCCTGCAATTCAGTAAACATTTATTTTAATCAAATTAGAATTTATCCTCCCTTATAAGTACCCAACTGGACGTACCCTGTGGAGGGTACACAAGAGGCAGGCACCATCTATGAAGCAGATTACAGTCTCTGTGTGCTTGCTTTTTGTGGAGGCCAGAGCACAGATTCAGTCTCTGCATCTCCTCCTAAGACCGGACCCATGTCAGCGTGGAAAGTGGGACAGATGAAATCTGTGTTACCCATTGAAATCTCTTGCAAAAACTTATTTCATTACTATGGGTTGACAAATGCCTTTAGTGCATCAGTGCATTGCTCATCCAAGGTGCAAATCCAAAAGAATGGGTATGTCTGTTGTACAGGTCAATTTCATGTTTATCACAACACCCTGATACCAATAAGTTTCACAGTTATTGAGCATCTTTGACATGCTAATCCTATAATAGCTTCATATTTGTAAACTTATTTAAATTAAATAATCACTCTGAGTTGTTATGCTTTAACTTGCTCTAGGTTCACAAGTATTCAGTGTCAGTGCTGGAATTTGAACAGCCTAATTCCAAAGTGCACGCTCTTCATCATTACCATATATACTTTTTTAGATACAGCCACTTTGGAAAACAGTGTGGAGATTCAAAATTGTGCTACACTATGACCCGGCAATTATACTACTGGGTATTTACCCCAAAGATACAGATGTAGTGAAAAGAAGGGCCAGCTGTACCCCAGTGTTAATAGCAGCAATGGCCACAATCACCAAACTGTGGAAAGAGCCCAGATGCCCTTCAACAGATGAGTGAATAAAGAATATATGGTTCATATATACAATGGAATATTACTCAGCCATCGGAAAGGATGAATACCCAACTTTTGTATCAACATGGACAGGACTGGAGGAGATTATGCCAAGTGAAATAAGTCAAGCAGAGTAATCATATGTAATCATCTCATACGGTTTCAGTTATTTGTGGAACATAAGGAATAACATGGAGGACATTAGGAGAAGGAAAGGTAAAGTGAAGGGGGTGGAAATCAGAGGAGGAGATGAAGCATGAGAGACTGTGAACTCTGAGAAACAAACTGAGGGTTTTAGAGGGGAGGTCAGTGGGGGGATGGGTGAGCCTGCTGGTGGGTATTAAGGAAGGCATGGATTGCACTGGGTGTTATACGTAAACAATGAATCTTGGAACACTACATCAAAAACTAATGATGTATGGTGACTAACATAACACAATAAAAAATTAAAAAATAAATTGAGATATAATTAACATAATACTGTGTAAGTTTAACATGTACAATCTGTTGATTTGATACACTTATATACTGCAATATGAGTATCACTACAGACTTAGCTAACACCTCTATCATGTCACACAATTATCATTTCTTTTATGTGGTGGGAACAATTAAGATCTAGTCTCTTACATTACCATATATTCTTAACCATTCAAGGCAAGAAATGATGGGAAGCTGTGCATCTGGAAGCAGATGATTGGAGCTATTTTGATAAGATTAGTGCAGTTATATCATAGCATATTGAGACAACATTTCAGGATCATGCAGAGGGCTGGAGCCACAGTTCCCTTCCCCAATAACATTACATTCCTATTACTTGCTGGCTTTCTTCTCTACTTATTCGGGTCACAAATAATGAGTGCATGACTCCTATGTACCAGGTTTCTCTATTTTGTGTAGGAAATGAGAAAATAAGTAAGACAGCCTCTTCTGTATTTCTGGCATATATTGCCCTCTGTTTCTTCCTCCTGTTCATAGTTTCATTCTGCATACTTTTGCTTTAGTTCAAACTGTTGCTTACGGATGGGAGGTGACCTCAAAGTGACTTTTTAAAAGTCCAGACTCTTTGCCTTTTGGCATTAGTTAACAATGGCCACAGCATCTGGATCCTACTTCTCAGTAAAATGCCTCTTCTGACAGCTCAGTGCAAGGTTTGTTTTTGTTTTAATTTGGGAGTGTTTCAAGTCTAACTTAGTTCCATCATTTACTTCCTGACAGCTTGATAACCAGGGAGCAATAACTCCCTTATCTGTGGGCTGTTTAATGATGCTATACTAGAGCCCTGGGAGCAATAGACTTAGGCCCTTTCCAGATGCCATATTTTAAGACTTCCAGCTGGAAAAAACTTCACTATGTGAAATTTATTCGGATTATTTTAAGTCAGGATTTCATCTTATTTAAAAACAGCAGAAAAAAAAAAACAGCAGCAACAACAAAAACAACAAAAAACGGACCTCTGGCTTGCTGTCTCCTGTATTTCTGGCTGCAGGCCATATGATATCTAATTTGCAGTTTTTCAGGCAGACAGAGGTTAGAAACAGGCAAACGTGGCCTCACCAGCAGATAAGTGTGTCAAGACTGTGACAGGAGTTGTGAAGACCGCTATAGAAATAGCTTTTTTTTTTTTTAAAGTCGCCTCCTGTTCTCCAAAGCATAGCTGTCTGTTCCTTTCTCTGTTGTCCTTCACCAGGTTCTCTTTGGGAGCTTAGGTCCAAGAGACACCAATCGGATACTCAGTTTCCTCAGTTTTTGTTGCCTACAGGTAATTATGCTAGAAGTCTGTAGTAGTAGATCTGATTATGCTTGAGTACATTATGCATTCTAGAGCAGAAGGTTTTTGCTGGAAAGCTTCACTGTCAGATACGATTTGCATTTTTTACTAGATACTTTTCTTTGCTCCTTGAGGACAAACATGTTAAGGACTCCTTTGTGCATAAACAGAATAGCAAAACACAAAACAGTCTATCTGTGGGTTTGAGTCTTTGTTAACAAGATTGGCAATGCTTTAAAAGAGGGCATGCCTTTGCTGCAGGGCCTGTACAGTTTGCGTTTGGAATGGTGAGGGTGTGGGAGCAGGGTGGAAACAAGACTTAGTGCAATTCCATCTGTAATTAACAAAAATGCCAAGTCCTCAAATCAAATAGCAAGTACTGGAAATTGAAGTTATTACTCTTAGTTTTTTTGTTTTTTTTTTTTTTTTTTAATGTTTTATATTGGTGTTTTTGAGACCCTTGCCCTGCTAATGCTGAGCAATGTTACTGGGCCTATTGACATCCTGTCCTGTGGGTAATTGCATCGAAGTCCTCTCCTGCTTGGGAATTCGGGGGTTCAAGACAGAAAGATGGACTCCGATACCAAAGGCTGGGTGCTGTTTGCCCTTCTAGGTCCGTGAAGAGTCTGGCAAGGGGCCTGGAACACCTCCCTCAGGCATGGCCGTCGCCAGTCGGTCAGCTTGATTTACGCGGCTCTGAGCTGCCCGGTTCCTGGCTGCTTTTGAAGGCTGCGGCCGGGTCGCGTGAGGCAACATGAGGCGTGGGCGCTTGTGGGGGAAGGGCCGTGGGCAGCTGGGTGACGGGTGCTAAGAAGGGCTAGGGCCAGGCCGCAGGACGGGAAACCCCAGCAGGGCCCCGGCGCCTACAACGCTGCCCTCCCGGGCCCGCACGAAATCTCCCGGCGCGCTGCACGTCCGTTCGCAGAGGCCGGGCAGCCCGGCGTGCAATGCGCCGGCCGACCGTGCGGGTGGCTAAGCGGGCGGAACGTGGCGCTCAGATATGAGGCTGGCCAGCCGGCGACTCCGGAATCGCTCGGCGACTACCCTTTTATTCCAACTGCCTGGGACTCAGCCCCACGAATGGAAAGCAGCCCTCTAAATTCAACCCCGTAGAGTCGGCGCCAGCCAATAAAGTGCGCGGACTCAGACCACGTGACAGTAGCGGGGCGGTGCTCTGGCTGCTCCGGGATCTCTATGGTTTTCGCGGCTCGCTAGAGGGCGTGTGGTCCACTGGAGGACTCCCTACATTCTTCCTCCATTACCTCACTGCCTCCGGTTGCTGCTGGGATACTGGAGGACTCGGGTCCCGGCTAGACTCAGTCCTCCAGCAGCCCGGGGAATACCTCTAGCAGTTCTTCCCTGCCGCCACCGCCGCCCCGCCGCTTCCTCCTCCGCCCGCCCGCCGGCCTTCTTCGCCCCGCCCCGTCCGCGCCGCGCGTCCGGCCCGCCCGCGGGCCCGCTTCTCTCGGGAGCCTCCACCTAGGCGCATGGCTCCATGAAGCAGGAGAAGAAGGCAGAGCGCGAGAGGTCCCGTCCACCCCAGCTGCGTCTGGGCCAGGAGAAAAGGTGGGAAACTCGGGCTGCGCCGCGCCCTCTTCCTCCTCCCCCGCCGGGCCCGGCCTCCCTCGGGCTGCTGCCGCCGTGCCCGCCGGGCCTTCTCACCCCAGAGCGAGCGGAGGGGCCCGGAAACGGGGTCTCTGGGGTCAGCGGCGGGGGTCCCGGGGCAGCGTGGGGGAGGGGCTGTCGGGTGGCGGGGGAAGAAGGCGAGCGGGGCCTGCGGGCCGCGTGTCCCCGCCGAGGGCAGGGGGGTCGGGAGGCTTTGCTGGGGAGGGGTAGGCGGACGCCCCTGCCCTGGGCCGCGAGGTGAGGTGAGGCGAGGCCAGGCGAGCCTCCAGCTCCTTTCTGCACTCCCTCCAGGAAACAGTCTCGGGTCTATGTAAAGTTTGGTGGTCTCCGGCGCCGCCTGGCGGCCCCCACCCACTGTCCCGCCGCCCCCTCCCCCGCCCGGCGTCTGGATTCCACCCCCGCGGCTCGGCCCTCGGTGCGCTACCCGTCGCTCTGGCGTCTCCCCAACTACCCCCAGAGCCTCGTACTCTCTTTCCCCACCCCTTTTTTTCTTACCTTTCACCTTTCTCTCTGCCTGCTTTGCCCCTCCCTGCTCCGGCCTCTCCTTGCCCACTCTCTCGTCCTTTTCTTGCCTAACTCTCTTTTCACGCGCACGCTTTTTCTCCTCTTTCTCTTCTCTTTTTTCCAAGCCCCACCCTCACTCTCTGCTTCCTTATCCACCCATAGCCCCATTTCCATTACCTCTTCAGCTTAAACTCTTTGGGTTTTTTGCCTCTCTCTCCTTTCCGGGCTTTAGGTTTTGCCCTTCATTCCTTGCCCTCCTCCCTTCCCTGTCCTGATCTGAACTCCTCACTTTGCTACACTCCCTTACCCTCATCCCTCTGGGCCTATCCTCTTTCACTGCCCTCTCCTTGGATAGTGTGGGTGGGGCTTGGAGTCTCCTGTTTACATCTTTGGGAATAGCTTAATTCTCTACTACTTTGGGGTGGGGAGAGTTGTTGAAGAGATTATGAAGAGATTTGTGCAAAACTAATAGTAAGGATGGATGACTCTTACCAACAATTATCATGTCCACCTGGGGTGACAAGATGACCTGTCCTCAGGACCCTAGCATGCTGTCCAGTAATTCTTCAACACCATCTTTGCAGAGGATTTGGGAATGTGCTTGTATTCTGAAACCAGTAGAGAGCCTTGAAATGGTATATCTTGGCCTGAGAGCAAGTTTTGATCTAAATTAGTGGTGGAGAAGTTTTAATGTATGTCTCATGTTCAGGTTCAATAAAACCTTTGATCCTCTGTGTCCTCCCTTCTTGGTGATGACGCTAAGGATGAGGTGATTCAGTGCCTGGGACTGACATTGCTACCTTATATTTAGATTTGGAAATGTTTTGAAGTAGGGAGAGCTTGTTCCTAGCTGTTGTTTTCTTTTTCTTTTTTTTTTTCTTTTTTCCTAGAAATTGCTCAATGGAGTTGTAATTTTTCAAAAACGGTATCTTCTGGGCTGCCTTGATTTTGTTCATTCACTGCACCTGCATTTCTGTCTTAGGTACAGGGAGAAGGAATGGAATCGGAAGGAAGAAAGTTCATTTCCGAGACAAAATAATTCCTCTCCTCTGTTATAGCTGTTCCCCTGGCAATACAAACTATCTGCTTTCAGTGAGTATTACCTTGGACATATTTAGAATGTTTAGAATTTGTTGCTGTTGTTGGTTTTAGTCCTGTGCTAGGACATTAGGATATAGGTTTACTTTCTCACTTGTATTTTTCTGCTTCCTTGAGAAGGTCCTAATACTAATGAATTTCCTTCTGCTTGCTCTCCTAAAGTAAATTCATAAAGACAAGTTTATTTTCCATAATCCCAGTAGAGTGACCTAGATAGTGATGTAGTATTATGCTTACCCTTTACGTTTTTTAAAAGTACATAAGGTCTGACTCCCTCCCTTCCCAAGTAACTAATTTTTAAGACAACCAAAGATCAAAACTCTGAGGTTAATGCAGTTCCTAGTCAAGGTCAGTTATTGGGTCTCTTCCATATGGTTATAATCTTCAGAGATTTTTGGAACATTTTGCCCTAAATCTGCAATGATGATACTATTTTCCGGAAAATTTTTTATTATAGCCGCATCCCCTTGAGTTTATTAAATGTGGTATGCTAAAACTTGTAAGATAGTTTTTCACACTGCTTCACATCTTATTGGAGCCTTACAATCCCTCTGTGAGGGAGACAGGACAAATATTTTCATTTTACAAATGAAAGAACCAAGGCCCCAAAATATCTGGCACTTTGCCATAGATCACACAGTAAAGGGAGAGGAATCTAAAAACAAAACTTCTAACTCCTCTGTTTTTCTTTAAGCTAAGTTGAAATGAGAATATATAGTTCTGTGCATTTTGTAAATCTGTGTAAGTTTTAAAAGCAGTTATATAGGTAGATCTGAATTTTGCGGGATCACTCTCATCCTAAGATCAAGTGTATTTTGCGGGGAAATTTTTCAGACAGCAAGTATTTGGATATGTGTATGTGTGTATTTTGAGGTTTCAAAAATATAAAAGTGATAGTTTGAAATGATTACCAGAATGTTTATCTGACTATTTCTTGAAATAGTTACATAAGTAGGCCAGAATTACAGTTCAGGTGCCATTTTCCTACTCATACAATATAATTATTGATTTTCGGTTCAACTCTTTATCACAAAGGAAACAACAACCCGTTCCCTTCTGTATAAAGCTTGATTTGAACAGACATCTGGACACTAGGTAATAACAAGAAAAACCAGAGACTCCTTTTTTTCTTTGCCTCTTTCCTACCTCCCAGATCTATTTGTTAGAAGGTCATGCTCCCCAATAAGTTGTTTTAAGCTTATCTTCAAGAGGTGAATCTAGATTTTGTTTTTTCATCTCCAAGCTTTTCTAGACATTTTAATCTGGTTATTGTTTGAGATCTAACTACTTTGACACAGAGGTTCCATTAGTACTCATATGTCAAGACTTCTACAATAAATAAACTATTTAGCAAGTTTCATCTTTTTTTAGTGTGTGTATGTAAGCTTAAGAGAAGACTCTGGTAGATTAAAAGTGTGGGCAAGTCAGGCAGCCCAGTATTCATTCTCTGTATTTTCTGGCATCTCACAGTGGATAGATCAGTGGATGATTTATTAGAAGCCATTGCTCTGCAAAGAGGAAAAACATCAAGGTCATTAGAGTAATAATTTCATGTTAGTGATAAGATCTTTTAGACTACAGTGTAGTTCTTAAAGATTTAATTTATTTGACTACAAGGTAGTTGTTAATAGAATTTTGTTATGAGGGCATTTATTTCTCTAGAAATTTTAAGAATTTTAAGCTATTTTTCTTTGTAATATACCCTATCATAGTGGTAGTGTTAATAATACTAGACACTCTAATAAATAATAGTTACGTGTCGAGGAATGCTAGATGCTTTTCATGGCTTATTCATTGAATGGTCACAGATCATCCTCTGTGTTATCAGGAGCCTAAGTCCACAGAGATGTGACAACCCACCTGAGTTTGTGTAGCCAGTACATGACAAGTCAGAGTTAGAATTTGAGCCTAGACTATAATCCCAGAGCCTAGGCTCTGTCCTCTGATGATGGGTGCTGCTCTGTGAAGATGTCAGTGAACTTGAGAAGCATGAGGGAGACCCAAAGCAGGGGAGGAGGGCCATCCTCCCGAGCTAGCCAGATCCGTCGGGGTATCTTCACATCTTCTCCTCAATACAGGTCTCTATACCTTCTTTATAAACATTAGCAGTTTATGAGATACCATTTGTCCTAACTCCTGATATAATAAATTATTTCCCAGGGAAATAATATTCCAGTGCGTAGCTCTTAAAGCATCCCATCATTCAAAAAAAAAACTTCTCAAATACAGTTTTAGAAGCTAGGTATGGCCTGTCAAAGGAAGGCCTTGAGCAAATCTAAAGTTAAATACCACCCATGGCTAAGTCCAGGACTGACCAGTGACTAATGTGTTTTAGCAAAGAAAGCAGCTGTAAGCATAAATCAAACCAAGACATTAATTTAAGGGATATCTGATCTAATTTTTAGAATGAATCGGCCACATTGGATATTCATTTAGCTATGAATTAAACCATTCCTTGGTTTGGGCTGAATAGAGTTGATGTCAATAAGAATACATACTAGTAATTCAGTTTCCTTCAGCTTCTAACACACCTCACAGTTGGCACCTCACAATAGAACCAAAGGTCTAAAGATTAGCTTGTGCCTTAAGCATTCTTTTTATAAAAAAGACAAACCAGTGAAATAACTCAGAGATCTGTAGATAAGATTGTTGGTATGTGGGGCGCCTGGGTGGCTCAGTGGGTTCAAGCCTCTGTCTTCAGCTTAGGTCATGATCCTAGGTCCTAGGAACCAGCCACACTGGGCTCTCTGCTCCGCTGGGAACGACTTCCCTGTCTCTCTCTCTGCCTGCCTCTATGCCTACTTGTGATCTCTCTCTATCAAATAAATAAATAAAATCTTTTATGAAAAAATTTAAAAAGATTGTTGGCATGTAAACTATATGCAGGGCACTGTATTAGGTGTTGTAAAAGAAAACACAAAAAGACCACCCGGCCTCTGAGACTAAAGGTAATGAGTTCAGTGCTGTCTGGAATTGAGGTGGCATGGTAAGTAAGCCACCCAGTGTGGTGCAACAGAGCACTGCTCAGGTTCCCCCACAGAGGGAAGAAGAGTTACCATCTTCTGTTATGGACCCTAATGAAGGTCAAAATGCCTTGACTGTTGCA
Source organism: Neogale vison (assembly GCF_020171115.1). NCBI lineage: Eukaryota > Metazoa > Chordata > Mammalia > Carnivora > Mustelidae > Neogale > Neogale vison. The sequence goes on along the minus strand of NC_058093.1, from coordinate 112,490,446 downwards.
TATCAGATAAAGGGTGTGGTGCCTTTTTCAACAGTAAACATGCTTCCTTATACTTGACACAGGTTAGGAGGTCCTGAAGGAAGAGGTAAACTGTGATTCCTATTACTTCTTCAGCTTTTGTGGAAGTATGGGTGTTGTCTCCATTTGGTGGAAATCTAGTTTTAATTTGTTCATTCTCATTGATTGGTCTAAAGTAGATAGGCAGTAGGAAAATGAAATCAATGCTGCTGGCATTTTAATTTTTTATTATTTTTTTAAAGATTTTTTATTTATTTATTTGACAGACAGAGATCGCAAGAGGACAGAGAGGCAGGCAGAGGGAGAGGGGAGAGCAGGCTCCCCGCTGAGCAAAGAGCCTGATGTGGGGCTCGATCCCAGGACCCTGAGATCATGACCCCAGCCGGAAGGCAGAGGCTTAACCCACTGAGCCACTTAGGCACCCCATTGCTGGTTTTTTTAAAGTGGCCCTCAAGAAGCGCCTGGGTGGCTCAGTGCGTTAAGTGTCTGACTCTTGATTTTGGCTCAGGTCATGATCTCAGGGTCCTGGATGGAGCCCCACATCAGGCTCCATGCTTTGCATGGTGTCTGTCCCTCTCCCTCCACACTTCCCCCTGTATGTGTGTGCACACACTCTCAAATAAATAAAATCTTTTTTTAAAACAGTGGCCCTTGAGGCACCTGGGTGGCTCAGTTGGTTAAGCACCTGCTTGGGCTGAGGTCATGATTGCAGATCCTGGGATTGAACCCTGCGTTGGGCTCCTTTCTGAGCGGGGAGCCCACTTCTTCCTCTCCTGCCGTTCCCCCTTCTTGTGTGCTCTCTCTGCGTCAAATAAAAAATATCTTTAAAAAAAAGAAATGGCCCTTGAGTTTAGCTTTGAAAGAGTAAACCAGCTAAAGGCTTAGAAGGGTCTCAGTGATATATGTGTTTAATAAAGGTGGTTGATGCGTTCAGTGCCGTCTGGGATTGAGGTGGCATGGTAAGCCACCCAGCCCAGAGCAACAGAGGAAAGAAAAGTTTTTATACCCGATTCCACTTATTTCAGACGAACCGACTTCATAGTATCCATTCAGGAACTCCTATATCAAAGTACCAATGTTGGTAGTTTACATGAAGTTTGGGGGAAGGGTAAGAACAAATGCACATGCAGCTTTAGAAAAGGTAGAATGCATCATTAGGAGTAATTTGTTTTTAACTGGTTAGTCTGTTGTATTGAAATACTGTTCTGAGTTCTCTTAGGCTGTACTCTCAGAAGCCCAGCTTTTGGAGAAACCAGTATCTCTTAGGTCATTGGAGGTCAGTCCTGGGAGCTGAGTTGGGGACTGCTTTGTTGTGGTGAGATGGCTCACTTTGTTGGAGTAGGATTAAAAGAACCTTAAAGGGAAAGTTACATTTTTGTTGTCGTTGTTTTAAGATTTCATTTGTCGGAGAGAAAGAGTGCACAAGCAGGGGAGCAGCAGGCAGAGTGAGAAGCAGGCTCCCTGCTGAGCAAGGAGCCCCATACAGGACTCCATCCCAGGACCCTGCTATCATGACTTGATCCAAAGGCAGACACTTAACCAATTGAGCCATCCAGGGGATCCCTCAAAGAGAAAGTTTTGATCAAATTGGTAGACAGGGTTGATAATCTAAATAAGTATTTACTAACCGCACTCTCATTTCCTTCACATTCTTCACCTGTAAGTCACTCATTATTTGCCTTAGGCCAACAGATAAGTAAAATATTGGCCTCCTTAAAAACATGTCTTCAGGGGTGCCTGGGTGGCTCAGTGGGTTAAATAAAGCCTCTGCCTTAGGCTCAGGTCATGGTCTCAGGATTCTGGGATTGAGCCCCACACTGGGCTCTCTGCTCAGCAGGCTCTCTGCTGAGCAGAGAGCCTGCTTTTCCCTCTCCCTCTACCTGCCGCTCTGACTACTTCTTGTGCTCGCTCTCTGTCAAATAAATAAAATCTTCAAAATTAATTAATTAAGGGGGGGCATGTCTTAAGCCCCCTGCAAGGTAGCCAGTGACATCCACTTCAGACTAATGGCAGTGGCAGGGGCACTGATCATTTTCAGGGTCGTGGTTTAAGATGTTGGCTTTGGGCATAGGTCATTTTTTAGGCCATTTTGTTTTATTATTTATTTTTAATTTGTTTAGTAATCTCTGTACCCAAAGTGGGGCTTGAACTCACAATGCTGAGATCAAGAGTTGCATGCTGTTCCAATTGAGCCAGCCAGCGCCCCTCCTGCTCCGTTTTTATTGACAGGATTCTGTGAACTATTAAGTTCGTTTTAGTATACCCTTGAATATAATTCAGTGTAATTCAAGCCCTTGGGAAATGACTGAATCCAATGGATATTATTGGCAGACCTCATCTTCTCTGTGACTTTGGTGGAAGGACCCAGGCCTTGGAGACTGACAGATTGTGGTTCAAATCCTAACTCTGCTACTTAGTGGCAGTTTGATTTGGGGCAAGTTATCCTGCTTCTTTTTTTTTTTTTTTTTTTTTTTAAAGATTTTATTTATTTGTCAGAAAGAAAGGAATAGAGAGCGAGCACAGGTAGACAGAATGGCAGGCAGAGGCAGAGGGAGAAGCAGGCTCCCTGCCGAGCAAGGAGCCCGATGTGGGACTCGATCCCAGGACGCTGGGATCATGACCTGAGCCGAAGGCAGCTGCTTAACCAACTGAGCCACCCAGGCGTCCCTATCCTGCTTCTTAAGGGCAAGTTTCCTCCTTTGTGAAGTGGTAGTAACATTGTCGGCCTTGCTGAATGGTTTCAAGGATTCAGTGTAATATTTAAAGTGTACCTGTTGAGAGCAAGCACTGATCTAAGTGCTAAGTACATAACGGATTCCTGGCCCTCTAGGATTTCCATCCTAATGGGACAGTGAAATATGAGCCTAGGTGATAAGAGCAGCTAGATATATTGCCACCTACTAGGTACCAGGCACTGTTTGAATCACTTTATGCATATTAAACTAATTTAATTCTCCTAAAACCCCAAGAGGCAAGTAGGAAGTACTACTATTCCCATACTGAGGAAACTGAGTCATAGAGAGCTTGATCCCGGAGGAATCAGAATTTGAACAGACCATTTGGCTCTGGAGGCAGCATTTTTAACCCAAGACAGTTCTCTGTCTTTTAACAGTCTAAACAAGAAAGACAGCAACATCCACACTCAGAAACAAACTTGTCATTGGTGGTGGGGGGGGGGTTACTTGTCATTGGTGGTGGAGGGGTAGGTACTTACCTAAGGCTTTCTCAAAAAGAAACCTGTGTCAATCCAGACATTGAAGTGTACAAACTATGATCCCTCAGCTACAAGCAATTTTCATCTCACTAAGAATTGCCCTAAGTACAAAAATAGTATTTTGTTATGGATCAGCATATATCAAGAACAAAAATAGGGGCGCCCAGGTGGCTAAGTCACTTAAGTGTCTGCCTTCAGCTCAGGTCATGATCCCAGGGTCCTGGGATCAAGTCCCACATCGTTCTCCCTGCCCATTGGACAACCTGCTTCTCCCTCTCCCCATGCTTGTGTGTTCCCTCCCTCCCTCTTCTCTCTCTGTCAAATAAATAAAATCTTTAAAAAAAAAAAAAATCTTGTGAATTTTTTGTATTTCATTCAGCCTAAAGTGACAACTTATTTGTGTAGAGATAATGGCTTTGCAGATGGGCATGTAAATATCTAATTTGATTTAAAAGGTTGTAGAATTGGGGCGCCTGGGTGGCTCAGTAGGTTAAAGCCTCTGCCTTTGGCTCAGGTCATGATCCCAGGATCCTGGGATCGAGCCCCACATCGGGCTCTCTGCTCAGCAGGGAGCCTGCTTCCTCCTCTCTCTCTGCCTGTCTCTCAGCCTACTTGTGATCTCTGTCTGTCAAATAAATGAATAAAATCTTTAAAAAAAAAAAAAAGGTTGTAGAATTTACAACCAAAATACTATATTACAGAGCAGTGCATAAAAAGGCAAATTATGTGTTGTTTTTTTTTTTTTAAAGGCAATTAATGTGTTATATGTCCAAATCACAGAGAGATTTAAGTGTGCTTTTTTTGAAGTCAGCAGAATTTTACAAACTTTGGTATTATTGACATTGAAATAACTAGGATCTATTTTCCTGATTCTGTTGACTCTGTTCCTTCTGTTGAAGGAATATTGGTTGTGTTATAACTGTCCATTTTTACATTAGGCTGTTTAAGAAAAAAAATTCAGTAAAAAAAAATTCCTTCCTTCCATTTACATCATCAGATGGGGTGTTCTGGTTTCCTGGCCCATCCGCTGCCACACATTGTTACGCTGAGTGGCTTTGCATGCATCTGCCTTGCTGTGACAGGGAGGAAATGGCTACCTCACCAAAGGCAAAGGTTCCTACTAGGTTGTAGCTTTTTTTGAATTGGGGTTTTGAAAGGATAGAAAGATGTGTAGACATTGGAGTGAGTTCAGAGAACCAAAGTAAATGAGCAAGGCATCGGAGAATGAGAGCTGTGAGGATGGAAAGGTGGGAGCCTTGTGTTGGAAGGTGTGCTCTTTTCAGAATGGCAGCTAACTGCTTTTCATATTCACTCGGGTCTAGGGCTGAAATCACAGATTTAGGTTAGTGATGAGTAAAATGCTGAAAGGATGTGGTTAACGAGGAGAAGCATGAAGATTCCTCTGGGACTCTTTAAAAATAGGGTGGTCTAATTTGGAGGCCCTAAAAGGTAGAGGACTGCAGTGACGAAAAGTCTGACAGGTCCAGTGCTATCTTGCAATCTTGAAATGTCCTCATGCAGCTCCACAATGGCTGCCACCCGCCCGCCCTTCTGCGCTAGGGAGTCCTGGGCAAGAGGGGCTGCTCGTTGCTTGCCTCTATCTGTGATGATCATAAGGCTTTATAGTAAAGGAAAAATAGTTCTTTAGGAAAAGGTCAGACGTCCCTCGTCTGCAACTGAGGATCTCTTCCAGTCATGCTGGTCCACAGCCTTTTGTGATCTGGTGACTGGATGAGAAAAAGAATTTGGTGACTTTCTACATAGACGCTTTCTTTTTTATTTTTGCTTTCTCCTTTTAACTAACCTTTTGAATTAATGTGTAACTGTTCTCTTTTTGGTCAGGGTTCTGCAGCATTCCAGACCTCGAGCACTGAATCAGGATGGGAAAAAGACGTTGTGTTCCTCCACTTGAGCCCAAGTTGGCAGCAGGCTGTTGTGGGGTTAAGAAGCCCAAGTTATCTGGAAGTGGAACGCATAGTCACGGGAACCAGTCCACAACTGTCCCCGGCTCTAGTTCAGGACCTCTTCAAAACCACCAGCATGTGGATAGCAGCAGTGGTCGGGAGAATGTGTCGGACTTAACTCTGGGACCTGGAAATTCTCCCATTACACGAATGAATCCCGCATCGGGAGCGCTGAGCCCTCTTCCCCGGCCCAATGGAACTGCCAATACCACCAAGAATCTGGTGGTGACTGCAGAGATGTGCTGCTACTGCTTTGACGTCCTCTACTGTCACCTCTATGGCTTCCCACAGCCACGACTTCCTAGATTCACCAATGACCCCTAGTGAGTAAATCAGTCAGGTGCAGGGGACATTAAGAAAGCCATGATGCTGTCTTTCTTGGGTTGTTCTCTTGAGAGAGTCTGGCACTTAAAAAAGCTTTAGTATCATTCAGGCAGAGGATAATGGGAATAGGATAATGAGAAATGTCTAGACAATATCTAGAACAATACCTGGATTCAGTAACAGAAGAGGTCTAGGTTACACTTGGCAGAGGTCTAGGTTTGTTTTTAAGGTAATGTTGTAGAAATTAGGATTTTGTTCTTGGTTCTTCTTTTGGTTTGTTGGCTTTATATTGCAGTGGGTAGGTAATTCAACCTCTTGAGTGAAGATACCACATATAACATCATTGTGGACCCAGGTGTTGAAGTCCAAGAGAATTGGAAGTGTCTGAGGGCCAGGCTAGAGAATAGGAGCACATTTATTGGGAGCTATGATGCTCTTAATAAGAGTCCCCTCACTTTGTTCATCAGTAATCCCATGGTGATCCCACATGGCTACTCACACCCCACCAAGAATGTCAGAATCTGCTTTACTGTTTTTACCACAAGACTCCATCATTTTTGTCCCGAACTGGGATCAGTGATTTAAACGGAGTATGTATAAAGTGAAGTAATCCATGCCTGTGTTTTCTTCTTCCACAGAATTGGAAGTAACTCTGAGCTACCTGGCCTTCTTTCCTTCCTTTTCTTTTTTTTAATTTAAATTTTAGAGAGTTAACTTACAGTGCAATATTGGTTTGTGGAGTAGAATTCAGTGATTCATTATTTATATATAACCCCAGTGCTCATAATAACAAGTGCCTTTTTTTTTTAAGATTTACTTATTTTTTGTAGAGAGAGAGAGAGAGAGAGAGAGCATGTGAGCAGGGGGAGGTGCACACGGAGAGGGAGAGAGAATCTCAAGCAAACTCCCCAAGCAGAGTCTGACATAGGACTCAGTCTCACAACCCTGAGATCATGACCTGAGCCAAAACCAACAGTCCGATATTTAGCCACCTGAGCCACCCAGGTGCCCCACAATTACCCATCACCCATAGGGACACCTTGGATGGCTCAGTTGGTTAAGTGTCTACCTTCTGCTCAGGTGATGATCCATGGTCCTGGGATCAAGCTCCATGTCAGGCTTCCTGCTCAGTGGGGAGCCTGCTTCTCCTTCTGCCACTCCCCACTGCTTGTGCACATGCGCGCGCGCGTTCTCTCTCTCTCTCTCTCTCTCTCTCTCTAATAAGTAAAAAAAATGTAAATACCATTTACATTTTTTTAAATTATGAGACACATTGTCCCATCCACCTCCATCCATCAACCTTTAGTTTGTTCTGTACCATTGCGTCTCTTACAGCTTGTTTCTCTCCTTTTTTTTCTCCCTTCCCCATATGCTCATCTGTTTTCTTTCTTAAATTCTACATATGAGTGAAATCATAATGGTATTTGTCTTTCTCTGACTGACTTATTTCACTTAGCATAATATACTCTAGCTCCAGCCACATCATTACAGATGGCAAGATTTCATTCTTTTTGACGGCTGAGTAATATTCCATTGCATATAATATATATCACATCTTTATCCATTTGTTAGTCAGGGAACATTTGGGTTCTCTCCATACTTTGGCTGTTGTTGAGGTAGATAGATGTGTGTGTGTGTGTGTGTGTGTGTGTGTGTGTGTCTGTATATACAATATAAATTTTTTAAGGGTTTTTTTTTTTTTTTTTTTAAGATTATTTATTTATTTATTTATTTATTTGACAGAGAGCACAAGCAGGCAGAGAGGAGGGAACCAGGCTCCCTGCTGAGCAGAGAGCCCAACGCGGGACTCGATCCCAGGATCCCGGGATCATGACCCGAGCTGAAGGCAGAGGCTTTAACCCACTGAGCCACCCAGGCGCCCCTTAAGATTTTATTTTTAAGTAATCTCCATATTAACTTGGGGCTGGAGCTCACAACCCTGAGATCAAGAGTCTGTTCCTCTGACCCATCCAGCCAGGTGCCCCTGAACTGGCTTTAAAAGAACACTGAAGAGATGCTTTTGGAGCATTCATTGACCTAAGATTACTCATTCATTCAGCTGTTAATGCCATATTGGAGCAAGCATAGCCCCACTGGTCAGGGAATGGAGAGGGTATGAAGAAAAAGTCCTCACTTTTGAGAAACTTACCAAGTTGGCAAATCACACACACAAAGCTAAATAATGTGTTATGGCACATTGGACAGAAGTAGAGGGAAAGTTATTCCTGTGCGATTGTGTCAGAGGAAAGAATAGAGAAATGTAACTTTTTAGGGACATATTTCCAGGGGAAATTCAGAAAATTCTTGACTGAACAGGAGGCGATTCTAAGCCTTCATCCTTATGGGATCAGGTGTGTCCCACGCAAGAGAGGGATGTGGACTTGGAAGAGTAGGTGTGGCTGCAGTGTTGTAGGGAATGGGCTGTTGTATTCAGGGGTTTATATTTCCATCGTGCAAACAGTGAAATTCTTGAGGGGTTTTGAGTAGGTTTGGGGACAAAAACTTTCGTGCTGTTCAGGTGTGTACTATAAGGAAAAGATAGGCAGCAGATCTGCTTAGTAACAGTGACCAAAGTAGATAGCTTTAAAAATTTAAGTTGATTTTTTGAAGTATTTTGCTCATTCTGAGAAATAAAGGCATAGGAGTACAGAGGAAATACCAGGATGAAGAGACAGCTCTGTAACCTGTTTATAAAAAATTCTGTTACCTCTAGTCTGATGTAGCTTGACAGTGACAACGCATGACTTTGGCCAAGAAGTAGAAAGTGATAGCTTCTAATAACAGGCTTTCTTGCAGAAACATTGTTTCCCGTCCCCCCAAACATTTAAGAGCAGGACAAGGGGCAGAGATAATTAGGGGAGTAATGGGGGGTTGCAGGGAATGGGGGGGAAGTTATGCAAGCCCAGTGTCAAGTAACTGGGGAACATGGACAATCCTAAAAATAGAGTAAAGAAAAGGAGAAAGACTTGGAAAATTAGAAGTTGAGTCCTGGCCAGAGGGAAAGGAAAGTAGCACAGACATGTCAAAGTGAATTAAAAGTATCAGTAAGGATCATAGGAAGGGCTGCACAGCGCTCCTTTCTTCACACTGTCTTACTGTGGACTCCCCTCTCTCTCCATCCAGAGACTACATAGTCCCACAAAGGCAGAGTCCTTCGGATAGCCACAACTCACAAAACAATCCTTTTGGGGAATAACAGAAATGAATGGGGCAAAAGCAAAGGTTTTGTTACTACCCATGATTGATTTGGGGCTGGAGAATGTTTTTTGTTTTGCTTTTGTAGTCCGCTTTTTGTGACATGGAAGACAGGGCGGGACAAGCGGCTTCGTGGCTGCATTGGGACCTTCTCAGCCATGAATCTTCATTCAGGACTCAGGGAATACACGTTAACCAGGTAATGACACCAGACATAAGCTTTATAGATAAATTGGCTAGAATTGAAACAACTGCCTGACTTTATTTCTTCTAAATGGTAAAGTTTGAGTGTTCTCTTTTTGGTAATCAGGGTGTACGGGGGCTTTAATCTGGTGAGTTACTCAGCTGTTCAAGTGTAGACATTTAATAGCATCAAGTTATTTTTAGCATATTAGTGCGGATAGATAATCAATATTCTCTGCTTAGCTCAGGATTCATAAATTTTCAGGCACATAATGTTGGCTCTCGGCTCCAGAGCAGCCTCACTTATGTTTTCTGTCCCCCTCCAGTGCACTTAAGGACAGCCGATTTCCCCCCTTGACCCGAGAGGAGCTGCCTAAACTTTTCTGCTCTGTCTCCCTCCTTACTAACTTTGAGGATGCCAGTGATTACCTGGACTGGGAGGTGAGAACAGCCGCATTTGGAACTCTGCATCTCTCGTTGCATTTGGGTTCGGGTTAGTACATGGTAATGTATCTCCTTTATTGAGAGAGGGTACAAGAATGTTAAAGCTCAGTTTGGAAGCAGCTGGGGGCCACAAAGGTGATAGAAAAACTGCTGTGATCTTAGAAGTGGGAAGAAATGTGAAGTCTTTCTTTTCCTGTGTCTTCCCAGTCCACTCCTATTCCATAGCCTTCTCCCACGTCTAATAGGATATGATACTGGGGATAAAGAGCATTCCAGATCCCTCTTGTAAGCCCTTGAGTAAGAGTTGTGTGGAGTCATGAGCCTAGATGAAAGCCTTGTGGTATGTTCAGTGGAATAGATTAAAGGTGGAATAGTTCAGATTATTGGATAAGTGGTTGAGAGAATTTATTTCTATAACCCTCGTACTTGGAGAGCTGAAATTACTTTGGCTTCTATACCTGAGGCAAAGAGTTAGTCATGAAAAAGGAGCAGGTCTCCTTTTCTCAGACTTGGATCAAGCTGGTCAGGGGACAGTGTCAATTAAACGTGGTTGCCTGAAGTTCCATTAGAGTAAGTAAATGCTCTTTATTTGATTATTTCTCCTGTAGGTAGGGGTCCATGGGATTCGAATTGAATTCATCAATGAAAAAGGCGTCAAACGTACAGCCACATACTTACCTGAGGTTGCTAAGGAACAAGGTGAGTTTTACAAATGGAATTTCAATGAAGGATACTATTCAGTGTCACCGTTTAAAGGCAGGAAAGTGGCATTTATTGTCTTTGAGCCCAACTGCAACAAAAAATGAGTGCCTTTCTTCCTCTTAGTGTCTATCAAAGTTTTATAAAATGAGAAATAAACTCCCAAAATAATGCAGAAGCTGGGGAAGAAAAGGGGTAAAGACTTCCCTTACCCTCTTGTTTCACTTCCTCTCAGTGAAAAGTTTTATTCCTTGGCCCCCAAAACTAGAGGTAATTGTAGCAAAATTCCACCAATCAGTTGGACCATATTATAGAGTCCATTGTAAAAGGAAGTTGCCCATATCCGTGGATGTTGAATTTTTGATCATTAATTATTAGACCGCGTTATACTTGTTAAAAGGCAAAACATAATCTTCTCTATATTTAGAATATTTAGAAGAATACCTTTCAGTGTTGGTTGTGTGCTCTGTGATATGTAACCCAGTTTCTTTTCTCTCTTCATCCTTCTCACCTTCCCTTCCTCCTCTCCTGTCTGTTTTTGAAAATAACATGTAAAACACAGTATTTATTGGGTGTAAACTTGGAATAAAGAGAAATATCCAGTTCAGTGTATCAGTGAACTAATTATTTGGAGAGTGATTGCCTTATTGGTTTCCATCATGGTTGTGTTTAAACTTCAGAAGCAGTGTGGATGTGGGATAAAAAGGAAGCCTTTTAGCCACTTTGAGGCCGTAAGTCTAACATTTTTGTACAAAAAGGGACACCGTAAATATTTCCTAACAGTGAGATGTGGCAGTAACAGATAATCTGATTACTTGTGCCTTTTGAAAATTTGTTGGCAAAATTTAAAAATTGGGTGTAATTTAGGGGTTTCTCTTTGGTTTTCAGTTTTGATGTGTTTGGTTTTATCTGTTAAAAAGGTGCAGGAACAACACAATGATGTATGTGTGAACAACTTTCCTGTCCTTCGTGAAGGATTGGCATCCTTCCTGCTGTCAGTTCTCTGTAATAGATAACAGGACTCCTAGAAATCATCAGAGTAAAGGAAGGCCACGCAAAGACATAGAGGCTACAGAATTTGAATTCTCTCCTCTCACAGAACAGCCTTGGTTACCAGCACTAGACCAGCAGGCCAGTCTTAAGTTGAGACCATGTTTACTCCTAGATAATTAAAGTGGGATCACATCTGACAAGAAAGACACAAGAACAGGGGGCCTGGGGACAGCCATTATGGTGTTTGTCCAGTTATCATCTCATGTTTCCAATTCTACTTGGATGTCACTGAGGCAGACGGGGCTCTAGGGATGTGGGGCCATTGTCCAGAGCTCCCCTTGACCCTAGCATACCTGGCTGCTTCTCTTTTCTTGCCATTTGAGAACATACCCTACTCTTATGTCATCATGCACTGACCTCAGTGTGCCTCTCTTCTCCTCAGACTGGGATCAGATCCAGACAATAGACTCCTTGCTCAGGAAAGGTGGCTTTAAGGCTCCAATTACCAGTGAATTCAGAAAAACGATCAAACTTACCAGGTAACCCACTGTCTCATTTTCCTTGTCATTTTAATTTAGCTCGGGTTGGATGGAGGATACTTTTGATGGAAAGGACTAGAAAGAATTTTCTCCGCTAATGTCCCTCAAATAAAGAGATCTGGGTCAGGTTTAAGCTGGGAGGAAGCATGGCAGCAAAGGCAAAGATTTCCCAGTGTCCTGGGCATCTCTGAAGCTGAGTTGATGGCAGAGCTGGAGCAGAGTTCAAGCCACGATCAGGTGGTGGATGTCTTCGCCAGACCCACTGCTTGGGAGACTTAAGGGGGCAGACTGAGGTCAGCAATGAAGGCTGTCAGTGCAGAGGTCCAGGGTCAGTTGAAGTCACATGCAGTCAGGTGGCAGTGGATACAGGTGGCATGTTAACAGTGAGAGTTTTCACAGAGAGTTACAAGGAAATACCCCTCTCGTTGGGGGAGGATGCCTCAGTGTAGTAGAATGCACACGGACTTGGAGTCTGAATCCCAGCTCCACCACTGCTTAACTGTGTGACACCTGGGCCAGTTACTTACTCTGCCTCTCTGAGGGGGGAGGGGGACTTTCCTGTATGTAAGAAGTGAATGATAATGCCTTGGGGTTGTTTTAGAGTGTGGTAAGGTAATGTATGAAGAATTTCTAGCCCAGGGCCAGGCAATAATTATAGGTGGTCAGTAGATGTCAGTTCTCTTGCCATCCCTACTGAAATCGGAAACACTGAGAGGTTTAGCTTCTATGGGCTTCTGTGGGCCTCTGTTGGCCCCCTCATCTGTAAAATACTGAATAATCATATACTAACCTCACAGGTCTATTTGGAAGATAACCCAGTGTTTTTGAAATGCTTTGGATTCCAAAAAAAAAAAAAGAAAAAAACTTCAAATACAAAGCATTATTATTATTATTATTATTATAATTTATTTGAACAGCCATTTCCCTGTCAAAATTCAGGAATAATCACCTTGCAGTGGAGGAGTGATTACAGTGGGAAAGAGATGGCTCTGGGTAAGGATTGTCACACCCAGCTCCTGTGGTCTGTAGTAGGCTCCATAGGTTTGTAACACCCCATGCTTCGCATCCTGACTCATGGCTCTTTCCAGAGCAAAGCCAAAGTGCTATGAATTCTGTTCTGATGACCCTGTGATATGATATGGCATATTCATCTGGGAATTGAGACCCGTCCTTTATAGCCCCAGGATCCTTTAACCTGCTTCATCAGAATTTGACCCAGAATTAGGTATCTGTGCCCCTTTTAGTTATAAATAACTTGTTTGTTGCTTTTCTGCAAGTTAAGGTTGCATTTCTGTCAAATTTATCACATTTTATGCAGTAGATACGCAGTTTGCGCTGGGCATTGGTATAGCCATCTTCCAGTCTGCCACCCGTGTAATTTGACCTTGACATTCTTCATCCAGACCCCAGTAGCAGAATGCTTAAGAGCAGCCTGATAAGTAGTGTTTAAAGGTGGGATGTGCAGAAAATACATTCTCAGGGGTGAATTGTGATTGTGCTTTTTCATCTTGTTCATTTGTAATAAGAACATTGTTTTCTTGTGCTGTCTTTCATTTTCTGTAAGTAAGATTGCTCTTGGTCTTCCATTTTTATTCTTTCAAAATGTGGAATAAGCTTTTGGTTTTCTCTGCTGAGTGACTTTACAGAATGAAGAGTTTGAGGTTCCTAATACCCTTTCCTGTTTCCTTGTACAGGTACCGAAGTGAGAAGGTGACAATCAGTTATGCAGAGTATATTGCTTCTCGACAGCACTGTTTCCAGAATGGCACTCTTCATGCCCCGCCCCTCTACAATCATTACTCCTGACACACGGCTGCATGACCAGTCCCATCCCCCTGTGGCCACCAATGGCTATGACATCATTGGAGCAGATGCCTCCTCTTCCTGGTCCAGTTACTTCTATTACTGCACCATTTTATGATGCTAGCTTCCGTTGCCAAGTCTGCCTCCAGCTGACTGAGGGGGAGTGGGGTTATACTGAATGAAACAGAACTTGAGGGGCCCAAGCCTTATCTCAGCCTTTCCTCAATATGGGGTTCCGTTGGATTGGGGCTCCTCCATGACTAGTGAGAATTACCGTGTGGGTTCAGAAGACCCTTGGCATGCAGGTGCCACTGCTGATTTGCTGCCTCTGTGTTGGCCACACAGTGGAAGCCAGAATTGGTGGTTCACGAAGGCTTACCCCACACACACCCCTATAGCCTCCCCAGATCAAGTAGGTGTATTCCCCTGGCAGTCTGGGCAACGGAGACCAACAAGAAACATTTTTAGGTTGTTTTAAATTCCTTTTTTAAACTTCCAGTTTATTGCGTACCAAGAGTTGATCACAACCTCCATGCTTCATAAGTGGACGCCATGTTAGGGTTGAACGTGGGCACCATGAGTCCTCTGAGGCTCCTGGACAGAGACCCACATCAAGATCGGAAGCCCTTTGGATGGCGTGGCAGATCTCATTGCTCAATTAGCCTCGAAGGTTTTAATTCTCATCCCACTCTCAGCTGGATTTTCTGGCACTCTTCCTGCATTGAGTCTCCTGGTATTGAACAGAGCTCTGTGGTGTAGCCTGCTGAGGACTGGACTGGGATGCCCTTGGGAGGTCCTGAAATCATCGCTGCATGCAGTGAGAAAGGAGAGACCTCTTCCTTACCACCCGGCTACCTCACTCCTCTACTGGTAGCAGTGCCTATAGCTGGATCTAGGTTCTCAGAAGGCATAGGTTTTCCAACAAGCGCCTGGGTTGGGCTTTAGAAGGACGCATTGTCATAGGAGAGAATCCAGGGTCTCCAAGCTGTTTTTCTTTTCAGGCAAACATCCTGAGGGACCTTTAAGCAGAGGAGTTCCTTTGTCTAGTTTGCCTGGAGAAGTGGGAAGACTGTTGCTGTTTCAGTCCTTTCCAGGACTTTAGAACAAAGCAATGTAATTAAACAAGATGAATCTTTATCTTGCCTAACATGCTGGGAATCTTCACCCCACCGTGGCAAAGTTCCAAATAGCTCATTTTATTCTAGGTCATTCAGACTTTCATGGCATATTTCCCCTCCCCATTGTTGCTGATTCCAAATAGCTGTCAGCAGGTTTCTCCTCCCTCTTGCCTATTCCTCCCTCGTTTGGTGGCAGAGTTCATAGAAGCTGGGGACTTGGAAAATGCTTTGGAAACGTCACAGAGGCACTGCTGAAAAGATTCACAGGAAGAGGTGGCCAGTTGGAAGAAAGGACCTGGAGGGTGATACAGTGGTTTTCAACAACATGCTTAGAGAACTCTTGAAGTGGATTGGGTGTCAATCCGGTGAACACCATTGTTTTGATTTAATTTATTTTTTAAAGTTTATGTGGTGATGGTGTGGCTTTCCAAAATGGGCAAATATCCAAATCAAAAGAAATTTTGAGTTTTCTTCTGCCAGAAATGGGGGAGGGGAAGCAGGGACATAATCCAAGAAACGACACACTTGCCATTCTAGGTATTGCTGTCTCATTTCTTGGGAAGAAATGGATGAGGGTGAGCAGATTTGCTTGGTACCATCCTCTGCTGTTCATGAGGATATGGAATGTGCAAGGGAAGTGGGCTGACTTCAGGATGCCCAGGTCAGGCTGCACCACCCTATCTTAACTGTTGTGCTGTGTTGGCATCCTGCCACTTTTCCCTTGCAAGGTTAATGAAAAAAAGCTTTTGAAGATTAAGGGATTGTTTCGTGATTTCCTGCTGCTGAGAATAATAAATGTCTTGTTCACAAACAAATGTGACGATAGTTACTCTTAGGTGCCATGGATTGATGTCAGGGTGGTCAGCTCTGGACTAAACCACCCACCTCCAATTTGTACAACAGTATTGATACATAGGGCTACACTCATTACTGTTCAAGTGTTCTCTGTTAAAAGTTGTGTTTAATTTCTAAAGATTAAAAAAAGCAAAAAAATGGTGCTAAACTTTCACCCCTGAGCACGCTCAGTGAGACTGGTCATGCAAGCATTTACTACAGTGCCATGCTCTTCAAGCCTATTTTTTCTTGTAGAAATGTTGCCCTATTTGTCTTCCCCAATGTATAGTATGTTTTTTATTTTATTTTATTGAGGGTGGGGTAGGATACCTGCCGTTTAAAAAATGAACAGAAAATTTTAAAACCCACGAAATGGGGAAAAAAACCAGTGCACAAGAATTGGGCTGATTAAGCCCAGCACCACACTGAAGTGGGCTCAGTGGTTTTGGAGTGAAGAAGCCTTACTCCCTGCACATTCCCTCATGCTCCCATACAAGTCCAGCAGTGGAGATGCTCAAGTCCCTCTGGTCTGGTCAGGGGGACCCAGGAATCGACCAAGTAAAACTATTTGGCCCCATAAGAAATGCCACTGTTCGTGTCTGTCCTGAATGGGGCCTAGTCAGGAAGCAGTCTGAAAGTGTATGGTCATGGTCACCTCAATAAGATGTGTGGCAGGTGGCTCTCAGGAAAAATACTAAGTCTGGATCATCCATGTGGCAGCTTTGCATAGGGAGATGACGGCTCCGAACTGGAACTGAACTGCCTTCCACACGCTTGACCAAAGCAGTGATGAGGGTGGCCAGTACATGTGGTGTGAGTGGCAGGTGTAAAAAGAAGGGAATGTTTTCTGCTTGGTGTTTACTTTGTCCTTGGGCTGCTCAAGCTGAACAGTATGTAACTGCTGTAAAGGAACCAGCCCATGTTGGCTGGTTCAGTTCGGAGTTTGTTTCATCCCTAGCTGTGAGTGCCTTTTGGTCTGGAAAGTTGGATTGTCTCATAATACCCACAGCTAGGACATTCTCTCTGTAATTATGAATTGTTCTTGTTTTATGTTAACTAAAAGAGAATGTCTTTGATCACTAGGATTTGTCAGTGTTGGATTGTTTCCACTGTGAGGTTCTTAAACTTTTTCGCTTCATAATATTAAAGCAACTCATGTTAGAGAACCTTTCAGTGTGAAAGGTTTGTAGTTGAGACATTACATATATTTTATTGTTTATAATAAAAATCATCTATACAGAAGTCCTGGGTGTTAATTTTAATATTTGCACAAGACCTGTTTTCCATGATGTGTTAACACCTACACTTTCACTAACTGTTGATGCTATTTTCTATTGAGATTCTGAAGCTTAGGGAGCTATGTGTTTTGTTTTGTTTATTTTCATTCTTACTTCCCTGAAGCAAGAGACTTTGTATGGCCTTCAGTGCAAAGACTTCAGACCAATTCTTTGTATTACACTTGGTTGCCTCTTGGCTATATAACTTCTGAGTGCAAATCATTGAACTCTTTAACAAAGTATTGTAGAGAATAAATCATCATGGGTAAAAATTGTCTTTGTCCTTTTTTTTTTTTTTTTTGGAATAGTGGCAACAATATTTTTAAGTTTATTTCTTTTTTTTTTTTTTAAAGATTTTATTTATTTATCTGACAGAGAGAGATTACAAGTGGGCAGAGAGGCAGGCAGAGAGAGAGAGGAGGAAGCAGGCTCCCTGCTGAGCAGAGAGCCCGATGCGGGACTCGATCCCAGGACCCCGAGATCATGACCTGAGCCGAAGGCAGCGGCTTAACCCACTGAGCCACCCAGGCGCCCAAACTCTTTAACAAAGTATTGTAGAGAATAAATCATCATGGGTAAAAATTGTCTTTGTCCTTTTTTTTTTTTTTTTTTGGAATAGTGGCAACAATATTTTTAAGTTTATTTCAGTAATCTCCACCCAACGAGGGTATTGTACTCAAAACCGCAAGACCCAAGAGTCACACCAGTGTGTAGAGGAGTCTCCAGCTGAGTCAGCCAGGCACCCCTCACAGTTACCTTTCTTTTTTTTTTTTTTGAAGATTCTGTTTATTACAGTGCACACAAGCAAGGGGAGCGGCAGGGGAGTTGGGGGTAACAGGCTTGATCCCAGGACTCCGGGATCATGATCTAAACTGTAGGCAGACACATAACTGACAGCCACCCAGACACCCCATCATCTTATTTTTGAAGACAGCCACCCAGATGGTGTTTTTAGTCAGCCTGTGTGTTTTGCATGGTGTCCATGATCCTCAACGGTTTGGGTTTTGTTTTGTTTTATTTTGGTTTTTTTGCCCTTGTATTTTTTGTGTGGTTGGTAGCAATGCCACTGGCCTTTTAGAACCAAATTTCCTAAACTGAGGTTCATGTACCCTTTAAAATTTGGGTCTTTCTAGAAAGAAGGTTCATCATTCTCTTTAGATTTCCCTTTGAAACTGACCTTGTCCAAAAAGCTAAAAAACAAGCAGGGGCTGGGGGTTGGGGAGGTTGCTCAAATTGAAGATCTCATTTGGTAATGAATTAATCCAACCAAAGACCTTGAGACATACTGGTGTGGTCTAACCTTAAAGGGAAATGTTTATTTTGGAGGGCCCAGAAAGCATGAGATGGGTTTGAAGAAAATAGCCCAGAATAATTTTTTTTAAAGATTTTATTTATTTGACAGAGAGAAATCACAAGTAGATGGAGAGGCAGGCAGAGAGAGAGAGAGTGGGAAGCAGGCTCCCTGCTGAGCAGAGAGCCTGATGCGGGACTCGATCCCAGGACCCTGAGATCATGACCTGACCAACCCACTGAGCCACCCAGGCGCCCCCAGAATAATTTTTCAAACAAATGCACACATGCTGTGATCATCGTCTTAAGTTTAAATCCTTATTTGCAAGGATGTTATTTAAGATACCCAGTTCTGGGGGCGCCTGGGTGGCTCAGTGGGTTAAGCCGCTGCCTTCGGCTCAGGTCATGATCTCAGGGTCCTGGGATCGAGTCCCGCATCGGGCTCTCTGCTCAGCAGGGAGCCTGCTTCCCCCTCTCTCTCTCTGCCTGCCTCTCCATCTACTTGTGATTTCTCTCTGTCAAATAAATACATAAAATCTTTAAAAAAAAAAAAAAAAAAGATACCCAGTTCTGAGGCCCTTACACTCGGCAGAACTCCTAAGCCTATGGCTATAGATATCCATGCTGTTGGGGTTAGATAATTTGGAAACAGACTACAAGCAACTGTTTAAACGCAGAAGTTGGTGGTAACACTGGGGTGTCTGAGAAGGATTTTCTGTGTGTTTGGGGGTTTTTTTAAGATTTATTAAGAGGGACGCCTGGGTGGCTTAGTTGTTAAGCGTCTGCCTTTGGCTCAGGGCATGATCCCAGGGGCCTGGGAAGCCTGCTTCTCCCTCTCCCACTCCCTCTGCTTGTGTTCCCTCTCTCTGCCAAATAAAATCTTTAAAAAAAAAAAAAAAGATTTATTGAGAGAGAGCAGGGGGAAGGGGCAGAGGAAGAGAGAGAGTCAGACTCCGCTAAGTGTGGAGCCTGACATGGGGCTCATAACAAGCCTGGGACCACTACCTGAGCTGAAACCAAGAGTGGGACGCTTAACTGACTGCACCACCCAGGCACCCCAGATTCTCTGTTTCTTAAAGAGAAGAGAAATTTTGGTTCTAGAAATTACTTCCATATTATCGTATTACTTGAAGTTAAATAGCATGGAATTTCATATAATTGTTTTTTTTGTGGGGTTTTTTTGTTGATTTTGTGTGTGTGTATGTGTGTGTGCACACACGCTGGTGGTGGTAAGATGTGTATAACCAAAAATTTGCCATTTTTTACATTTTTTTAAGATTATATTTATTTGAAAGAGCACATACAGAGGGAGAGGGAGAAGCAGACTCCCCACTGAGAAGGAAGCCCAATCCACATCCCAGGACCCCAGGATCATGACCTGAGCAGAAGGCAGACACTTAACTGACTGAGCCACCAACATGCCCCTAAAATGTGCCATTTTAACCATATGAACTAAGCCAGCTGGTCAGCGATCAGTGGAGTTAATTCTGGGGGTAAGGGAGATGCTCTAAAGCTGCTTCCAGATCAATCTAGGGGCTGACCTTGGCTTGAATACCTGGCTTTGAGATACTATTCAGTGATCTCCTTGAAGGACTTGATTCTGAACCAATACTGTACAAAGAACCATAGTAATGTCCTAAGGAATGCACTGCAAGTGCTGTCCCTTCTGAGTCTGTTTTCCTTATTCTAAAATGAAGCTCTAACCAGGATTCTGGGATCTCTTCTGGCTCCTTGCTCTCTGATTCCTTGAGGTTCTGTATGCTAGAGCAAATGGGAAAACAAGTGACTCTTCCAGCTTCAAGACTATACCTATTGCTGGGGGAGCTAAACAGGAAAGAGGTCCCAAATTTACCATGAGCCATTCAAGTTTCTGCTGCCAAACTGACTTCCCACCTACTACACCAGTATGGCCATTCTTTCTTTGATCCCACCCTAGTTCCTGATGAAAGAAACTCAGAATGCTGATCCTGGAATCTTTAGGCTGGTGGTCTGATAGGCCTGACCTCCAATCTCGGTCCTGCTGTTTATGAGCCAGACAACTAGTTAATACTCTGAGCCAAATGTTCTATTTTATGACAGGACTGAAACTCCAAAGTAGCCTGCTGGAAAGGCTTTGCCCCCAGGCTCCAGCACACTGTTGCAATGACTGGATGACTGACTCTCTAGACTGTTATCCAGTGACAGATGTAGGTGGGGACAACTGGGCAAGTATTCAAAGCCTCTCAGAACCCTAAGCTACTCTGGACATGTGAAAGGAGGAAGTTTAACTATCCTCAGCTCTTTAAGTAAGGACAGGCTTTCTGAAAGAGGTGGTTGCTGAAGTAAGCCCAGCTTGACCTCAAGAAGAGAGGGCTTTTCAGGTAGAATCTAACAGTGCCAGCACAGGGCACACTGCCCTGTCACACTGCCACAGGTCAGACAAGCTTTAGAATCCAAGAGCAGGACTTCAGGGCAACCCCCTCAAGTTTTCATACCTGGAAGTCAAGGGCTGTTGGCAGAATCACACAACCTTCTACCATCCCCATATATCTCCTTCCTTTCTATCTCTAGAGATTGTATTAATAGTAAAAGGGAGAGGGTTACATGTTTATTCCTTTGACTTCCTCGGTAGCACTTACCTGCGAACTTCCTTCCAGCAGCAGGTGCCAAGAATTTTTATTTAATTTATGAGAGAATAGCATAAATTGGGAGATTCTGTACATTAACTCTTTTTTAAAGATATTTATTTATTTATTTGACAGAGAGAGACAGTGAGATAGGGAACACAAGCAGAGGGAGTGGGAGAGGGAGAAGCAGGCTTCCCACTGAGCAGGGAGCCCCATGCAGGGCTCCATCCCAGGACTCTGGGATCGCGACCTGAGCCAAAGGCAGATGCCCAATGCCGGAGCCACCCAGGCACCCCTGTACATTAACTTTCAGTGTACATAGACCTGGGAAACATCATACTATATTAGGGGCAAAAACCTGGGTCCAGGAAAGACATTAGTGATTCAGTCCATAAGAGATTCTTTGAGAAGTACACCAAAAGGTAACAAAAGGTGTAAATTATTACTTGGGTTGAAAAAATGATAAAGGGGCACCTGGATTTCTCAATCGGTTATCTGCCTTCAGCTAGGAAAATGATCCTGGGGTCCTGAGATCAAGCCCCACATTAGGCTCCCTGCTCAGTGGCAGGGAGGGGGACAGTCTCTATCTTCCTCTCCTTCTGTCCTCCCCCCTCATGCTCTCTCTCTAGCTCTGCTCTTTCTCTCTCAAAGAAATACAAAAAAAATTTTTTTAAGATTTTATTTATTTAAAAAAAAAAAGATTTTATTTATTTATCTGAGAGAGCGAATGAGCGAGAGCACAATCGAGGGGAGGAGCAGAGGGAGAGGGAGAAATGTACTGGGCCACCCAGCGTCCCTGTATAAAAATCTTTTTTAAAAATTATTTATTTATTTATTTATTTTATTTATTTGCGAGAGAGAGACAGTGAGAGAGAGCATGAGCGAGGAGAAGGTCAGAGAGCGAAGCAGACTCCCCATGGAGCTGGGAGCCTGATGTGGGACTCGATCCCGGGACTCCAGGATCACGCCCTGAGCCGAAGGCAGTCGTCCAACCAACTGAGCCACCCAGGCGTCCCTCTTTTTAAAAAATTTTAAGGGGCGTCTGGGTGGCTCAGTGGGTTAAAGCCTCTGCCTTTGGCTCAGGTCATGATCCCGGGGTCCTGGGAGCAAATTCTGCATTAGGTCCCCCCCATGCTTGAACTTTCTGTCTCTCTCTCTGACAAATAAATAAAATCTTGTAAAAAAAATTTTTTTTAGGGGCACCTGGGTGGCTCAGTTGGTTGGGCGACTGCCTTCGGCTCAGGTCCTGATCCCGGAGTCCTGGGATCCAGTCCCACGTCAGGCTCCCAGCTCCATGGGGAGTCTGTTTCTCCCTCTGACCTCCCCTCTCATGCTCTCTTACTCTGTCTCTCTCTCTCTAATAAATAAGTAAAATCTTAAAAAAATTTTTTAAAAAGATTTTATTTATTTGTCAGAGAGAGAGAGAGGGAGAGAGAGCAAGCACAGGCAGACAGAATGGCAGGCAAAGACAGAGGGAGAAGCAGGCTCCCCGCCGAGCAAGGAGCCCGATGTGGGACTCTATCCCAGGACCCCGGGATCAGGACCTGAGCCGAAAGCAGCCGCTCAACCAAGTGAGCCACCCAGGTGTCCCTAAAAAAAAGTTTTTTAAAGAAAAAACGATGTAGGGGGCGCCTGGGTGGCTCAGCTGGTTAAAGCCTCTGCCTTCGGCTCAGGTCATGACCCCAGAGTTCTGGGATCGAGCCCCGCGTTGGGCTCTCTGCTCAGCGAGGAGCCTGCTTCCTGCTCTCTCTCTCTCTGCCTGCCTCTCCGCCTACTTGTGATTTCTGTCAAATAAATAAATAAAATCTTTAAAAAAAAAAAAAAAAAGACGCCTGGGTGGCTCAGTTGGTTGGACGACTGCCTCCGGCTCAGGGCGTGATCCTGGAGTCCCGGGATCAAGTCCCGCATCAGGCTCCCAGCTCCATGGGGAGTCTGCTTTGCTCTCTGACCTTCTCCTCGCTCGTGCTCTCTCTCACTGTCTCTCTCTCAAATAAATAAAATCTTTAAAAAAAAAAAAAGAAAAAATGATGTAGTAACAATAAAATATTTATTACAGCAAACATTTGTTTGTGTAAGTTCTGTATAATTACTGGTTCTCTTCATTTCCCGAGGATGAT
This sequence comes from Neogale vison, assembly GCF_020171115.1. Lineage (NCBI taxonomy): Eukaryota > Metazoa > Chordata > Mammalia > Carnivora > Mustelidae > Neogale > Neogale vison. Next base: position 112,467,828 of record NC_058093.1, on the reverse strand, counting down.
ATAATGAAAATGACATTTAAGGAAACTGAAATATGAAGTTACCTTAATGAGTAAATATTCCTCGTATGTACCTGATAATTTCATTCATGTTATGCCTCTCCCATGTCCGTTTGACTAAATGAAAGAGCAGTTCCAAGCCAGCCCCCGCTCCTCAGATCTCTTACGACACCTACACCCAACCAGAAGTGACTTTTTCTCCATGGATCCTTCCGTAGTATTTTCTTCAACTTTCTATTTTCTCGGTTAACCACTTGCCTCTTTCTTTTATTACGGAAAATAAGTCCAGATCTTGCATCCACTACTTTTGGTGATCTCTTTGTAGGGAAAGATTTAGTCTGAGTCATCTTTTTAAACCCAGGGCTTTCCACATAAGTGTTTATAATGGTTTCCTGAATGAAAAAGTTATGGACAAACCACCTTGTGAAACATCACTCTGTGAATTATTTTTCTTTCTTCTTCATCTGTTGATTTCTTCCCTACTGTGTGTGTGTAGAAGATACCAAGTGTTGGGTATCCAGCTAGTCCTTGAGGCAGCACATGGTAAGTTCCAGTAGGTATCAGGTGCTCTGTAAGGGCCTGTTGGATGGATAGATGAGAGAAGGAGGTCTACACTGCATTCCAGGCCTATTTCTCACACCCAGCTGCTGCATGTCCCCAGACTCATTAGGACTTCCATCCTATGCCTCTAATGAACTATGTAGGAAACCGCTTTGAAACAGTTATTAAGTTCTGCCTATGCTATATAACCTATTATTTTACCCAATACCTTTCTTCTGGTAATACAGAAACAGCAAATTAATTTTGTTAAGAATTATTATATTTATAAATCAAAAGAGTATAGGTAATACATATTCTTGTATGGTAATTTTTTTTTTTTGTAAACATAGTTTAAATCATACCTAGGTGGGGGCGCCTAGGTGGCTCAGTGGGTAAAAACCCCTGCTTTCGGCTCAGGTCATGATCCCAGGGTCCTTCTATGGATGGAGCCCCGCATCGGGCTCTCTGCTGAGCAGGGAGCCTGCTTCCACCTCTCTCTCCCTGCCTGCCTCTCTGCCTACTTGTGTTCTCTCTGTGTGTGTCAAATAAATAAATAAAATGTTTTTTAAAAATGATACCTAAATATCGTTCAGCACAGAGACAACGCACTGATTACTTCTTTGTTGCAATCTTCTATATTCTCTGAAGTTGAAAACAGCATCGTTTTTCATCTGCCTACTTTTCTATGTATCATCCAAATGTTCCAACAAAGGCCTCTCAGCATCACTTTCCACGCGTTCAGAAGTATCAGAATAATCCACCACCAATCAATTTTTTTTAAAGACTTGCTGTCTTTGTTGAAGAGTATCTTCTTTTTTTTTTTTTAAGATTTTATTTATTTATTTGACAGAGAGAAATCACAAGTAGATGGAGAGGCAGGCAGAGAGAGAGAGAGGGAAGCGGGCTCCCTGCTGAGCAGAGAGCCCGATGCAGGACTCGATCCCAGGACCCTGAGATCATGACCTGAGCCGAAGGCAGCGGCTTAACCCACTGAGCCACCCAGGCGCCCCCACCAACCAATTTTTTAAAAGATTTTATTTTTAACCTCCACACTCAATGTGGGACTCAACCGACTAAACTAGACAGCCACCCCAATCAAATTTTTTAAATATTTAAGCGTTGAAAGAAATTCCACCATGTGATTTTGGAGTCACTAACCCAGCTTTCCATCCACGGGAGTTCCCAGGATCAGTCAGTCACTCTGCGCGTTTCCGCATTTCATCTAAACCTTCCCCCGCCTCACGACACTTCAGAGGTGAGGAAGCCGAGGCTCAGAAAGTTCAAAGGACCAGACCCACCACGCGCGACAAAGAGATCCTCGTTGCCCCCAGAAAGCTCCACAACGCCATCGCCCGACTTGTGTTGTGCTTTCCAGAGGGCCACGCCACTCCCACCAGCCTCCATTCCGGGCCCGCCCACCGAGCCCTCTTCGACCACGCCCCTTCCGTGGCCGAGACCCGCGCTTCCGCGCTTCCGGCGCGAGGGTACTTCCGGCTTGTGCGGGTGGTTCCGGGCGCGGAAAGGTCTGGCGTGGTGTTGAGATGGCGGCCGGTGGGAGCGACCCGCGGGCCGGCGACGTAGAGGAGGATGCCTCACAGCTTATCTTCCCCAAAGGTGGGGCTGGGACTGCAGGACTGCCCCTGCTGTCCTGCGTGGTCGCCGCAGGCCTGGCGTTGCCCATGTGTCGTCCTAGGCGGGCAGCCGGGCGGGTCGCCTGCGCGGAGAGGGGCAGGGAGGATGGGGGATGCGGCGGTGAGAGGGGCCCCGGGCGGGGCCGCGGGCGGGCACCGCCGGGCTGCCTCGAGAGGGGCCTGTTGGATTCCACGCCTGCTACCCTGGAAACTTCGGCGCCCAGCTGCACACTGCCCTTGAGCAGCCTCTTCCTACTTGTTTAAGTAATTTATTTTATCTGATAAACCGCGAAGTGCTGCAGGGATGTGGAAAGGATGAACAAAGCCGACAGTAGTTACAGTGGTAAGGACAGATTTTAATAAGTAATACACGATTGTAGGGGCCACTGTCTGGCTCAGTCCGTAGAGCATGCTAGTCTTTTTCTTTCTTCTTCTTCTTTTAAACATTTTACTTACTTATTTTGAGAGCGAGCGAGCATGGGATTGGGGGCGGGGGGCGCGGAGAGGCGTGAGGCAGAGGGAGAGGACCCGGGGACTCAGGACGCTGATGTGACTTGCACCGAAGACCGGCGCTTAACGCCGGAGCCAGCGAGGCAACCCTAGCCTTCTAGTCTTGATCTTAGGATCATGAGCCTGGGCACCGAGCCTGCTTTTAAAAAAAAAAAAAAAAAAAAGCTACTATACGATAGCAGTAGGGAAAGAGGCCAGCGTGTACCGAACTAAATTTCTTTTTTTTTCTTTTAATTAAATTAAATTTTATGTATTTATTTGACAGAGACATCACGAGCAAGGGAACACAGGGCAATGGGAGAGGGAGAAGCAGGCTTGCCGCTGAGCAGGTAGCCCGATGGGGGCTCTATCCCAGGACCCTAGGATCATGACCTGAGCGGAAAGCAGTCACTTAACCAACCCAGCCACCTGGGAGCTCCTGAACTCAATTTCTATTTGTAGAAAGGTGACTGGGCGTTTTAAAGGGAAAGTGGAGGGGCTAGCCGGGTCTCTAGGATCAAGGACGTGAAAAATTACTAAAAGCGTGAAGGGGAAGTGATTGGTTCGTTTGAACCCATTTGGGCTTTTTAACTGGTGCTTATGGGGGTTTTTTAAAAAGATTTTATTTATTTATTTGAAAGAGACCTAGCGAGAGAGGGGAACACAAGCAGGGGGAGTGGGAAAGGAAGAAGCAGGCTTCCCACCAACCAGGGAGCCCGATGCAGGGCTGGATCCCAGGGACGCTGAAGTCATGACCTCAGCTGAAAGCAGACAGACGCTTAATGTCTGAGCAACCCAGGCGCCCCCAGTACCCACCTGTTTTTAAATTATTTTATACATAGTAAAAAAAGTGAAACTCCACACCCTTTATCCAGAGGCAGCACTGTAAACAATTTAGTGTTTATTCTTCCAAACTAGTTTTGTTTATTTATAAATAAATAAATACATACACGCCCTTTTATTTGTAAGATGAGATTATGCAAATGAATGCTATAGCCTTTCAAAAATTTGATGATCTGTTGTGTAGTCCTTTTTCTTTCTTTTTTAAAACTCTAGGCCCAATGTGGGGCTTGCACTCGTTGATTCTCATGACCTGAGATCAAGTGTCACATGTTCTACTGACTAAGCCAGCCAGGCACCTTGTCCTATTCTTTATTTTTTAATTTTTAAGATCTTATTTATTTGTCAGAGAGAGCATGCACACACAAGCAGGGGGAGCAGCGGGCAGAGGAGGCAGGGCAGGTGGTGGGAGAATCAGGCTCCCCGCTGAGCAAGGAGCCAGATGTGGGGCTCCATCCCAGGCCCCTGGGATCATGATCTGAGCTGAAGGCAGATGCTTAACCAACTGAGGGTTTTCCTCTTTAAACCTAAGTTTGCTCATTGGTATTCTTACTGATCAAGAGAATTATTTTAGGGGCGTCTGGGTGGCTCAGTGGCTTAAGCCTCTGCCTATGGCTGGTCATGGTCTCAGGGTCCTGGGATCGAGGTCCAAATCAGGCTCTCTGCTCAGCAGGGAGCCTGCTTCCCTCTGTGTGTCTGCCTGCCTCTCTGCCTGCTTGTGATCTCTCTCTGTCAAATAAATAAAATCTTAAAAAAAAAAAAAAGAATTATTTTAAATGAGTATCAGGGGCGAACCCAAATGTCCATCGACTGATGAGCAGATAAAGAAGATGTGGAATGGAATATTGTTCAGCCATAAAAAAGAATGGAATCTTGCCATTTGCAATAACGTGGATGGAGCTAGAGACTATTGTGCTAAGCATAATAAGTCAGAGAAAGACAATCGTATGATCTTACTCATACGTGGAATTTAAGAAACAAAACAGATGAACATAGAGGGAAGAGGGAGCAAACCAGAAAACACTCCAGCTATAGAAAAAAAGAGGGTTGCTGGAGAGGAGGTGGGGCCGGGGGGGAGTGGATTAAATGGGCGATGGGTAGAAGATACTTGTTGGGTGCCATGTGTAAGTGATGAATCACTAAACTATACCTGAAAATAATATACTGTATGTTAACTCACTGGAATTTATTTTTTTTTAAAGGTTTTATTTATTTTATTTGACAGATAGAGATCACAAGTAGGCAGAGAGGCAGGCAGAGAGAGAGGGAGGAGGAAGCAGGCTCCCTGCTGAGCAGAGAGCCCGATGCGGGGCTCGATCCCAGGACCCTGGGATCATGACCTGAGCCGAAGGCAGAGGCTTTAACCCACTGAGCCACCCAGGCGCCCCAACTCACTGGAATTTAAATAAAAATTTGAAGCTAGGAAAAAATGAGTATGAAGATGTGTGTGATGGCAAATATTTGAAGTAGGTTTAGTTGGGAAACTAGAAGATTATGAAATCTAGAGGGGAGGGAGTTCTGGCCACAGGTCTAATGCCTAGTATGTAATAGGCAGTGATCTGGGTGAATGAGTAAATAGCAGATTTGTACAGGTACAAAAGTAGAACTTGGGACACATTGTTAATGTGTTTCCAGTTACCCTAAAGTGCCCTCCCTAACATGTAATAATTCTTAAAATTGAGAATGTAATACAAGTATTATGGAACTAGGTTACCACCTTAAGGAAGTGAAAGAGGAGTAATTGTTGGCTGTGCTCTGTATTGAAATCAGTAAATGGCCTCATTAGGATAATGATGTGTAATTAGTTAATAGCACATCCGCATCAGGTTCTTTGATGTTAGAAACTGTCTCGCCAGACTGATTTAAGTTTTTAGTATTTTATGAACTCTACTGTGCCTTGATAGATCAGTCTAGACAGAGATAAAGCTGTGGGATGTGAGGCCTCTGGATTCATGCAAGGACAAAAACTTGCTGTTAGTCTCAAGATAAAATGAACATTTAGACGCTGTCCTTTGAAGGAGTATTTTCAGCTGACATTTGTGCTTCTCACAAATAGAGTTTGAAACAGCTGAGACACTGCTAAATTCAGAGGTTCATATGCTTCTGGAGCATCGAAAGCAACAGAATGAGAGTGCAGAGGATGAACAGGAGCTTTCTGAGGTCTTCATGAAAACCTTAAATTACACAGCCCGTTTCAGTCGTTTCAAAAACAGAGAGACCATTGCCAGTGTTCGTAGGTGAGTGCTAAAAGAAAGTTTTTGTTAATCCAAACTGTTGGACATCTACATGTAAAATGCTTTTGCCTCCACCACTGCCATCCCATGGACATCATCTGTACCATTAATTTAAGAAAAATAATGTCTTTGTCAGAAATTTTTTAAAAAATTGCTTGTAAGACCAAAATTCTCTTTGACCACTTTTCCCTAAACCTGAAATCCCAGTGATCATTCTGCACAGTAACCACTGTTAGTTTATTCTTAGTCTTCCAGATATTTTCCATGCATTCACATACATACGTTAAACCTATAAAAAACACAGCAGTGTTTGTGGGTTATTGTTGTTTTTAATAAAGTGGGGTAATTTATTACTCACCTGGGATGTCTTCAAGACCTCTATATGTTAATAAATATAAATCAGGAGCATTCTTTCTGAATCTTTGCTCTGCCTACCAGACAGCGGCTTTTAGCATTTTTTTCCTAAGGCATTGCTTCTCAAATTGGGTGAGATGTAACTTGGAAAACTGATGTGCTAAGGCATATAGGAGACCATGGGAGAAACATATCTTCAGATACCAGTTTTATTTGATGGTAGGTGATTTAAAACATTTCTACATTAAAATAGATACCAGCATATTGTGGAATAAAACAAAAACATATATGTGAATTCTTGAATTAAATTACAAAGCTTAAAACCTTGCAGATGCAGAAAGTCACTTTAGCCTGTGACTGCAGGTTGCCTAGGGATACTTGTTTGCTCTGCTCCAGTGAAAATGCTTGAGAATTACTGTCCTTAGGAATAGCAGGTATACCAAAAAAAAATGTATATACACAGATACTTTTTAGAGAGCTGTTTATCATAGCCAAGGTGGAGGGGAACCCAAAACATTCAGTAGTAACTAAATAAATCGTGGGAACTAATTTGTTGGGCTAATCTATTGTCATTCAAATTGTGGTAGCAAATGGAAGTGTTCACATGTTAAGTGTGCAGAAAATGAAGGTGTGAGATTGTATATGAAGTATGTATATAATCTTTCAAAAAAAGCAAGTGTGTGTACTAAAAAGTGTGGGTGTACACATGGAGAAAAGATTAGAGGGAAATGTGCAGAGCTTCCAAGCAAAGCTACAAGCTGTTGGGTCTAGGAGATGACCTGGACACATTCATGAATAAAAGGTTTCAGTATTGTAAACATGTTGGTTCTCCCCAAGTTAATGTATACATTTAGTGCCATTCTGCAACCTCAGGGGAATGGAAAAGGTGACTAATATAATGATCTTAAATTTTTTTTTTAAGATTTTATTTATTTGACAGAGATCACAAGTAGGCAGAGAGGCAGGCAGAGAGAGGGAGGAGGAAGCAGGCTTCTTGCTGAGCAGAGAGCCCGATGCGGAGCTTGATCCCAGGACCGAGGAGGAGGGGACCAAAGGAGAAATATTTTAAAACAAAGTTCAGGGGTGCCTGGGTGGCTCAGTGGGTTAAAGCCTCTGCCTTCGGCTCAGGTCATGATCCCAGGGTCCTGCGATCAAGCCCCACAGTCAGGCTCTCTGCTCAGCAGGGAGCCTGCTTCCCCCTCTTTCTGCCTCTCTGCCTACTTGTGATTTCTCTCTCTCTCTCAGATAAATTAAAAACAAAACAAAGTTCAGGGGTTAGGGATAGGGTCGCTGGGTTATGGACATTGGGAAGGGTATGTGCTACAGTGAGTGCTGTGAAATGTGTAAGCCCGATGAGTCACAGACCTGTACCCCTGGGGCAAATAATACTTCATGTTAATAATAAATTTTTAAAAAAGTTTAAGCACTATACCTTATACCAAACTTGATTTCTAAGGATTTGAATATAAACCATGGTGAATAAAAGTGCTGTGTGATAATATGAGTAAATGAATGTATTATTTTGGCTATGGTTAGTAAGACTTTAAATGTGGGGAAACTTGGTTGACTAGTTAAATGTAAGCTTTGTGAGGGCAGGAACTTGGTTGTATTCATCACTGTGTTAATCTCATTATAGGCACTAAATAGTGAATAAATGAATTTGCATAAATATCTTTAAACTTTGTTACATAAATTAAATGCCATATACAAAATGCAAGTATAAATAATTGGGGGAAAAGACTGAAATCCTTAAGTTTTAATGTCCTTAATATTAAAAGCTCCAACAAAGAAATAAAGAGATAACACTAGTTTTTAAAAATGGACACAGTCTGCAGTTAGAGGCTCAGTTTGAATGAGAACTTCAGGTGGCTAGCAAATTCTTTTGAAATAATGCTCATCTTCAAAAAAAAAATGCTCTTCTTCAAGGAAATTGAAATGGTAAAAGAGCTAAGTAGATTTGAAAAGATTAAACAGAATGGGACACCTACATGTAATAAGTAGGGGAAATGGGGAAACAGGATTTACTGCTGATGTAAGTGTGTACTGATGAAGCACTTTTAGGGCATTATCTCTCAGGACTCCTGTGCTTTGACTGGATAATTAACTTCTAGGAATTTATCTTTAAAACGCATAGTGACTAGTCTAGTACATAAAGAAGTATACATGGTGTTTGAAAAGCGTTACTTAAAATGGTGAATTGAAGGGACACCTGGGTGGCTCTGTCAGTTGAGCATAGGACTCTTGCTTTAGATTCAGATCATGTTCTCAAGGTCATGAGAATGCACCCCACGTTGGCCTCTGTGCTCAGGAGGGAGTTGGCTTGAAATTCTCTGCCTCTCCCCACTTGCTCATTGTCTCTGAAATAAATTTTTAAAAGAGGGAAAAGACTTGATTTTAAAAATAAATAAATAAATAATAAAAGGGTGAATAATTGGAAACAATTGAAATGTTCAACAGCTGGAAATTTGACATATAAATTATAGCACAGTCATTCAGCGGAATGCTGTGTTCAAGGTGGAGTTACATGTAGTACTAATGTGGAAAACAGCTAGTGTTATTGAGTGAAAAAAAAATCACAGAATAACATTTGTTACAATTCCTTTTGTTTTTGTTTTTTTAATTACATTCTTTCTCAAAAAAATTTTTTTCTTTCTTTTATAATATAAAGAGGAATGGTAGCGGATCTCCATGATAGTGTTAACGCCAGTTTTTTCTGGGTAGGGTTTCAGATTATTTTCACCTTTTGGGGATTTCTTTGTATTGTTTATAAATGAGAATATATTCATTTTACAACAAAATCCTTCACACAGATACATATAGTACTTTGTAAACCTTTTCCCGTGTAACTAAGTTTATAATATTTTACTTAGTAAATGAATATAGCTTTACTAAGTGGCAGAAAGTTAGGAAACTGAATGTGTGAATTTTTATTCTAAAACAGATAAGTGTTTGGAACAGTACACTAAGATAATTACTTGATTTTGTGTAGGTATTGATACGGATAGCTTATTTTTCTGTCCTTTATTTTTGAAATTTTGTATACCTAATATGCTTGTAATAGAATAATAAACACAGTAAATGTTCTGTTTCTGAACAGAGAATTAAGGTCTCTGAAACCAAATTGATCATGGATGACCTCTACTTTTTTTTAAAGATTTTATTTATTTGAGAGAGAGAGAAGCAGACTCCCTACTGAGCAGAGAGCCTGATGTGGGACTTGATCCCAAGGACTTTTGAAATTATGACCTGAGCCAGAGGCAAATGCTTAATGGACTGAGCCATCCAGATGTCCGGGATGAGCTCTGTTTTAAGAGCTAAATGTGTAAGAAGCCAAGATAGGATTTGACAATGTTTTATACAATTTGAACTAGAATTGCATTTAAAATAAGACACAGTTTATACATATTAGTACAACATAAGGTATGCCTATATATTTTTTTAGATTTGTTTTGTTTTTGTTCTGTTGTAGGTAAGTTTAAAAAAGAATTTCCTCCAAGTCAGAAATACACAAACATTATGTGTTTGACATAAAATTAATGACGAAAGAAGCAAGGCAGAGTGATAAGAGCAGAGAATAGCAAAATAAATTCTTGGGGGAAAGGGTTGTATATTGTATAGTCTGTAAGGTATATAATGACTTTTCTTTTTTTTTTAGTTTATTTATTTATTTGACAGGGATCACAAGTAGGCAGAGAGGCAGGCAGAGAGAGACAGGGAAGCAGGCTCCCTGCTGAGCAGAGAGCCCCATGTGGGGCTCGATCCCAGGACTCTGGGATCATGACCTGAGCCGAAGGCAGAGGCTTAACCCACTAAGCCACTCCGGCGCCCCTATATAATGACTTTTCAAAGTTAATACTAGCAAGGGGTTCTCGTGCGTGATGTGCTCTGCTCACTCTTGTTGTCTGCCTGATTTTACTTTAACTTCCTGTTCTCCAGGCATAGGAACAGGAAGTGATTTGAAAGTGGGATTTTGCAGCCAAGCTAACCATATAGAAAGATTGCAGGTTATCAGCCACATGAAAAAAGTTTCATCATCATTAGCCAGGGAGATTCAAATGAAAACCACATTGAGATATCACCTTACACCAGTTAGAATGGAAACAACATGTGTTGGAGAGGATGCGGAGAAAAGGGAACCCTCTTACACTATTGGTGTGAATGCAAGTTGGTGCAGCCTCTTTGGAGTGCAGCCGCAAGAAATTAAAAATAGAACTTCCCTATGACCCTGCCATTGCACTACTGGGTATTTACCCCAAAGATACAGATGTAGTGAAAAGAAGGTCCATCTGTGCCCCAGTGTTCATAGCAGCGATGGCCGCGATGGCCAAACTGGAAAGAACCAAGATGCCCTTCAATGGACGAATGGATAAGGAAGATGTGGTCCATATACACTATGGAGTATTATGCCGCCATCAGAAAGGATGAATACCCAGCTTTTGTAGCAACATGGATGGGACTGGAAGAGATTATGCTGAGTGAAATAAGTCAAGCAGAGAGAGTCAATTTTCATATGGTTTCACTTACTTGTGGAGCGTAACAAATAGCATGGAGGACATGGGGAGTTAGAGAGGAGAAGGGAGTTGGGGTAAATTGGAAGGGGAGGTGAACCATGAGAAACTATGGACTCTGAAAAACAATCTGAGGTGTTTGAAGTGGCAGGTTGGGGGGAGGTTGGGGGAATCAGGTGGTGGGTATTAGGGCACGGATTGCATGGAGCACTGGGTGTGGTGCAAAAATAATGAATACTGTTACGCTGAAAATAAAAATAAAAGAAAGATTGCAGGTGCTTTACTTTTTTCTTACTTGCTAAGTACCTTTGATTCTCTTTTTCCTACTCACCAATCTTTGATTTTTGTTTTGTTTTGTTTTGATTTTCTAACACATGGTCAGCTTGTTGCTCCAGAAGAAGCTTCATAAGTTTGAGTTGGCCTGTTTGGCCAACCTTTGCCCAGAGACTGCTGAGGAATCAAAGGCGCTGATCCCAAGGTTAGTACTATCACTGTGCTAAGTTCTTTATATTACTTTCTCCTACAAGTAGAATTACTGTTTCTAGGGCGCCTGGGTGGCTCAATGGGTTAAGCCGCTGCCTTCGGCTCAGGTCATGATCTCAGGGTCCTGGGATCGAGTCCCGCATCGGGCTCTCTGCTTGGCAGGGAGCCTGCTTCCTCCTCTCTCTCTGCCTGCCTCTCTGCCTACTTGTGATCTCTCTCTGTCAAATAAATAAATAAAATCTTTAAAAAAAAAAAAAAAAGAATTACTGTTTCTAAAAGGTGTGTGCATTTAAAATTGGGGCATATAGTGCCAACTTTGAATGGAGTGCCTTCTTTTTATTTTTTGAATGGAGTGCCTTCTTTAACAGGGTATGAACATGATGGTTTTATTTCACCAACTGTTAGCAAAAATGTGGAACAGCTGAATTTCTCACACTGGTGGTAAGAGTGCAAATTAGTATAGTCACTTTGGAGAGCAATTTAGCTACATCTAGAGTTAAAGATCATTATACACTGTAACCCGAAAATCCATTCTTGGGTACTTGCCTAAAAGCAGCTCATGCAGTTCCATAAGAAGACATGTATCCTAATGTTTATTACTGCAGTGCCAGTGATAACAGAAACTTGACAGTCTGTCAGTAAACAAGAGGATGGATAAATAAATCATTTATGTAGCAATGAAGAAATTAATGAACTGGAGCAACATGGAATAATAACAGATACCAAGGGACACTTGGATGGCTCAGTCTGTTAATAAGCGTTTGCCTTTAGCGCAGGTCATGATCCCAGAGTCCTGGGATCAAGTCCCGTATTGGGGTCCTTGCTCAGTGGGGAGCCTGCTTCTCCCTCTGCCTTCTCCCCTGCTTGTGCTCTCTCTCTGACAAATAAATAAAATCTTAAAAACAAAAATACCAAAATCAATTTGAAGTGAAAAAAATTTTCAGAAGGATATATGTAGAGACTATGGACTCTGAAAAACAATCTGAGGGGTTTGAAGTGGTGGTGGGGGGGAGTGGGAGGTTGGGGTACCAGGTGGTGGGTATTATAGAGGGCACAGCTTGCATGGAGCACTGGGTGTGGTGAAAAAATAATGAATACTGTTTTTCTGAAAATAAATTGGAAAAAAAAAAAAGGATGTATGTAGTATGATGCCATTTCCTATAAGGTTTGAAAACAGTGCTGTGTATGGCTTATAGATACATTTATGTATGTATATAGTAAGTATAAAAATAAGATTAGGAATGATAAGTACAAATTTAGGAAAATGGTTAATTCTGGGGAAGGTATTGCTCTAGGGGAGCATACACAGAGCCATTAACTTGTTCCTGTTGTGTTTGTTAAAGAAATTTAAATCAGGGGCACCTGGGTGGCTCGGTGGGTTAAAGCCTCTGCCTTTAGCTCGGGTCATGATCCCAGGGTCCTGAGATCGAGCCCCACATCGGGCTCTCTGCTCCGCAGGGAGCCTGCTTCCCTCTCTCTCTCTGCCTGCTTGTGATCTCTGTCTGTCAAATAAATAAATAAAATCTTAAAAAAAAAAAGAAATTTAAATCAGGCAGAGGTAATGTTAACTTATTGTCTACACTTTCTTAAATCTCTGAAACACTTCATATGTTTTTAAAAGAACAGCAAAAATACAGCTGAAAGGTAAAGGTGTATGTTTAGAGGAGAAGTGGACAAGTGGTGCTCAAAGATTAGTGTGCTAGGGGGGCCTGGGTGGCTCAGTGGATTAAAGCCTCTGCCTTCGGCTTAGGACATGATCTCAGCGTCATGGGATCGAGCCCTGCATCGGGCTCTCCGCTCAGCGGGGAGCCTGCTTCCCTTCCTCTCTCTCTGCCTGCCTCTCTGCCTACTTGTGATCTCTGTCAAATAAATAAAATCTTTAAAAAAAAAATCTTAAAAAAAAAAGATTAGTGTGCTAAAAAAGAATATGTTGTCCCTCGCTGAGACATTCATTTGTTTTGGTTTCCTTCTTGTAGCCTGGAGGGTCGGTTTGAAGATGAAGAGTTACAGCAGATTCTTGATGACATCCAGACCAAACGCAGCTTTCAATATTAATCTCCAAATACCACTCTGCTGCTGAGGGAACTACATCTCAAGCCCAGAACCAGTGTCCTGGTGTCTGGAGCTAACTCACACAGAAATTCCATTGCCGAAGACACTTGGGCTGCCTTTGGATAGAACAACCCAGCTTAGTCTTGGTTTAGGTTGCTGTTGCAGACTTGACTATTGAACCATGGTAACCTGACCTTGCCTCTGGGAAGGGTGAGGTGGGGTGATGTGCATATAAGCTACACTATTGACTACCTCATGCCATGGTTTTGGCCCCTGTGTTTTAAAATATGTTTTAAGATTTTATTTTTTTAAGTACTCTCTACCCCCCATTGTGGGGCTTGAATTAAACTACCCCAAGATCAAGAGTGGCGTGCTCCACTGATTGAGCCAGCCAAGCACCCCTTTTTTAAAGATTTTATTTTTTTAGTCCACATGTTATTTTTGATTCCTAAGATTTCATGTTTTAATTTCAATTTGTTTGTAGTTTTTGAAACTACAGGAAACGACAGTCTTACCTAAATGCAGAAGGAAGAATTAAGGGGCATTGGCTGGCTCGGTAGAGCACGTGACTCAATCTCAGGGTGAGTTCAAGCCCCACATTGGGCATGGAGCCTAGAAACAAAAACAAGCAAAAAAAAAACCCCGAATATAAATGCAAAAGGAATAATTAAACCAGCCCTGTACCATCATCTGAAATCCTTACAGAAAAGATGATACACTAATGACTGAGACAGCATTGGCATCATAGTGCTTAACCCAGAAGTCAAAGAAGAAGCTCACCATGGGAAGCAGTTACACCCAGGATAACTGCCAAGCATGGAGGGCCCTAACATAACCTTGAGGTAGATCAGTACTTGACCTTTTTTCTTAGACTGTTGAAGAATGTAGATTCGGAGGCAGTGGTCCTAAAGTACCTACTCCTAAATTAAGATTTTTTTTCCTTTAGTGGCTGGACTTGAGGATCTGAACACTTTGAAGACAGACTCCTTGGATGGGGCATCCAGTCCAAACCTTTTTCTTGCTACTTAGTGGCAGGTGATCTCTGATGGGGGTGATTGTCTATTTTCATAGGAAGGAAAGCGGAGAGTGTGCACAAAGAAAGCATGCATGTAAGCTAGTAGATTTGGTCATGTGAAGACAAGTATCACTAAGTTCACTAAACTACAGATACTCCCCCCAGGAACCACATGGTTGGAGCAGGGAGAGAAGTGGGGGTGATGTTCCCAGATGAAGGAAGAGGGTCATGGCAGGTAGTAGAAACAAAAACACCCCACCAAATTGGTCAGATACCATAAAAATGTCCATACTCTGACCTAGTGATTGTATTTCTGGAAAATGTATACCAAATATCAGAACACAGAGGAAGCTCTATTTGTCAGGAGCTGATTCTTTTTCCAATAGAGAAATAGTATGGTATGTTATGGTTACTTGTCCATGGACTATTTCTCACCTATTTAACAGGTGAACTTTTTCAGAAGCTAAATGGCTTACAGCCAAAATACTTGGATTCAGATGGACATTGAGGACATTCTGCTACATGAAATGTGAGACAAATACCATATAATCTCACTTATATGTGGAATCTAAAAAACCCAAACTCAAAAGAAACAGAACGGATTGGTGGTTGTCAAAGGATGAAGGGAGGGGTGTGAAATGGGTAAAGGTAGTCAAAAGGTACAGACTCCTAGTTATAAGATTAATAAGGCATGGGGACATAATACACAGCATGGTGACCATAGTTAATAATACTGTATTGTAGGGATGCCTAGTGACTCAGTTGATTAAGTATCTGGTTCTTGGTTTCAACTGGGTCATGGGACCAGGCCCTTGTTGGACTCTGCACTCAGCAGGGAGTCTGCTTGAAGATTCCCTGCCTCTACACCCCACCTTCACGTGCCCTCTCTCTTCTCTCTAAAATAAATAAATCATTAAAAAAGTACTGTATCATATATTTGAAAGTTGCTAAGAGTAGATCTGGGAAAAATTCTAACTGTGAGGTCAGAGTGGTTAACTAAACGGACTGTGATAAGTTCACTATATATGTATATATATGTACATATACATATATATAACTTTTCACTGTAATATATAATCAATACAATGTTCTAAGGCTGGGAAAATATATAAAACTTTTTAAAAAATTTGATTTGGGGGCACCTAGTTTCAGGCAGAAGAGCATGTGACTCCTGATCTTGGGTTGTGAGTTGGAGCTCCCTCTGTTGGGTGGGGAGACTACTTAAAATAAATTTTTTTTTAAATTTGACTTAAAGTAAAAATGAGACACTTGAATAAACATACAAAAGAGGTAAACATTTGTGCTTTTTTTTAAAGCAGTTTTTTGTTTTGTTTTGAGATTTATTTATTTATTTATTTGACAGATGGAGATCACAAGTAGGCAAAGAGGCAGGCAGAGAGAGGAGGAAATGGGCTCCTCGTTGAGCAGAGAGCCCGATTTGGGGTTTGATCCCAGGTGCCCCAAAATCTGTGCTTCTAAAAGGGACCTCCAAGAACTGAACTTGCCTTCTCATCCAGGTTAGTTTACCTCAGCTTAGACAGGAGGTTGCTAAGGGCTCAACCCCCCTTCCCCTTAGGGACTTGGGAGCTGTGGATCTCAGGCCTGCTGGCCTCTTGCTGGGCCTGCACTCACCTGGATAGACCGGGGGGGGGGGGGCAAAAGACTTCAGCTACCTCCACTCATACCCAGTCCGCCTCTGGGCTCTCTGAACAGTACAAATTGACCAGAGGCCAAAGGAGAGAGAATAAGCCCCAATAAAGCCTTCCAGGCAAGGCTTTATTGGCGCTTATGCTCCTGCACAAAGGAGGCAACACAAGGAATGAGTCCTCAAGCTGGCTCCCAAAGAAAAGGTTACCCAGAGAGCTTTAGAGAGACTCCAGGCAGCAAATGAATGGCAGTAGGAGCAGGAATTATTCCCCTGCCCGACACTTGCATATTTAAATAAAGTTCATGCTATACGTGCTGCCCACGTCTAATTAGCATACTACATTTCCGCTCCTGGGCGCGAGTTTTAGTATTACAATGAGAGAAAAAGTCTGTGAAAGGTGGGGATTGGCATCCATCTTAGCGCTGATAGGTTTGGTCCAGCCCTCCCAGCGGGCTTTCCTCTTAGGGAATAGCCTACTTTTCCCTGTGAGCTCTTTTACTCGGGGCAGCTCAGCTTCTCCTACAGACCCAGCTGAAGAAAGCTGGATTTTGTGGTTAGGGGTGAGGAGAAGTGAGTCCAGTGCCCTGTCTCACAAGGCCCCTGAGAAGGCGTCAGCAGTTTCAGGGCCTCCTCTTATGCCAACGTGCTTTTGTCCCTCTTAGTCCCCCACATCCCCTGTACCTCGAACTCGCAGCTGGGGGAACCTCAGCTCTGCATCTGGTATCATGAATTTTCTTTATTTGCATTTCAGGATCTGATGAAGATGCTGGCAGTTCTATATGCCTCTGTAAAGTGGAGAAAAAAACCGTTAGCCCTATGTCCTGTTCTTGGTGGATAAAATGGGCTGGTTTAAATAATCATAATCAGGGGTTCCTGGGTGGCTCAGGCAATAAGCCTCTGCCTTCCTCTCAGGTCATGATCCCAGGGCCTAGGGATCCAGCCCCAATTTCCTGCTCAGCGGGAAGCCTGCTTCTCCCTCTCCCACTCCCCCTGCTTCCTCTCTCTTTCAAGAAAATAAATTAAATCTTTTTTTAAAAAAATAAAAATAATCATAATCATACCTTGTTTCGTTATGTAAGATTGCACAGAGGCTGGGCTGAGTGGCTCAGTGGGTTAATAGTCTGCTTTCAGTTCAGGTCATGATTTTCAGCTCAGGTCATGATGTAGCATCTAGTCCTGCATCAGGCTCAGAGCCTGCTTCTCCCTTGTCCCAACCCTCCCCCCAACTTGTGCGCACTCCTTCTGTCTGTCTGTCTGTCTGTCTCTCTCTCAAAAATAAATAAATAATTTTGTTGTTGTTGTTGTTTTAAAAAGATTGCACAGAGGTAGTCCTTAGCAAAACTGGAATTCTGACTAGGCTCTAATCAGACCTCCTCAGAAACTTGCTTCTGCCAGTTTCTAATTTTCAATGAGCAGGGGTGTTTTGTTTTAAGATTTTATTTACTTATTTGAGGGAGACCTCAGAGAGAAGGAGCAGAGAGAATCCCTAGCGACTCCACCCTGAGCAGAATGTGGGGCTCGATCTCACCAACCTGAGATCAGGACCTGAGCTGAAATCAAGGGTCTGATGCTTAACTGACTGAGCCACCCAGGCACTCTTCCATGAGCAGAGTTAGTTTTCAAAATATTTAACAACTTGGGGGCCATTGACTTATGTGCAGTTAGACAGTAAGTCTCTAATTGCCAGATCGGGGTAAGGTCCTGGGGAGGTGGGAGTGGTTAGAGCTTATTTAAAAAAGCATTTCAGGGCGCCTGGGTGGCTCAGTGGGTTGAGCCACTGCCTTCGGCTCAGGTCATGATCTCAGGGTCCTGGGATCGAGTCCCGCATCGGGCTCTCTGCTTGGCAGGGAGCCTGCTTCCTCCTCTCTCTCTCTGCCTGCCTCTCTGCCTACTTGTAATCTCTCTCTGTCAAATAAATAAATAAAATCTTTAAAAAAAAAAAAAGCATATCAATATTTTTGTAACTAGGATGACGCTGGGGTACTAACCAGCTGAATCTCCTCTTTTCTTTGAATCTTTCTCACCCATGTACACACAAAGGTCTTGTAACTCCAGGTTTATTTGCATTCAAAATAGAGAAGGAGTCAGGAGAGGCTGCCTTTGAGCTCAGTTGTTTGTGGCTAGGCACTGTTAAGTGTTTTACATATCTTATTGAAACTTCACACACTTAAGAGAATTTTTAAAACACTCTAATACTCTTACAACATTCTCAACATCAGGTCATTTATTCAACACGTTTTACTGAGTGCCCACCATATTAGGTTGGGGTTAAAGGAGAGCAACCTTCTTATCTGAAGGTTCCAGGTCTCCTGCTGCCTACATTCTAGCGGGGGAGAGACAGACAAGAAAAAATCAGCTAAGTAGATTAGCCTGGGAACAAGTATGATATTAGATACAGTGCTCGGGGACGGCGTTTTTGAGAAGATGCTATTTGAACTGTCAAGGGTAGGAAAATATGGGAGGGTGGGGATGAGAATTCCAGATCAGGAGAGAATGCTAAGCACAAAAGCATGAATGGGGTAGGGGAATGGGTGCAGAGATAACACGCCAAAATGGCTGGAGCTTTGTAAATCAGGGAAAAACTATTAGGAGCTGAGATTGCAGATGTAAGCAGACCTTGGATTATGGAAACAGGGTTTTGGATTTTATACTCTGCACGTTGGGAAGCTATTTGGAGATTTTAAGAAAGAAAGAAGATCTGATTTTTTTTTTTTAAGATTTTATTTATTTATTTGACAGATCACAAGTAGGCAGAAAGGCAGGCAGAGAGAGAGAGGGGAGGAAGCAGGCTCCCTGCTGAGCAGAGAGCCTGATGTGGGGCTCAATCCCAGGACCCTGAGATTATGACCTGAGCCGAAGGCAGAGGCTTTAACCCACTGAGCCACCCAGGCGCCCCTGATTTTTGTTTTAAACAGGTCATTCTGGGGCACCTGGATGGCTCAGTGGGTTAAAGCCTCTGCCTTCTGCTCAGGTCATGATCCCAGGGTCCTAGGATCGAGCCCTGCATCGGGCTCTCTGCTCAGCAGGGAACCTGCTTCCCCTCCTCTCTCTGCCTGCCTCTTTGCCTACTTGTGATCTCTGTCAAATAAATAAATAAAATCTTTTAAAAAATAAAATAAACAGGTCATTCTTGGGGGCGCCTGGGTGGCTCAGTGGGTTGTAGCCTCTGCCTTTGGCTCAGGGCATGATCCTGGGGTCCTGGGATTGAGCCCCACGGCGGGCTCTCTGCTCAGCGGGGAGCCTGCTTTCTCCTCTCTCTGCCTGACTCTCTGCCTACTTGTGCTCTCGGTCTGTCAAATAAATAAATAAAATCTTAAAAATAAATAAATAAACAAATCAGGTCATTCTGGTTGCAGTGTAGAAACTGGAGCTAGGTGGGAGGGGAAACTGAGATGAAAAAGGGAAGTGGGGAGAACAATTAGGTGATTGCAAAAGTTCACACAAACATGGTTTGGACTAGAGCCAGGGCCAACAAACTTCCTGTAGAGAGAGAATATTTCAGGCTTTGTGGTTTACATGTATGTCTTCTGTCATATTTTTAGTCTTTTTTTTAACCCTTTAAAAATGTAAAACTTTTTAACTAGACTGCAGGCACAGTCTGCCTATATCTGGACTAGAATGATAACTGTAGGGGAAGAAAATTTTTTCCTTTATAATTCCAGATTCCTTTGGCTGGCCTATTAATTAAATTAACATAAAACAGATTAATGAGAAAAATAAATTTAATTACACATGTACAGAAGCTCCATAAGAATATGAGATAAACATGGGGCAGGGTGATGCCATGTAGAGCACACACTCTTGATCTCAGGGTCATGAGCTCAAACCCCCACATTGGGCATAGAGCCAATTAAAAAAAATTAAGCCCACCATCAGGCAATTGAGGCTTATATGCTGTGCTGAAGTAAGAAGAGCGTAGGGGTCTGGGACTTCTAAGGGGAGGAAGACAATTTATGGGAAGATGTCTTTGCAGAGACAGTGGGATGCAGAGGAATTCAATCTTTAGGCCTGGCCAGCTTCCCCCACAGTTTGCAGTTATCCCCATATTGTTTGCAGTTATCCCTGGTGATAGTCCTCTTCCTTGAATCATGCCCTCTATCTCATTATTTCAGACAGTTATGGGGGAGGTAAAAAAATCTTGAGTCTTTTGGACCTTGATTGACTTCAGTTCAAAAGTAATCTGCATGCTTAAGTGGCACTTTTTGGAGAAGCTTATTCTGAACCTTTTCAGAGCACTGGAGATATGTGGTCAGATTTGTAATTTATTTTGAAGACTAAGCCATGTTATTCCATTTACCAAGGAAGAACATGAAACTCAGAAAAATCAGTATTATGCAGTCAGTAAATAAGAAGAGATAAAATGTAAACTCCAGGGGCGCCTGGGTGGCTCAGTGGGTTAAAGCCTCTGCCTTTGGCTCAGGTCATGATCCCAGGGTCCTGGGATCAAGCCCCACATCGGGCTCTCTGCTCAGCAGGGAGCCTGCTTCCTCCTCTCTCTGCCTGCCTCCCTGCCAACTTGTAATCTCTGTCTGTCAAATAAAATAAATAAAATCTTTTAAAAAAAATGTAAACTCCAGAAAAAATGTGAACACAGATTTCTGTGGTTAATGGGATTCCTAGTGATAGAAAAGTATTGAGGACACAAAATGGGATGAAGTTTTTTTTTTTTTAAAGATTTTATTTATTTATTTGAGAGAGAGAGACAGTGAGAGAGAGCATGAGTGAGGAGAAGGTCAGAGAGCGAAGCAGACTCCCCATGGGGCTGGGAGCCTATGTGGGACTCGATCCCGGGACTCCAGGATCATGCCCTGAGCCGAAGGCAGTCGTCCAACCAACTGAGCCACCCAGGCGTCCCTGGGATGAAGTTTTAATAGAGGCATTTGCTATGTTCAAAGTGAAGGACAAATCCTGTAATGAGGACTGAGGTCCCTGAATTTAGTCTATTATGTAGATGACCTCACCAGTGCTGATTAGGTAATTCTGATGGACTGGTTAAAGGTCACATTCCTGGGAAAGGCTGAAACAGCAGTTACTTTAGATAGTTAAGTCTAGGTTTGCTGATCTGGGGCTTAGCATAAGCAACTCCATTTTTGGCCTGTTACCTTTTTCTTTCTTTTCTTCTTTTCAGCAGTGGAGGCAATAGAAGCCAGTGTCAGTTCACTGGGTGGTAGAATCAACACTCTGATTCAGGCCTATTGACATGAGGGCCAGTGTTCTTAACTTTTGGCATGCTATGTAGGCCAAATCTGTAGTTGTGTATGTGGTATTCTAACATGAATTTTTCTGAAAGCATAAGAACTGTATATTTAAAGAAACTGTATGCATTACTTTCTTTGGTCTTTTAATTCAGACACTTTAGCTGGGTGGAGAGATTACTTAAATTAATAAATGAACTAAAAAAAAAGAAAGAACATACGGTGATGGTGATTGCAGTGTTATTTGTATTCGCAGAAGTGCCTGACTGGCATAGTTAGAAGAGCATGCAACTCCTGATCTCGGGGTCATGAGTTTGAGCCTAGAGCCATGAGTTTGGGGCTAGAGATTACTTAATAAATAAACTTATGGGCGCCTGGGTGGCTCAGTGGGTTAAGCCACTGCCTTCGGCTCAGGTCATGATCTCAGGGTCCTGGGATCAAGTCCCACATGGGGCTCTCTGCTCAGCAGGGGCCCTGCTTCCCTTCCTCTCTCTCTGCCTGCTTCTCTGCCTACTTGTGATCTGTGTCTGTCAAATAAATAAATAAAATCTTAAAAAAAACCTTAAAAAAATAAATTTAAAAAAGTAACCTAAGTGCTATTAGTAGAGCACTCATTAAGTAAATTAATTAAACTGTTCAGCCATGCAACAGAAAACCAAGAGGTTATTAAAAGGATGAAGGCTATATCTGTATGTGAACTGAGAAGGAAGAGTCAAGATATATTGCCACAGGAGAAGCAAGATAAGTTTGTAGAGTATCCTATTTCTGTAGGAAAAGAAATTTTGTGTACAATGTTTTCATATATGTGTCTTTGCAAAGACACAGTCTTTGGTGAGTGGCTGCGTCTAGAGAGGTGTCATGGTGTGAGAATGACCATCTTTTCACTGTTTTCCTCTTTGTATCTTTAATTTGGTGCCATTTGCATGTATTAATCCCCCCAAAATAATGAAGCAATTACTCAACCTTTTATTTTTTTTTTTTTAAAGATTTTTTTATTTATTTGAGAGAGAGAGAGAGCACGAGAGGGGAGAAGGTCAGAGGGAGAAGCAGACTCCCCATGGAGCTGGGAGCCTGATGCGGGACTTGATTCCGGGACTCCAGGATCATGACCTGAGCCGAAGGCAGTCGCTTAACCAACTGAGCCACCCAGGTGCCCCTTAAAGATTTTTTTAAAAAGATTTTTATTTATTTATTTGACAGAGAGAGAGATCACAAGTAGGTAGAGAGGCAGGCGAGGGAGCCTGATGTGAGGCTTGATCCCAGGACCCTGAGATCATGACCTGAGCTGGAAGGCAGAGGTTTAACCCACTTAACCATCCAGGCACCCCTAAAGATTGTTTTTTTATTTACTCGAGAAGGAGAGAGCACACAAGAGTATGGAAGCACGTGCAAGAGGGAGGGTCTGAAGGAGAGGGAGTGGCAGGCAGAGGGAGAAGCAGCTCCCCTCGTGATGCAGGACTCGATCCCAAGACCCTGGGATCATGACCAGAGCTAAAGGCAGACGTTTAACCAACTGGGCCACCTAGGTACCTCTAAACCTTTATTTACAGAGAATTTCAGGGTACCTGGGTGGCTCAGTTGTTAAACATCTGCCTTCGGCTCAGGTCATGATCCCAGGGTCCTGGGATCCAGCCCTGCATCAAGCTCCCTGCTCAGTGGGGAGCATGCTTTTTCCTTCCCACTCCCCCTGCCTGTGTTCCCTCTCACTCTTTCTCTGTCAAATAAATAAATAAAATCTTAAAAACAAAAACCCAAAAAAGTGTCCGACTCTTGATTTGGGGTCAGGGTTGTGAGGTTGAGCCCCGTGTAAGGCTTTGAGCTCAGTGTGGAGTCTGCTTGGGATTCCTTCTCTCCCTCTCCCTTTGCCCTTCTCCCTCGTACCCTAGCTCATGTGTTCTCTCTAAATAAATAAAATCTTTCTTAAAAAAGGAATAAAGAAAATTTCAAATACATACAAAAACAGAATAGCATAATGAATTCTAATTATCTATCACTTAGCCAACTTGTGTCATCTGTCTCCCTCTTTCCTCCCATTTCCCCCTTAAGGATATTCAGCCATGTAAAACGAACAAACAAAAACAAGCATTCCTCAAATTGTTGCAAACCCTTAGTTAATTCCTCAAGTTCTGAAAAACTAAAAATGTTGATTTTGAGAAATTTTTGCCAATGTGTTGTTTTACAAAGGAGTTTTTTTTTGGATGTCCTTATTTATTTTTTTTTTAAAGATTTATTTATTTATTTGACAGAGAGAGAGAGAGAGATCACAAGTAGGCAGAGAGGCAGGCAGAGAGAGAGAGAGGAGGAAGCAGGCTCCCTGCTGATCAGAGAGCCTGATGCGGGATTCGATCCCAGGACCCTGAGATCATGACCTGAGCCGAAGGCAGCAGCTTAACCCACTGAGCCACCCAGGCGCCCCTTGGATGTCCTTATTAACCACTTCTGCTGATGTTCTTGGCTGTAATTTTTTTTTTTTAATTTTACTTATTTATTTGTCAGAGACAGAGGGAGAGAGAGCGAGTGAGCACAGGCAGACAGAGAGGCAGGCAGAGGCAGAGGGAGAAGCAGGCTCCCCGCCGAGCAAGGAGCCCGATGTGGGACTCGATCCCAGAACCCTGGGATCATGACCTGAGCCGAAGGCAGCGGCTTAACCCACTGAGCCACCCAGGTGTCCCTTGGCTGTAATGTTTTAAAGCAAATACCATCCTATCATTTAATATACCATTTAACCCACAAATAATTCAGAATATAACTAATAGGAAAATATTTTTAAAATTTAATCAGGGGTACCTGGGTGGCTCAGTTAAGTGTCTGACTCTTGATTTTAGTTTGGGTCATAATGTCAGGGTCATGAGATCAAGCCCCAAATTGAACCTGCTTAAGATTCTCTCTCTCTCCCTCTGCCCCTTCTGCCCAGCCCACACATGCTGTCTCAAAAAAAAATTAATTAAAAATTTTAACCAAATATCAGGTACATGTAAAAAATTGAACAATTCTGTTTTAAAGATTTTTTTATTTTTATTTTTTTAAAGATTTTATTCATTTATTTGACAGACAGAGATCACAAGCAGGCAGAGAGAGAGGAGGAAGCAGATCCCCTGCTGAGCAGAGCAGGATGCAGGACTAGATCCCAGGACACTGGGATCATGACCGGAGCCTAAGGCAGAGGTTTAACCCACTGAGCCACCCAGGTGTCCCCAAAGATTTTTTTTTTTAATTTATTCATTTGAGAGAGAAACAAAGAGGTAGAGAAGGAGAGGGAGAAGTAGACTCTCTGCTGAGCTGGGAGCCCGATGCTGGGCTCAGTCCTAGAACGTGGAGATCATGACCTGAAGGCAGACACTTTTTTTTTTTTTTTAAGATTTTATTTATTTATTTGACAGACAGAGATCACAAGTAGGCAGAGAGAGGAAGGGAAGCAGGCTCCCTGCTGAGCAGAGAGCCCGATATGGGGCTCGATCCCAGGACCCTGGAATCATGACCTGAGCCGAAGGCAGAGGCTTTAACCCACTGAGCCACCCAGGCACCCCTGAAGGCAGACACTTAACCATCTGAGCCACCCAGGCACCGCAAAAAATTGAACAATTTTTTTACTGCCATGTAATATCCACCCATTCCATGTTCACATGTCCTCATTTAACAAAAATTTTTTCTTTTTTAAGTCAGTTTGTTAAATTCAGGTTTGAAACAAGAGCACACTTTGCATTTGGGTGGTATGTCTCGTTAAAAAGAAAATCACAGGTCCAAAATGGAGTCACTTATGTTAGGCCATGTCACCAATGTGGGGTTTAGTCCCTAACCTAATTGCAGTTTCAACTTCCTTCAGCAATGTAGTCTTAATTGGTCAGTTAGGGATTCTCTGGTCAGTACCAGTGACATAATCTGTTGTAGGGGTCAAGGTTAAGCCAACCCAAAATGTGTGTTTTTGTCTGTCTGTTTTTTGCTTAAACATCACCATTTATCACATTGAGTCTGAAATGCAATTCATGACATAATGACAAAAATTTTTTCTACAAGTACTGCCTGAAAGAGTAGTGGCTATATTAAGAGAGATCAAATAAATTGACACTCATATGGAACTTTTTAGACAAAAGGGAGTTGTTAAGGGCACCTGGATGGCTCAGTGGGTTAAGCCTCTGCCTTTGGCTTGGGTCATGATCTCAGGATCCTGGGATCCAGCCCCACATCAGGCTCTCTGCTTAGCGGGGAGCCTGTTTCCCTCTTTCTCTCTGCCTGCCTCCCTGCCTACTTGTGATCTGTCAGATAAATAAATAAAATCTAAAAAAAAAAAAAAGTTGCTCATAAATGTAGGTATTTTTCATTCTCTAACAAGACTTTGTCTTTTTAAAATAAATCAGGTTCTCGTCTTGTTCCCCAAAGATGATGTCCTTTGTGTCCTACCAGGTGATCCAAGTCTTCTTTAAATGGATTGTAGCCTTGTTCCTTTAAACAACGCAGTGCCCAGAAAAGCTGGTCCAGAAGAGAAAATTCTTCCCAGGGAACACACTCACACCTTTCATTTTTTTTAGGCTCTGTTAATCTTTGGTTCTGGGTCATGAGTGATATCTATCTCTCCTTTCCTTAGTACGGTCACATAATGGTAATTTTCTTTCTCAACAAAGAAATTCACAACTAAGGCAAAGAGGATATTTTCCAAGTGAAGAGCTGCTTCTTACGAGTTTTCCCTCTGAGCATATTCTTCCCACGTTTCACCAAACTCCAAATGGCCCCAGGGAGTTGAAAACTGCGTCTCCAACTGACCCTTTCCTCTTGCCAGGAGGACACAAAGAGGATGTTGGCTGCTAGTCACCACTACTCCTACGGAGATTCTAGGAGGCTGCCTGGGAGGCTCCAGGTGGGCCATCATAGCATGAAGACCCAGCAGAGGCCAGCCAAAATGTGCTACTTTGGCATACTGATTGTTTTATTTATTTATTTCGTTTATTTATTTATTTATAGCTAGTGAGCAGGGGAAAGGGGCAGAGGGAGAAGGAGAGGGAGAATCCCAAGTAGACTCTATGTTGAGCTCAGAGCCCAGGGCTCAATCTCACAACCCTGGAATCATGACCTGAGCCCAAATGAAGACTTGGGACACTTAACCCATCAAGCCACTCAGGCGCCCCTATTTATTTATTTATGTATAGATTTTATCTATATATTACGGGGGGGGGGAGAGGAGCAGAGGGAGAGGGACAAACAGAGTTCCCCCTGAGCGTGGAGCCCCATGTGGGACTCCATCTCATGACCCTGAGATCATGACTTGAACCAAAATCAAGAGTTGATGCTTAACTGACTGAGCCAGACAGGTGTCCTGTATGCTTATTATTTTATTTTATTTTTAAAGACCCTATTTATTTATTTGACAGAGATCACAACTAGGAAGAGAGGCAGGCAGAGACAGGAAGGGAGCCCCGATGTGGGGCTTGATCCCAGGACCCTGGGATCATGACCTGAGCTGAAGGCAGAGGCTTCAACCCAGTGAGCCACCAGGTGCCCCTATGCTGATTATTTTAAGTCAAATTACTTAAACAGCCAATTAATAAGAACTTTGATGTTCCTTTGTCTCCTGATGCCCTTTTGTCTCCAGGAAACAGGAGATAAATCTCCCATGTGAAAGGTATCTTCTCTGTACCAGGAGGTAAAGAACAGCCTTATCTCCAGAGATATGGAATTTAGACCCGAGAAGACTATATAAATAATGCTGTTACTTTCTACTAGTTTGCTATCCAACATTAATTCTGTTTAAAATTCCTTACCTAAACAAACAAATAAATAAATAAATAAATAAATTCCTTACCTACTGAACCTCATGAAGAATTGTCTTTGTCCCGTTAATTGCTCACAGATTTATTGTCTCATTGTCTAGAAACATAAAAAATTTCCTGTCCTAGTCACTTCCTTGGGTCTGAATTTTGTTTTTGGGCTTCCCAGCACAAGTAATTAACTTGGCTTTTTTTCCTGTTAATCTGTCTCATATCAATTTTATTTTTACACTAGCTTAAAGAATTTTAACTGGTATAGGAAATTTTTCTTCCCCAACACTGTCACATTGGCCTTCTCCATTCTCCTCCATTCTCCAAAGTTGAGGTTTTCCACTTAGTAAGATTGCCTCTTCCTCACGACGTGACCTTACCTGAAATAATTCTTACTTTCGCCAATTGTCCCACTCCATCTGTTTATAAAAACCTTCATTTTAAAATATTAAAAAAAGGGCGCCTGGGTGGCTCAGTGGGTTAAGCCGCTGCCTTCGGCTCAGGTCATGATCTCAGGGTCCTGGGATCGAGTCCCGCATCGGGCTCTCTGCTCAGCAGGGAGCCTGCTTCCCTCTCTCTCTCTCTGCCTGCCTCTCCGTCTACTTGTGATTTCTGTCAAATAAATAAATAAAATCTTAAAAAAAAAATATTAAAATTTTTTTTAAATTTTAATTTTAATTTTTTTTTAAAGATTTTATTTATTTATTTGACAGAGAGAAATTACAAGTAGATGGAGAGGCAGGCAGAGAGAGAGAGGGAAGCAGGCTCCCTGCTGAGCAGAGAGCCCGATGCGGGACTCGATCCCAGGACCCTGAGATCATGACCTGAGCCGAAGGCAGCGGCCCAACCCACTGAGCCACCCAGGCGCCCCTATTTTTATTTTTTTAAAATATTTTATTTATTTGACAGAGAGACAGCGAGAGACGGAACACAAGCAGGAGGAGGGGGAGAGGGAGAAGCAGGTCTCCCTTGGAGCAGGGAGCCTGATGTGGGGCTCGATCCCAGATCCCTGGATCATGACCTGGCAGACACCCAACGACTGAGCCACTCAGGCGCCCCAAAATATTTTAAAATTTTTAAAAAGATTTTATTTATGGGGCACCTGGGTGGCTCAGTGTGTTAAAGCCTCTGCCTTCGGCTCAGGTCACGATCCCAGCGTCCTGGGATCGAGCCCCACATCCGGCTCTCTGCTCAGCAGGGAGCCTGCTTCCCCTCTCTCTCTGCCTGCCTCTCTACCTACTTGTGATCTCTGTCAAGTAAATAAATAAAATCTTAAAAAAAAAAAAGATTTCATTTATTTGACAGATCACAAGTAGGCAGGGAGGCAGGCAGAAAGAAGGCGGGGGAAGCAGGCTCCCCGCTGAGCTGAGCCCAACACGGGCCTCAATTCCAGGACCCTGAGACCTTGTCCTGAGCCGAAGGCAGAGGCTTTAACCCACTGAGCCACCCAGGAGCCCCTAAAAACCTTCCTTTTGTGTAGCTCCTTGGAGTTCCTTTCTTTTGCTGGATGGGATGTTGAAGGATTTATGAATCACTTAACAAACCCAATTAGATCTTTAATTTTGCTCGGTTGATTTTTTCCCCTAAGTCTCTAATCCATAACAGTCTGCAACAGTTTTATGCCTGTCTTTCTATCTCTTTTTTGTTTGTTTGTTTTAAAAAGTTTTTATTTATTGGGGCACCTGGGTGACTCAGTCGGTTAAGCATCTGCCTTTGGCTTAGGTCATAATCCTAGGGTCCTGAGATCAAGTCCCGCATCAGGCTCCTTGCTCAACAAGGAGCCTGCTTTTCCCTCTCCCTCTGCCTGCCCCTTCCCTTGTTTGTACTCCCTCTCTCTGTCAAATAAGTCAATGAAACTTTAAAAAAAGGGGGGGTGCTGCCTGGGTGGCTCAGTCGCATAAGTGGTGAAGCATCTGCCTTTGGCTCAGGTCATGATCCCAGGGTACTGGGATGGAGCCCTGCATTGGGCTCCCTGTTCAATGAGGAGGTTACTTTTTCCTCTCTCTCTCTGCCTATTGCTCCCCCTATTTGTGCTCGCTCTCTCTCTCTGTCAAATAAATAAATAAATAAAATATTAAATTTAATTAAAGTAAATAAAAAATAAATAAAAAATTTAAAAAAGGATTTTAGGGGCGCCTGGGTGGCTCAGTGGGTTAAAGCCTCTGCCTTCCGCTCAGGTCGTGATCCCAGGGTCCTGGGATCGAGCCCTACATCGGGCTCTCTGCTCCGTGGGGAGCCTGCTTTCTCCTCTCTCTCTTTGCCTGCCTCTCTGCCTACTTCTGATCTCTGTCTGTTAAATAAATAAAATCTTAAAAAAAAATAAAATAAAAAAGGATTTTATTTATTTGAGAGAGAGCACATCAACAGGGGGAGGGGCAGAGGGCAAAGCAAGCTTCTCACTCAGCATGGAGCCTGATGCAGATGGATGGATGCCAGGATTTCAGGATCATGACCATTCGAGCTGAAGGCAGCCACTTAAACGACTGAGGCACTTGGGTAACTCCCTCCTCTTTTAAAGTAAGCTCTCTGCCCGGGACGCCTGGGTGGCTCAGTTGGTTAAGCAGCTGCCTTCCGCTCAGATCATGATCCCAGCCTCCTGGGATTGAGTCCCACATCGGGCTACTTGCTTGGCAGGGAGCCTACTTTTCCTTCTGCCTCTACCTGCCACTCTGTCTGCCTGTGCTAACTCTTGCTCCTCTCTGACAAATAAATAAAAAAAATCTTTAAAAAAAAAATAAAGTAAGCTCTCTGCCCAATGTGGGGTTCCAACTCGCAGTCCCAGCATCAAGAGTTGTTGTTCTAATGGCAGAGCTAACCAAGTGCCTCGATGTCTCTATTCTTTATTAACTTTTTTTGGAGATAGAAGATCATTTGTACAAATCCTATAGAACACAGAACGTAGCACACCTGGGTTGCTCAGTCAGTTAAGCATCTGCCTTCGGCTCAGGTCAAAATCCCAGAGTCCTGGGATCAAGCCCCACATTGGCCTCCCTGCTCAGCAAGGAATCTGCTTCTCTCTATGCCCCTCATCCCGCTCGTGCGCTCTCTCTCTCTCTCTCAAACAAATAAAATCTTTTTTTATTTTAAAATATTTTATTTATTGGGCGCCTGGGTGGCTCAGTGGGTTAAGCCGCTGCCTTCGGCTCAGGTCATGATCTCAGGGTCCTGGGATCGAGTCCCGCATCGGGCTCTCTGCTCAGCAGGGAGCCTGCTTCCCCCTCTCTCTCTCTGCCTGCCTCTCTGCCTACTTGTAATCTCTCTCTGTCAAATAAATAAATAAAATCTTTAAAAAAAAATATTTTATTTATTTATTTGACGGAGAGAGAAATTACAAGTAGGCAGAGAGAGGTGGTAAGCAGGCTTCCCGCTGAGCAGAGAGCCTAATGTGGGGCTCCATCCCAGGACCTCGAGATCATGACCCAAGCCGAAGGCAGAGGCTCAACCCACTGAGGCACCCAGGTGCCCCAATAAATAAAATCTTAAAAAAAAAAAGGAATACAGAATGTTTGCATACTTGTAGTCCAACTCCTAATCAATTTAAAAAACAATTTTCCCAGCAGGACTTGCAAGATTAGAGGTATGAAAAGGTTTATTTATTAGATTGATACTCTAATGCAGCACACCTTGAGAATATTCAAGGACTGGGACACTTTAATATGCTTGAATGCCTTCCCTACCACCGTTGCTAGGAACGGACCATTTGCTTGTCACTTTTCTTTTCTACTTTAGAACCCTGCTTAAGAGTGGACTGCTTAGGGTCACTTCCTGACTCGATTCTCCCACTTCAGCTTGTGAGAATCCCACTTTCCTTTAGAGCTCCTGCCATCCTATCCTACACCTAACCACATGGAACTGGAATTGTCTGTCTCTTGTTCTGCAAGGAACTCTCTTTTGAGAAATGGTTTATTCTGTACCTGGAAGTTAGAGGGAATGCAGGGCAGCACTGTTTCATGCTTAAATAGTGGTCTGTTGACTGAGTTATGAGTTCCTCCATACCACCCATCACTGCTCCTCCCACTCCCACCTCTACATATTCTTTTAGGGGGGTATATATACCCTCACATATCCTAGTGTTAAAAATAAGACCACCGGGGTGCCTGGGTGGCTCAGTGGGTTAAGCCGCTGCCTTCGGCTCAGGTCACGATCTCAGGGTCCTGGGATCGAGTCCCGCATCAGGCTCTCTGCTCAGCAGGGAGCCTGTTTCCCTCTCTCTCTCTGCCTGCCTCTCCGTCTACTTGTGATTTCTCTCTGTCAAATAAATAAAATCTTAAACAAACAAACAAACAAGACCACCATAAAATGGTGTCACTTATGTTTAGCCCCACATCACCAAAAGAAGACTTAAGGTAACTGTAATTTGGGTTCTCCCAGAAATGGGATCTTACACCAATCAATCAGTAAATCACCCAATTAGCACTAGTTAGGTAATTTGCCTGATAGACCCCCTGCCATCTTCTAAAGCAAAGTGACTTTGCCATAACAATCTACCTTTCTGTCTAGTATAACTACCTTATTCTCACTCCTATCTGCCTATAAAACCCTTTCATTTTAAAACTTTATTTTTTAAGTCAGCTCTCTGCCCAATGTGGAGCTCAAACTCATGACTCAGAGATCAAGAGTTGCATGCTCTAAAGGGAGCCAGGAGACCCAATATTTTAAGATTCTTGAATCATATTGCCGTATTATTTCCCAGAGGTTAGAAGACCACTTGCTTGGAAGTTGTATTCTAAACTTCATATAAATGGGATCATTTAGTGTTCTCTTTTGAGCCAACTCAACAGTGTTTGTGATATGCATCCAAATTGTTGTTTTTCAGTAATTATTTCCCATGGGTGGGTAGTAGTTCACACCCAGTAGAGCCACAATATAATTCATTTACTGGCACAACTACTGATTTGGGTTACCAGTGATTGATTACTCCGATCAAAGCTGCTATGGGGGTGCCTGGGTGGCTCAATGGGTTAAGCTTCTGTCTTTGGCTCAGGTCATGATCTTAGGGTTCTGGGATAGAGTCCTGCATCGGGCTCAGCAGAGAGCCTGCATCCTCCTCTCTCTGCCTACTTGTGATCTCTCTTTCTCTGTCAAATAAACAAATAAAATCTTTAAAAAAAATAACAAACTGCTATGAACACTCTTTAAAAAAAAAAGATTTTATTAATTTATTTGACAGAGATCACAAGTAGGCAGAGAGGCAAGCAGAGAGAGGAAGGGCAGCAGGCTCCCCGCCAAGCCGAGAGCCCAATGAGGGGCTTGATTCCAGGGCCCTGAGATCATGACCTGAGCCAAAGGCAGAGGCTTTAACCCACTGAGCTACCCAGGCACCCCATGAACACTCTTGTACAAGCCGTGGGTAGATGTTTGGAGGGAATTGCTGGGTCGCAGGGTGAGTAAGACTTAGCTCTGACAGGCACTGTTAAATAGTTTTCCAAAGTGGATGTACTACTGGGTACAGTTTTTACAACTTGGTCTGACTGAGAGGAAAGGAGATAATCTACCGGCGCCATCTAATGTAAGCAACTGGCGCCTCGGTGGCTCAGTGGGTTAAAGCCTCTGCCTTCAGGCTCTGGCTCAGGTAGCGATCCCGCCCCTCACCGGGCTCCCTGCTCAGCAGGGAGCCTGTTCCCCCCTCCCCCCCGCCTCTCGGTCTACTTGTGATCTCTGTCAAATAAATAAATACAATCTTAAAAAAAAAAAAAAAGTAATGTAAGCAACTTCGTGCTTGACTAAGCTGGGTGCTTTCATTTAAAAGCTCAAAATAGGGGCACCTGGGTGGCTCAGTGGGTTAAGCCGCTGCCTTCCGCTCAGGTCATGATCTCAGGGTCCTGGGATCGAGCCCCGCATCGGGCTCTCTGCTCAGCAGGGAGCCTGCTTCCTCCTCTCCTCTGCCTGCCTCTCTGCCTACTTGTGATTTCTCTCTGTCAAATAAATAAATAAAATCTTTAAAAAAAAAAAAAAAGCTCAAAATACGAA
Source organism: Neogale vison (assembly GCF_020171115.1). NCBI lineage: Eukaryota > Metazoa > Chordata > Mammalia > Carnivora > Mustelidae > Neogale > Neogale vison. The sequence continues at coordinate 112,435,122 of NC_058093.1, read as the reverse complement.
AACAAAACAAAACAAAAAACCCCCAAAATAAAAGCTCAAAATACGGTCTGGCAGAAGCCTCAATTTCATAGCCAAGTGCCTTGCCCACAATTTCATTGTTGAGGGGTGGAGGGGAGGTGTCTTGGCCACATACTGTAAGTGCCACATCGACCCCGACCCCGGAAGAAATTTCTTTCTTTTAGAGATAATCTACTTACTTGACAGAAGCACAAGCGGGCAGAGCGGCAGGCAGAGGGAAAGGGAAATGCCGGCTCCCGCTGAGCAGGGAGCCCCAGGCGGGGTCCATCCCAGGACAACCCGGATCCGGTCATGGTCCGAGCCGAAGGCAGCCGCTCAACCAGCCGAGCCACCCAGGCACCCCCTCAGCAAATTTCTTTCTTTCTTTTTTAAGATTTTATTTTTATTTATTTGACAGAGAGAGAGAGAGAGATCACAGGTAGGCAGAGAGACAGGCAGAGAGAGCAGGGGAAGCAGGCTCCTCACTAAGAGAGCCCGATGTGGGGCTCGATTCCAAGACCCTGAGATCATGACCTGAGCCGAAGGCAGCGGCTTAACCCACTGAGGGTTAACCCAGGCGCCCCACCTGAGCAAATTTCTTATTCAAACTTTAAAACGGGGTGTTTCTGAGAGCATTAAGATTAGCTCACAGAGTGAAGAAAGCACGACAAACCGTCCTGTCCTCCAACCTGCTGCTCCGATTTCCTCTCAGCGGGAACAAAGGAAGCTCTCCCTCATGCAGCGTGGGGTATCTGGCCGAGTCCCGCCCCTCACCTAAGCCCCTGCGCAGATTTCGGCCGACGGAGCTAAGCGCCAGGCGCGCATGACGTAGAACGATCGACGGTGCGTGATGACGCCAGGGCGTGCGCTCGGTGGCTCGTAGGGGAAGATGGCGGCTGCTCTTTTGGAAGAGAGGGATTGAGACGGGTGGAGGGAAAAGGCCAGGCGGGAGAGACGTTCTCGACAGTGAAGACAAACCCTTCGCTCGCTATTCATTAGGAGCTCTGCTCAGCGCCGGAGGGTGAGTGCAGCGGCGGCACGGGACCCTTCGCCTGCAGCAGGCGGCGGCACTTTCCGCCATTTTCAAGCTCGGCCGTTGCGTGCTTTGGGGGCCTGGAGGGGCGCCTGGGGACAGGTTGGGAGAACCGGGAGGATCATCGTCGGGAGGGCCCATTGAGACTAGTTCGAGCTTTAGGGGAGGGAGCTGGAGGCTTGAGGCAGAGCCGGGAAGGAGGGCAGGGTAGGACTAAGGCTCCTGACTGGGAACCGGTGGCGACAAGTAGACGTAGGTAGCGTAGGCCACGGATAAGACGTAAAGTTTGGAGAAGGGAAACGCGTTAAACAGATTGGGGGCGGGAGTGGAAGGGGTTGAGCCGAGAGTTGAATGGTACGTGGCTTTGGTTGGTTCAAGGGGTCTCGGGAAGTGAATGCGAAACCTATGAAACAGCGGCAGGTTTAGCCTTGATATTATCGTGGCTTGAAATTGGTGTTTTTAACAGGGATGTGTCCAGTTTGTCAAGCAAAAACCCTCCTTCTTTGGAAAAGTTACATTTCTGTTTTGTTTGCTTTAGATCATGCTACCTGTCAGTGTCCCTTCAACAACTCCCTCCACATCTCCGGTATTAAATTGCTTTCTGATAACCAGATATTTTAGGATTTAGAAAACTTTATTTATTTATTTAGAAAAGAAAATAAATATTGATACTAGCTTGTTGTAACCCTTGTGGTTAGTGGCCCTTCCGTGGAAAGAGGAAGGTGGGTCGATAGGGAATTTCGTAATTGGATCAGTTTAAATCAGATCATAAAAGTTACTTGTAGAAAGCCTGACAGTGTTTTCAAGTAATTTATGCACATATGACGTTACGTTAACTGTTCAGGAACTTAGGAAGACGTTCGAGTATGAACAAAAAAGCCCGGGGAATACCTCTTGAGAGCGCTGAGTTGACTTTTAAGTACGCTCTGGAAATCTGGTGCTCGCAGTATATTTTGCCTGTGAGCGTGGTGCGCTGGCAGGTCTATTTAATTCAAACAAAACCTTTAGAGACTGTTAGTTAAAAGGAAGCATGTTAATTATTCCCATGGAGGCATTTTTCTTTTCCTAATTTTTTTATGTTTTTTTTAAAGATTTTATTTATTTGACGGAGAGAGAGATCACAAGCAGGCAGAGAGAGAGGGAGAAGCAGGCTCCCAGCTGAACAGAGAGCCCGATGCGGGGCTCGATCCCAGGACCCTGAGATCATGACCCGAGCTGAAGGCAGAGGCTCAACCCACTGAGCCACCCAGGCGCCCCTCTTTTCCTAATCTTAATTGCATTTGACATCATTCTTAATCACCATAAAATACTTTTCTCCCTTTTTAATGGTCTGTTTGCCTAAAAGATGAAATACTGTATCGGTTTGAGTTTGTGTAGAGGTTTGAAGTTACATATTTAGCATATTTTATTGAAATTTACAGAAAAATTTCATCTTTCTGTACTAGTGGTAAGAGTATTGGTAGGAAGTTGGCCTTATATCACAATGAGTTAGTTACAAATAAATTCCCATCTATGATGTTGATGACTTAACTTGCATTCTTTGGTTGGTGAAAAATATTAAAAGGTCAGATTTTGCTATCACAGTTGTATCTTGACCTACGGCTTTAATTACACTTTTACTAACAACTTAAGGTGCTTATTCATAGTTTTCTTTGCTAAGTAATGTCCACATTTTTCACAGTACTTTGGGAAAACATGTTATTTATTGCCCTTATTCAGACTGTTTCAGATTTCTGAATAAGGAAGTAAGGTCATAATAAAGCATGCTTGCTTGCTTTCTAAAGATTTTATTTACTTGACTTTTAAAAAAATTTTATTCATTTATTTGACAGATCACAAGTAGGCAGAGAGGCAGGCTCCCCGCTGAGCAGAGAGCCCGATGCAGGGCTTGATCCCCGGACCCTGGGATCATGACCTGAGCTGAAGGCAGAGGCTAGATTTTCTTTATTTGAGAGAGAGAGTGCATGAAGTGGGGGTTGGGGGTAGAGGGAGAAGCTCATTCCCCACTGAGCAGGGATTGGAAGGCAGAAGCTTAACTTGCTGAGCCACCCAGGTATCCCCATAGTAAAGCTTTAAAACTACAACCTATATATTGACAGAAATACTAGTGAAAGTCTTTCACTTACAAATACACATACGGAGTCCTTTTGAGATTGCTTAGCAAAAAATTAGGACCTTTGCGACAGTTTTTAGATAAAGTAGTATTTGTAGTCTGCAGATTAGAAATCTCCATTACCAAAGTAAATTTACTTAAATTCATAAACTTAACACTTGTTTACGCATTTCAGATTTGTTGTAAAATTCTGGATTTTCCTTAGTTTTCTGTCAAACATTATTCCAAGATTTTATTCGTTGAAACTTTTTTTTTTTTTAAAAGATTTTATTTATTTATTTGACAGAGAGAGATCACAAGTAGGCAGAGAAGCAGGCAGAGAGAGGGGAGGAAGCAGGCTCCCTGCCGAGCAGAGAGCCTGATTCGGGGTTTGATCCCAGGACCCTGAGACCATGACCCGAGCTGAAGACAGAGGCTTAACGCACTGAGCCACCCAGGTGCCCCGAAACATTTCTTTTCTTTTTTTTTTCTTTTTAAAAGATTTTATTTATCCATTTGACAGAGTTCACAAGTAAATGGAGAGGCAGGCAGAGGGGGAGAGAGAGAGAGAGAGAGGGAAGCAGGCTCCCTGCCGAGCAGAGAGCCCAATGCGGGACTCGATTCCAGGACCCTGAGATCATGACCTGAGCCGAAGGCAGCGGCCTAACCCACTGAGCCACCCAAGCGCCCTGAAACATTTCTTTTTTTAAAGATTTTATTTATTAGAGAGAGAGAGAGAGAGAGAGACCGTAGGCGGAGAGGCAGGCAAAGAGAGAGTGGAGGAAGCAGGCTACCTGCTGAGCAGAGAGCCTGATGCAGGGCTCCATCCCCAAACCCTGAGATCACGACCTGAGCTGAAGGCAGAGGCTTAACCCACTGAGCCCCTGTTTGTTGAAACTTTTGCTTGTGAGAGGTGTTAATATCTGGATTTGTGTGTGTCTGTGTGTGGAATGGTGAAAGTTTCTCTGTTGCTGTAATGTGTTATGTGACAGGTAAGTTGCCAGACCACAGTTTTAATGCTGAAAGATATTTGATCTTTGTCTTTGACAGTGACATAAGTTAAAACCTTTTCTCCTTGAACACACTCTGGTTGATAACATTTCTTTCCCCGTTGCAAAAGACTTACATTAACATTGGTCTTAGACACAGAAGCTCTTAAGTATGTTGAAAAAAGTCTTACCTGCATTACTCTCTTCCTTTCTGGTCCTTGAACATTTTATGTAGTATTTCCTGTTGGAGGACTGACTTCATAATGTTTGTATTGAACCTTATATGCATAATTTAAGTGCTTATAAATTCTCAGAGCCTGGTTAGTATTGGAAAGGGCATAGCTTTCAGCAGTAGACAGGCTTAGGTTTGAGTGCCAGGTTCACCACTAGCCAGCCTTTTTTTTTTTTTTTTAATTATTTATTCGACAGAGGGAGAGAGCTTGTGTGAGCACAAGCAGGGAGAGCAGCAGAGGGAGAGGGAGAAGCACGCTCCCCACTGAGCAGGGAGCCCTGCAAGGAGCTTGACCCCAGAGCCCTAGGATTATGACCCGAGCCACCCAGTCTCCCCTAGCCAGCTTTTTTATATTGGGTCAGTTAATTAAACTCTGAACTTCAGTTTCCTTGTATGTAAAAATGGTAATTATTGTAATAGTTTTTTCATAGGTGAAAGAAAGTGATAACGTAGTAAGCATTTATTAAATTTTGGCATTTTTTTCTTTCTGTGACTTGAATTTAATTGGCTAATTCATTTTTCAGGGTTTTTTTTTTTGAGGTATAATCGAAATGTAACGATATTAGTTCGAGGTATTTGTATATATTGTAATATTTATATATATTGTATATTGTATGTATATTTGTATATATTGTAATATGATCAATTAGTGTAGTTTATATATATATTTTTAAGATTTTATTTATTTATTTGACAGAGATCACAAGTAGGCAGAGAGGCAGGCAGAGAGAGAGGAGGAAGCAGGCTCCCTGCTGAGCAGAGAGCCTGATGTGGGGCTTGATACCAGGACCCTGGGATCATGACCTGAGCTGAAGGCAGAGGCTTAACCCACTGAGCTACTCAGGGGCCCCACCAATTTTTTTTCTTGTGGTAACTTCAGATCTACTCAGCATCTTTCATATATGCAATATAGTATTATTAATTATAGTCACATCCCCATGACTGATTTTTTTTTATAACTGGAAGTTTCTACCTTTGACCCCCTTTACCTATTTTACCTCCCCTCCTCCTTTGCAGTTTTTAAAGTTTAACTCATATCTTTGTTAAAGACTTACAGTCTCATTCCTCTGCTAAACTGTTTCCTTTCTCTGTTATTAAAGCATTTTGTGCATATCTACTTGATGTATTTTGGTTGTGTATCTTCTCCACTCCTTTGTGAACTCTTTGAAGGCAGATGCTTTATTGCCTTATATTTTTGTATTTATAAAGCCTAGGCATAGATAGAGTTTTCTGTGAAAATTTTCCTCATAATTACTGGGATTCGTTTTCACACAGATCTGGTTTATTTCTGCTTCTTGGCCTTTACTTAAAACCTCTTTGCTTGCCTCCCCACTCTCAGACCATTCATATCCTATCCATTCCTCAAAATCCAGGTAAATCTTATCCTATTAATAAGGTCTTCAGTGACTTTGTAACTCCTCTCTCCAGTTAACCTAGAGTCTGTGTGACTGCCTTCTGTTACTTTGTGTCCTGTAGTACTTGGCACTATGTCTTACCCATTTTGAGTAGGTCCTTGGACGGTAAGTGCTGGCTGAGTTTGTTATGGGCACCTGCTCTATTCACTGTCCCATTTAGTAAGATACTTTTAAGGAGCAGTTTCCCCTTTTTTGTATGTGGAATAGTCTGATAAATTTTCCCCCATCTTTGTATGTTATGAAAAATTGTAAACATCCAGAAAAGTTGAGAGAATGAACACCTAATACCTTCCATTTCGATTTACCTGTTATTAACATTTAACTATTCTGCTTTAGCCCTCTTTCACTCCCCTCTCAACAGTCAATTGAAATTAAATTGCATATATCAGGGGCGCCTGGGTGGCTCAGTGGCTTAAGGCGCTGCCTTTGGCTCAGGTCATGATCTTAGGGTCCTGGGATCGAGCCCTGCATCTGGCTGTCTGCTCAGCAGAGAGTCTGCTTCCCCCTCTCTCTCTCTGTCAAGTAAATTAAATACAATCTTAAAAAAAATTGTGGGGGCACCTGTGTGGCTCAGTGGATTAAAGCCTCTGCCTTCAGCTCAGGTCACGATCCCAGGGTGCTGAGATTGAACCCTGCATCGGGCTCTCTGCTCAGCGGGGAACCTGCTTCTCTGCCTACTTGTAATCTGTGTCTGTTAAATAAATAAGTTAAAAAAAAAACTTAGAAAAAATTGCATGTATCATGCTGTTTGTCCCCTAAATACCTCAGGATGCATCTCTTTAAAATAATGCCATTCTTCTACACTTGATACGTTTTTATTTCAAACCAGACTCTACCTAAGGTAATATTAAAAACACAGTACCATTATTATGACTAAGGCAATTAGCATTAAGTATCTGGCACTGACTTCTTATTTTTTAATTTTTTTATTATTAATTTCTTTTCTGTCTTTTTTTTTTTTTTTTAAGAGATTTTATTTAATTGTTTGAGAGAGAGAGAGAGTGAGTGAGCATGAGCTGAGCAGGGAGGCAGACGGAGAGAGAGAAGCAGGCTCCTCTGTGAGCAGGAAGCCTATGCGGGGCTCAGTCCCAGGACCATGGGATCATGAGCTGAGCTAAAGGCAGCCCCTTAACTGATTGAGCCACTCAGGTGCCCCTGGCATTGGCTTTTTATTTTATTTATTTTGTTTTATTATTTTTTAAGATTTTATCTATTTATTTGACAGAGAGAGAGGTCACAAGTAGGCAGAGAGGCAGGCAGAGAGAGGGGGAAACGGGCTCTCGCCTGAGCAGAAAGTCCGATGTGGGGCTCAACCCTGGACCCTGAGATTACGACCTGAGCCGAAGGCAGAGGCTCAACCCTCTGAGCCACCCAGGCACCTTGGCATTGACTTTTTAAAGAAGGTTCCACATTTAGAATTTTCTGATTGAATGCTTAAAATGTCATTTAATTTGTTTCTTTAATTCCTGTAAGGTGGAAGTTAAGTCTAGAGAGGCTTTATTAAATTTGGGTCAGATATGTTTGGCACAGATACTTCATAGGTGATGGTATGTAATTTATGTAGCCTTTCTTCTCCTATTGAGGATCCATAAATAAGGTGTTAGTTTGCCCCATTGTTTACCATGTTAAGTTTCCTTGTTTCGTGTGGTGTCTACCAGATTTCTTCATTGGAAAAGTACACTTTCCCCTTTGACCTAATGGTTGATTATTGTTGACCTAGTCATTTATTTCATTGGGGTTTTCTAACTCTGTTGTTTACACTTAATAGCTGTTTTCTGTAAAAAAGAGCTTCCCCCAGGATGCCTGGGTGGCTCAGTCGATTAAGCGGCTGCCCTCGGCTCAGCTCATGGTTCCAGCGTCCTGGGATTGGGTCCCACATCGGGCTCCTTGCTCCTCAGGGAGCCTGCTTCTCCCTCTGCCTGCCACTCCACCTGCCTGTTCTCTCTCTATCTCTCTGACAAATAAATAAAATCTTAAAAAAAAAAAAAAAGAGCTTCCTCCTTTTCACGTTTTAAACTTTTAGGTTTTTCTTTTTAATAATTTAAAGATTTTATTTATTTATTTTTGGGAGAGAGAGAGAGAGAGAGAGAGAGAGCGCAAGTGTGGCAGAGGGGCAGAGGGAGTAGCAGACTCCCCGATGAGCAGGGAGCCCAGTTTGGGACTCCATCCCAAAACCCTGGGATCATGACTTGAGCTGAAGGCAGACCCTTAACTGATTGAGCCACCCAGGTGCCCAAAACCTTTAAATTTTGAGGGGTGCTGGAGTGGTTCAGTCGTTAAGCTTCTGCCTTCAGCTCAGGTCATGATCCTGGTGTCCTGGGATTGAACCCCTTGTCTGGCTTCCTGTCATCAGGGAGCCTGCTTCTCCCCTTCTGCCTACTCCTTCCCCTGCTTGTGCTCTCTCTCCCTCTGTCAAATAAGTAAGTAAAATCGTAAAAAACAACAACAAAAAAAAACCCTTAAATTTTGAAGTAAATACAGATTTACAGAGTATTCAATGAAAGTACAAAAAACTCCAATATAGTTTTCATCACTATTCACTTATTAACATTTTGTCACATTTGCTTTTTCTCTCCTTCCCTTCATTCCTGTTTTCTCCCAGGCCGTTCACAGATGTTATGCACGTTTTCCCCTAAAAACATCATTTTCTCTCTCTCTTTTTTTAAAGCCCTATGTGGGGCATGAACTCATGACCTTTAGGTCAAGACCTGAGTTAAGAACTCCCTGTCATCACCTGTGAAGTGTCTGCGTCAAACATACTTGGCTCAAATTTAATCAAGCTCCTCCGGAGTCAGATGCTTAACCGATTCAGCCATCCAGGCACCCCAGAAATACCATTCTCTTAAATACCCACAGTGTTAACAAATTCTACGTGCTTAACATTAATGCAGTATCTTATATTAGGCTTCAGATTTCTCCAGTTTCCTGAGCAATGTCCTTCAGAGATTTTGTGCCTTTTTAAAAAAATACAGGATTTAATTTAGATTTTTTAAAAAAGATTTTATTTATTTATTTGACAGAGAGAGAGAGAGACAGTGAGAGAGGAAACACAAGTGGGAGGAGTGGGAGAGGGAGAAGCAGGCTTCCCACCAAGCCCGGCTCTATCCCAGGACCATGGGATCATGACCTGAGCCAAAGGCTGATGTTTAAGTGACTGAGCCACCCAGATGCCCCTCTAGATTTAAAAATATATATATTTTATTAATTTATTTGAGAAGAGAGCACATGCAGGGATAGCGGCAGGCAGAGGGAGAGGAAGAAGCAGGCTCTTCACTGAGCAGAGAGCCCAATACGGGGCTTGATCCCAGGATGCTGGAATCATGGCCTGAGCCAAAACCAGAGGGTTAACTTACAAGCTACCAAGGGATCCCTTGTATCTCTTTAGTCGTTAATCAGGACCAGTTATTTGGCTTTTTTTTGTTTCATGACTGACTTTTTTTTAAAAAAAGATGTTATTTATTTGTCAAAGAGAGAGCAGGAGAGAGCACAAGCATGAGGAGCAGGCAGAGGGAGAAGTAAGCTCCCTGCTGAGAAAGGATGCAAGACTTGATGTCAGGATCCTGGGACCATGACCTGAGCTGAAGTCAGAGGCTTAACCAATGAGCCACCCAGGCATCCCCATAACTGACATTTTTAAGAGTAAAGGCCACTAGTTTTGTTTGCTCTTATTTTGGAGGATATTATTACATACTCAACAGATTTTACTTTTTCTAGTAAGTTACTCAATTAGAATCTTGAGTAGACAAAGCTAGGAAATGTGTTTTCAAAAATCATCAGTTTATATTGGTGTTTTATTTTTTTTTTCAAAGATTTTATTTCTTTTTATATTTATTTGACAGACAGAGATCACAGGTAGGCAGACAAGCAGGCGGGGAGAGAGGAGGAAGCAGGTTCCCTGCTGAGCAGAGAGCCTGATGTGGGGCTCGATCCCAGGACCCTGAGATCATGACCTGAGCCGAAGGCAGAGGCTTAACCCCTGAGGCACCCAGGCAGCCCTTGGCGTTTTATTTTAATTTAACTTATTTTTTAGAGGAGATTTATCTATCTATCTATTTATTTATTTAATGAGAGAGAAAGAGTGTGTGCCAGGTGGGGAGGAGCAGAGGGAGAGAAACTTCAGCAGACTCTGCATGAAGTCCACCGTGGGGCTGGATCCCATGACTTTGAGGTCTCAGTGAGCCAAAACCAGGAGTTGGGTGCTTAAGCAGCTGTACCACACAGGTGCCCCTCTTTTTTTTTTAATTATTTTTTAAGATTTTAGTTTTAAGTAATTTATACATCTAACATGGGGCTCAAGCTTACAACCCAGAGATCAAGAATTACATGCACCACTGACTGAGCTAGTCAAGTGCCCCTCCCCTACATTGGTATTGTATTTTTATTTATTTATTTTTAAGAGAGGTAAGAGACGGAAGAGAGAGTGAGTGAGCTGTGTGTGTGAACAGGGGCAAGGGGCAGAGGGAGAGAGAGGGAATCTTTTTTTTTTTTTTTTTTTAAAGATTTTTTTTATTAGAGAGAGAGAGCCATGCATGCATAGAGGGAAAGGGAGAAGCAGACTCCCTGCTGCACAGAGAGCCTGAAGCCAGGCTTGATCCCAGGACCCTGAGATCACAACTTGAGCTGAAGGCACACTCTTTTTTTAAAATTTATTCCTTTATCAGAGAGAGAGAGAGAGCGCGCGCGCGCACAAGCAGGCAGAGGGAGAAGTAGGCTTCCCACCAAGCAGGGAGCCTGAGGCGGGACTTGATCCCACAAGCTTGGGATCTTGACCCGGGCCAAAGGCAGACACTTAACTGATTGAGCCACCCAGGCATTCCCCAAAGGCAGACTCTTAAGTGACTGAGCCACCCAGCCACCCTGAAAGAATCTTAAGCTGGGTGTGGAGTGCAGTATGGGCCTCGGTCTCCTTCTCAGATCATGAGCTGAGCTGAAATCAAGATCTGGAGGCCTAACTGACTGAACCACCCAGGTGCCCTCTCCCACCCACCTCATACTGGCATGTTTTTTTCATATTATTTGAAATTCAAAATCACAGTTAACATTATTATTGGATTTCCAACAAAGAAAGTAGAGTCAAATTTACAGTGCCAGTATTACTAGCAACCCTACTGAGTATAGGTGATTTCAGTCCTCATTTTCCGTAGAATGTATCCTACTAAAGATGAACAGGTAGAGAACTGTGTTCAGAGTTACTTAATGTAACACTTTAAAAAAAAAAAAAAAAAAAAAGATTTATTTATTTATTTATTTATTTATGGAGGGGTAGAGGGAGAGACAGAAGAAGACTCTCTTCTGAGCAGGGAGCCCGATGCAGGGCTTATGACCTGAGTGGAAGGCAGATGCTTAACTGACTGAGCCACCCGGGTGCCTCATAACACTTTTTTTCTACTTGGTCAGTTTGACTTTTTTTTTTTTTTTTAATGATTTTATTTATCTGAGGGAGAGGATGCACATAAGCAGAGGAAAGGAGGGTAGGGGCAGGGGGAGAGGGACAAGTAGTCTCTCTGCTAAGTGCAGAGCCCCATGCAGGGCTCAGTCCCAGGATCTTGAGATCATGACCTAAACCGAAGACAGATACTTAACTCATTAAGCCATCCAGGCTCCCCTGGTTTTATTAGTTTTGATTAGTTTGACTTTATTTGCATTCATTATTGGGGTATGCCTTTATTCTTTTTTTTTTTAAAGAATTTTTTATTTTTTATTTTCTAAAGATTTTGTCTATTTACTTGATAGCTAGAGAAGGAACACAAGCACGGGGAATGGGGGAGTAAGAGAGGGAGAAGCAGGCTTCCCACCAAGCAGGGAGCCCAGTGCGGGCTCTATCCCAGGACTCTGGGATCATGACCTGAGCCGAAGGCAGACACTTAACTACGGAGCCACCCAGGCGCCCCGTCCTTTATTCTTATTGATTTAATTTTTAATTTTTTTTGTATATATATATTTTTTAAGTTTTTACTTATTTGAGGGCATAAGTGACAGAAAGAGCAGGAGGAGGGGAAGAGGGAGAGGGAGAAGCAGCTCCCTGCTGAGCATGAAGCCTGAGATGGGGATATGGGGACTGGGAACGGGATGTGGTGTCCTGGGGATGTGGGGTTAAATCCCAGGACTACGGGATCATGACCTGAGCCCGAGGCAGACTCTTAACTGACTGAGCCACCCAGACTTGATTTAATTTTGTTTATTTTTTGAAGATTTTACTTATTTATTTGACAGAGAGGGATCCAGTGAGAGAGGAAACACAAGCAGGGCTAGTGAGAGAGGGAGAAGCAGGCTTCCTGCCGAGCAGGGAACCTGATGTGGGTCTTGATCCCAGGACTCTGGGATCATGACCTGAGCTGAAGGCAGATGCTTAACAACTGAGCCACCCAAGCGCCCTGATTTAATTTTTTATATATCAAATATTTACATGGTTTAAAAGATAAAACCACACTGAAAGAATACTTAAGTCTCTAGGCCTTCCATTCCCATTCTCATTCACTCACCCAATGTATGTATGTATGTATGCATTATTTTTCTTTTGTAAAAACTTGTGACCTTTTTTTAAATTGTAAAAAAATTTATCATCTTAACCATTTTTTAAGTGTATAGTTCAGTAGTGTTAAGTACATTCATTTGTGCCACGGATTTGAGAATTTTTTCATCTTGCAAAATTGAAACTCTTACTTGTGGAACAACTTTCCATTTCTCCCTCCTCCTGCTCCTGGCAGTCACTGTTCTACTTCATGTTTCTGTGAGTTTGTTTAGTTTAGATACCTCATAATGATTGAAATCATGCATTATTTCTTTTTGTGGCTGGCATATTACACTTACCATAATGTCTGCAAGGTTCATCCATGTTGTAGCATGTGACAGGATTTCCTTCCTTTGACAGCTGAACAATATTCCATTGTATGTATATACCACATTATGTTTATCCATTCATCCATTGCTCATCTACCTTTTGGCTGTAGTGAATAGTGCTGCTATGAGAATGGGTGTCCAATCTGTTCAAGATCCTGTGTTCAGTTCTTTTGGATATATACTCAGAAGTGGGATTTCTGGATCGTATTTTTACTATTATTTTATTTTATATTATTATTTTATTCATATTTATATATTTTTAATTTTTTGAGGAGCCTCCATCCCATTTTCCATAGTGATAATACCATTTTACCATCCTACTAATAGTGTAAAAGGGTTCCAGTTTCTTCACATTCTCACTAACATTTATTTCTTTTTTCTTTTTTTTTCTTAGAGATTTTATTTATTTATTTGACAGAGAGTAAGAGATCATAAGTAGGTAGAGAGGCAGGCAGGGGACGGGAGGAATGCAATGTCCCTTCTGGGCAGAGAGTGCTATGTGGGACTTGATCCCAGGACCCTGAGATCATGACCTGAGCTGAAGGCAAATGCTCAACCACCTGAGCCACCCAGGTGCCCCTTACTTACTGTTTTTTTGATAGTAGTCATTCTAATAGTGTGAGGTGATACCTCATTCTGTGTTTTTTTTTTTTTTTTTTTTGTTGTTTTTAAAGATCTTATTTGAGAGTGAGAACTTAGTGCATGAGCAGCAGGGAGGGGCAGAGGGAGAAGAAGCAGACTCCCTGAGCAGGGAGCCCAACATAGGGATCAGTCCTAGGACCCTGAGATAATAACCTGAGCCTAGGGGCACGTGGGTGGCTCATTCAGTTAAGTGTCTGCCTTTAGCTCATGTCATGATCCTGGGGTTCTGGGATTGAGCTCTGTGTTGGGCTCCTTGCTCAGTGGGTTTTCCACTTCTCCCTTTTCCTCTGCTCTTCCCCTCTGCTTGTGCTGGTGCGCGATCGTTCTCTCTCTCCCTCTCCCTCCTTCTCGAATAAATAAATAAAATATTTAAAAACAGAAGTAACCTGAGCTACCTCAGGGTGGGTGGCTCCCTCATTTTGGTTTTAATTTGCATTCATCTCATGATTAGTGATATTGAGCATCTTTTCATTTGTTCATTGGCCATTTATATCATCTTTAGACAAATGTCTATTCAAGTCCTTTGCCCCAATTTTAATTGGGTTATTATTTTTTGTTGTTGTTGTTGAGTTATAGGAGTTTTTTGTCCATTCTGGATAATTAACCCTTTATTGGATATGTGATTTTCAAATACTTTTCCCCATTTTGTAGGTTGCCTTTTCACTCTGTTAATTGTATCCTTTGCTAAACAAACGTTTTAAAGTTTGGTGTTTACCTTTTGTGTGTGTGACCCCATTCTTTTTCCACCTAACGATACATCCGAGAAATCATTCCATATCCAGAGCTACCCCCTTCCTCAAACCTGCCTCATAATAATGTGATTTATAATAAGAAATATATATATATATATTTATATATAAATATATAGTGTGTGTGTGCACTCTCTAAGAGATATCTTTTCAGATACTTTGCCTGTTTAAAAAATTGGGTTGTCTTTTTATTATTGGGTTGTAAGAGTTATCGGTATATTTTAAATGCTACAGGTCCCTTACCAGATCTATGATTTGAAGAAATTTTCTCTCATTTTGTGGATTGTCTTTTTACTTTCTTGGTAGTGTTATCGAAGCACAAGAGTAATTTTGGTGATGTTCAGTTTGTCTATTTTTTCTTTTGTTGGTTGTGCTTTTGGTGTCATATCTTTTTTTTTTCTTTTAAGATTTTATTTTTAAGTAATCTACACCCATCATGGGGCTCAAACTCACAACCTGGAGATCAGGAGTTGCATGCTCTGCCTACTGAGCCAGGCAGGCACCCTTTGGTGTCATATTTAAAGAAGGCTTTGTCTAACCTATAGTCATGAATATATATATTTGCTGCATTTAATGCATTTAGCAATTGGTTAAACAGTTGATTTACCCATCCAAGAATGTGGATTGTTGTTCATGGTTGATTATGACTTCAGCTTTTTGGTTAGAAAGTTATAGAGAGTTTTACTTTGTGGTTAGACATCTATAAGCCTTTGGGGCACCTAGGTGACTTTGTTGGTTTAGCATCTGCCGTAGGCTCCTGGGATTGAGCGCCACATCTGGCTGCCTGCTCAGTGGGGAACCTGCTTCTTCCTCTCCTCTCCTGTTCTCTCTCTCTAAATACATAAATCTTTTTTTTTTTTAAGATTTTATTTATTTATTTGACAGACAAATCACAAATAGGCAGAGAGTCAGGCGGTTTTGGGGGCGGGGGAGGCAGGCTCTCTGCTGAGCAGAGAGCCCAATGTGGGGCTCAATCCCAGGACCCCGGGATCATGACCCAAGCCGAAGGCAGAGGCTTAACCCACTGAGCCACCCAGGTGCCCTGGTGTAGTTTTTTTTTAGCTGTTTAAATATTTGATTAAGTCTTAGTTTATTGTATCCTTAATAATCACTGTATATTTGAGATCCAGACTGTTTTGGAGGGAAATACCAAATTAAGACAGTATGCATCATAGGGTAATTAAAGACATTGTGTATGCCAAATATTGAGGAGTTTGTTAGGCCAATATGGGTTATAGAACTAGAAACTAAGAACTCCTCTTCACAAATCAGGAGGTACTCAAAGCCTTCAGCTTGTCATTTCATCTTGCTGTTGAGAAACTTAAAATATTCAGGACCATCTCTTTAGGATTGTTGCTTTGGGAATGATTTTTTTTGTTAAGCACTTTTGTCTGCAATTTAGGTATTTGTTCTTAACCTTCAGTTTAGTTGTTAAACTAGGTTAAAAAGGAGCTGCAAGGGGCGCCTGGGTGGCTCAGTGGGTTAAGCCGCTGCCTTTGGCTCAGGACATGATCTCGGGGTCCTGGGATCGAGCCCCGCATCGGGCTCTCTGCTCAGCGGGGAGCCTCCTTCCTCCTCTCTCTCTCTGCCTGCCTCTCTGCCTGCTTGTGATCTCTGTCTGTCAAATAAATAAATAAAATCTTTAAAAAAAAAAAAAAGGAGCTGCAAGAAACTTTGGAAAATTCTTACCTGCTCTGTATGTAATCTTGAAATTATAGAATTGTTTTATTTCTGGGGGTCATTAATCTAGACTTTTAATTGGAAGATAAACAGGATTGAAGAGATTAAATTTATTTGTAGTCACATAGTGGCAGATTCCAGGTCATCTGAATACTAGTTTAGTGTTTTTTTCCACTTCTACAGGAAAACCCAGAGCATTTCATTGTATAACTCCGAAGGGCTTTTTGGTTCATTGTCTTTGGGAGAGAGCTAAAGTTAAAACAGTTACATACCTAGAAGAGCCTTAAGTAGGAAAATCTTCCCATCAGGAATTAAGAAATTACATTGTTTTGTGGTGCTTAAATTGTTACATACAGCTCTGTTTAGAATTGGTTACCGGTAAGAACTTTGGTGTACTTTTGTTTGAGTAATGCAGTGATTTTCAACTTTTAAATCTGCATTTGGTAGAATATTTCTTGGTAGATTTTATAAACACACACACCAACCAATCCACCCACATATCCCAAATGTGTTGCTCAATGCCTCCTTCATGTTTCCTGTACTCAAATTGTAGTTGATATTAATAAAGAGTATTTTTCACCCACGTTTACTGCCCATAGTGCTCATTTCCAGTTGTTTTTTTTTTACATTTGTTTTGTGCCCAGAGTAGATATTTCCAGTTTTGTGTGTGACCATGTTTCTATCACTGTAGTTAGTAGCGTTATTTTTTATAAGTTATTTTGTTTTTATGCATTCACTCATTCATGTACAGTATGCATGTGTTAAAAAAAGGTAAAAGGTACAAGAGGATGTACAGTGAATCTGTCTTCTTCCTGCAGTTGTCTTCTCCTTTTATCTATCTAGTAGCTATCCCTGTTAATAGTTTGTTACAAAATCTTCCAAAGTAATATTAAGGTATATGTAGCAAATTTATATACTGTAGATGTTCTCTTTTTTGTTGCTTTTTACATGCACACTAATAATCTATACATTGTTTTATATTTTTTTTTGCATAAGAAAGCATTTGAGGTTTAACATGAAATCATACAAAAAATTTGTATAAACACAAATCCACATCGAGTCATAACACAGATAGCAAAAGACAAAGTAAGAACAAAGAAAACTAATTGGTGGCTAAATACAGTTGGACGCAGTTGTGTCTTGTATACTAGAAAGTCTTTTACAAAATAATCATCTTAGATCAACAGAAGACTAATCTTCAATGTCTTCCTGCAAGATGGGTTAACTTTAGCAATTTCCTCCTGTTTTTTCCAACATCCTTCTTTAGTATGGCTGGTAATTGTTTTGGTGATTGCCACCCCCTCGAGATACCTTGATGTAAGTGCTCTGTTGGCCACTGTAGTCTGCATATCCCTGTCCCTATCCATAGTTCCCATAGTTATACCCAGTATAATCATAGCCGTCACAGCTACTAGAGTTTTGATTGCTGCCATAGGCACTATTGTAATTTCCATATCCTTGGTCATAATAGCTATTAAATCTTTGGTTCCAGTTTTGGCCCTGACCTTGTCCACCAGCTGCAGCACCTCTTCCTCTTTGTTGCTGCTCTTGCTGTCTATATACCTCTTTGGGTTGTGCAACTTTGATTTCATACTTCCCAGAACCAATTTGATGATACCTGCTTTCTAACAATTTCTTTACTGGCTCTTTGTCTGTATATGTGATAAAACAAAATCCTCTTCTTTCATTTGTTTTTGTATCCATGGGAAGTTCAATATATTCAATCTCTCCAAAGTCTCCAAAATATTCTTTAATTCGTTCTTCAGAAGTATCTGGGCTCAGTCCACCCACAAAAACCTTTTTGGGCCGTTCTTTCCCTTTTAAAGCTTTGGCCCTTTTGGGGTTCTATCAATTTGCCATCCAGTTTGTGTTCTTTCAGTTCCAAAACCTTACCAACAGTAGCAGCATCTTTGAAAAGCACAATTCCAAATCCTCTTGATCTTCCAGTCACCGGATCTGTTTTAATTGTACAGTCCAAAAGTTCCCCAAATCCAGACAAATACTCAGTCATCTTTCTTGCTTGTATTCCAGCTCAAGCCTCCAATAAACATTTTACCGTCATCTTACTGATTCTTGCTCGAGTTGATCTTGGATCCCTCTGCAAATTTTTCTCTGTTGCTGTACTGGTTCATGTCCTCCATGGTGGCAGAGTTGTTGGCCTGGGGGTGCTGGCGCGCAGTCCGGGTCACCTGATTTATAATTTTTTAAAAAGATTTTATTTATTTATTTGACAGAGATACAGCAAAACAGGGAACACAAGCAGGGGGAGTGGGAGAGGGAGAAGCAGGCTCCCCACCAAGCAGGGAGACTGATATGGGGTCGATTCCAGGACCCTGGGATCATAACCTGAGCCGAAGGCAGACACTTAACAACTGAACCACCCAGGTGCCCCATATACTTTGCTTTTTCTGACTTGACGATATATTTGAAGATCCTAAATAGAACTAACTTCTTTATGATAGTTGCATAATATGCATTGTATGTATATTTTATGGTTTACTTTAATTAGTCCTCTCCTTAACAGACATGTGTGGTTTCCACTCTTTGGTTATTGCAAAAGGTGCTTCATTGAATAACCTTATGCACATATGATTGCATACATGTAGGGATAAATTTAGGCAAGTGGAATTGCTTGGTCAAAGTATGTGCACTATTAGTGTATGAATATGGTGGTTTTACTCACATTAACACTCATATTATGGTTTTTGCTTTTGTTTTAAAGTTTTTAGTTTTTAGAGAGATTGAGTACACAAGTGGGGTGGGGCAGAGGGAGAGGGACAAGCTGACTCCTTCGCAGAATGAGAAGCCCAATGAGGGTGTCGATCCCAGGACCCTGAGATCATGAGTCGAAGTCAGACATGGAACTGGTGAACCACTCAGGCATCCCTGCTTTTTTTTTTTTAAAGATTTTATTTTACGTAATCTCTATACCCAGCTTTGGGCTTTAACTAACAACCTTGAGATCAAGAGTCGCTTCTCCACTGACTGAGCCAGCCAGGTGCCCCTGGATTTTGATTTTTTGTGTGATGTTGCTTCTCAGAAAGTGATGAGTCATTTTTTTTTTTTTTTTAAGAATTTTACTTATTTATTTTAGAGAGTGAACAAGAGTGCATGGGAGTGGGGAGCAGAGGGAGAGAGGGACAAGCAGATTCCATGCTGAGTGTGCAGCCTGGTGTGGGGCTCGATCCTAGGGCCCTGAGACCATGACCTGAGCTGAAACCAAGAGTCAGATGCTCAACTGACTGAGCCACCCAGGCACTCAGAGGAGTCATTCTTTAGCAGGAGTAATGAGGGGAATTTATCCCTTTTTGATAATTTTTATAAGATACATTTTTGCATAGTAAAATGTTATGCAGCTCATTGAATACACTATATAAGGTAGACCCTTAAAGGCAATTCATTAGAATCTTACTTTTATAGGCAAAAACTTCAGATTTTATTTTATTTTTTTTAAAGATTTTTTTTAAAAAGATTTTTTGTTTATTTACTTGACAGAGAGAGAGAGAGAGAGAGAGAGGGAACAAGCAAGGGGAGCAGCAGAGGGAGAAGCAGGCTCCCTGCTCAGCAGGGAGCCCAAGGCATGGCTTGATCCCAGGATCCTAAGATCATGACCTGAGCCAAAAGCAGATGCTTAACCGGCTGAGCCACCTAGGTGACCCTTTTTTAAAGATTTTATTTTATTTATTTGACAGACAGCGAGAGAGGGAACACAAGCAGTAGGAGAGGGAGAGGAAGAAGCCCAGTTCAGGGCTCCATTCCAGAACTCTGGGATCACAACCCGAGCTGAAGGCAGACGCTTAATGACTGAGCCACCCAGGTGCCTCCAGAACTTTAGATTTTAATAAAATTTTATGACGAATGTAAAAAATTTAGTGAAAGATTTTAGTAAAAAAATATGCTCATCTTCTTCCTGGATTATTATAGTTGACTGAATTGTTTTCAGGCCTCTTCCTGGTATTACCTTTCATAGGATAATTCACATTTCTAAAATTCACACTTTTTTACTTATATTTCTGGGGTGAGTCATCATTGTTTCCAACACTAGTGTTGTACTTTCTGGATCCCATGGGGTATTTTTTTCCCCAGGAAAAATGTAAATATTTGTATTTGAATTTTTGCAGCTTGAGGTAGGGGGTGTCTTTGAAGTCCTTTTGCCTATTTATATATCCATATACCCCAGGTAAGGCTCCTTGCACTATTTGATAGATTTAGTATGTTTTTAGCATGTCTAGATTGGTGTAGCACGAATTTCAGACACCAGCTCCAATATATGAACTTAGAGGTTTTCAGCTTCTTCCTCTGCTGCTCCCTCTTAACACCTACCCTGTCCGTGAACCATTTTAATAACTCAGGTGCGGTTAAAGCCTCTGCCTCGGGCTCAGGTCATGATCTTAGGGTCCTGGGATCGAGCCCCA
The DNA here is from genome assembly GCF_020171115.1 of Neogale vison. NCBI lineage: Eukaryota > Metazoa > Chordata > Mammalia > Carnivora > Mustelidae > Neogale > Neogale vison. The sequence goes on along the minus strand of NC_058093.1, from coordinate 112,415,038 downwards.
AATGGGGCTCTCTGCTCAGCAGGGAGCCTGCTTCCCCCTCTCTCTCTGCCTGCCTCTCTGTCTACTTGTGATCTCTATCTGATAGATAAATAAAATCTTAAAAAAAAAAAACACAAAAAAACTCAGGTGCACCTAAAACGAATACAGTGTTATGTGTCAGTTGTGTCTCAGTTAAAACAGAAACCTTTTAATCCTGTTGCTATTTCCTCTGCCTGGAATCCACCTCCTCCCCCTTTTCCAGTTTGTATATTCCTTCTTTTATCCCTGCATACATTACTTTGCCCAGAACTTTTCTCTTTTACGTCTGTGCTCCCCTGTTTCTTCCCATAGCATTCCCTCATAGCATTTAAAAAAGATTCCTTCATGGGGCGCCTAGGTGGCTCAGTGGGTTAATACCTCTGCCTTTGGCTTGGGTCATGATGTCAGGGTCCTGGGATCGAGCCCCACATCGGGCTCTCTGCTCCGCGGGGAGCCTGCTTCCTCCTCCCTCTCTCTCTCTGCCTGCTTGCGTACCTGTGATCTCTGTCAAATAAATAAAAATCTTAGGGAAAAAAAAAAAAAAGATTCCTTCAGGGTGCCTGGGTGGCTCAGTCAGTTAAGACTTTGTCTTCGGGCAGGTCGTGATCCCAGGGTGCTGGGATTGAGCCCCACATCGGGCTCTGTAATCAGCAGGGAGCCTGCTTCTCCCCCTCCTGCTCCTCCTGCTTGTGCTCTCTCCCTCTCGTTCTGTCAAATAAATAAATAAATCTTAAAAAAAGTAATCTTCCAGTATGCATTTATTAAGGTCACTAGATCATCACATACTTATTGAGTACGTACTGGGTTCCAGGTCTAGTTTTGTTTGTTTTGGTGTTAAAATATGCTTAACATAAAATTCACCATTTTAACTTTATTTTTTTTTCTTCCAGTGAAATTAACATTTTTAAGTATACACTTGTTTGACATTAAATACGTTAACAATGTTTTATAACCATCTATCTCCAGAACCCTTTCAGCTTCTCTAACGGAAACTTTGTACCCATTAAACATTAACTCCCTGTTCTTCCCTCTCTTAGCCTGTGATAAGCACTGTTCTGTTTTCTGTCTCTATGAGTTTGATTACTCTAGAAACCTCATATAGCATATGTTTCCTAATTCATTCTCTGAAGCCAGTATTACCCTAATACCAAAACCACTTAAATATCATACAGGAGGAAAACTGTAGGTCATTATTTTTCATGAATATAAATGTAGACATTCTCAACAGAATAACCGGTTGAATCTAATGGTGAATAAAAAGAATTATACACATTATGACAATGTGGGGTTTATTTCAGGTATGCAAGCCTGGTTTAGCACTCAAAAATGAGTTGAGTTAATTCATTACATCATATGAGTTATGAAGAAAATTTATATATAGAGATTAATAAATTGTGCATTATATTAATACATGCAGAAAAGCTCCTGACAACATTCAGCATCTGTTCATGATAAAATGTTCAGCAAAGCAGACATGGTGGGGATATCCTCAGTTTGATATGGTGCATCTACAAAATTTCCACAGCTAACATCATACTTAAAAGTGAGAAATTACGGGGTGCCTGGGTAGCTTAGTCGGTTACACATCTGACTGTGGCTCAGGTCATGATCTTGGAGTTCCGGGATCAAGCCCTGCCTCTGGCTGCCTGCTCAGCAGGGAGTCTGCTTGTCCGTCTCCCCCTGCTCTTCCCCCTACTCATGCTCCTTGCTCTCTTGTTCTCTCAAATACATAAATAAAATCCCATCACCTCCCAATTTGTTACAATTTTAAAATATTTTGTTTCTCTATTAGTTTGCTAGGGCTGCCATAACACAAGTGTGGCTTAAATAGTCATTTATTGTCTTCGAGTTCTGAAGAACAACAGGTGACTGAGATCAAGGTATCAGTAGGGCCTTGTTCCCTCTGATGGTATTAGGGAAGAATCTGTTCCAGGCCTCTCTCCTAGTTTCTGGTAGTTCCTTAGCTTGTGCCAGTATAACTCCATTCTTTATGTGTGTCCAAATTTCTCCCTTTTATGAGGACACTAATCCTATTGAATTATAGACTCCTCCTACTCCATATGACTTCATCTTAACTAACGACATCTGGAGTGTCTCTGTGTCCCAATAAGGTGCTAAGGTTTTGAGGAGGGGATGTAATTCAACCAATAACATTCTGTCTCTGCATTCATATGTACATATATACATATATTTTAACTGTTTGAGAGTAATTTCAGACATCATGATACCAGATGCTTCATTCAGTATGCAGTAGCAACATGCAGTATCACATCTAAGAAAATTTGCCCTAATTCCCTATTATTATGTAACATCTCCTCTACATTCAACTGATCTTTGGTAGGCCTTGTTTTTTCAAGCCCCAGGACCAGTCATCCTACTTTTTAATTTTTCATACATATACTTTTTTTATTTTTAAAATTTTGTTTTTTCTTAAAGTTTTTTTTTGTTTGTTTTGTTTTTGTTTTTAATTTGAGAGAGCAGGTGAGCACAGGCAGGGGAAAGGGGCAGAAGGAGAAGGGAGCTGGATGGCAGGCTGGATCCCAGGGTTCTGGGATCATGACCTGAGCCAAAAGCAGATGCTTAACTGACTGAGCCACCTAGGTGTCCCTCTCTTTTTTTTTTTTTTTAAAGATGTATTCATTTTAGAGAGCGAGCACACTCGTGCACACGCACACATTAATGAGTGGAGGGGCAGAGAGCCTGACCAATTCACAACCCAGGATGGGAGCTTCATCTCACAACTCTGAGATTATGACCTGAGCCGAAATCAAGAGTCAGATGTTGAACCGACAGAGCCCCCCATTGGTACCCTCATACCCTGTCTTTTTAAGACGTTCTCACTGAGGTATTTCAATAGCAGATCAGGTCTCTATGCTCTGCCAACCTGTTGAGGAGGAGTAGAAACCATTTGCTTTCTCTGTCCAGGAGTCTTAACAAAGGAGACATGTCTCTTGGCGGATAGTTAAGAGGGTGCTTAACGTTAATTAATCGTCTCTGTTAACAGTTATTCTGGCGAATGAATTTTCTTGCTTTGTGTATCTCAAGCATTGTCTCCCCCCACCGAAAAAATGTTTATTTTACATGTGCAGCACATACTTAGTATTTTAAGTTTAAATTATCTGGAACATGCCTTTTCAATTGGTGATAATTTTCTTAGCTCATTGCTTGTAATATACAAACAGAAAAATTAATGTTCTGTGAGCAAATGCTTTCTACTGCATAGTTAATACTTTTTCCTTTGTAACTAAAAATATCTTGGAGGAGATACTTTGGAATTATGTAAGTACTTGTTCTCAAGCTTTTGCCCACTAATTTTAACATCCATTGGTGGAACCTGTATGCAGCAAGTATTATTGGGTGTTTCAGTAGTGATTTTCTGTTATATATTTTAACGTATATCTGTGATAATTCTTACATGTATGCAAGGCATTGGAAATACAGAGACTAAAAGCATTCAGTCCTGCAGTGAGTGCCTGGGTGGCTCAGTCAGTTAAGGGACTGCCTTTGGGTCAGGTCCTAGTCTCAGTGGGGAGCCTGGTTCTCACTCTTCCTCTGCCCCTCCCCCACTGCACACGTGTGTGCATGTGCGCGTTCTCTTTCAAATAAAATCTTGAAGAAAAATAAGAAACACTCAGTCCTTGCTTACATGTAATTTGCAGTTTAGGCAGAAAGATAGACATGAGGGGTTTTGCCAGTGAGATACATGTTTTCTAGGATTATGCATAATTTATTTTGGGAGTGTAAAGACTGAATAAATTGAGCATAATAATAAATTAGCAAAATTAATTTAGAACATCAGTATAGGAATATGCTAACAATGGTTGTTAGAATATTGGGCAAAGTTAGAGATTTTAGAAGACTATTTTATTTATTTATTTATTTTTAAATAATTTATTTATTGGAGAGAGAGACGGAGAGAGAGAGAAAGTGGGTGGTGAGCACAAGCAGGGCGAGTGGCAGGCAGAGGCAGAAGTGGGCTTCCCGCTGAGCAAGGAACCTGATACGGGACTTGATCCCAGAACTCTGGGATCATGACCTGAGCTGAAGGCAAATGCTTAATGGACTGAGCCACCCAGGTGTTCCCCAGAAGAGTATTTTAAAAAGAAAAACATTTTAAAAACACCTGGGTGGCTCAGTGGGTTAAAGGTCGTGATCCCAGGGTCCTGGGATCGAGTCCCACATTGGGCTCTCTGTTCGGCAGGGAGCCTGCTTCCTCCCCTCTCTCTGCCTGCCTTTCTGTCTGCTTGTGATCTCTTGTCTGTCAAATAAATAAATAAAATCTGTAAAAAAAAAAATCACTCCTACCTTCTCATAAAAGTGATCCATATCTGTTGTAGATAGTTTGAAAGAACTGAAGGTATAAAGAAGACAGCCAAATTTTACTGTTAACTCCCATGCGTGGTTACTTTTCTTTTATGTTCCTTTCTATTTTGAGGGGCTTTTTTTGTTCTGTTTTGTGGAATGTTTCATGAATTTGCATGTCATCCTTGTGCAGGGATCATGCTAATCTTCTCTGTATTGTTCCCAGTTTTAGTATATGTACTGCTGAAGTGAGCATCCATTTTTTTAGCTTTTGTACAAAAGTGTATGGTTCTTTTAAAGTAATTATAATTATTTACACTCTGATTTTTTGCACTTAATGTTGGGTCATGAAGTTTGTTTAAAATATTTCAAGATTTTTAGTGATTATATAAAATTTCATCTTATAGATAGGCAGAGTTTATTAGTTATTTCTTTCTGGTTGCTTATGCCTGTGAACTTGACTGAAAGACTTTTTGCGAAACAAAATATTTTAAGTCTACATTGATCTCTATTAAATCATAGAATGGTTTTCTGAAATTTATATTTTAAAAAGATATTATTTATCTGAGATAGCACAAGTGGGCAGGGCAGTGGGGAGGGGCAGAGGAAGAGGGAGAAGCAGGCTCCCTGTTGAGCAGGGACTTCCATATGGATTTGAGTCATGACTTGAGCTGAAAGCAGACCCTTAACTGACTGAGCCACCCAGGCACCCCTAGTGGTCCTTAATCTTATTCCTTCTTTTTAGGGATCAAAGTGTCAAAAATTTCTCTAGCATAGGCAGGGATCAGAGCCTTAAATAGAGTCCAATTTAGCTTGCCTAGTTTCGTTCTTTGTATTCTAGTGACACTGTATCCCCACCCCCAAAATTTAGGTGTTCTGTGGAGGTGTTGCAAGTAGGTGTTACAAATATATTAGATTGGTACAACTTTGCTGTATATCTTTTTTTCCCCCAAAGATTTTACTTATCTATTTGAGAGAGAGAAAGAGTACAAGCAGGGGAGAGGCAGAGGGAGAGGTAGAAGCAGGCTCCCCACTGAGCAGGGAGCCAGACATGGTGCTTGATCCCAGGATCCCAGAATCATGACCTGAGCTGGAGGCAGATGCTTAACTGATTGAGCCACCCAGGTGCCTTTTTGCTGTATGTCTTGAACTTCCTTCTAAGATGTGACTTGAGCTCTGCAGGTGCTCCCGTTCTATTATTTTCCCCATTGAATAGTATAAGTATTTCCAACTCCAGTTGATTATTGTTAATCATGGCAGTTATATTCTGTGATGTTGCAGACACTGAATTAGCAAATACTGAGTGTTTTTTTCCAGGGGAAATGCAGAGTTAGATTCCTGTGAGCCTTTGGTGACATTTGCAGTAAAGCCAATTGAGACATAATCTTATGTGTGCTTCTGTTTAAAGATACCTTATTTAATACATATTGTTGATCCATTAAATTAACTTTGAATTCATGGGCAGTAGTACTACTTACAGCTCATGTCTGAACCAGTCCTGCCTACTTTCTCCATTAAGGCACGTCACAGCCTTCTAGAGCTTAGGAACACTAGATAGCACTTCAGCACAACACTTGGAGACAATTTCAAGCAGTGAAATTAAAACAACAACAACAACAAAATGTGTAAAACTTGACACTCAGTGGATTGCAAAAAGGACACCTATTTACAGTATGAGAGCTGAAACAAGAAGGCACAGCATTGCCTGGTTAGACCTCAGCTGGGAACTTGATCTCTGGGTCAGTTCAAGTTTTTCTTTACTTTCTATGTCTACAAATGATGCCAGAGATTTGGGGCTACAGATAAATTTTACCAAGTAGATAAATTTGTAAATGGGAAATCTTTGAATGAAGATCATTCTAGTTTGAGCAAAGGGAAACCATAAACTGTTTTTCCTATTAAGCTGTTTGTTGTTGTTGTTAACTGCGGGGATGTAAGAAGTATGTTTTTTCGTTCAAAATACAAACAGCTGAATTGTGTACTGAGATTTTCCCCCGAGCCTAGTCATAAAGGAGGCAAATGACAATGACCTAACTATATATTTATTCCCCAAAACAGTACACAAAAGGCATGAAGAAAGAATGTAAATGTGCATAGAGGTGGGAGTAAAAGTGGTTAATAAAATGGAAAAAAGTATTTAACCTTTTATTTTTATTTTTATTTTTTTTTAAAGATTTTATTTATTTGACAGAGATCACAAGTAGGCAGAGAGGCAGGCAGAGAGAGAGAGGAGGAAGCAGGCTCTCCGCGGAGCAGACAGCCCGATGCGGGGCTCCATCCCAGGACCCTGGGATCATGACCTGAGCCGAAGGCAGAGGCTTTAACCCACTGAGCCACCCAGGCGCCCTTATTTTTATTTTTTTAAAAGATTTTATTTATTGAGAGAGAGAGAGAGAGAGTATGTGTGTGTGCGTGCAAGCAGGGGGAGTGGCAGAGGGAAAGGGAGAAGCAGGCTCCCTACTGAGCAGGGAGTCCTATGCGGGGCTCTATCCCAGGACCCTTGGGATCATGACCTGAGCCAGAGGCAGATACTTAACCGAGTGAGCCACCCAGGTGCCTCCAGTATTTAATCTTTTGTTAATAAGAAAACTAAAATAGAGCCTAGAAGAAGTGTTTTCTTTTTTTCCCTAAGACAGCAAAGATTCTTTTGACTTAAAGCTTTATGTACAATGATGATTGGTGCAATTTGAGTTGTAGAGGGATATGTTTTAAAAACAATTCACGAGGGGCGCCTGGGTGACTCAGTGGGTTAAAGCCTTTGCCTTTGGCTTGGGTCATGATCCTAGGGTCCTGGGATGGAGCCCCACATCGGGTTCCCTGCTCAGTGGGGAGCCTGCTCCCCGCCCCCCTGCCTGCCTCTCTGCCTGCTTGTGATCTGTCTCTGTCAAATAAATAAATAAAATCTTAAGAAAAACAAAAACAAAACAATTCACTGGGCGTCTGGGTGGCTCAGTGGGTTAAGCATCTGGTTTTGGCTCAGGTCATGATCCCGGGGTTCTGGGATGGAGCCTCATGTTGGGCTCCCTGCTCAGCGGGAGTCTGCTTTTCCGTTTGCCCCTCCCCTGCTTATGCGCTCTCTCTCTCAAGTAAATAAATAAAATCTTAGAAAACAACAAAAAAATTCAAATAAAAAAATTCAAATATCCAGCAACGAGACATGTTTTAAAGGTAAACCATCCAAGTAGTTTCTGTTCATTAATATTTATAAATACACAAAGCAACTTCATTAGAGAGGACAGTTTTCCTCTTCAGTTCTAGAAGGGAGAGGGTTGGGGGATGGGGTAACCTGGTGATGGGTATTAAGGAGGATACGTTTTGTGATGAGCACTGGGTGTTATATGCAACTAATGAATTGTTGAACACACATCAAAAACTAATGATGTACTTACTATATGTCGCCTAATTGAACATAATAATAAAAAAAATGAAAAAAATAAAAACCTCATTGTTCATTATCAGTAGGAATAAAGGTATTTTCTTTACCATAGTAGTAACAAAATAAAATTAGCAATAATTACTTGATACTTACTCTGTTTATCTAAAGTAACTAGGTAAATTCTATTTACTTAATTTTATTTACCCAATTTACCTAATTGAACTGTATAAATTCAATAAATAATTTGGTATAACATTATTTTGTGCTATATTTTTAAAATTGAGGTATCCTTGCATATAATGTCAGTTTCATGTGTACAACATAATGATATGATATTTTTATATATTGCAGAATGGTCACCACAAATTTAGTTAATAGCCATCACCTTTCATAGTCACAGTTTTTTTTTTTCTTGTGATAAGAACTTATAATCTACTCTTAGCTACTATTTTTTTTTTTAAGATTTTATTTATTTATTTGACAGAGAGAGATCACAAGTAGGCAGAGAGGCAGGCAGAGAGAGAGAGAGAGAGGAGGAAGCAGGTTCCCTGCTGAGCAGAGAGCCCCATGCGGGGCTCCATCCCAGGACCCTGAGATCATGACCTGAGCTGAAGGCAGAGGCTTAACCCACTGAGCCATCCAGGCGCAATTACTTTTAGCTACTTTCAAATTTGCAGTACGGTATTACTATTATTTTTAAAAATATTTATTTATTTGACAGAGAGAGCACAAGCATGGGGAGTGGCAGGCAGAGGGAGAGGGAAAGCATGCTCCCGGCTAAGCAAGGAGCCCAATGCAGGGCTTGATCCCAGGATCCTGAGATCATGATCTGAGCCAAAGGCAAATGCTTAACCAACTGAGCCACCCAGGTGCCCTGCAGTGCAGAATAATTAATTAAGAGTTACCCTAGTGTCCACTACATTTCCACAACGTATTTATTTTATCACTAGAAGTTTGTATTTTTTGATTGCCTTCACCCAGTGTCTCCCATTTCCATCCCCCACCTCCGGCAACCGCCAGTCTATTTTCTTCAGTCTGTGTATGTGGGTATTTTTATTTGTTTCTGATTCCACATGTATATTTCACCTATACAGTATTTGTCTTTCTCTGATTTATTTCACTTAGCATAATGCCTTCAAGGTTCATCTGTGTTGTCAAAAATGGCAAAATTTCATTCTTTTATATGGCCAAATCATACTGCATTGCATATTCACACACACACACACACACACACACACACACACACTTTCTTTATCCAATTTATCTGTTGATGGATACTTGGGAGGTTGTAAACATGGGTGCATATCTTTTTGAATTAGTAGTTTTGTTTTCGTCAGAGAAATACTCAGAAGTAGAATTGCTGGATTGTAGAGTAGTTCTGTTTTTAATATTCTGAGGAACCTCTACACTGTTTTTCATAGTGGCTGCACCAATTTGCACCAGTTCACATTCACACCAGCAGGGCACAAGGTATCCCTTTTCTTCACATCCTTGCTGACATTTGTTTAACATTTTTTTTTTAAAAGATTTTATTTATTTATTTGACAGACAGAGATCACAAGTAGGCAGAGAGGCAGGCAGAGAGAGAGAGAGGAAAGTGGGACTCGATCCCAGGACCCTGGGATCATGACCTGAGCTGAAGGCAGAGGCTTAACCCACTGAGCCACCCAGGAGCCCCTAACATTTTTTTTTTTTTTAAGTCAGGGTCCCAGGGTGCCTGGGTCCAGGCTCAGTCGGTTAAGCATCTGCTTGAGCTCAAGTCATGATCCCAGTGGGATTGAGCCCTGTACTTGGGCTCCCTGCTCAGAGGAGAGGCTACTTCTCCCTCTCCTGCTCCCCCTGCTTGTGCTCTCTCTCTCTCTCTCTCTCTGTAAAAGAAATAAAATCTTAAAAAAAAAAAAAAATCATGGTTTCATTGAGGTTAGTTATGTCTCTTTAGTCTCATAATCCAAAATAGGTCTCCCTTTCCTCTTTTCCTCTCAGTATTGCATAAGCACGTGTGAAAGGGCATCTGTTTTTTGGACAGTCACATTTTCCATTTAAAATTAATTTGGGGGGCATGGTGGGAGGCTGAGTCAGTCGAGTGTCCAATTTTTTTTTTAAGGTTTTATTTATTTATTTGGCAGAGAGATAGAGCACAAGTAGGCAGGGAGGCAGACAGAGATACCATCACTGGTAATATTTCTGGTGTATTTTTCTATAAGTATTATAAGCATTTACAAACATGAGTGTGTTTGTAGTGCCACTGGCCTGCTTTATTCATTCGTTTGTTTCATTTACAAGCAAGATAGCCAACCAAGATAGTTTTATTTATTTGTTCTTTTTTAGATTCTGTAATTATTTTTTTTTAAAGATTTTATTTATTTATTTGACAGATCACAGTAGGCAAAGAGGCAGGCAGAGAGGAGAAGCAGGCTCCCTGCCGAGCAGAGAGCCCGATGCAGGGCTTGATCCCAGGACTTTGAGATCATGACCTGCGCCAAAGGCAGAGGCTTTAACCCACTGAGCCACCCAGGCACCCCTAGATTCTGTAGATTTTTGCATTTCCTTCTGGGTTAATATTTATCGAGTTAAAAGCATAGCTTGGGTCATTTTTTTTTTTTTAAGAGATTTCATTTGTTTATTTGACAGAGACACAGTGAGAGAGGGAACACAAGTGGGGGGAGTGGGAGAGGGAGAGGCAGGCTCCCCACTGAGGAGGGAGCCTGATGTGGGGCTCAGTCTGAGAACCCTGGGATTAGTTGTGGGATCACAACCTGCGCAAAGGCAGATGCTTAACAACTGAGCCACCCAGGTGCCCCAGGTTTTGTCATTTTTATAAGTTAAATCTGGGAAGGTTAGGAATAGGTCCAGTTTTTAGTGTTGGGTATAGCTCTTGTGAATAATTTGTAATAATACCTTAGATTGCTAATATACTTCGTAGTTTGTGAAAATTTTTTCTGTGCCAGTCATTTGAATTTAACTCTGTATGGCGGTGGTGAGTTTTCAAACTGCAGTCAGAACTGCTTTCTTTCTTTCTTTTTTTTTTTTTTTTAAGATTTTATTTATTTACTTGACAGAGATCACAAATAGGCAGAGAGGCAGACAGACAGAGAGGGGGAAGCAGGCTCCCCACAGAGCAGAGAGCCTGATGTGGGGCTCTGTCCCAGGACTCTGGGATCATGACGGGAGCCGAAGGCAGAGGCTTTCCTCCACTGAGCCACCCAGGCGCCCCTCTTAGTACTTTCTTGATAAAAATTCTTACAGATTAGGAATGGAAGGGTTTTTCTTTTAACTGTTGAAGGGCATCTATAAAAATCTAGCTAATATCACATTTAATAGAGAATACTTAATAGAGAAAGACTGAATGCTTTCTCCTTCAAGACAGTACAATAAGGCAAGAAAAAGAAATAAAGCTTTTAGAACAGAATGACATAAATTGCCCCTATTTACAGATGACATGATTTTTTTTTTTTTTAAATTTTTTTTTTACAAACCCTTGTGTCGAGGGCTGACTTTCAATAGATCGCAGCGAGGGAGCTGCTCTGCTACGTACGAAACCCCGACCCAGAAGCAGGTCGTCTACGAATGGTTTAGCACCAGGTTCCCCACGAACGTGCGTTGCGTGACGGGCGAGGGGGCGGCCCCCTTTCCGGCCGCGCCCCGTTTCCCGGGACTAGGGGCTCTCCGCACCGGACCCCGGTCCCGACGCGCGGCGGGACATGCCATGCCACGCGGGGCGCGCGCAGCGGCCCGCCGGCGGGGACGGCGGTACAGATGACATGATTACCTATGCAGAAAACTCCAAGGAATTGATAAGAAGTCTAGGATCAACATGTGAATTTAGCAAGGTTGCAGAATAAATGGACAGTGTATAAAAATTAATTGTGTTTCTTTATACTGCCAGTGAACAGCTGGGAATGAAAATAAGTAAAACACAGTTCCATTTAAATAGCACCAAAACCAGGTATAAATCTGACAAAGCTTGTCTGTGTGTCTGAAACTACAAAACATGGTTGAAGCAAATCACAAAAGACCTAAAGAATTACCTGTTTATGGTTTGATGACAGATATTGTTAAAATATAATTTCTTCTCAGATTGGTCCATAAAGATCAAAATCTCATATTTTTTATGGGTAATAAGCTGCTTTTAAAAATTATAATATGGCAAAACAACACAAATTGCTAGATCAGTTTTGATGAAGAACAACATAGTTGGGGAATCTGATGAAATGTAGCGGATTTCAAGACATTCTGTAAAGGTAAAGTAATCAGGATATTGAGGTGGATCCACATGAAATACAGTCAGTTGATTTATGCGAAGGTGTAAAAGCAATTTGGTAGAAAAAAGATAGTCTTTTTCAGCATACGGAGTTGGAACAATTGGACAACATATGAGAAAAAAGAATTTCAAACCATCCCTTATACCTAATACTGAAATGAACTCAAATAGATCAGAGATCTAAATGTGAAATGTAAAATAATACAATTGGCAAAGGAGAACAAAGGAGAAAAATCTTTATAATCTTGGTTTAGATGAAGATTTCTAGGGGTACTTGGGTGGCTCAGTGAGTTAATCTTCTGACTTCAGCTCAGGTCTTGATCTCTGGGTCCTGGGATTGAGCCCCATGTCAGGCTCCCTGCTCATTGGGGAGTCTGCCTTTTCCTCTCCCTCTGCCTTTGCTAGTCCCCCTACTTGTGCTCTCTCTTTCTCCGTCTCTCTCTGTCAAATAAAGAAAAAAGTAAAATCTTAAAAAAAAAACAACAAACTCCTCTACAATAAGAAAACAACCCAATTAAAGAATGGGGAAAATATTTGAACAGAAACTTTGCTGGACAAGACATATGGGTGGTAAGTAAGGACCAAAAAAATGCTCTATATCATTTGTCTTGAGGGAAATGCAAATGAAAACCACAATGAGGGGTGCCTGGGTAGCTCAGTGGGTTAAAGCCTCTGCCTTGGGCTCAGGTCGTGACCCCAGAGTCCTGGGATTGAGCCCCACATCGTGCTCTCTGCTCTCGCTCAGTAGAGAGGCTGCTTCCCTTCCTCTGTCTCTGCCTATCTGTGATCTCTGTCAAATAAATAAATAAAATCTTAAAAAAAAAAAACCCACAATGAGATACTACTATATATCTGTTAGGGTGACTAAGAAACAAAACAAACAACTCTTCTCTGCCTAGTTGACAAGTATTAATGAGGACGTAGAGCAACTGGAACTTTCGAAGTTGCTAGTGGGAATGTAAGATGGTATAGGCACTTTGGGAAATCTTTTTGCAGTTTCCCGTAAAGTTTAAATATGAAGTTACGCGACCCCACACTTTCAGTCCTAAATACTTACCCAAGAAGAATGAACACTTAACATTTACACAAAACTACACATGACTGTCAGTAGTAATTTTGTTCAAATTGCCAAGCACCGTGGACAATTCAAGTGTCCCTCAATTGGTGAATGGAAAAACAAACCGTAAAAAAGGAATTACTGGTACTTGAAACAACATTGGTGAATCTCATAATTATTATGCTAAATGAAAAATGCCAAACTTAAAAGGGTCACAGTGTGTGATTCTCTTTATATGACATTCTACAAAGATAAACTATAGTGATGGGAAACAAACAAAATGGTTGCCAGGGACTAGGAGTAGTAGTAGAAAATTGGTAACAGGGTGCTGCATCTTGATTTTGGTTATTTTATGATTCTGTGCATTTGTCAAAATCTGGAAATGTTCCAAGTTCTAAAGTTCTAAGTTCTAAAATTTACTTTTTGGTGAATGTAATTTTAAAAATAAGTTAATCAATAGTATGAGAAGATAGGCCAAAAACTGGGAGATAATACTTACAGAAGATTTATCTGATAAAGGATTGTTGTCCAAAATATACGAAGAACTCTTAAAAAGGGTACCTGGTTGGCTCAGTCGGTTAAGCGTCTGTTTTTGGCTCAGGTCATGATCCCAGAGTCCTGGGATGGAGTCCTGAGTGGGGCCCCTTGCTTGGCAGGGAGCTTGCTTCTCCATCCCCTTCTGCTGCTCCCTCTGCTTGTGCTGTCTCTCTCAAATAAATAAGTAAAATCTTTTTTTTTTTTTTTTAAAGATTTTATTTATTTATTTGACAGAGAAAGATTACAAGTAGGCAGAGAAGCAGGCAGAGAGAGAGAGGAGGAAGCAGGCTCCCTGCCGAGCGTAAAATCTTAAAAACAAAACAAAACAAAAAAAACCTCTTAAAACCTGAGAAAATGAACAACTTGGGTTGGCTCAGTTGGTAGAGCATGTGGGTCTCTCTCTCTTAAGGTATTCATTTGACACAGAGAGCACGAGCAGGGGAAGCAACAGTCAGAGGGAGAGGGAGAAGCAGGCTCTCTACGGAGTAAGAAGCCCGACGCAGGGCTCGATCCCAGGACTCTGGGATCATGACTTGAGGTAAAGGCAGACACTTAGCTCACAGATGCCTCCCTATTTTTTTTTTTTTTTTTTTAAGATTTACTTACTTTATTTAAGAGAGCAAGAGAGCCAGCAGGCAGGAGGGGTGGGGCAGAGAGAATCTAAAGCAGATTCCATACTGAGCATGAAGCTGATGCAGGGCTCGATCTTAAGACCCTGAGACCTAATTAGGCCCTGAGCAAAAACCAAGTGTTGGACGCTTAACCGACTGTGCCACCTAAGGTGCCTCAAACATGTGGCTCTTGATCTTGGGGTCATGAGATAAGTCCCATGTTGGGTGCGGAGCTTATATTTCAAAAAAAAAAAAAAGGGCAAAATATCTAAACAGACACCTCACTAAAGAAAATACACAGGTGTCAAGCATATGGAAAGATGCCTAGCATCACATCATCAGGGAACTGTCATTTTAAATAAGGAGATACCACTATACACGTATTGCAGTGTCTCAAATCCAAAACACTGATAATAGTAAATGCTGGTAAGGGTATGAAGCAACAAGAACTCTCATTCATTACTGGTGGGAAGGCAATATGGTGTAGTCAGTTTGGATAGTTTTTCATTTTCTTACAAAACTAAGAGTACTCTGTTATCAGAGGATCCAGCAGTCCTCCTTTGTATTTATCCAGGTGAATTGAAAATATGACTATACAGAAACTTGCATATGAATACTTATTGGAGCTTTATTTATTTATAACTGCCAAAATTTAGAAGCAACCAGGACATCCTTCAGTGGTAAGCAAAGTGGTACATGCAGACAATGGGATATTAGTGCTAAAAAAATAAATGAGTTGGAAAAGACATGGTAGGACTTCAGATACATACTGCCAGGTGAATAAAGCCAATCTGAATACTGCTTAAAAAAAAAAAGTCCATTACAATATATTAAATGAATTGAAAAGAAAAGAATGATAAGCCATGGCTTTCAAATGAGTACATGGCAGGTATTTTTCTTGAAGGGGAATGTAGGTAGACTGTGCTTCAAGGGAAACAGTTGTCAGCATTTGTTAGTGTGATAAAAATTGATTTGTAAAGATACAAGTTTTGAACACTTGTATCTGCCTTGTGAGATTGAGTTTCCCAGTAATTAATAGTTCTTTTTTAAATTATTTTTTTAAGGACAGGTCTGTTTTTCACATGCTTCTGCATATCTGTCTACGAATGCTTGTGTCTTAGTGAAAGAAGAAGTTGCTTGAAAGAAGGTTTTCACACAATATAGGTTCAGTGAGATAAGCATATGGCTGTTCTCACATGCTTCTGCGTGTAAGTTTACATACACTTACTTATTTATCTATTTATTTATTTTAAAAAAGTTTATTTATTTATTTGAGAGAGACACAGCGAGAGAGGGAACATGAGCGGGGAGTTGGAGAGGGAGAAGCAGGCTTCTTGCAGAACAAGGAGCCCGATGTGGGGCTCAATCCCAGGATCCTGGGATTATGACCTGAGCCGTAGGCAGACACTTAACGACTGAGCCATCCAGGTGCCCCTACACTTATATTTTAATAAATGAAAATATTACTTGAAAGATACTTTAGGAGCACCTGGGTGGCTCATTAAAGCGTCTGCCTTTGGCTTGGGTCATGATGCCGCACCCTGCTCTCTGCTCAGCAGGAGGCCTGCTTTCCCTCTCCTAGTCCGCCTGCTTTGTGTTTCCTCTCTTGCTATGTCTCTCTCTGTCAAATAAATAAATAAAATCTTAAAAAAAAAGACTCTTTATATGCAGTATAGTTTCAAAGATGGTTTATGCACAATGTAGTTTCAGTGAGTTAAGCTTAGGGCTTTCACATATGTTTATAAACTGGTGCCATATAAAAGATGTTAGTTGAAGGATGCATTAAAAACAGTGTAGTTCAGGGGCGCCTGGGTGGTTGAGCAGCTGCCTTCAGCTCAGTTGGTTGAGCAGCTGCCTTCAGCTCAGGTCATGATCCTGGAGTCCCAGGATTGAGTCCCACATCGAGCTCCCTGTTGGGCGGGGAGTCTCCTTCTCCTGCTGACCTCTCTACTCTCTTGCTCGCTCTCTCTCTCTCTCTCAAATAAATAAATAAAGTCCTTAAAAAAAAAAAAACAAAAAACAGTGTAGTTCAGATGAGTTAAGCATACTGCTGTTCTCGTATGTCTCTACACGTAAGTGTACAAACTCATGTAGTATTGATGAAAGAAGTTACTTGAACAGTGATTAATACAAACTCTGGTTTTGGGGTGCCTGGGTGGCTCAGTCGGTTAAGCGGCTGCCTTTGGCTCAGGTCATCATCAGGATCCTGGGATTGAGCCTCACATCGGGCTCCCTTCTCCGCAGGGTCTGCTTCTCCCTCTTCCTTTGCCCCTCACCTGGCTCATGCTCTCTCACCTCTCTCTCAAATAAATAAATAAAATCTTAAAAAAAAGAATACAGACTCTGGTTCAGCGAGTTTAAGTGTATGGCTGTTCCCATATGCTTCCACACATACTTTAACAAACACTTGTGTCTTAGTGAAAGAAGATGTTAGTTGAAGACCAGTGGTGATTTTAATAAAAATGATTATTTTGCTTTATAAGAAATGTGAGTTAGATGATATGTATAATTCTGTGAAGCCAGTGTTTTCTAAATTATCAGTGCATGATGTAAAATCATGCATAGTTAAAAGTTCTTAAGTGCAAAATAAACAAATGCACTTTAATGTAACAGAGTACTAAAAGCTTGTTGATGTGATTTATTTTTATATTTTAAAGATTTTGTTTATTTATTTGAGAGAGCAAGAGAGCACGAGCCGGGGGTGGGGGATGAGAAGCAGGTACCCTGCTGATCCAGGACCCTGGGATCATGACTTGAGCTACTGCAGGTGATTTACTGACTGAGTCACCCTGATGCTTCTTATTAATGTGTAGATGCCACATTGTCAGATTTTGTTGGAATATTAAAGAATATGCACAACTTTCTGAGAAAGCTATTATATTTTTTCTAAATATATATCTGTGGGGGTCCATATATTTTTCATATACTTCAACCCAAATAACACACTGTAGTAGGTTGAATGCAGCTAACATGAGAATCTAGCCGTTTTCATTTAAATTAAGCTAGACATTAAAGAGATTTGAAAAAAATGTAAAAAATAAGTGTCACTCTTTACTAGCTGTTTTTGGGCAAGGGGAAGTAGTTATTATAATGGGTTTTTTCTTTTTTATTTTTTACAGTGAAAAAAATGTATATTTAGATTTAGCCAGCTGGATCTGTTTAGATGATCCCAATTTTTTTTTTTTTTTTAAAGATTTTATTTATTTGACAGAGATCACAAGTAGGCAGAGAGACAGGCAGAGAGAGAGAGGGGAAAGCAGGCTCCAGTGTAGCATGATGCAGGGCTAGATCCCAGGACTCTGGGATCACGACCTGAGCTGAAGGCAGAGCTTTAACCCACTGAGCCATCCAGGCGCCCAGTGTTTTGTTTTGTTTATTTTTTTCTTTCCTTCTTTATGATCCCAGTTTTGTTGGCAACGTCTAAAGCATTATAGTCAGGAGCCAGTCCAACATGCTTTCTCTCCATTGGGTCTGTTAAGGGTGTTGACCTTGGCCACATCAGTGTCAAGAGTTTTTTCACAGCCTGTTGCTTGTTGGTCTTAACATGTACAATGAACACAAGTGTGTTGTCTTCAGTTTTCTTCATGGGTGACTCAGTGGTCAGGGGGAACTTAATGATGGCATAGTGGTTAAGCTTGTTTCTCCCAGGGATGCTGTTTGAAGAATATCTGGGATGCCTTTGGAGATGTAGTATCTTGGGATGTCAGAATGTAGGTGATGTACAGATTTCTTTCTGTGACTGGATGCTTTTCAGCACTGCTTTCTTGGCCTTCAAAGCCTTTGCTTTGGCTTTGGCTTTGGGAGAGGCAGGGGCTTTCTTCTTTGTCTTTGGCATCATCATTGTGAAAGGAGGGTTTATCATTATTTTAAATATATGTTAAATATTTTGAAGCTTTCTGTTTTAATTTCTAAATGGCAAGTATCTGTAAATATCACAATAAACAAAAATTTAGGGGAATCCTCAAATTTATTTTTTTTCAGGATCTTATTTGTCTAAGAGAGAGAGGGGAGGGCGCTTTTAGATGTAGTTTTAGATGTAGTCTAACATAAGATGTAGATGCTTTTAGATGTAGTCTAACATAAGAAGGGGGAGTGGCAGGCAGAGGAAGAAGCAGTCTCCCTGCTGAGCAGGGAGCCCCACATAGGGCTCAGTCCCAGGACCCTGAGATCATGACCTTAGCCAAAGGCAGACAGTTAATGACTGGGCCACCCAGACACCCCAGAATGCTCAATTTTTAAAAGTAAAGGTGTCCTGGGCACCTGGGTGGCTCAGTTGGTTAAGGAACTGCCTTCGGCTCAGGTCATGATCCTGGAGTCCCAGGATCAGGTGCCACATTGGGCTCTCTGTTCAGTGGAGAGTTTGTTTCTCCCTTTGATCTGTCTTCTCTCATGCTCTCTCTCCCTTCCTCTCTCCCCCGCCCTCTCTCTCTCATAAATCAATCAATCAATCAATCAATCAATCTTTAAAAAGTAATCTTTAAAAAAAAAAAAAGGTATCCTGAAATAAAAAGTTTAGGACCTTGCTGTTCTAAGGAAACTGTTTAAGAAGTGAACTGTCCAAGTTACTTGGATGTCTCGTGGTTCTCAAATTTTTGCTGCACTTTAATATCATTTGGGAGCTTTTAAAAATCTCTGCTGCCCAATTCATATCCCACACAATTAAATTAGAATGAAGATGAGAGCCTTAAGCCTGGCTTTGGGAAGGGTAGCTTCAGATCATAATTGAATCTTTGAATTCCTTATTCCTAATTTAAGAGGTCACTTTATCGGAAAATGCTGTATTGTTTTTGTTTATTTTTGCAAAGATATTCAGTATTCCAGTGAGAATTAGTTTGTCCAGTTTTTATTGGTTAAATACTTGCTAAGTTAATATAATCCATTTTTAAAAACAGTGTAAAAATGAAAAAGCTCTCGCTTTGTATGCTAAGGACAAGGATAAAAACCACACTCACTAATCACTGACTTTATCTTCATTGAAAACAGTTGATGGTATAGGTTTCTTTATCCCAGAATCATACTTTTGAAATATTGAATTGTTACTTTCTAACTAAGCTGAGTGGCGAGAATTGTGGTCATAGATGGATTATATGTAAAAGTTAGTTTTTAACTTTGGACACAGAAAACTACATCTAAAAGTGCAGGTACAGTATCAAGTAATATGCATTAAACTGACCCAGTGCAGTATCCATTAAAATGTTTCAGTAACTACAGCTTAAATATGCAATGGAAGCTGCTTTTAACCCCAAGGTTATGAAGAATTATGCAGCTAAATCTTTGGCTGAAAGCTATAAAAATTGGACAGCCCCTACACTGAGAGTTAATTAAAGTTCATCTTTGGGTGCCTGGCTGGCACACTCAGTTAAGTGACTGACTCCTGGTTTGGACTCAGGTCATGATCTCAGGGTGGTGAGGTTGAGGCCCATGAAAGTCTTCCAACTCAGTGGGGTGTCTGTTTGTCCTTTTCCCTCCCCTCTCCATTCAAATAAATTAAAAAAAAAATGGATCTTTAATGTCCAGTTTAGATATCAGCAAATTTCTGGTAGCAGTCTTAAAATGCTTATCTTTTTTTTTTTTTTTTAAAGATTTTATTTATTTATCTGACAGAGAAAAAACAAGCAGCGGGAGAGGCAAGCAGATGGAGAGGGAGAAGCATACTCCCTGCTAAGCAGGGAGCCTGATGTGGGGCTCAATCCCAGGACCGTGGTATCTTGACCTGAGCTGAAGGCAGACACTTGACCCACTGAGCCACCCACGTACCCCTTAAAATGCTTATCTTTTCAGTTTTGACTATGTGTATTTTCAGCATGGGTGGTTTGTTTTTGCCAATTAGGGAATTGTTTGTGTTAACTTTATTTCCTCATGTTAACTTTTTAAATTTCTCTTTTTTTAAAGATTTATTTATTTATTTATTTGACAGGCAGAAATCACAAGTAGGCAGAGAGGTAGACAGAGAGAAAGAGAGGTGAAAGCAGGCTCCCCGCTGATGCGGGTCTCGATCCCAGGACGCTGGGACCATGACCCGAGCTGAAGGCAGAGGCTTGAACCCACTGAGCCACCCACGCACCCCTAAATTTATTTATTTATTTATTTTTAAAGATTCTATTTATTTACTTGACAGACAGAGATCACAAGAAGGCAGAGAGGCAGGCAGAGAGAGAAGAGGAAGCAGGCTCCCTGCTGAGCAGAGAGCCCGATGCAGGGCTCGATCCCAGGACCCTGAGATCATGACCTGAGCCGATGGCAGAGGCTTAACCCACTGAGCCATGCAGGTGCCCCTAAATTTATTTTTTATTGAGATAATTTATATATATATTCAGTGCATTTCTGAGAAAAAAAACACAGAATGATCTGTATACCTTACCTAGTTTGTGCCAGTGGTGGTAATTTTGAAAACTGTAGTACAGTTTTGTAAAACTGTAGTACAGTTTTGTAAAACTGTAGTACAGTTTTGTAAAACTGTAGTACAATTGAATATGGACATGGTATTAATCTCCAGTTTTTACAGAGATTTCCCGAGTTTTATTTGTACTCTTGTGTGTGAGTTCTCTGCAATTTCATTGTGTGTATATATTTGTGTATCTACCACCATGGTCGGGATACAGTTCGTCACTGCAGTAGTTCCCCTTTTATAGTCACACCCCTTCCCCATTCCTAACTGCTGGCAATCACTGATCTGCTTTCCATTTTTGTCATCTTGTTATTTCAAGAATGTCACATAAATGAAAGTATACAGCATATGACCTTTTGGATAGGTTTGTGTATCTAGTACTAGAGTCAAGGTACAGAATCACTTGAACTTTTATTTTTAATTAATTTATTTTTCAGAGATTTTATCTATTTGTCAGAGAGAGAGAGAGAGTGTACACATGCATAAGCAGGGAGAGGGATGGGTGGAGGGAGAAGCAGTCTTCTCACTGAGCAAGGAGGCCGATGTCGGACTCTGTCCTAGAACCCTGGAATCATGACCTGAGCAGAAGGCAAACATTCAACCGATTGAGCCACCCAGTTAGTTGTCCCATGAATCATGTGAACTTATTTTAAAAACTATTTTAACAGTTACCTTCTTGTTTATTCTTTAAAAAACTGAATGGTCTCAGTACTGCTCCTGATTTGTTCAGGATTCGTATTTATTAATGATTGGGCAGTGAAAAAAAAGAGACCGTGATCATTTTTGTTACCGGTCTTGGTTACCACTGATGTAGGTCCCCTCAAAGTTTTGTGACAGATTATATATATCAGATCTCTTTTAGGGTAGATTATTCATCCCAGGACCTACTTACTGGTCTGGAGATAAATTATTTTAAAATAGAGATTGCCAGGCTGGTTTTCTGACAATGGAGTCTAGGTTTGCGTTAATGAGAATGGGGATCTTAAAACCTTCCATTATTTTTTTTTTTTAAAGATTTTATTTATTTATTTGACAGAGATCACAAGTAGGCAGAGAGATAGGCAAAGAGAGAGGAAGGGATGCAGGCTCCCTGCTGAGCAGAGAGCCCAGTGCGGGGCTCCATCCCAGGACCCTAGGATCATGACCTGAGCCGAAGGCAGAGGCTTTAACCCAGTGAGCCACCCAGGTGCCCCAGAACCTTCTGTTATTTTTTAAAGTTGTACAGTAATTTTACTTGCTATCCTAGCTATTTAATGCATCAATAATTTGTTCTTGGGTTAGAATTATTTCATCTCCATTTGGGAAAACAAGCTTTCTTGGGGTAATCAGAAACTCTGATTAGTGGTTGATATGGTAAGAGTTATTTTATTTGATAATTGGACCAGATCCTGGTGCCATAGCTACTACCACTTAGGGCATTTGCCACATAGGAATTTCTTTGGCTATGAATACAACAGTGGTAGCAGAAATTCAGTGATCAAAAGAGGAAGTTGCATAGATAGGAAATCCACAGGAAGACGATACTTTTTTTACTTGTGACTCAGTATACACGCATGTACAGCTGAAACAGAAGTTTCACAAAAACAGTTCTTTCTTGTAAAACGTACGGTTCAGTATTAGGTGTTCTATTAAAAAAATTTTTTTTATTATTAAAGTACTGTTGTTTGTTAGCCAAGTTGATTTCAGGAATCACCAATACGATGTGACTTCTACTTTAAAGAAAACTGCTTTAGGCCAGTTCGTGACACCAAGTCATGGAGGGTCCCCCCCTCCCTTTTAAGTAAACTCTGTACACAACGTGGAGCTTGAACTCATGACTGACTGAGCCAACCAGGTGCCCCAAGTTGTGTGTGTGTGTGTTTTTTTTTTTTTAAATTCAGAGCCTCAGTTCTACCCTCTTGAACAGTAGTTTAAAGATCTTTGGATCTCTGGATGGCTTAGTCCGTTAAGCATATGACTTGGTTTCGGCTCAGGTCATGATCTTAGGGTCGTGAGGTCAAGCCTGGCATTAGATTCTGCACTTAGTATGGACTCTGCATGAAATTCTCTTCTCTCCCTCTGCCCCTTCTCCCAGTCATGCTCTAGAGTGTGTTCTCTCTCAAATATAAATTAAAAAAAAAAATCCTTTCATTTATTCTTTTATTCAATTATATGAAACATTTAGTAAATCCATTTTGGATTGAACTTGTGGAATTAGTTTTAGCAAGGTTATTTTCCTGTTTAAAAAAAATATAAAAAATATCTATCTATCTATATCTATATCTGTCTGTTTTTCCCCTGTGTTTTAGTTGGATATCAGCTGTGATGGTGAAATTTTCCTAGCGGAGTCAGAAATGTTTGGTTGTGGGTGATTATGGTTGATTGGATGTGTGGATGATTTGGTTGTAGATGATTATGGTTGTTACTCTGTGGATGATTTGGTTGACCCACAATCAAATGTTTGGTTGGGGAAATGATTATGCTGACCCTGGTATGCTGAGTGAATGACAGAGCATTACTTGTTTCTTTTCTTTTTCTCTCTTTTTTTTTTTTTTTTTTAAGATTTTTTACTTATTTATTTGACGGAGAGTGAGATCACAAGTAGGCAGAGAGGCAGGCAGAGAGAGAGGGGGAAGCAGGCTCCCTGCTGAGCAGAGAGCCTGATGTGGGGGTCAATCCCAGGACCCTGAGATGATGACCTAAGCCGAAGGCAGAGGCGCCCCTAATTTATTTCTTTTTACCGTGTCTTTTCCTATTATTTACCCCTAGCCCACCCCAAATTTTAACATGAGAGTGGCTTGTGCTGTAATCATAATCATCCTGTTATATTCCTGTTGCCTATGATAGATCCGTCCTGGTAAACAGGTATAGTAGATTCTCAGTGTAGTAGTGGATTCTTACATTACTTTCTTTTTTTTTTTTTTTTTAAAGATTTTATTTATTTATTTGACAGATAGAGATTACAAGTAGGCAGAGAGGCACGCAGAGAGAGAGAGAGAGGAGGAAGCAGGCTCCCTGCCGAGCAGAGAGCCCAATGCGGGACTTGATCGCAGGACCCTGAGATCATGACCCGAGCCGAAGGCAGCGGCTTAACCCACTGAGCCACCCAGGCATCCCAGTTCTTTTTTTTTTTTTTTTTTCTTTCAACAGACTACTCACTTTGTTGGCTAAGGGAATAATATATTTCATTCAAAATAATATCTGTTGAGCAAAAAGAATCTTAGAAGTTATCTGCATTAACCTCATTGTCCAGGTGGAGAAAGCATATGGAGAGAAGTTGAGTAGCTTGCTTATTTTGGGGAAGTAGTTGAAAGCTTGAAGGCTAAGGATATGGTGCAAACTTTTGTGAACTCGGGAGTCTGTATTTGTCACGAAGTTCAAAATCTGTTCTGCGAACTTAGACATTATAGTCAGTGAATCAGAATGATAACGCTGTATGTGATGTAGGGTATAATATAAAGTTGGCACTTGATGAAATGTTGTGATTGCTTGAAACATAGGAGGTTTTTTTTTTTTTTTCCTTAAGAATTTATTTATTTATTTGACAGAGATCACAAGTAGGCAGAGAGGCAGGCAGAGAGAGAGAGGAGGAAGTAGGCTCCCCGCTCAGCAGAGAGCCTGATGCGGGACTCAATCCCAGGACCCTGGGATCATGACCTGAGCAGAAGGCAGTGGCTTAACCCACTGAGCCACCCAGGTGCCCCAACATTGGAGGTTTTTGTGTATGAGAAAGACATGATAAGTTCATTGTTTCAGGTGGATTTATTTTTCTTAGCTATTTGCTTCTCTTGTTAGTATGTATACCCAAATTACTTGTCCTCTTTCTACCTCAGTTCCTCTGTCTTGTCCCACCTTCCCTCACCCTCTCTCCTAGATAGGAAATGAAAATGCTTTGGGACAAACCAGGCTTGTAGTTTAAACGGTAATGTTCTGTTAATGTAGCTTAAGTGAATACTGCAGCAAATTGGAATCACAGTAATTACTTTTATGGAGAATAGAGCTCTTCTTTACTTTTTTTTCTTTTAGGATTTTATTATTTATTTGAGAGAGCGAGCGAGAGACTATGAGTGTGAGTGTGTACACAACCCAGGAGCCAAGGGGGGAGGCAGAGGGAGAGGGAGAAGCAGACTTCCTGCAGAGCAGAGACCCCAACATGGGGCTCAGTCCCAGGACTCTGGGATCATGACTTGAGCCAAAAGCAGATGCTTAAGCACTGAGCCACACAGGCACCCCAAGCTCTTATTTTTCTGCATTTGGTTATATATATATATGTATATAAATGTACATGTGCTGCCAAAGCAAGCACTGCATATGTATATATATGTATGTAAAGAAAGATTTCCTTGAAATGTTGTCCTGAGCGAAGCCTAAAGGATCATTTTAATGACTCGAGTGAAAGGTCTGTCTGGATCACTTATTTTTCAATCTCATGTGTGGAGTTTTCTGCTGTCTCTATTAGAGAAAGCTGTTTTTTTATTATTATTATTATTATTATTTTTTTTATTTTAAAGATTTTATTTATTTATTTGAGAGAGAGAGAGAGACAGTGAGAGAGAGCACGAGCGAGGAGAAGGTCAGAGAGCGAAGCAGACTCCCCATGGAGCTGGGAGCCCGATGCGGGACTCGATCCCGGGACTCCAGGATCACGCCCTGAGCCGAAGGCAGTCGTCCAACCAACTGAGCCACCCAGGCGTCCCGAAAGCTGTTTTATTATTGCTAGCATCTTTCAGCAATCCATACTGGTGAGCCAGGAGAGCCAGGCATTTTGCTCTGAGTGCCATTGTATTTGTCTGCTAGGGTTGTCATAACAAAGTATAATCTTGGTGGCTTAAACAACAAAAATGTGTTTTTCACAGATTGGGAAGTTTGAGGCCCAAGATTAAGATTTGAACAGGGTTGTTTTCTTCTGAGGCCTTTCTCCTTGACATGTAGATGGCTCTCTTCTCCCCCGTGCTTTCATATGGCTTTCCTTCTGTGTGTGTGTGTGTGTCCTATCTAATCTCCTCTTACAAGCACACTAGTCATATGGATTAGGGCTCTGTCTCCAAATACAGTCATATTCTGAGGTTTTGGAGGTTAGGACTTCAACATATGAATTTGTGAGGGGACACAGTTCGGTCCATCACAGCTACTAAGAGGCTCTGTTTTGGGGGTGGCTGGGTGGCTCAGTTTTTGTGTCTCCTTTCAGCCCGGGTCATGTCCCAGGGTCCTGGGATCAAGTCCCACATTGGGCTCTCTCCTCGGCAGGAAGCCTGCTTCCCTCTCTCCCACTCCCTCTGCTTGTGTTTCCTCTCTCGCTGTGTCTCTGACAAATAAATAAATAAAAATCTTAAAAAAGAAAAAAAGAGGCTTTGTTTTGACTTTGTTAAGTGACAGTGATTTATAGGAAGTGAAGCTGAAGTGAGTAAGGTTTAA
Source organism: Neogale vison (assembly GCF_020171115.1). Taxonomy (NCBI): domain Eukaryota; kingdom Metazoa; phylum Chordata; class Mammalia; order Carnivora; family Mustelidae; genus Neogale; species Neogale vison. The sequence continues at coordinate 112,389,094 of NC_058093.1, read as the reverse complement.
TGCGAAGACTGGTCATTGTATTGTGAGGAGGTTTGCTTTTATTTTATTTTAAGGCTGGGTCTTGATGTAAAATATAATTGTAATTTTTCTCCCTCTCTTTTTCTTCATGCTGGACCTTTATTTTTAGAACAGAAGTAGTACTTGACCATTCATGAAAAGTTAAAAGTTCTTCTTCTTCTTTTTTTTTTTTTTAGAATACAAATTTATAAGTGGAAAGGTATCTTTTCCCATCCTCTATAAGGTCTTAAGTGAAGGAGTAATATTTTTTTTTAGCTTTAACATGTGAATTATTCAACAGTGTTAGTAATAGCATAGTGATTGTTTTATATTTGACTTTGTTTTATATTTGACTTTATATTTTTTATTCTCCTCCTTAGAAGGTAAATCCTGGATTTGGCTCTTGGTTAATGCTTTGTGTCCATGTACCTATCATCCATCTTCAGCACCGTCAACTTGTTAATATTTCAACTACCTCACCATCTAAAATTTTTTCCAGTGGATTAAACTCCCCATTTTTTAATGGAGATAAAAGTCACTTAACGTAAAATTCTCTGTTTTAACCATTTTATTTTTATTTATCTATTTTAACGATTTTATTTATTTATTTTGAGAGGGAGAGAACACAAGCAGGTGAAGCAGCAGAGGGAGCGGGAGAAGCAAGCTCCCTGCTGAGCAGGGAGCCCAGTGTAGGGCTGGATCACAGGATCTTGATCTGAGCCAAAGCACACGCGTAACTGAGCCACCCAGGCACCCCATATCTGGCTTTTTTCACTTAATATAATGTATTTAAGCAGTTTTTTTTTTTTTAAATATTTTATCTACTTACTTTAGAGAGAGGGGGAGACGGAGGGGGCAGAGGGAGAGGGAGAAAATCTCAGGCTGACTCCCTGCCAAGCATGGAGCCTGATGGAGGGCTCAATCTCACAACTCTGAGTTGAAACCAAGAGTGGACACTAAACTGAGTGAGCCACACAGGTGTCCCCTTAACATAATGTATTTAAGATTTATCCATGTCATAGCATGTATCAATGTTATATTCCTTTTTTTTTTTTTTTTTTGCTGGATAAATTTTTTTTTAAAAGATTTTATTTATTTGAAAATGAGAGACAGAGATATCAAGAGAGATCCTGAGTGGGAAGGAGAGGGAGAAGCAGGCTCCCCACTGAGCAAGGAGCCTGATGTGGGACTTGATCCCAGGACTGTGGGAATCATGACCTGAGCTGAAGTCAGACACTTAACTGACTGAGCCACCTAGGTGTCCCTGGCTGAATAATTTTTAAGCCTCTTTTGTTACGTGTAACTATGTGGGTTTTTTTGTTTTGTTTTGTTTTTTTGTTTTTTGTTTTTTAAGTAGGCTCCATACCCAACGTGGGCCTTGAACTCAAGACCCTGAGATCACGAATCAGATACTCTACTGACTAACCCCTAAAATGTTATTTTTGTAACATCGTTTATCATTCATACTTAAAAAACCTTAATTCTTATTTGATATCAGTAATGTTAGAAAGTAGATTAGTAGGATGATTTTATTCTAATAAAGTTAGAAATTTGATGGTTGTAAAGGGAAAAAAATAATTTTAGGATATACTTTTTTTTTTAAAGATTTTATTTATTTTATTTGACAGATAGATAATCACAAGTAGGCAGAGAGGCAGGCAGAGAGAGAGGGAGGAGGAAGCAGGCTCCCTGCTGAGCAGAGAGCCCGATGCGGGGCTCGATCCCAGGACCCTGGGATCATGACCTGAGCCGAAGGCAGAGGCTTTAACCCAGTGAGCCACCCAGGCGCCCCTAGGATATACTTTTCAAAGCTGTGTCTTTTTATTTATTTTTAAAAATTTTATTAAAAATTTTTTTAAAAGATTTTGTTTATTTATTGGACAGAGATCACAAGTAGGCAGAGTGGCAGGCAGAGAGAGAGGGGGAAGCAGGCTCCCCGCTGAGCAAAGAGCCCGATGCGGGACTCGATCCCAGGACCCTGAGATCATGACCTGAGCCGAAGGCAGAGGCTTAACCCTCTGAGCCACCCAGGTGCCCCTAAAAATTTTATTTAAGTAATTTGTACACCCAACCATGGGGCTCTAACTCATGACCTGGAGATCAAGAGTCGGACGTTCTTTGACTGAGCCCACCAGGAGCCCCAAAGCTGCATCGTTTTGGAATTACTGGCCTAGACATCTGAATTGAAGCCATTTGTTGAAATCTGGATGCTGAAACTTAGTTGGATTCATGGGATAGCTGAGTAAACAGATACCTTATTATTATTCTTCACCAACATTATGAGGCAAATCCTGAGTGCAGTTTGTACATTCTAATTTAATTCACACATAGCCCTAAAAGAAAGAAAGAATGCTTACCTCATTATAAGATTTTATTTTATTTATTTATTTATTTATTTATTTTATTTATTTGCGAGAGAGAGACAGTGAGAGAGAGAATGAGCGAGGAGAAGGTCAGAGAGCGAAGCAGACTCCCCATGGAGCTGGGAGCCTGATGTGGGACTCGATCCCGGGACTCCAGGATCACGCCCTGAGCCGGAGGCAGTCGTTTAACCAACTGCGCCACCCAGGCATCCCTGCTTACCTCATTATAAATTAACATTTATGAGAAACCTTCTGGGCTTGTTCCAGAGTAGTGGAAATAATATGTATTAAATGTATATTTTATCACACGACTTAATTTTGTTGTTTATTTATTTCTCCTGTCACCCCCCCCCCCAATCGTATTATCTTTATTAAATGGTTTCAGGAGAGACTAAAGTGACAGGATGAATGTAGTAGTAGTACTAAGAATATATTCATCAAAGGAAATAATAAATTTTGTTCAGGTCCTTATTTAGTGTCTTGAATGAGGAAAGACAAATAAAAGACTGTAGAAAAATAATGCAGAGTACAATCTCTCCTGCTGTCAAAACAAAAATAATTGTGGAAATTGCTTTTAACAAACACCATTTATGTGCTTTTTATCATCTGATTTTTATTTTTATTTATTTTTATTTTTTATTTTTCAAAGATTTTGTTTATTTGACAGAGGGAGACAGAGAGAGGGAAGACAAACAGGGGGAGTGGGAAGGGAAGGAGCAGGCTCCCCACTGCAGGGAGCTCAATGCAGGGCTCCATGCCAAGACCCTGGGATCATGACCTGAGTCGAAGGCAAATGGCTTAACAACTGAGCCCACCCAGGTGCCCCATCATCTGACTTTTAAAATGTGCTTAAAAATGTGTTTTTAGGGACGCCTGGGTGGCTCAGTTAGTTGGACGACTGCCTTCGGCTCAGGGCGTGATCCTGGAGTCCCGGGATCGAGTCCCACATCGGGCTCCCAGCTCCATGGGGAGTCTGCTTCGCTCTCTGACCTTCTCCTCGCTCATGCTCTCTCTCACTGTCTCTCTCTCTCAAATAAATAAATAAAATCTTTAAAAAAAAAAATGTGTTTTTAGGGGCGCCTGGGTGGCTCAGTAGTTAAGCATCTGCCTTTGGGTCAGGTCATGATCCCAGAGTTCTGGGATCAAGCCCCAAATGGGGCTCCTGCTCAGCAGGAAGCCTGCTTCTCCCTCTCCCATTTCCTGCTTGTGTTTCCTCTCTCTGGGTCTCTCTCTGTTAAGAGAAGTATAAACAAATAAAATCTTTTAAAAAAAGGTGGTTTTCTGTCATGCATTTTTGTGTTATTGGAATACAAATGTAATTAGAGTTGAAAAATTGTAAGCTTTTGATATTTTTTCTGTTAAGATGGTAGCTTAATGTTGCCTGTATAAATATATAAATACAGATACTGAGAAATATGGTTCTCTGGTAATTTGATCCTGAAATTATATCTATATACTTAAAAATATTTTTCTTCTTTTTAAAGATTTTGTTTGGAAAGCTGGAGTGTCAGTGGGAGAGGGGGCAGAGCGAGGGAGACAGTCTGAAATGGACTCTGTGCTGAGCACAGAGCCAGATGCATGGCTCCATCTCATGACCCTGAAGATATATGACCTGAGCCAAAATAAAGGGTGGGATGCTTAATGTACCATCTCATGACCCTGAAGATATATGACCTGAGCCAAAATAAAGGGTGGGATGCTTAATGTACCACCTCTGGATATACATACTTCTAGCATTCATATGAAGTAGGATAGTTTATTCCTTTTTCTGCCCTATTCCTAGGAAAGTTAAAGGACAAAAAAGTCATATTTAAAAATTTTGTAGCTAAAAATAAAATTAGTTTTACCATTGAACATCTAATGAAAACTTCATTTAAAAAATGTGAAGAGGTTTCAGTGATTCTGCCCTACCCCCTCAACACACAGAGTACATAGCACATTCACCCCATGTTGTTATAAATTGTGTTTTTTCCCTCTACCAGGCTGAATTTTACAAAAATCTCATTAGCACTTATTTTGTGAATTGGCCTTTATCAAATGTCTAACTGGTCTCTACCATTAAATCTAATAGTTTGGGTTGCCTGGGTGGCTCAGTTGGTTAAGTGTTGGCTCAGGTCATGATCCTGGTGTCCTGGGGTCCAGTCCCGCATCAGGCTCCTTGCTCGGCAGGGAGCTTGCTTCTCCTATTTCTCGCTCTGCTTCTGTGCTCTCTCTCTCTGACAAATAAATAAAATCTTAAAAAAATAATAGCTGGAAATGATACTAAAAGCTGGAAATGATATTTACTAGAAAATGGAAGAGAAGTATAAAAAATGTTCATTTTAAAATATTTTCAAGTAATGTTGCAGTGCTGATACTTGTAGTGAAAGTACGTTTTCCTTACTCTAGACTCCTAGAACGAATACATCACCATGGCTACAGAAATTGGTTCTCCTCCTCGTTTTTTCCATATGCCAAGGTTCCAACACCAAGCACCTCGACAACTATTTTATAAGCGACCTGATTTTGCACAGCAGCAAGCAATGCAACAGCTCACCTTTGATGGAAAACGGATGAGAAAAGCAGTAAACCGAAAAACCATAGACTATAATCCGTCTGTAATTAAGTATTTGGAGGTAAGTCCAGTTAATGTGCTTCTGATGACCAGACTGCGGCTTTTTCAGAAGAAGAAAGTTTTTAGAATTCAGGATAATAAGTATAACTGTGTTTCTTGAATTTGTGGGGTGAAGTGGAATTTCAGATGAGGCCAGTCACTAGTACTTTGTTTACTTTCTGCATGTATGAATCATCTTCTCAAAAATTATAAAATTTAAGCTCTCATTTACAGTTTAAGCTTTTATTTTTTAAAAACATTTATTTATTTGTCAGAAAGAGAGAGCGTGTGCGTGAGAGTGTGAGTGAGCGCATGCATGAAAGCACAAGAGCCACAAACGGGGCTACCAGGCAGAGGGAGAAGGCTCCCCATGGAGCAAGGAGCTGGAAACGGGACTTGATCCCAGGACCCTGGGATCATGACCTGAGCAAAGGCAGAAGCTTTACCAGCTGAGCCACCCAGGCATCCCATAGTTTAAACTTTTAGAACAAAGTTCACAGCAGATCTCAGAAAATGGTACTTTAATCCTAAGGCCAGCCTTAAAACACTTGTTAAACTCACAGGATATTTGAAATGTTAAGAGACTACCAACATAGGACTGTTTCTATGAGAACAAATGTTCAGAATAGCAGTTTTGTGTGTCCAAGACACTGGCTGAAGGAAAACTGATTTTCTAAGCCCCCAGTGGTTGATCACTCTGTCAGAGAAAAGGGCTCCACTTCTTTGACATTCAAGCATTTTTGGGTGAGAGCAACCCTGACATGGCAGCTAAAGCCCAAATAGACATCTCTCTAAATCTCTGCTTGATATTTCTCCCTTTTGAGTTCTTTATTTACTTGTCTTCACCTAGGAATTAGCCTCTGCAATTTGCTTTCATTACTAACGCTATTACTTTAATCAGGTTTTGATCTGCTCTGGCCTGCTATGAAGAAAATTTGTATGCTTTTTCTTACCTGAGACTGTTGTTAAAGACCTATTTGCATATTGGATAATTAGTATGTTGCAAACAACATAAGAGAAAAATATTCAGAAATGAAGACAAACTTAGGTTTTTCCAGGTAATTCAGGTGGAAAACTAATCTAGGAGAGGTTGAGAGGAATTAAGAAAACCAAAGGTAGGATACCAGGAATTGTTTTGTACTGAGGACTTTTTATTTAATTTTTTTTCCTCTGAGTTTTTATTTCTTGATTTGACAGAGAGAGACACAGCGCGAGAGGGAACACAAGCAGGGGGAGTGGGAGAGAGAGAAGCATGCTTCCTGCTGAGTAGGGAGCCCGATGTGGGGCTCGATCCCAGAATTCTGGGATCATGACCTGAGCCAAAGTCAGACGCTTAACGACTGAGCCACCCAAGAGCCCATGTGCTGAGGATTTTGAAGGAATTGGGAGACGTGTGCCTATCTCTTATCCTTTTTCTTTTTATTAAAGCATGGTCAGTGAGAATGTGCTGGGGTCAGCAGTATCTTGGGTGATTGGTTGGGGATAAGGTGAGTAAAAAGGGAAATTCTAAAATAATGTCAGTAGGATATGGTCTTTTTAAGATACCCTCTGTTACCTTTGTTTTAGAACATAATGAAAAAGTTTTAATCCTGTTTTCTCCCCATTTGATAGTAGCTTACATTTTATTAATATTTACTTTAGTTTCCAAACAGAGTATAATTGGACCACATTAATTAATTTGTTTATTTTTAAACAGAATAGAATATGGCAAAGAGACCAGAGAGATATGCGGGCAATTCAGCCTGATGCAGGTTATTATAATGATGTAAGTATTAAGATATGTTATACTAGCTTAAGGTTGCTTGGACATTTGAATGTAAATGTCTTTGCTTGCATATTTGAATGTAATACTGTGTGATCTCAAATGCAGATGTGGATGTTTCTTTTTCTTTCTTTCTTTCTTTTTTTTTTTTAAAGATTTTATTTATTTATTTGACAGACAGAGATCACAAGTAGGCAGAGAGGCAGACGGAGTTGGGGGGGGAGCAGGCTCCCTGATGAGCAGAGAGCCCGATGTGGGGCTCGATCCCAGGACCCTGAGACCATGACCCGATCCGAAGGCAGAGGCTTTAACCCACTGAGCTACCCAGGCGCCCCTCTTTATACATTTTTATAATTAAAACAAAACATTCTTAAAAGAGAAAATAACATTTCTGTACTCTATGGGTTATTATTTTTTTAATCTCAGTTAGAATTTTTCTTTTACTTTAATGGTGTAAGAACTTTTGATTTGGGGCTTAAAGAAATGTCCAACAGAAGATTGTACTGCCTCAGAGTCTGGAATAGGAAAGTTAATTTTAAATTTGGTTTATTGTGAACATGTTTTATTGTGTTGACCTTGAGAAGTAATTGGAGATACTGCATATTTGATTTGTTGTTTGTTTAGTAATAATGGACATTTAACTGTCCTGCATCTCAGTTTTCTTCATTTAATTAATACAGACTGATTATAATAATAGTTTTTTGAAAGTCATGTATAGTCCTGAATTTGTCTTTAAATGTTGAAATAAATATCTTGTTCTTTCCCTGGTTTATGCCCTGTGTGTAATCAGAAGCTCTCCAAATCCAATTTTCTCTTTTTGTAGCTGGTCCCACCTATAGGGATGTTGAATAATCCTATGAATGCAGTAACAACAAAATTTGTTCGAACATCAACAAATAAAGTAAAGTGTCCGGTATTTGTTGTTAGGGTAAGTATTTTTTGAAATACTTTTTTGGATATTTTTTTGAAAAATTAATCCTAAGTTAGTCTATACATATTTAACAGGACAAAATTAAATTATTTTAAGCTTATATCTGGGATAAAAATTGGTATGTTTGCTAATAATTTTATTTTGGAATAACCCACCATTTATCCGTTACATTCACATTTAGTAAGGTATTGGTTTTTGGATTGTTCTTCATGATGCAATTTCCATAGAATTCTCTGAGCAGGCCATGGATCTATATTGTAGTAGGGCTCAGGCTCACTTTTGAATAGTAGGGTGGCTTTTGCTGCTGTTCAGAAAGCAGCATCTCAAAGTTAATGAAAACTGTTTGGTGTCACTAATAAGGAAAACACCTAAAAAGACCAAAGACCAGTGGTTGACCATAATTTTTAGCTTCATAAAGGTACATAGTAGGTACTCAAGACATTAGCATGAAAAAAGACAAAAAAAAAAGATTTTATTTATTTATTTGACAGAGGGAGAGAGATCACAAGTAGGCAGAGAGGCAGGCAGAGGGAGAAATGGGCTCCCTGCTGAGCAGAACGCCCAATGCAGGGCTTGATCCCAGGACCCTGAGACCGTGACCCGAGCCGAAGGCAGAGGCTTAACCCACTGAGCCACCCAGGCGCCCCCCAAAAGTTTATTTTTTAAATAAATAGATTAGCATGGTTTAAAATTTGAAAATTAGAAGGGGTTTGCAATAAAAGGCCTTCCCATCTTCATCTCCCAGGCATCCAGTTAGTATTACCATTTGTGATAGTATAAGCATTTTCTTTGTGGTTTGCTAAGAATGTACTTGTTGGTTAGCAGTATTTCAAGTCTAGAAATGTAGGATGGAGTTAATAGATTTAAGCAAATAAAAATTGAAAAAAAATGGGACAGAGGAAAGATAATAATGGTAAACGTTGTGGCAAATGAGCAAAATAGGCAAGTCCTTGATATTAGGAAGGTACAGTAGAGAGCAGGGAGAACCAAAGGTCTGGGGAAATATTGCAATTTTAGGTCTCCCGTTTGCTTCAGAGGCCTAAAGCAGTAGAAACATTAGTAAAGAAACACTTATTTTTTTAGAACCAACCAGTATATAGTGTAATTTTGTTTACCAGGGAATTTGATTAAAAGGGTTGCTGTGCAGCTAATTTTTTATCTTCTTAGCATAATAGAGAAAATTGTTTTGAAATGTATAAAATCGGAGCATTTTGTATCATAATACAAAAGGATCAAATTGTATTTGTTATAGTTCATTTGGTAAATTTCTCATTTGGGGATCAAACTAAGGTACCAGGAGACATTTGCACACAGTGGAGACATAGTCCAAATTACAAGGTATCAAGATACCTGTTGCCTATAGTTCTGTTGCCTGTAGTATTTACTTGGTTGGGATCCATAACAGATAACAAACTAGGAAAGTAGGATTTTATTCATAATAATCAAAAATCATGTTGTGCTGGTAAGCAATAAAAAGTCAGGTTTTTCAGGATGCCTGGGTGGCTCAGTTGGTTAAGCGGCTGCCTTCGGCTCACGTCATGATCCCACTGTCCTGGGATCGAGTCCCGCATTGGGCTCCTTGCTTGGTAGGGACTCTGCTTCTCCCTCTGCCTGCCACTCTGTCTGCCTGTGCTCGCTTTCGTTTCTCTCTCTATGACAAACAAATAAATAAAATCTTAAAAAAAAAAAAAAGTCAGGTTTTCCAAATAGTCTTCATTTTACATATCTCATCCTGCTATTTTTATTACCACACTTGTATTTTTCAGCTGTGTGTGTCATAATTTTTAGTTAAATATATTTAGTTGCCCTGAAAAGTTTGATAACCTTGATGTCCTTAAATTGGTACTCAACTTTTTTCATAAAACACCAGTAACTTTTCTGCCTTAATTGGTCCAATAGCAGATATAATCCTTCTTTGAGTTGTTTTGATGATTCACCATTTTATTTATGTAACCTGCTGTGTATCCTTGGAAAATTTGGTCTTTCCATATTTTGCTTTTAAAGGTTTTTTAAAGTGTGTAGATGTGTGTAACTTAAACAGGTACTTTTAATGCATTTACTATTTTTTAAAAATGATTTATTTATTTTGAGAGAGAGAACACTTGAGGGCTGTGAAGGGAGGGGCAAAGGGAGAGGGGGAGAGAGAATCCCAAGCAGACTCCGTGCTGAACATGGATCCTGACATGGGGCTTGATCTCCCTCATGACCCTGAGATAAGGACCTGAGCCTGAAATCAAGAGTTGGATGCTTAAATGACTGTGTCATCCAGGAGTCCTACGCATTTACTATTTTTAATTTAGTTAATGAGCTAAAATACTAATACAGGTTCTTTTCTGACAAAGTACTTGCTTTTAAGTCTGAACTGTGCTTAAGTGGAAGTCAGTATTGTCTGTTGAATATTGATTATTGGATTATTTTATAAATACTTTCTGAATGTTTTAACAATTAGCTAAGATTCTTTTTTTTCCTTCCCTAGTGGACTCCAGAAGGAAGACGGTTGGTCACTGGAGCTTCTAGTGGAGAATTCACCTTGTGGAATGGACTCACGTTCAATTTTGAAACAATATTACAGGTAACAGTAATCATCAGAGGGTATCATCCTCCTGTGGTACTGTAAAGAACTAGAGAGATACAGTTACTTTACTGGCATCTTAAACTTAAAATTGGGCAAATCATTCTTGTGAGTTAATATATGCTCCTGTCAAGCCTTCTGTCATATATTCTTCTACATAATGTTTACACATGATTTAATGTTTTCACAGGCTCATGATAGCCCCGTGAGGGCCATGACTTGGTCACATAATGACATGTGGATGTTGACAGCAGACCATGGAGGATATGTGAAATATTGGCAGTCGAACATGAACAACGTCAAGATGTTCCAGGCACATAAGGAGGCGATTAGAGAGGCCAGGTTTATACACAATATACCATTTTCTGTAGTCCCTATTGTCATGGTTAAATTACTCTCTAAGTGTATTCTGGGTGCAGAGATGCATGGGCTCTGTCAGATTCTGGGATACTTTCTGCACCCTATAAACACAATATTTTTCTTTGTTTTCACACACTCACCATTTCACTGGCACTTTTCTGAAGTAGTGTTGTCCCGGTATCAGCCTTTGCAATATGTTAGAGATGTATTGTCTGCCGCATTTTGCACTGGTTTTCTCTTTTCATTTATGGTTAATAATGTGTATACGTTATTCCTTTTTACTACCTACTGTGTAAGACAAGAATCTTTCATTCCAAATAAAGAATTCAGTCTTTAATTATACAACTGAATAAAATCTAAAGCCTACAGAAAACACCTTCAGAGTTCACACAAAATACAAGAAAAAAGGCTTAAGTGAAGACCTGGTTGGCTTGGTTATGCCACGACTTCAAAAGGAAAGTATAGTAGGACTAAAAAGCTCACAAGTAACTCTGGATGTGGCAAACATTAATGGAATAATGAATGGGTTCTTCAAGCTTTGAAACTGTAAGCAAACCATTGTCAAGAAGACTCTAGGACTTCTGATTCACTGTTGAGAACATCAGTTATGAAAATGTATAAGTGGAGTTTAAAATATTTTCAGTGAGTTGTATATTTTTACATATCAGTGAGATATGTAGAGTAAAACTGGAAAAAAAAAATCTTGAAAGCAAGCCTGAAGAATTGCTGCAGCCTCAGAATAAAGCTAAGCAGCATTCTTTACGGGTGTACCGCCCATGCGTGGAAGGAGGTTGACATCTTTATAGAAACATCATTCACTGCAGTCACTTGTTTCTACTTTCAGAGTCTTAACAAAAATTGTTGGATAAACATGCTCCTGCAAAAACTGTGCTTTAGTGTCCTGCCCGTACATTGAGTTTCATAGTTGGTTCTTTGTTAGTTACAGGACTCCAAAGTTCAAGAGAGTTCTTAGAGGTAGATGAGAAACTTGGTTTTTCATGACAGGGAGGGAAAGATGGCAAAAATCCTTTGCAGTAGATTATCTCTGGCTTCAAACACAGTCTGAATGTCTCTGTGTTCAAGTTTTCCCAAAAAGGTGCAACATCCATGGAGTAGCTTGTCAGGGAGAATGTGTGAGAGTTTCCCACAGACCATTCAAATAAATGTAAAACATTGTATGTAGGGTGTTTAGCAACTAGTCTTTAAGTAGCTTGTCCAGAATTTTTTAGCTTATCGTTTCATGAAGCATCTGAGGTAGAAGCTGATGCTCATTTTTTGAGCGGTATTCCTATGTGATTTCAAAGAGTGTTTAAGGAGTAATGCAAAAGTATAATTCATTTAGTTTCTACACTAGTTCCACATTTTCTGTTGGTAAGACAGGAAATACCGTACTGTGGGGAGTGTGGGAAGCATTAGAACTAATAATACATTTGTAAAGTTCTGGACTATTGTTGAATGAAAACTAAGAAGCAACTACTCTGTAGAATTCTTCTTTCGATGAGATGCATTTGTTAGCTGACAACGTTCTCTTTAAGGGCTTCTTCACTGTTGGAGTACTTCCCTCTCCTGTTTATAACGCAGCACAGTGTTTTTATTTTTCCCTGTCTGAGAAGCACAGATAATCTGTTAAATGCTGACTTCTTTCCCCTGCTGTGTGTCTTCATGTAACAGTTTCTCACCCACGGATAATAAATTTGCTACATGCTCTGATGACGGCACTGTTAGAATCTGGGACTTTCTTCGTTGCCATGAGGAAAGAATTCTCCGAGGTACGTGTACTAACAGTACTGATTGGAATATTTAAATAGGGAAGGCATTTGTGGTTAAATCATTACAATACCACAATACCAGCTTACATCTCCATTCAGTTTTTTTACATCTACACTGTCTCTTTAAAAAAACCTGAACACTTCTGGTTCACAGTCATTTTGTAGATTTTTACTACTACTGCTGTCTTTGAGTTAGGTTATAAATTACATACAAGTATTCCTCTTCTCTTATCCTGCCACCCCCGCAAATTACTTGCTTACCTGTACTGATCCATTAGGGCCATATTCTTTTCCTGTCTTATAGCCAGCATAGCTTTCTCCAACATAGTGGCACTATAGTTTTATTTAGATAGCTCACATTCTCCTGGCAGTCTTCTTACAATATGGTTAACTGAGGTAGCAATAGCTACACTTCTCATTATTGCTGTTTCTGAAAGCAGGTGTTGTGTTTTTGTTTTTGTTTTTTAAACAGTATACCACATTTGTGTACTACATGACCCACTAGTTACTAAATTTTTTCTTGTTTGCTTTTATCAATTTCATAATTATAAACTAATGTCTATCAGTTACTCCCTCCTACAAAAGAAATCCGTATTTCTTACTTGGATTAACTTAGTTTCAGACTTAATGCATTAAGTGGAGCTGTTGAACTACTAACAGTTTATCTCTACCGTTTTTGTAAAGTCAGTGGGTGCTAGAGTTAGGGAATTAACTCTGTTTATGTATGTAATACAGCCATTGAAACAGACATTTACATTAATAAAAACATTTAATCTCATTAGTTCATTGTTAACTAGGAAGGTAGTGTTCTGAACTGCTTAATTTGAACTTGTACTGATTTAACAGAGTATATTCTACTCTATACTCTTGATTCCAGTATCCCATAAGAGTAACATCTTCCTCTCATAAATGCTGGGTAGGCAAATGGGTGCCACAGACACTGGGTGTCAAGAAATTACTATTCAGAGATTTTCCTTTCTATTCAAGAGTCTTGGTTGAATTTTAACAACATTCCAGAGCTTAATTTACAGCCTGTAGTAGTGTTGATGCTTTCTAGATAAGAAAGTAAATTCCCTTAATGATATATTTCAAGCCAGTATTTTTTTTTCTTTTAATTCATGTTTGTTCACATGTTTCTGGCTTTGCACGTTTTGTGTGGGTTCATCCACAGTGCTTTATGGTGATAGCTAGCATAAGGATATAGTACCTATCATTGAAGGAGTGTACTGTGAATATTATAATATTGTACAGTTCAGAACTAGATGGAGTCTTTAGAATCATTTAGCTGGACTTACTTTATGGATGAGAATCATGACCCAGCAGACTTAAGTGACATGTTCAAGGTAAATAAGTTCAGATTCAGGACTTAGAATCTAGCCTAATGGTACGCTAATACTGCAGCTTTTCTCACTCTTAATGGAAGTCTTAGCTGTTAAACAGACACAAGATGGATAACTTTTTCTAGGTTTTGAAAATCCCAAGAAATAAAGAGGAAACACAATAATTATACTAAAGTATCAAGACAATTATTTTTATAGTGGACTATAATAATTATGAAGTCTTAAATAAAACTACTATGCGTCTTGGATTAAATAAAAGAAAACCTATGTGGTAATATTTTTCACTTCCATGTTCCAGTGAAATATTATTCAGTTTTGGTAATGAAACAGTTTCTAGGTAGTACTTAAGAACTTTTCCTCTGAAATTTAGAGTCTATGTGTGAGATACTCTAGCTGCTAAATATTTTCAGATTTGAGTTGAGGCAAATTTGGATAAGATGAAATGGATGCTGAAGTATTATTTGTAATTCCTTTGGCTTAAAAAATAAACCAGCATCCTGCCTATGTTATTCGATAGCTGAATTTTATTTTTTATGTAGGGAGCTCTTTTTACTTTAATTTTTGCTATGGAATTTTCAAACATGTACAAAAGTATTATGAATCTCCATGTACTTCTAGGATGCATATTCTAGCTTAGCTTACTCATGATTTTTGCTCCCTTTTTTCTTAGTACCTCAATGGGTATCTGGGACCAATATGAATATATAAGCCAAGTTTTATACCACCCAAATAGTAGTTCTAATAGAAAGTCTGGTGTAGTAGATGAGTTATTAGATTCCAGTTATCCATTTCCTGTCATTCCTCATTTTTCTAAATTCTCTGAATTTTAGTGGTGATTATAAAACAGTGAAACGGTTAAAGTTTTCCTATCCTTCACTTGTGGATTCCAGTTGTCTCAAGCCTGGTCTAAAATTCTTCACATAAAATTTCAAGTAAATTTAATTGAGCTTTATACATGGAAAATTGGGTCACAAAGTCAAACAGATAAGGATAGGAGCTTCCACTATCTAAAATGTCAGTTGGGGGGCACCTGGGTGGCTCAGTGGGTTAAAGCCTCTGCTTTCGGCTCTGGTCATGATCCCAGGGTCCTGGGATTGAGCCCCGCATTGGGCTCTCTGCTCAGCAGGGAGCCTGCTTTCCTTCCTCTCTCTCTGCCTGCCTCTCTGCCTACCTGTGATCTCTGTCAAATAAATTAAAAATAAAATAAAATGTCAGTTGGTCTCTATGAAGGGATGATGTTCAGCTAGCTTACACAGACTTAAACATTGGACAGTTAACCATAGTCTTGCATAATGTTAGTGTTGTACATCAGACCAAAACTTGGGTTTAAGTATTTTTTAAAAGATTATTTATGAGAGAGAGCGAGTGAAAGAGAACAAGGAGGGGAAGCAGGAAAGTGAGAGGGAGAAGCAGGCTCCCCCTGATCAAGGGAGCCCTACTCGAGGCTTGATTCCAGGAGACTGGGATCATGACCTGAGCTGAATGCAGACTGAGCCACCCAGGCACCCCATCTTGGGTTTAAGTATTAAAATCTAAGAACATTTAATTTTAATTTTAATTTTTAATTTTTTTTTTTAAAGATTTTATTTATTTGACAGAGATCACAAGTAGGCAGAGAGGCAGGCAGAGAGAGAGAGAGGAGGAAGCACTCTCCCCGCTGAGCAGAGAGCCCGATGCGGGACTCGATCCCAGGACCCCGAGATCATGACCCGAGCCGAAGGCAGCAGCTCAACCCACTGAGCCACCCAGTATTTATTTGACAGAGACACAGTGAGAGAGGGAACAAAAGCAGGGGGAGTGGGAGAGGGAAAAGCAGGGGGAGTGGGAGAGGGAAAAGCAGGCTTACCTCTGAGCAGGGAGCCTGATGCAGGGCTTGATCCTAGGACCCTGGGATCATGACCCAAGCCGAAGGCAGGCACTTAACTGAGCCACACAGGCACCTGTGGGAAAAGCTAAGAACATTTTTAAATGAAGGTGATGTTTATGATCATGTAGTTTAGCTCTTTTTATCAAATACTTACCTTTTCTATGTCATTCCTAAAACCCAGTCTTCTATTCGTAAACATTTTTAGTTTTACAGTATTCACTACCTTAAGTGATTCTTTTTCCAATTTTTAGATAGCTTTAAGTTTTAGAAAGTTCTTTCATTGTATCAGATATCTGCTTCTGGGGACGCCTGGGTGGCGCAGTTGGTTGGACGACTGCCTTCGGCTCAGGGCGTGATCCTGGAGTCCTGGGATCGAGTCCCACATCGGGCTCCCAGCTCCATGGGGAGTCTGCTTCGCTCTCTGACCTTCTCCTCGCTCATGCTCTCTCTCACTGTCTCTCTCTCTCAAATAAATAAATAAAATCTTTAAAAAAAAAAAAAAAAGAAATCTGCTTCTGTATGACTTGTCCTACCTCAGGAACACAAAAAAATTGAGTTTATACTTTCTTCACGGCAGCCCTTTAAGTGTTTGAAGATAAGTATCATGTCTTCTTTTTTTAGTACGTTTAGTATGCTGAAGCGAGCATTCTGTCATGTCTTCTTAATGTAGACCATCAGCTGTAAGCATACAGGATCCTTGTGCATGGTGGAAGCCATAATACCATACTGTTGACTGCAGAATTTATAGTTGCTTTTTTTTTTTTTTAAAGATTTTATTTATTTATTTGACAGAGAGAAATCACAAGTAGATGGAGAGGCAGGCAGAGAGAGAGAGGGAAGCAGGCTCCCCGCCAAACAGAGAGCCCGATGCGGGACTCGATCCCAGGACCCTGAGACCATGACCCGAGCCGAAGGCAGCGGCTTAAGTGTCCTTTCTGAGATTGTTAGTGTGCTTTTTGGAAAAGGAAGTAGTTACACAAGAGAAAGTCATCAGTATTTTTTAAGGTTCAAATGAGTACAGATTTATTTTTAGGAGATTTGCTACTCAAAAGATCTTGATTGGTCCATAGGTATGAAATTGAATATACTGAAAAACTGAGAAGTATTGTGTGCTACTCATTACTAAAACATATGTAGGTCAGCATAATTTATACAGTTATCCTTTTTTCCCATTATTACTTAGAGCACTTAATCTGTGGGCTGGGAGTAGAAGAACATTTAAGAACCAGAAGTACACAAATCTAAGTGAGCTTCTAATGTACTGATATTTATTGCATTTGACTCTCAGTGAAATGGAGGCATTAAAATCCATTTATTTAATTAATGACCATATGCTCTGTGTATGCTCCCATTAGTAGAAGAATCTTTTTAAGGTACGACACCTTCCCTCATGCTTCTTAAAGTTTAGTAGGGAAGTTATTTTCACACACTGAAGATGGTGGAGAATATGGGAGAAGAGTCTTGATAGTCTTAGAAAGATAGTCTTACCTGTACAGAGTTAGAAGCAGATCACTTAAGACTAGCTGAAATGTACATGAGAAAGGTTGAAAACACAGAATCAAAAAGAAAAGTGAAGTAAACTTTAGTGAGAAGCGTAATACTCTTCAAAAGAACCCAGTTTACAGAGTTTCAGCATGCTTTCATTTTGTTTTACCTTCCTGGTTTTAACAATAGCTGATACCTTACACTTGTATGTATTAGGCATATTCTAAGAACTTTTTTTTTCTTTCACGAGAGAGCATGAGCCAGGGTGGGAGGGTCGGGGGAGGGGTAGAGGAAGAAGCAGAGAGAGGATCTTTTATTTATTTATTTGACAGATTGAGAGCATAAGTAGGTAGAACAGCAGACAGAGGGGGAGGGAGAAGTAAGGTCCCTGCTGAGCAGGGATACCAGTGTGGTACCCAGGACCCTGGGATCATGACCTTAGGCAGAGGCTTTAACCCACTGAGCCACACAGGCGCCCCTGAAGGCAGCCTCTTAACTGACTGAGCCACCCAGGTGCCCCTCAGGGAGAGAATCTTAAGCATGGAACCCAGCATGGGGCTCTGTCTCATGACCCTGAGATCATGACCTGAGTGGAAATAGAGTTGGATGCTTACCCAGCTGAGCCACCCAGGCAGCCCTCTTGTGATAACTTCATTTAATCTTCCTGGTAACCCTATGCTAAATACTGTTTGTTTGACATTTTACAAATGGGTAACCAAGATACAAAAAGTTAAGTAAACTTGCCTTAAGGTCAGGTAGCTTGTAAGAGGTGGGGCTGGGATTTGAACCCAGGTTTTTAGGGCTAGAGTTGATACTGAACCACTGTGTTAAACTGCCTCTTTTCTGTTTGAAAAGTAATATCAGCATGGGTGTAATGATGTCTTTCTGAGCTGTGATGACAGAACTATAGAGTTTTTTTGGTGAGAGGAGAAGGGTGTAGGTAGAGGGAACTGATTTAGGCACTCAAGTTCATTTTATCATTCGTCTTTAAATTTATCCATGTAGGTGGGACACCTGGGTGGCTCAGTCGGTTAAGTGTCTGCGTTCGGTTCAGGTCATGATCCCAGGGTTCTGGGATCGAGTCCTGAACCTGGGAGTGTATCCTTGCTCAGTGGGGAGCCTGCTTCTCCCTTTGCCTGCTGCTCCCTCTGGTTGTGCTCTTTCTCTTTCTCTCTGATAAATAAATAAATAACAGTCTTCTAAAAAAGCCCAAAACTGTCCATGTAGGTTATAGGAGTTCAGTGTAGGATATATTTAACAATAGAAAAATGATACTACAATGAATAGTTCAAACTAAATGGGTTATAAGATACATGCTAGTTTATGTAAATAGAACATGGGCATAAGGAGTTATACTGAGACTTACTTAGGAGGTAAGGTCTGTTTTCAGTTTTCGGATTTACCCCTCATGGAGAGGAATTGAACCCCTGAGTATGCACAACTGAAGAAAAAGAATATTTTTAGTACCTTTGGTAAGTCTCTGTGTATCCCTTCCTTATTGCATTGACTGTGGTCTTTAATAAATGAGATCAACCCCTTTGCAAAGATCTTTTGGTTCAGCAGTGTGTTTTGAACTATGTGAAGACATGTTTATGAAGTTGAGTGTTCCAGAAATCTTTGATGCTTTTTACTGAAAATAATTTTACTTATTAAAGTAGAATTGGCAAGAGACATAGTTCTTGATTAATGGACCTACTTGTACAGTGTTTACAAAACATCCTACAAGAAGATCCTGTCTGTTCTCCCTAAGAAAAGCATAGAAATACCCAGCTTCCTTTAAAATAGCCTATGTAGGAATAACTCCTTCCGCTAACATAGCATATATCAATATAAAAAGCTCTTCAAGCACATCTTACTTAATCATCCAAAGAACCATACATAAACCTATTTTACATATGGACGCTGATTTTCTGTCTGTGTTACCTTATTTTGAGGAAGAGTTTGTTTTAAGGCTCTTTTCCCTCTGCTTTCCTGAGAAGATTGGATTATGGTAGGTTTTCATATGTAAAGAATCATCTGAGTATATTATGAGAAGAAAAAGACTTACTAAGTCTTAATAACACCCTAAAGCACAGTTGAAGAAATTAGTGTGGTAGGGTTCTGAAACGTTCATTTTATACGGTACATTCACATTTTTGCAGGAATTGTTTTAGATTTTTGTATTGGGCTTTGTTCTTTCTACCTCAATATTTATTTTAAATACTGCACATAATATAGCAAAAACCTGCTGAAAATAGATTTGTAGCTTTCTTGGGATGTCAGATCTGCTCACTGCTGCTGTCATAGTGTGTTAGTTAAGAGTCAAGAGCAATTCCCAGACACACTTGTATATAAAGATGCTGGTTTTCTGACAGTTACAAATCACTGTGAATAATAATTCAGGCATTTGATTTTTAGAAAGAGTCTGCATCTTTGCAGTAATTATTCTATGATTATCTGCTTCAGTTTATTTTGAGTGAGGCCGAAATTTCCATTTGCTGATGAATTAGTTACCTGGTTATATTTTTAGAGCTTCCCAGCTAACTAGGTTTGTAGTAGTTTTTCTTTTTCCTTTAAGATTTTATTCATTTATTTGACAGAGCACAAGCAGAGGGAGCTGCAGGGGGAGGGGGACCTGCAGAGAGAGAGGCAGAAGCAGGTTCCCCGCTGAGTAGGGAGCCTAACCTGGGGCTCTGTCCCAGGACCCTGGGATCATGACCTGAGCCAAAGGCAGCTGCTTAACCACCCGAGCCACCCAGGCACCCCCTTTGGTAGTTTTTAAAGCTAAAATTCAGAGCTTTGGAAAGAGCCGTAAAATTAGATATATATGTAATATGCTTTTGGCTTTTTCATTTTTAGTTGGTAGATCCTTATGCAACTAAAGTATGGTATCATCAAAAATAGTTACTTATCAGGGCGCCTGGGTGGCTCAGTGGGTTGAACCTCTGCCTTCCGCTCAGGTCATGATCTCGGGGTACTGGGATCGAGCCCCGCATCAGGCTCTCTGCTCAGCGGCTAGCCTGCTTCCTCCTCTCTCCCTCTCTGCCTGCCTCTCTGCCTACTTGTGATCTCTGTCAAATAAATAAATGAAATCTTAAAAAAAAAAAAAATAGATTTAAAGAAAAAAAAATAGTTACTTGTCAATGAGGGCAGTTAAGTACCAAAACAAACACTTTTTTTTTTCCTTAAGTCAGTTTTTCCCCTTTACTGTATTTTTAAAATTTTTCAAGTATTTTATTTATTTGACAGATAACCAGAGCAGGAACACAAGCAGGGGGAATAGGAGAGGGAGAATCAGGCTTCTCACAGAGCAGGGAGCCTAATGTGCTTGATCCTAGGACCCTGGGATCAGGACCTGAGCCAAAGGCAGATGCTTAATGACAGTCACCCAGGCACCCCTTTCCCTTTACTTTAATGATATACTAGAAAACCATTTTATTTAAGGGGTGCATGGGTGGCTCAGTTGGGTGTCTACCTTTAGCTCGGTCATGATCTTGGGGTTCTAGGACCGAGCCCTGTGTGGGGCTCCCTGCTCAGCAGGGAGCCTGCTTCTCCCTCTCCCTCAGCCTGCTGCTTCCCCTAGTCATATTCTCTCTCTGTCAAATAAATAAATAAAATCTTAAAAAAAAATTAAGTTTAAGTCCTATCTTAGGAATTTTTAAGAAGCACCTATGGTGCTATGATCTCTTTAGTTACAGAGACCAGAAAAAGAATTTCTATTTAAAGAAAGAAATGGGGGCTCCTGGGTAGCTTAGTTAGTTAAACATCTGCCTTCTGCTCAGGTCATGATCTGGGACCCTGGGATTGAGCCCTGTGTCAGGCTCTGCTTGGAGGAGAGTCTGCTTTTCCCTCTCCCTACCACTCCCCTTGCTTGTACACACTCGCATGTGCGCGTGCTCTGTCAAATAAGTAAATAAAATCTGGGGTGCCTGGGTGGCTCAGTGACTTAAGCCAGTGCCTTTGGCTCAGGTCAGTGATCTCAGGATCCTGGGATTGAGTGGGGTGTAGGGCTCTCTGCTCAGTGGGCAGCCTGCTTCCCCCCCCCCCATTCCCGCCCCCTCTTGGCTCTCTGCCTACCTGTGATCTCTCTCTCTCTGTCAAATAAATAAATAAAATCTTTTTAAGAAAAAGTAAATAAAATAAGAAATGGTAGTTTCTAGGTGATTTATACCTTTTTTATGCATTGTTTTATAAACTAGTCTTAATTTCTCCCAAGTACACTAATCAGTTTCTCAAAGCCAATCTGTTGAACCCTCTGTTTTTTTCCCTTTGTAGATACTTTAATATAATTCTCTTTGAGAGAATGTTACCCTTATTAGGATGCTTTTAGAATATCACATGTTACTTGGATTATTAGCCCAGTGAATTGTATCTGCTTTAACTTGCTGATATTTTAAAATGTTTTATTAGTCCCTAGGGAGCACCAGGAAGGCACAGCCACCACAGGGGGCCTGTGGTGCTTTTGAATAGGGGTAGGTAGAGTTTCTCCTGCTCAGAACCATCCATCTGTAAACGGAATGCCTTTTGTAATCTTTCTGACAGTTGGCAAGCTAAACCTCCCAATCTGAGCCAAGGAAGGCTTAAGAGCTCAAAGAACAGCTCTTTCTCTTTTCTTTCTATGAAAAAGTTTCCATAATTAAATCCAAATACAATGTCTCCCTACCCCCTTTATTCTAGATCTGTATACAGTAAATTTAACCATATTTTTGTACATAATCCTTTAAATATTTGAAAATGACAGAATTTCTCTTAAGTCCCTCTTATTCAAGTTGAATACTACATTTCCCTTTACTCTTTTTCATGATTTCCTGATCCTTCACCATTCTGAGCATCTCTCATCAAGAATTAAGGTTCACCATTCTGAATATCCATTCTTACTAAATGACAGAGGGCACAACACCACATGAATTCATACTAATCCTTAAAAGCCTACATTTGTATTTATGTAAACTCATAAACCATTCTAGTAGGCTATAGAATTGAGATCAAAAACCTAAATACTAGACTTAACATTCATCTCTTTAAAATTGTACATGTTAAATTTATGTTTATTAAATTTAACATCATAGTATCTTCTTGAATCCTAACATCTAGAGAACTCCCAGTCTTGGATCACCTGTACTTTGCCAAGCATGCAATCAAGATTAATTTAAAAATGTTAAATAGGACAGAGGCCAAGTAAAGAACCTTGCAGCTCTCTCAACAGATTTGCCTTACTGGTAACAAACATCCAGTGGAAACTTATGTTGGAAATGGTCTTCAGGTCATGTAGTTAAAAAGCCATGATCCTCTGCCATGATCTTCAGACTGGTTCAAAAGATTGCCTATTATGGGGGTGCCTGGGTAGCTCAGTGGGTTAAAGCTTCTGCTTTCGGCTCAGGTCATGGTCCCAGGGTCCTGGGATTGAGCCCCATATCGGGCTCTCTGCTCAGCGTGAGCCTGCTTCCCCCTCTCTCTGCCTGCCTCTCTGCCTACTTGTGATTTCTATCTGTCAAATAAATAAATAAATCTTAAAAAAAAAAAAAAAGAGATTGCCTATTATGGTTTGGCTGTAATTTTCTTGAACACCCCTCTAGTAGTTCTTTTTAAAAAATTTTTGTTTTAGAATGACTTAACTCCAAACCACTGATTTTCAGTGGAGGCAATAATACCCTATAATGAGCATTTTGTAAAAAGTTTTCTCTGAGTGTGTACTGGTGTCTGTTTAAAAAAGCTTGATGCAGGTTGCCTGGGTGGCTCAGTCGTTAAGCGTCTGCCTTTGGCTCAGGTCATGATCTCATGGCCCGGTGATGGAACCCTGCACTGGGTTCCCTGCTCTGCGGGAATCCTGCTTCTTCCTCTTCTACTCACCTGCTTGTGTTCCCTCTCTTTCTGTGTCAATTAAAATCTTTAAAACAACAAAAAAAAGCTTTATGCATAGTGGACATTATCAGTGAAGATATAGAATATTTACAGCACTCTAAAGATCCCTTCATACCTTTTCTCCATCCAACCCTTTTATTAGGTAATTTAGACATTCAGAGGTACCTATTTTCATTAATTTCCCTTTTTCCACTGGTTTTTTTTTTTTAATTTTCTCTTTTGTTCTTTTGTGGTTTCTTTCATATTCCTTTCCCTTATGTACAGTTGTCTTAATTTCCTTGACTTGCCTCTTTTTAAAAAATTAAACATCAGGGCGCCTGGGTGGCTCAGTGGGTTGAGCCGCTGCCTTCGGCTCAGGTCATGATCCAAGCGTCCTGGGATCGAGTCCCGCATCGGACTCCCTGCTCAGCGGGGAGCTTGCTTCCCCCTCTCTCTGCCTGCTTGTGATCTCTCTTTCTGTCAAATAAATAAAATTAAAAAAAAATTAAACATCAATTTTTAAGAATTTCCCTTAGGAATTTTATTTGTTTGTTTATTTATTTATTTATTTATTTATTTATGTAAGTACGTAAGCTCTACTCCCAGTGTGGGCTGTACCTCGTAACCCCAAGATCAAGAGTGACATGCTCTATCCACTGAGCAAGCGAGGCACCCTGCCTCTATTTTCAATGTTTTATTATTTTTTCAGATTAACTTCTTTTACTGGTTTCCTGCTACTTAAAGCAACACAACAAAAGTTAGTATATGAAGAGATAGTATTGTGTATTATTACAGTCACAGGCTCTGGAATCTGGATATTAGGTCACAGTTAGCCCTTAGCAGCCATGGAACATTGGGGCATTACTGTGTCTTTATTCCCATCTGTGTAATGGGGATAAGTAATAGTACTGACCTTCCTGAGTAGTTGTGAGAATTAAATAGGTTAATCCATGAGAAGCATTTAGTGCCATAAAGAATATTCAATTAATGTCAGCTATTACCTCGTTTCCAAAGCTAATTTCAGAGCCTGCTTCCATCTTTCTGCCCATTTAAGGATAAAAGTGGTTTCTTAAGAAGTGTATTTTACTTTTCTCATCTGAATGTTTTTCAGGGGCACGTGGGTGGCTCAGTGGGTTAAAGCCTCTCTGCCTTCAGCTCAGGTCATGGTTTCAGGGTCCTGGGACCGAGCCCTGGGATCAAGCCCTGCATCGGGCTCCCTGCTCAGCAGGGAGCCTACTCCCTCCAACCCCAGCTTCTCTGCCTGCTTGTGATCTCTTGCTCTCTGTCAAATAAATAAAGTCTTTAAAAAAAAATGTTTTTCAGCCATTATCATTAGTTGTTGGAATTGTACAAGTTTCTGTTTTCAGGTAGTCCATAAATATGACCACTTGTTTAAACAAGTTGTCATGATTTTCTAATGTTTTCAGGTGGAAAAAATTCAACACTAAGAATTGGCCTTTTAAAAAAAGATCTTCTATGGAAGCATTTAAAGATTCTATTTTAATTGTTAGATGAATCAATTATTTAATGGTTACCATGTCAATAAAAATTCAAGGCATGGCCTTGTCCCTTCAGCAGCATTTCCAACATTTCCCTAGTTCTTTTATTTCTTCAAATACGTTTTGTCAATTGGGCAAGCACCATGGTGAATGGGAATGCTGAATACACCGAAAATCAAGTCTTCACAGCTCATCCTACTGCCACAGACTGTGGTCATTGGTGTCTAGACTGTTTCATTGGGACAGCATTTATTTTTCTCTGGGGGAAGAACAGTTGTTTTCCTATTGACCAAATTTAATCACAGTAATTAATTTCTAAATCCATTTAGTAATAAAGTTGGGTTAGCTAGTGATAAGTCTGGTAGAATGTCGTTTCTCTTAGTGATCTTCGACTAGTAAGGGATTAGTAGTAAATTAGGAATCTTGGGGGAACTGTCATTCTATGTATTTTCTGTCCCTGGGGGTGAGACTTAAATATAGAAACCTTATATCATCTGTTTGGACCTCCTGATCCACCCACTCTGCCCCATCTCATCAAACTTCTCAGTTGACAGCATACTGGCTGGGGTGTAACCTGTTCTAGCTCAAAAGTCTTTGGTGGAGGTTGTTGGAGGGTGGGAGCTAAACCCTTACCTAGGATGTAGCAGATAAACTGATAAAGTGATTCTAAGAGCAAATAGGGTGATACTAAAGGAGACATTAGGAATTAAGGAGCACTGTAAGTTTAGTGATTCCTGAACTTAAATTCTGCTTTTTTGAGATCATTCAGTATGGTGCCCAGTTGTAATGCTCTCTCTGTAGGCCCTGAATGTTAAGTACTGGAGAAGTTGGGTGATACTAATATTTCATGTGTTTTTGGAATGGTGAAATTATCATTTTCTAGAAATTTATGGAAACTATTCCATTTGTATTTTTAAAAATGTATTATCTGATTTTTGAGAACATTTTTAGTTTTATAGATTTAATGTTTTAATGTGTTGTACAAATGTAAATTATTACCAAGGGTCTTCTGGATAAAAATAAAATGTTTATTAAAACAAAAATCCTTCACGAGAATTTGCTAGGCATTTTATTTTGGTTTATTCTAGCAGAGAAATTATTAAATCAGTTGCTATAAAGTACTTTCACTCCTTGAATGGACTGTTTTAAACTTAGGTTTCTTTATTTTTTAGTATTTCAGACTTCTGAAGATTTTATTTATTTATTTGAGAGAATGAGCACATGATGGGGCACAGGAACAAAGGGGGGAGGGAGAGGGACAAGCAGACTCTGCTGAATGTGGAGCCCAGGATGGGACTTGATTCTAGGACCCTGAGATCCTGACCTGAGCAAAAATCAAACGTTGGTTGCTTCATCAGCTGAGCCACCCAGGTGCCTCTTGGAATTTCTTTTTTTTAAAGAAGTAGCACATTTGCATTTTGGGGTTAGGGGAGAGGCAAAAGGAGGGAAAGAACCTTAAGCAGGTTCCACACCCAGTGCAGAGCCCCTCCATCTCACAACCCTGAGATCATGACTTGAAACCGAAATAAGTCAGATACTTAACCAACTGTGCCCCCCAATTGTTCCTGGATCTTTTTTTTTTTTTTTTTAAGCTTTTATTTATTTGATAAGAGCACATGAGCTGGGGGGGTGGCAGGGAGAGGGAGAAGCAGAGACTCCCTACTGAGCAGGGAGCATGACTTGGGTCTCGATCTGAGGAACACAGGATCATGACCCGAGGTGCAGGCAGACACTCAACTGACTGAACCACCGAAGTGACCCACCCCTGGACCTTTATTTAAGGGGAAAAAAAAGAAAACTGCTGTCTTCCTGCAGTGAGGGAGTAAGAGAGTGACACAGTTCTGATTTAGGAACTAGGTATTAATGCTTATCAGATGAAAAGTATTTGAAAGAGGAAAGTTGCAGTGCTGAAGGAGGTATGCCATGGACTGTGATTCATCATGAGGATAAAACTTGGGATTGTTAGGTTTACA
Source organism: Neogale vison (assembly GCF_020171115.1). NCBI lineage: Eukaryota > Metazoa > Chordata > Mammalia > Carnivora > Mustelidae > Neogale > Neogale vison. Next base: position 112,362,763 of record NC_058093.1, on the reverse strand, counting down.
CTGTAAAGAGACAGTTGCCAACATTTTGGTGTTTTTATTATTGTAGAATCACATTTGAATTAAGTATGCGTAAGGTTACTGGGCCATAAAGCTCTTCTAAAAAAGTTGTAGAAGTGATTTACAGAGGGGGCTAGAGTTAGTGGAAAGGTTGTTCTTAACTGGATTACTGCTAATACCCTAATACAAATACAGGTGGAAAGATACATGTCTACTATAAAATGTAACTTAGAATATTTAGCCCATTGTTCTCTGAAAGATCTAATACCTCCTTTACATGGATTCCAGGAGACCACAAACTTTCTTTTTCTACTGTAAGTACACAGGCATTACTTGGTATAATATGTATTATCTTTGAACAAGCTTTTACATAATTAAAAAAAACCTGGTTCTCATTGTTAAATCGAAGGTATAGTTTTGAATTGCGTGTTGGCATCCCAAGATGAATTTGAATCATTGCTCCTCCTACTTGTTGGCTAACAAGGTTTTCATGGTCCATAGGAAGTAAGTGGTAATGCCTATTTTAACAGGGAGATCAGATTGTAATGTATGTAACACTTTATGTGCTATACAGATAGTATAGTAGTGATGAGAATAGGGCAGTGGTAATGAAAATACTTTCTCTCTCAACCAAAACTCCCAAACAGTGCAGGTGCTAAGAAATTAAGTACCTTTGAAGATAATGACTCTTACATGATGCTCCAAACTTAACATCTTCCAGGTCCAGGAAGGACACAATAGGTACTTGGGGAAGTGACATTATACCCCATGTCCCCACCCCCAGACATAAAAGTCTTTCAGTTTTATCTGAAAGGTGAGTAATGGGTACTTTATTTTCTTAAGTTTCTAAAAAGCTGATTATACAGTTGATAGTTAAAAACGTGTTTTCTGTTTTATCTTTGGGGCAGAAAGGGGCTTTTAAAAAAATTTATTATTCCCCTCATGTTCTTCAAGACTTTGTTAAACATAAAGTTATGAGTCATCCTGGTGTCAATAGTAGATTTGTTTGTGTTGTAAAAACTTGTTTGTTCTAAGTTGGCATTCTTCGTTTTTATACCTCTGATATGATTCCTACTTACAAAAATAACATTCAGCTGCTAAGTGGGAGATTTTGCCCAGTAAAAAAAAAGTCTTCAGTGAAAGAACATATACTAAAATCTTGCTTTCCTTGCATATCTAGCCTATTATCCAGATTTATTATACAGTGTTACACAGTAACACTGTAGTGTTACAGTGAACACTATTTAAAGAAAAAGTTATCCTGTTCCACCTTTTCCTTATATCTTTGTCTTTATTGTTGGATATTTTACTGGAATCCTTGTTTTAAAATACTTCTGCATCTAGGTATAGTCCATATACTTGAGTATGCTTCCCATTGAAATGACTCTTGGTGAACTCCTCCTGCTCATTTTCCTAATTAACATTGCTAGATGGGCTTTTCCTTTATGCTTTAATGATTTTCAGTGTGATTGTCATTAATGCTTTTTATTTTATCTGAACTTTTCAACACAAATATTATAGCATAGTCTTGACATTAAAAGCAAAGTGGAAGAAGTCTTGTACCAAAGTTATCCAAAGTTGCCCGCTCTGTGAATTTTGAGATGTGTATTAGTTAAGCCATATATTAGAGTTATTTTGTAACCAATGTCAGCATGTAGTCTGTTCTCATTCCACCATTAGTATTTAAAAGTGTCAGTGCCTTTCATTCAGAGACCACCAGGAGCACACTTGTAATTGAACAAGTTGGATTTATACTCTCTGCAGCAAAGAATACAGACCATGGAGATTATATTATAGGATTTGGACATTGGGTAATTTGGGGGAGGGTTCAAGGAAGTGAGGGCTGTCACTCCTTTAGTATAAGAGAGATGTTTGGTATTTTGTGTGTTGTATAGTGACCTTGTTTTTGTTTGACTTCATCCTGGTCTCAGAGTTGTCTAGTGGGATCAGGGGAACAAAATGGTTAGCTATAAATGTCAGATCAGTCTGTAATAACATTGAGACTTAATTGTGAGTATCAGATTAGTTTTCAGCGGTCAGGGACTACCTTTTTATTTTTTATTATTACTATTTTTTAAAATCTTTCTTAAAAGCATTTAAATCCAAACTGGCTTTTCACTATATAGGAACCAGTTGGATGGGGGGTGGAGTGAGGTTGGTGTTAGCTCAGGATTCAGTAGCAATGACATTGGGCATGTCACTACAAGCTTCAGTGTTACCAGTAGTTATGTTTTTTTTTTTTTTTTAAGATTTTATTTATTTATTTGACAGGCAGAGATCACAAGTAGGCAGAGAGGCAGGCAGAGAGAGAGGAAGAAGCAGGCTCCCTGCTGAGCAGAGAGCCCAATGCAGGGCTCGATCCCAGCAACCTGGGATCACGACCCGAGCCGAAGGCAGCGGCTTTAACCCACTGAGCCACCCAGGCGCTCCACCAGTAGTTAGTTTTTACAAAACGGCAATTGGGAAGCATGTCATGGCTAGAGCAGTTAATGGGTAAAATAAGAGTATGTTCTTTTTTAATAAAAGAAGTAGGATGTGTGAGTTTTTGCATTAGTCTGGGGGATTCTAGGGTTTATCCCACTAAATTTAGTGTCCAGGGATTGGTTCGTAGTGCTTCAGGAGTTTTTTTTTCCATCTGGGAAGAGTCAACTATTCATTTTCTATGTTGTCTATGTTAATACAAGGCAGTAAATACCAAAGAGATTTTAAAGGTTTTAAGACTTAAGAACTCTGTCAAATACCTTACAATTAAAAATTATAATAATTGTAAAAATTCCTTATGATTGTTAGATTGACTTAAGGTGAACAATGGCCTGTGTTTTCACAGCTCCATTGTCCATCTTAGTCATGTTCATCAAAGACCATTAAGTGGAAATTTATATTGATTCATTTATTCAAACAGTAGTGTTTATTAAGTGTCAGGCCGTGGATATGGTGGAGGGTGTCAAATAGCCATTCCTATCTTCGTAAGCAGTACTATTGATTGCTGATTTTTGTTTTAAAAACATCAGTTTTAATAGTCTTTTCATTTTATATATATTCTAGAATAAGCACTGCATTATTGTATTAATAGTACACTGAAGACTGCTCCTATGATTAATAAGGTAGTTTTATAGTTTTTGTAACTTTAAAAGTGGTAACTTTTAAAAATCAGATATTTATGGAGCATCTGCTCATACAAATCCAGAGATACCTCTAAATGTGGAGGTATTCAGAAAAAAATTGGTATCATAGTAAACTGCAAGATAGGCTTCTTTTGTATCTTCATTTTGAATAGTAAGTTGAGAGTATTCTCAATACTGAATCTCTTTATCATTTGGTAAAAATTGAGTAAGTTTTAGAGCTAGAAAAGTTATTTTTGTAGTTAATACTTAACTATGAGTACTTTTTTTTTTTAAGATTTTATTTATTTATTTGACAGACAGAGATCACAAGTAGGCAGAGAGGCAGGCAGAGAGAGCAGGGAGGAAGCAGGCTCCCAGGGAGCCCGATGCAGGGCTCGATTCCAGGACCCTGGGATCATGACCTGAGCCGAAGGCAGCGGCTTAACCCACTGAGCCACCCAGGCGCCCCTAACTATGAGTACTTATCAAAGTTCTAGAGCACATTTGGGTAGGGTCACAATATGAGAGAATGCAAAATGTCCAGTTCTGTTAGACAAAATACATTATAGGCAAACCAGTTTTCTCCATGTGATACTACTAGATTTGCCATTGGTCTGTGGAATTTTCCTTTAGAAATAAAGAACATAATCATATTTGGTCATGGAAGTCTTTTTTTTTTTAATAGTTTGCATTTTAAAGATTTTATTTATTTGGCAGAGAGAAATCACAAGTAGATGGAGAGGCAGGCAGAGAGAGAGAGGGAAGCAGGCTCCCTGCTGAGCAGAGAGCCTGATGCGGGACTGGATCTCAGGACCCTGAGATCATGACCTGAGCCGAAGGCAGCGGCTTAACCCACTGAGCCACCCAGGCGCCCCTCATGGAAGTTTCATAGCTATATAATATCTTTGGATGTTTATGAGATCCTTTAAGAAAGGATTTAGACTACAAAACTTTTTACATCTTGGAGCTTTTGGTAGAGCAGTAGTAGCAAATTCTGAGCATGGTTGATTTGGACACAACTAAGGGTGGTAACATTCCAAAATAAGATTTTTCTCCTAAAGACCGTTAGAAGAATGTTTTAAGTTTTAAACATACTATATTGGACTATCATTTAGATCTTATTTACCAAGTACAGTACATTTTGCATAGGAAAAGGGATTCCAGAGTTACCACAGATTTCAGGATTAGTAGGGAACTCATCACATAACCATTTTTTATCAGTGTCTAAATTAGTGTAGATATCAGGACGTGTCTTCATATTATTTAGCCATGTAGGTTTGTGGTACATTCCCTTGGTTAAAGTTCCTGGATAAGGTTTTGTGTTTTGAAAGTAAATCTGTGCAGCAGCCCACTTTCATGATCCCCACAGAATTATTTATATATATTATTTATAATAACCAGTAGATTTGCATATAAATATCTAATTTATAACTATCCATTTACCAGGAGGATTGATGTAGATTAATACCAGTTTACTATGTCTTTTTATAATTAATGATGACTACAAGTCTATTTGCATTATGTCATTTTTTTCCCTATGAAATGGGATGAGTAAATTTTATTTTGTATATTGTTACCTTCAAAATTTAATGATAGGAGAATATATTGTAATTGCTGTTTACAGTGGTAAGTGACAAGGAAGCAGAAATTACTACTATCGATCCTCTTCTCCAGCTGCTTTAGAATTCTAGATAGAGTTGTAGTTTTTACTTGGGGCAGTCATAACTCATCTGAGAGTCAGCAGTTCTGGCTTTGAGTCCCAGCTCTGCCACTGGGCAAGTCAGTCTCTGAGTTTGTGTTTCTTCCTCTGTCAAGTGGGGCTAATGATACCTACCTCACAGGGTTGTTGTGAGGGTCCCAGAAGAAGTACACAGAAGATGCCACTGCTCACGTGGCAGGCATGAAGTAAATGTGTGTTGCTTAAGTTGCATATGTGCAAGGAAAGCTGGTGTAAAGAAAGTGACATATTGAAGTGAATTTGATATAAAAGGAGTTTGGAACTGATTAGGAAAGTTCTTATAAAGGGTTTAAGAGGAGATGATTAGATCAACTGTTGGGATGGGATATTATACACGATCATTCTATTTTCAGTAAGGGTTCTTAGGATTAGAAGTATCACTGATAAAATCAATTGTATTGTTAGCCACATTTAAATAAATAACATTGAAATATAACTATGACTTTTTTTAAAGCTTTATTTGTACAAGTCCGCATACTTTGCTTCCACTGTCATATCAGAGCCACCGTATTCCCTGAAGGCAACACTTCACTCCCACCATTCCTCTTGCACTGTCCCCCAAATTCTGTTCTTTTCCTTTGTTTATGGCTTGCTTGTTTGCTTTTTGAATAGCTAACAATTTGAGTCTTCCTGAGAACCATTAGCTGGTTTTTTTTGAGTTCTAGTTAGGTCAGTTGATAATCAATGAGCATAAGATACACTGCGTTATTCTACAGATCTATAACAGAATCTTCCTTTCATTGCTGCTTTTTACTAGGTTTACAGTATCCTGAAAATATATAAAGGCCAAAAAAATATGATACATCTTTGTGGTGTGAGTTGTTTATTTGGGTTTTTTTTTTTTTTAAAGATTTTATTTATTTGACAGAGAGATCACAAGCAGGCAGAGAGGCAGGCAGAGGGGGAGGGGGAAGCAGGCTCCTCGCTGAGCAGAGCGCCAGATGCAGGCCTTGATCCCAGGACCCTGGGATCATGACCTGAGTTGAAGGCAGAGGCTTAACCCACTGAGCTACCCAGGCGCCCCTATTTGGGCATTTTTAATAGACCGTTTAAATTTAGATCAGAATCTACTATTTCATTGTTAGAGATACTTATATAACTGGCACTGTGGTCACTTTGTAAGTCCTCATTTATTCTGTTGTTTAGTCTTCGATTTTTCTCCTTTTATTGTTGTCTTCTCTAAAAATAAGTAGTGAAAGAAAAACTCTTTAAGCACAGTTAAGTTTGCGAAGCCTTTACCTTGCCACATGACTGGATTTTTATTCAGTGTGATGGCTGAAGATGGAAATTAACAGAAACTGAGAACGTCGTGGTCCCACACACCCCAACATCACACTACTCCCACAGAGCGTAGACAGGCAGTGTTGCTGCAGATACTTGGCTAACCAGCATTCTCTCTCTGGGAAACATTGATGACACAATTCAGTGACTATGGGCAGTCGACTAGCAAAGAAATGTGTAAACTGTGGTCATACATATGCGCACATGTGTTTTTCAGAAGACAACCATTAGACTGAAGCCCACTATCAATGAGTTCCCACTAGTTAAAATGGATTTACTTTGTTCTTTCCACATCTTGTTGTCCTGTCCCCAGGAATATGACAGATGATAAAAACAAAAGCAGACTGACCACATAACAAACAGTTAATTGATCTATGTGGGGATATCACTTGCAACCTTGACTTTATTAGCGGTGTCGTTCTGTAGCCAACCAAGCTGAAGACTAAATGCAGCATTAAGATGCATTTTTTCCCCATCAGTCATGCATGGCAAGGAGTATATTCTGTGTATCACATGGAAGTAAGATTCGGAGAGTACTGTAAGGTCTGGATTCACACTTTCCCACCATGTGCCATATGGAAGGCTGAGATCTGTGGTACAACAGTGTTGGGGGAACAGGGGTGGAAAGGTAAGGAAAGAACTGGGTGAGATTAATGTGGAAGTTATCTTCTTGAGAATTTTCTTCCTTTACAAAGGTAATTAGTAAACATTCATGAAAAGTTCACACAAATAGAAGTAAAAAGTCAGTGTCTCTACCCTTTTCCAATCTCACATCCAGAGTTCATCACTATTCTATTAATGGTGTGTTTGTTTCCACAGTTTTTAAACCTACACAAGAAGATACTTAAAAAAAAAAACTACATGAAATGGGATTATACCACATACATAAATTCTTTGCTGTTTTGCTTTTCTTATAATACAATATATCATAGTCATCTTTTTGTATCATTACTACCCTGGACTTGTTTTGGTAACTATAACATTCCATAGCATGTATCTGCCATAACTTACTTAACCATTCTTATTGATGTTTAGGATTTCCAAGATTTTTACTAAGAGTTGTATACTAAGCTTTCTGTACTTTGTATTTGCTGCCACTCATGTAAATTTTCCTTTAGGATAGACAGCTATGAACCTGGTGGATCAAAGAGTATGAACCTTTAAACTTTTGGGAGATAATTTTTAGTTGTCCTTATGGTCTTGGAGTCATTAATGATAAAGCTTAAGGATGTTGTGGTCTAGCCAAAAACTAAAGGTAATACAGGATTTTTCCACCACTTAAGAATGTAATCTTATTTTTAAAAATTATAATTTGCTCACATGGTAAAGTGTTTTCTCCAACATCATAACAGGATAGAATTTGAAATGTAAAAATCTGCCAATCCTTGACCACTCACCAGAGATAAGTTTTTAAACTAACTTGTTTTTGTTCTTGTGGCTACCATCAGAATTTAAAATAATACATTTCATGGTATATCTGTATGACTTGGTGTCTCTTTACTTCTTTTCATGAAAGATGAGGAGTTTTGTGTACTTACACCACCAACTGTGCCTTCTGCCTCCTGGGTTTTCTTATTAAGAATTGTGGTGGCTTTGATTGTTTTCTCTAGCTTTTAATGTTCTTAGTTTCTTAGTTTTTTGGGCCACCAACCTGAGGCAACTTCCCTTGACTTACTCACCATTATGGTAATGAAGAAGTCCATGCCCCTCAGTGTCTCTCTACTTCTTTCTCCTCTCCCTTTACTTTTAGACATTGTCAGGAATTTTAGTTTCGCTTCATTTTTCCTTACAATTTCTAATTACTTCGTCTTTTTTTGTAATGTCACTAAAAACTCTTATCATAGCTTTTATTTTATTTTTATTTATTTATTTAAAAAAAGATTTTATTTATTTATTTGACAGACAGAGATCACAAGCAGGCAGAGGCGAGGAAGCAGGCTCCCTGCTGAGCAGAGAGCCTGATGCGGAGCTTGATCCCAGGACCCTGGGACTATGACCTGAGCCAAAGGCAGAGGTTTTAACCCACTGAGCCACCCAGGCGCCCCTTATCATAGCTTTTTAAAAGACTTTAATTTTGCAGTTACATTACATGGATTTTTTTTTTTTTTTTAAATTTTTGAAGACATTCTGTAGCTGGTTCTCTGACTTTTTGCTCTGCTTTGAATTGTCTTCTGTGCCAGTGACTGCAGTCATACTGGACATAAAAAATTTTCCTTTAAAGAAACAGTGCTTGGAAGTAAATTTCAAAATTCTTATGTGTGGTGAGATGTATAATTTGCCATCGTGCTTGACTGTTTGTTTGGGTTGTGAATTCTTGGCTCTAAATCCTTTACCTCAGAATTGTGAAGGCCTCCATTATCTATCAATATCAGATGCTGTTCTGATTCTCATTATTTTGTCTATATAATCTGGCTTTCCTCTCTGAATGATTTTGAAATGATCTCTCTCTCTGCGAAGTTCTGTTTTGCTGTCACCCACACTGAAGTGTAAGTATTTTAGACATCTGTCTTTTTCGGCTCGCTTTAATCTACAATTCCAAATCTTTATTTCATTCAAAGGGTTTTTCTTTTTTCTTTGATTTTCCAGAATACTATCTTCAGTCACGCCTACCCTGTTATCTAGCCCTTCTGATGACATTTTTATTTTAGCCACTGTGTTTAATTTCCAAGATCTAGTGGTTCTCTGGTATTTTCATTTTTCATAGTGACTTGTTTTGTTGTTTGTTTTAAATGAATATACCCCTTAAAACTTTTAGCATAAGAATTGAGGTATTAGAGTGGTTTGGTTTGGTCTAATTCTGATTTGTTTTCCCTTAATCTTTTTCCTGGTCTTTCTCTTTCTTCCTGTTTGACTTTTTTCAAATGTTTAGTGATCCCTGGTTGGTTAAATTTGAATGAAGATTTGTATTGGTAGATAAGTAGCTCTTCCATTTCTTTTATAGTTTGAGTAAGGCCATTTACCCAAAAGGCTTTTCCCCTGGATAGTAGCCCTCACCATGGACTGTGTGTGTGTGTGTGTGTGTGTGTGTGTGTTAGTGAGCTGGGTGGGAGGAGTATGTGGTAACTGCCACAAGCCACAGTTAAGTGGATTGTATTGTGAGATGGAATGCTTGGTTTACATCACTCTCAGATGGGATGGCTTTCTCCTCTCTCCCTCATCTTTCTCTCCACTGTCTCTTCTCTATTGCTCTTTCCTTCTGTTCTTCCTTCAGGTCTTAGCATTGGCACAAGCTTTATGCTGCTTTCTTCTCCAGTCTTAAATCCTATTGGGTTTCTTCCAAGACTTACTTTGCTTTGTTTAGAAAGCACTTGTCTGGCTTTAGCTGAGGGTAGCTGTTTTATATAAATGAGAAGTCAGCAGGGGCCTGGACAAGTGGCTTTATGGAGGGTTCTGTAATTATCCTCATAACGACATCACAGCCTTTGCCACTGAGCTGTCATGGAGCTTAGAGCCTCCTCCCCTCCCCCCAGGTTTATCCCTTTTGGGGTTTAAATTCATCACCCTGAGATCAAGAGTCACATGCTTTTCTGATTGAGCTAACCAGGCGCTCCTGTCTTTTTAAGGCCTCTAACAGTCTTCTCTGTGTTTTGGATTTTTTTTTTTCCATTCTGGTTTATTCCTCAGTAATAAGCCCATTTCTTTTTGGAAAATACTTACATTTGGGTTAAATTTCTTTGAAATTTTTTAAAAAAGATTTTATTTATTTGTTTGACAGAGAGAGACCAAGCAGAGAGCCCGATTTGGGACTCGATCCCAGGACCCTGAGATCATGACCTGAGCCGAAGGCAGAGACTTAACCCACTGAGCCACCCGGGCGCCCAATTTTTTTTTGAAATTTTAATAAAATTAGTGGTCAGTATCAGTCTTGGGAAATAAGTACATCCACTGTAAACCTTTGAAAGTAACTTTGGAAGGGCCTTGCATACATCATTTCATTTAGTACTAAAATCATCGTTTATTTCAAGACATAATTTCTTTTTCACATTAGTGATCTTGAAACAATTTGTTACTTTCCTCCTGGTATTCCTACTTGTATCATTTTTCCATTTTTAAAGAAATGATACATATTTACTTTTTTAAAAAAATATTTTATTTATTTATTAGAGAAAGAGAGTATGAGAGGGGAGAAGTCAGAGTGAGAAGCAGACTCCCCGCTGATCAGGGAGCCGGATATGGGACTTGATCCTGGGGCTCCAGGATCATGACCTGAGCCAAAGGCAGTTACTTAACCAACTGAGCCACCCAGGTGCCCCCGTATTTAAGTTTTTAATCATGTATTTGAAGCTTGAAAGAATTCATGGCAATGGGTGATTTAGAGGTAAGTATTTAATTAAAGTCACTGAAAGACACTTGAATTAAACCTCATATCTTTCCTGTAGGTCTTTTTCTCCCTAGAAATGAGTTAATATTCTTTAAAAATAGAAAAAATGTAGAGAGAATCATTGAACATTTACTCCATAAATATAAAAATAAGTCTGTTTTGGAGACTGCATTTTAGGCTAGTGGAATCAATAGTTAACCTGAAAATATTACCCATCTTTCTTAGTTACTTAAAACATAGACAAAGTAATAAAGGCAATGGTGACTCCCATTTTAGACTTTGCAGTTCTGAGAGAGAAATGGCATTAGATCCAGGCTAATCTTGGATAGGTTGGATGTTGGTAGTTAGAGCTCAGTGTTCTTTTCTCAGAGGTCATTTGAAAACTGAAATTTAGCAAAGTCTTAAGAAGTCTTACTTTGTGGGAGTATTTTTAAATCAAGCCATTTTCTGCTTTCCAATCCTCTGTCATCGTAGGAACAGCTCTTGCTGGATAACTAACTATGGAAATATCTGTCCCCATGGTGAAATTTTTGAAGGCAGAGATTGGATCAAAATAAGAGCTTTTATTTATTGTCTATTCAAAATGGATACCAGGCATGACACTGAATTATTTATATATCTCGTTTAATTTCTGAAATAACCTGTTAGTTGAGTAACCTACATTTTACACTTGAAAATATTAAGACTTAGCAAGGGTTAAATAAATTACAGAAGCCCATAACTGGTTAAATGACATCCATTTTTTTTTCTTTTAAAGATTTTTATTTATTTATTCCACAGACAGAGATCACAAGTAGGCAGAGAGGCAGGCAGAGAGAGAGGGAGAAGCAGGCTCCCTGCTGAGCAGAGAGCCCGATGCAGGGCTCGATCCCAGGCCCCTGGGATCACGACCTGAGCCGAAGGCAGAGGCTTTAACCCACTGAGCCACCCAGGTGCCCTGACATCCAATGTTTAAATAGGTCAGGTTTAGTCCAAATTTTTTACTATCAAGCTTTGTATAGCATATGAGCACTAAACAACATACCAGTATGAATTAAAGTATATTGAACATATCCTTTCTTTGATTTCAAATAATACTGTACCTGTGCTCCTATTGGACAAAGCTAATTTCATCTCTTGTTTTTTTCTTCCTATGAGAGGGAAAGTACAGTATAGTAGAGTTTATGTAGAAATGAGAATATTTGTGAATCAGTCTTGATGGTGCCCAGAGAGGAGGGCAGAATTAAACACTGATCTGTTTTCCCTAAGAATATAGTTTTGGTTTTTAATACAGTACGCATAGATGTATTTTTTGTTCTTTTGGCATTTCATCATTCATTCATTCATTCATTCATTCAGTAAAATACAAGAAGATGGCAGATTTTAATCACCTCCACAAGGAAATGCTGGTATTCCTTATAATATGTCAAGTTTAACTTAAGGTGGTCTGGATTTTCACATTTCCTAGTAAGTATTTATTACTTGGTTTCCACATTTGTAGAATGGTAAAGAGTTCTTTTTTTCTTTCTGAGATCTATGGAGAAATTAAAATATTATTTATCTTCATTTCATGCTTTTGTTTATTATGAGGCATTGGCTGGGTAGTGAATTCAGTTCCCCCCCACTTCAGCACTGTCAGGATCTTTTTCCAGTCTTCTTGGAGCCAGTGTTTTGATGAGAAATTTTATGATAGTTTGTAGAATGTCATGCAATTGGGATTTATCTGATGTGTTTCTCATGATTGGTTTTGGTTTTATGGGATTTGGGGAAGAGGATCACAGAATAAAGTGTCATTTCATCACATCACAGCAAGGATATACATTATCAACATGATCTGATATTGACCTTGGTCACCAGGTTGAGGCCATGTTGGAGTTCTCCAGTGTAAGGCTACTCTTTCCCCCTTTTTTCATAGTGTACTCTTAGGAAGGAAGTCATGAAGCAGAAACCACACTTAAGGGGCGGGGAGTTATGCTCCACATTCTTGAGGGTGGAGTAACTATGTAAGTTATTTGGAATTTTCATGCACAAGAGGCTCAACTCTTTTCCTCCTTCTTGTTTTTATTCAGTTATTTATATCATTGTGAACTAATGGGTATTTATTTATTGTTTTTGCTATGATGGAAGCTAAGTAATATAACCAGCTCCCAGTTAACTTTATTTCTGCTTTGAAACATAAAGGGAAAAAATTGTCAAGATCCAATTGGAGTGTAATGCCATCTCAGAATACTTACGTATAGAAAAAGTTCTTAATAATAGCTTGAAATTCTGGGAATCGTGCGATATACCCTGCCTCTAGCAGTTATTTAGGGGTTCATATAACCTTATTCTGGTACAGGTAAATTTCTTTAACTTTGTAACTGTTACCTTCCTTAGTAGTAGATGAATAAGATTATATAGGAAGCCACATTTCCCCAAAATGCAAATACACCCAAGTACATTCTGGCAAAACAGAGATTCAAAGTATAGTTGTGCATGGTTATGATCACCATGGGGGCTAATTAATTACTTCTAGTTTGGCCAGGATTGTGCGTTGCTCTCATGTATCTAAACCTCCGATTTTGAAACACAGTGTCCTTATTCTGGCCAACTGAGGGTGATTAACCAGTTTACTGTTTTAATATATTTTTTTCAGAAGGAAGGCTTTCCCTAGAAATGCCCTTAAGTACCATTTAAAATTTCTTGTTTTCCTTTTTGATCCTGCTTTTTCTTCTTTATTAAGGCTTTCTTTCAGTCATGGCTTCTTTTCATTCTTGGCCAAGGAGTCCGCTGGCACTGATGACTCTATTGTTAATGTAGCAAAGAGTATAATGTAGCATACTGCTCTTTTTGGTAGTCTTGGTATTGCCAAACCTTCCCATCATTCTTTTAAAGTTTTTGTTTTTATTTTTCTTTTTTACACTTTCTTTCTAGTTTTTCAAGTGATGGTTATATGCTTCTTTTCTTGACTCTTTAAGACTGTTATACCATCTATATATTACTATTGAATTAATGAATGTGTGCAGAAATGTTTGCTAGAAAACCTTGATGTCTGATTACACACATACACACACACTCTCCCACTCCCACTCTGTGCACACTTTCTTATAAAGGACTTTGTAGTTGGTTTCTACCTTGTGTTTGGGATACCAGGTATTTCTAACCTCAGACTAATGGCTGATGTGCTTTGTGATACTGGTTGTTAATATTTGGGACAGTACAATAATGAAGGTTGAAAGAATATTCAGTTGTTGCATTCCTTCCCTTTAAACGTCTTTGATGAATATTCTCCAAACTAGCTTTTAAAAAAAAAATCCTTTTAATTAAAATCTTAAAAAAAAAAGGGCTACAAAGGGTAATTTGCTGTTGGGCAGGAAACATGCTGCAGAGTTACTTCTTTCTGGTTATTACAACAGAAGAATATAGAGGATCAACATTCATTCTATATACTCTCAGGCAATGGGTTGAGAAAGAAATGGAGATTTTCCTGTTGCATCAGTCATCTGATTATTTTTCTCCCTTTCGTAGTTTTCAAGATTTTTCTAAATACAATTTTTAAAATTGACTCAAATGGAAATTGTGCTTTTCTCTGTTATGTCCTCCCCCCACATTATTGTATAAGTTTAGTAGCAGTCCAAAATGTAAGTTTCAGCAAAACTTACGGCTGCACATGTTCTTATTGGACCCAGGAATTATTTACATGTCATATATTCATTAAAAATTTTCACGTTGATGCCAGAAGTAGGTACATGGCATTAATCTTATGAGATGTATGCTTACTTCCAGTTTTTTTAAGTAAAAGATTTATTTTGGAGAGAGAGACAGAGCAGGGGGAGGGGAGGGGCAGAGGGAGAGAGGAAACAGAATCCCAAAACGACTCTGGCTCATCCCAGGACCCTGAGGTCATGGCCCAAGCCAAAACAAAGAGTTAGGTGCTTAAGCGACTCTGGCAGTCCTTAATTTCAGTTTTTAACCTACTTGACAGTTTCTTTTGGTTCAGCCTTTGTCAGTCTTCCATGTAAATACATAGTACAGTTGAATAGAAACCATTTACTTGCATATGCAAATTACATGTGTGACTTAAGTAGGAATCTGGCAAATTTATTATGTTTCTACATCCTTGTTTCATTTGAGTTTTTTTGTTTGTATACTGGATACTCTTCTGACAGCATACATTTCACATTTTTTTTTTATAACCTGATAAACACTTCCGTGTTACCATTCAGCTGTGTCAAATCCTTACATTTTGCCATGCTTATTTCTGAAAAATTTTAAAAGAAGACTCCATTACAGATACGGTTAAAAGTCCCTTTATGCACCTCTCCCTAGTGCTTTTCCTCTTTTTCCCCAGAGGTATCTACTCTTCTGGATTTAAGCTCTTCATTGCCAGACAACAAAATAAGCTAGCATTTAAAAATTTCCCAGATTTCATCTTCTGAGGGATTTGGAAGTGCTTTGAGGAAAAAAGACTCATGGTCACATTCTCACCTGCAGATTTGTAATTTATATTGAAAGCACTGAAGGCTCTCAGACATGGAAAAAAAAAACCTGTTAATTTTTAAAATTCAGCACTGCACAGCTCTTTGACCACAGAACCCCTTCACCCAAGATTTCGTGCTCTGTTGTGGCTTTGAACATGATTCCTGAAAAACACTGCCTAGAGGTATACTGTTCCATGATTGACTTTCCATTTAATTTTATAGATTTTTACTAATGTCACTTTGTAGATTTGGATGACAGAAATACTAATACTATCACTTTCAGTTGATATTGACTGTTGGATTAAGCTTAAAATTACTTTGCAAAAAAGGGAGGTAAAATGATAATAAATTGCATATTCGTTGGCCAGGGTACAAGTTAATTATGCTGTTTCATTTTTTTAAATTCTTGAGTCTGCTAATCTATTGAATACTGAAATGTCTGGCTGTGGACCATGGCAACAAATATCCTTTGCCTTAAACTAATCTGTTACATTTTATGTTCCTGTGGCTGGAAGTAGACTGAATTTGTTGTTAATGTTTGACACATTTTCTTGAATAACAGTTCTTCAACTGTTAATGTACAAGATGGTACTTGAAATCTTTGTTTGCTTTTTTCTTCCTGTATTAGAAAATCTGGTGCTTTTTGTAAGTTATGTATAAAAGAAATTTTTCTTAAGATTTGTTCGTATACTGGTTTGATCCAGGAAAAATAAAATGGGAAAATGGACACCATTTTTGACCTTCAAATAAAACTATATATTGGTTTTCAGACTGTTCGCCGAGCCTTGGGGTCATACGCATTGTCTTAAGGCAGGACGTTTTACCTCTGTGGGATGATAGGTCCCTTAGGATCTCATGAGAATGTGGAGGAGAGATGAGGTTCTTGAAAAATACAAAGAGGGACAGTTTTTACATACAATATCGCAGAAACCAGGGAACCTCTTCCTTGAAGGAAGAGTCGAAAAACAGACCTCTTTCCCTTGCTGGCTTGTAACTCTCACTGCACCTTATGGTTCTGAGATAGTAAATGATAAACAGGAAGCCTCCACTTTCTACAAAAACACATCTGGAACTGTTCACCAAATATCTAAAGACTAAAACATCAGCCCTGTTGTTAGAATTTTAGGGTTTATTAAGGAGTCTCTGTATTTTATTTCTAGGATCTCCCTTAAAACACACACACACACACACACACACACACACACACATCCAAGCAGGTTTTGTTTTCATTAGGGAAAATTGTTTTGCATTCTGTACCTTGCTATTTTAGGCATAGTTGTGTAACATTTTTATTTTTTAGTTTTTTAAAAAATATTTAAGAGTGAGTGAGCACCAGTGGATGGAGGAGCAGAGGATGAGGGAGAAACAGACTCTCTGCTGAGCAGGGAGCCTGATGCAGGGCTGCATCCCAGGACCCTGGGATCATGACCTGAGCTGAAGGCAGACCCCTTAAGTGATTGAGCCACCCAGGCGCCCAGTGTAACATTTTTTAGAAGAGATTTTTCTGTTTTTAATTTGTGGAGAAAAATCTCTAAAGACCCTGCACTAGTTGTTTTGTTAGCTTAATTCAGTCTTTATTCTGAAAATTTTTATTCTAGGTATTAACTTTCTTAAAAGTTATTGTACCTGGACTATATGATTCTACAAATATTTCCTTAGTGTTCAGTCTTCATTTTGTTTGGTGATTTTAGAGATCAAGCATCCAAAATAGGAGCCCAATGAAGGTTGCTGTTATGCACACTAATTTTGAATTAATGAGCCAGTGAATGAGCACATAATTGAGCATGTAAAGGAATGATCAAGTGGAATAAGTAAAATCATTTTCCTCCCATTTGGTATAAATTCTAATGTACAATTAATTGGGTTTTTTTGCAGTTGATTATTCTGAAGTAGTAAGTTAAACAACCCTCAGACAGTCAGATACAGTTCACAAACCAATGCCACCAGCCTCCGAAAAGATGCTAATTCTGTTACTATTCATTTAGCTAGGACCAAAGAGAGTGTTAGCTAGCTAAGAAATATGCAAAATTCACTCCCTCCAAAGCTTAATATCTAAAAGTAACCCCATATGGTGAGATTAATTTATAATTTCTTTGGGTGGGGTTGGGGCATGGTTGCCACATTCCTTTCTTCCTTTTTTCTCCTCACATTCCTTTATTTTTAACAAGACCCCGCTCTTCAGAATCAGTCTAATTACTTCTTAGAAAGGTAAAAGAAGTAATTTTTTTGGTCAGTACCATTCAGCTTTATTTATATTTATTATTATTTTTTTATTAACATATAATGTATTATTAGCCCCAGGGGTACAGGTCTTTGAATCGCCAGGTTTACACACTTCACAGCACTCACCATAGCACATGCCCTCCCCAATGTCCATAACCCAACCACCCTCTCCCTACCCGCCCCCCTGCCCCCACAACCCTCAGTTTGTTTTGTGAGATTAAGAGTCTAAAAGAAGTAATTCTTATTTATGTATTTATTTTTAAATTTTACCCCTAAATTCTTTTCTTATGTAGTTCTGAGACTTGGAAAGGTGTACAGAATTTTGTCTACTACAACCTCCTCAGTTACATTTGATTAATAAATGAAACAAAAGGAACTACAGTTGACCCTTGCACAACGGGTTTAGGAGTGCTGATCCCTTCACTGCAGTCTAAAAACCTCGTATAATTTTTGATTCCCTAAAAACTTAACTACTGATAACCTACTGTTGACCAGAAAGCCTTACTGATAATATAAATAGTTGATTAACACATATTTTGTGTATTATATGCTGTTTTTACAATAAAGTAAGCTACAGAAAAAAATGTTAGCAAGAAAATAAGAAATAGAAAACCATTTATAGTACTGTACTGTATATCAAAAAATATTTGCATGTAAGTAACCCTGCACTGTTCCAACCCCTGTTCAAGGGTCAACTGTATTTTGCCACTTAATTTGGATGTTATATTTAGTGAGGTGAAGGGAAGCTAGGAATAGGAAGAAAATTCGGGGCACTTCTGGGGATTGGCTTAGCCCTTTTAGGCCTCAGTTTTCTCTTAGGTAACAATTTCAGGGCTGGATACCTTTGCAGGTCTTCCCTAGTTCTAGTAGCAATTGAAGATACTTTTTTGTTGTTGTTCATTATGTAGCAGAATGAATAAAAATAATACAATCATGAGAGTGTAAGTAGAAACTTCCTTTTGAATGGCTCATTTTAGTTTAAATCAGTGTTGTCCAGTAGGACTTTTTCTGATGATGGAACTATTCTAGATCTGTGTTATCCAGTATACTAGCCAATAGTCACATATGACCTTTGAACACTTGAAATAATGCTATAGAGAGTGAATGAGGAACCTAAATTTTAACTTGGATTAAGACAAATTTAGGTAGCCATGTGGCTGATAAGTTACTGTATTTGACAGTGCAGGTGAGATTCTTAAGTATTTGTAAATATTTAAAGGGAATTCCACACATATATTTATTATGACACTCTTGATCTTTATGTAATGATTTGCACTTGGAATCTCTTAATTTTAGAAATTGGCAGTTGCACCTCCAACTTTCAATATTTAAATCTTTCTTCCAGCATATCCTCCCTTTCTAATTGCAGTCAAGTATGGATAGGTACTATGACCTTTTCCAGGGATCCTGGAGTCTTGGTAGTAGCAATGCGCCTGTATTGCTAGCTTTTTAAAGCTGTTATCCTACCAAGAGTTTATGTGTTTACCACAGTCTCCCTGTAGACAGACGCCTGTCAGTTCCCTGCAAGGCTACACCTTATCCTGTGTTAGGCTTTGTAGTATCTGGAGAGGGTTTGATGTTGAGAATTTTATCTTTATATTGTCTTATGGGCTTGATTCTGAAATGTCTTAATTAAGGGCCACTTTACAAAATGTTGGGTCTTCCACTGACAAGCAGTTTTTAGTCTTAAAATCTTGAACTATCAGCAAGATGTTGTTAGTACTAAAATATCTAGGTCACTGGACCATAAATTTACTTGAATGAATTTTGTAGTAAGTCTGTGTTAATTGCTTCAGTATTGCAAACACTAATTACATTCTTGAAATTTCCATGTTTGGGGGTCACAAAGAATTTTGAATGGTTCTATTCTGAACTTCTGGACCTTTGAAGTGATAAAAATTAGTATAGAGACATTCTTTTGGGTTAATGGTTAAATTGATAAACTATGTGTTTGGGTCTCCAAACAATTATTTCTGAGAGAATAATTCGTTTAAAATTAAGTTTTAATATATGGCACTTAGCTCACAAAACCCGTAATATTCTTGAAACTTCATTTAGTGATACTGAGTCTGAGAACTGTCTGAAAAAGTGCATCCCCACTGAGGCTTTGAAGCACATCTTTCTGGGACCACAAGCACTGGTTCTGTATTGGCAAATAAAGACACTAAGTAGTATCAGTCATTCTTGAGGTTTGAAATGAGAGAAACCAAAGGCAGTTGCCATTAATTAAAGTAATAAAAGAACGTTTAAAAACTTCTCGCAGTCCAAGAGTAAATGCCTTCTTATTCTCATAGCATTTCTTCTCCCTAAAAAACTATTACCAGCTTAACTTTTTTTTTTTACAAATTGGACTAAATTACATCTTGCTTTTCTGTTTGTACTTTTTATTTTATTTATTTTTTAAAAGGTTTTATTTATTCATCAGATAGAAATCACAAGTAGGCAGAGAGGCAGGCAGAGAGAGAGGGGGAAGCAGGCTCCCACAGAGCAGAGAGCCTGATACGGGGCTCAATCCCAGAACCCTGAGATCATGACCAGAGGCTTTAACCCACTGAGCTACCCAGGTGCCCCTGTTTGTACTTTTTAAAAGGCTTATTGAGGTATAAGTTACATGTGGTAACATTCAGCCTTTTCTTAGTTATACAGTTCAATGAACTTTGACAAATACATATACTGTAATAAAGGTATGTAACATTTCAGTCCCTTCAAAAAGCTTTCTCTGCTTCACTTTTGTAACCACCACCATAATCAGGATATAGAACATTTCCATCACCCCCCAAAAGTTCCCTCTTCCTGCCTCAGTTTTAACAGCTTTATAGTACTCAGTTATATGGATTTACCTTAATATTCTTAAATAACCCCTCATTGATTTTTAGGTGTTTCCAGTCTTCGAATTCAAGCAAGGTGAAACAAACGATCTTTGAAAAATTTTGGTGTGATTTTACAGCTACAGATATAGGGTAAATTCCTAGCAGAATTAAGAGTTGTAACATTTTGATAGATACGGCCAGATGGCCTCCCTCCAAAATTGTACCAATTTACTTTCCAACCAGTTGTGGATGACATTGTCTGTTCCTCTCTTATTTTTTTTTTTTTTAAAGATTTTATTTATTTATTTGACAGAGAGAAATCACAAGTAGACAGAGAGGCAGGCAGAGAGAGAGAGAGAGGGAGGCAGGCTCCCTGCTGAGCAGAGAGCCCGATGCGGGACTCGATCCCAGGACCCTGAGATCATGACCTGAGCCGAAGGCAGCGGCTTAACCCACTGAGCCACCCAGGCGCTCTGTTCCTCTCTTATTATCACTGTGTCACCAAATTTAATTTTTGCTACTTTGATAGAGAAAATATAACCTAGCAAAGTTCCTTTTTTCCCTCAATTTATTTCTCAATTTAATTTCTTATCTTTTTTTCTCATTATAAAAAAATCAGAGTTTATACACACACATAAATCTAACCTGTGTTATTTGTGATGATAAATACAATGTAACATTAGAGAAAATGTGAAAACTTCACCTCTGTTTCTGATATTTCAATATAGTTTTCATTTGCTACTTATTTGCGTCTACATTTTTGAACCTATACATTTTTATAATCAGACCCATGGCATATGCACGGTTTATGCATGTATTAGTTTGTTTGCTGTCTTATTATTTATTTATTTTTAAGATTTTATTTAAAAAATTCATTTATTTTTAAAGATTTATTTACTTATTTTAGAGGGAGGGTATACATGAGCAGTGGGGGGAGGGGTAGAGGGAGAGAGAATCCTGAAGCAGACTCCCCGCTGAGTGTTGAGCCCTGAGCCCAGATGTGGGGCTGGATCCCAGGACCCTGAGGTCATGACTTCAGCTGAAATCAAGAGTTGGACACTTAACTGACTGAGCCACCCAGGCGCCCCTGAGATTTTATTTTTGAGTAATCTCTAGACCCAGCGTGGGGCTTCAACTCAGAACCCTGGGATCAAGAGTCGCAAGTCCCACGGACTGAGCCAGCTGGGCACCTCTTGTTTGCTGGTTTTTTTTTTTTTTGTTGTTGTTGTAGTTGTTTTTAAAGATTTTATTTATTTATTTGACAAGGAGAGAGAGATCACAAGTAGACAGTCAGCCAGAGAGAGGTGGGGAGGCAGGCTCCCTGCTGAGCAGAGAGCCCGATGTGGGGCTCGATCCCATGTCTCTGAGATCATGACCTGAGCCGAAGGCAGAGGCTTAACCCACCGAGCCACCCAGGTGATCCTTGTTTGCTGTTTTAAAATGCACTTTAGGGGCACCTGGGTGGCTCAGTGGGTTGAAGCCTCTGCCTTTGGCTCAGGTCGTGATCCCAGGGTCTTGGGATCGAGCCCCGCATTGGGCTCTCTGCTCAGCAGGGAGCCTGCTTCCTCCTCTCTCTCTGCCTGCCTCTCTGCCTACTTGTGATCTCTGTCTGCCAAATAAATAAATAAAGTCTTAAAAAAAATGCACTTTATTTCATGAGCATTTTCTTTTGTTCTAGAATCCTCATTTTAATAGTTTTTTGGTCTTTTTTTGGTCCATGACACAATTCATGTAATTTATCCCACCTCTGAAATTTGTTTTCATTATTTTGAGCAAAGTTTCAACTGCCATCTTTTAAATATAAAAGTTTAAAAAAATCCTTTAAGTTACTTTCTTAGGATAAATTTCTATTGGTCTCATTGTTCTGGATCTAAATGTGACATGAGAGGGTACAGTTTTATTGTTTGAAATAGTTTTTCTCACTTCATTGGGAATTCAGTAACTTTTTTTTACTAAAGAAGAAAGCAGTTGCAAATCAGTTGCAAAGTTGTGCATCTGTGCCAGGTTAACCTATTTATTTTTCCTCCTTTTCATTTGAAAAAATGTAAAAGTGATATGTGCTTCTTGTAATGATTTCATATCCACTTTACAGAGCAAACAGTCCTTTGCTATTTAGTAAATTAAATTTTTTTCATTGATTTTTT
The DNA here is from genome assembly GCF_020171115.1 of Neogale vison. Lineage (NCBI taxonomy): Eukaryota > Metazoa > Chordata > Mammalia > Carnivora > Mustelidae > Neogale > Neogale vison. The sequence goes on along the minus strand of NC_058093.1, from coordinate 112,340,706 downwards.
TCCCCCCAATGGATCATTCCTGTGTTTCGGTATTTAAAAATTAACAAACAGTATACAGTGAAGTCTCCTTACCCAGTTCCGTCTCTTGGGGGCAATTAATGTGATGATTCTTCTGTTTTCTTTCTGTTTTTCACATTTTATGCATATTTGAGCAAATGTATGTCTGTGCTTTGTGTATGTGTGTGTCTCTTTTTAAGCCATAAATGTTAGCATGATGCACATTTTTTGTACATACTTTCTTAAATAAGTCTTTTATTTGTATTTAATTTAATTTAATTTAATTTTTTAAAACGATTTTATTTATTTATTTGACAGAGACAGATCATGAGTAGGCAGAGAGGCAGGCAGAGAGAGAGAGAGGAGGAAGCAGGCTCCCTGCTGAGCAGAGAGCCCGATGCGGGACTCAATCCCAGGACCCTGAGATCACGACCCGAGCCGAAGGCAGTGGCTTAACCCACTGAGCCACCCAGGCGCCCTTGTATTTTAATTTTAAAAAAGTAGATGACCCATGCATGTGATTCAAAAATAAAGTAATGTCAAGACTTGAATAGCTGCCCTCCCATCTGTTCCCTGTCTGCTATCTCTCAATGAGTCTTTGTGCATATAGAAGCAAATAGAGACTTATTTTCTTTTCCTCCTGTAACTCTTAGACTAACCTTTCCACATCTAAGGAGGCAGAATAGAATAGGCATTAAGAGCTATGGATCGGGGGCCAGCTCCCTGCATTCAAGGTGTCTGCTCTGCCACATATCAGCTGTGTGATCCTGGGCAGATTGCCTAACCTGTCTGTACTTTGTAATTTTCATTTGTAAAGTACTAGTCAGTATACATACTTTGCTTCGAATAGTACCATACATGTAAGAAGTATGTGTGCTCACTAGTAGTAGCAGTATTTTTATTATTAAGGACAGTAACCAATAAAATAATATCCTAGAATCTGTACCGTACAATCAGTTGGATTTATATTTAGTGATATGTATGGATTTGGGTAAATTCATTTAGCAGAATAGGATAGATGAGATTCCTCACTTGCTTAGGTTCTACTTGAATACTTTTTATTTTACTTAAAAAACTTTTAGAAAAGATTTTATTTATTTCACAGAGACACAACACAGCAAGAGAGGGAACACAAGCAGGGGAAGTGGGAGAGGGAAAAGCAGGCTTCCTGTTGTGCAGGGAGCCCAGTGTAGGGCTTGATCCCAGGATACCGAGATCATGACCTGAGCCAAAGGCAGTGCTTAACAACTGAGCCACCCAGGCGCCCTTATTTAAAAAAAAAAAAAAAAAAAAATTAAAGGTTTATTTATTAGAGAGACAGAGGGTTGGGGGAGGGACGGAGGGAGAGTGAGAAAGAAACTTAAGCAGTCTCCCCGTGAGCATGGGGCCTGACACCGGGCTCAGTCTCATGACCCTGAGATCATGACCTGAGCTGAAACCAAGTGTTGGACACCTAACCGACTGTACCACCCAAGCACCCCCCAAATACATTTTAGAAAATGTCAGAAAACAATTCAAAGCAGCTCAAATGTATTTTTGTTGTTCCTTTTTTGTTAGCGGGTTTTTTTTAATCTTTTTTTTTTTTTTTTTGCATATAGTTCTTTAAACATACTTTTATAACAAAAGCATCTCAGAAAAGGTGAGGGTAGAGGTGGCTGCTAAGAGTATGAATTTTTTCTCCATAATGCATCACATTTTAAAAGTGTTTTCTCATGTATTTTCCAAATTTGTTTAAAATACACACATATCTCTACATAATATTTAATTTTGAGTGATAGTGACCCATAAAGCTTTTTGAAAATTCCCCGGCCATATCTTTTTAGGATCAAATTGTTAATGGCATTAAAAGTTCTTAGAATGGGGGCATCTGGGTGGCTTAGTGGGTTAAGCCTCTGCCTTCAGCCCAGGTCATGATCCCAGGGTCCTGGGATCGAGCCCCACGTCGGGCTCTCTCCTTGGCGGGGAGCCTGCTTCTTCCCGTCTCTCTCTGCCTGCCTCTCCGTCTACTTGTGATCTCTCTGTCTCTAAATGTATCTTTTTATCTAAAGATAAAAAAATATTTTTTTAAAAAAATTGTTTATTTATTTATTTATTTATTTGACAGAGAGAGAGAGAGAGAGAGATCACAAGTAGGCAGAGAGGCAGGCAGAGAGAGAGAGAGAGAGAGAGGAGGGTAAGCAGGCTCCCTGCTGAGCAGAGAGCCCGATGCGGGACTCGATCCCAGGACCCTGGGATCATGACCCAAGCCGAAGGCAGAGGCTTAACCCACTGAGCCACCCAGTCGCCCCTAAAGAAAAAAGTCTTTAAAAAAAAAAAATAAAAAAGTTCTTAGGATGCCTGGTTGGCTATGTCAGGAGAGGATATGATTCTTGATCTTGGGCTAGTGAGTTCAAGCCCCACAGTGGGTGTTGAGATTACTTAAATAAATGAAAAACAACAGCAACAACCCTGAAAAAAAAGTTCTTAAGCCAAGCAAGGGACTGGAAGACTGAATTGTATTTCTATTTAATCTTTCCATCCTCAGTTCTTTTTCTTGATAAAATCAAAGCAACACAAAACCTTTTTCCCTTTTCACATCTTCACATCCCAGTTATAAAATATATGTGCACTGTTGAAGATATAAAAACAAACAAAAAACCCCAAAAGAAAACATAAAAACAGAACAGGGAACTAAGAATAACCATATTACCTCTACTCAGCTTAGTATTATTTCTGTTTAACAGTTTGGTGTCTAGACTTGCATTTTTCTCTAGATAGGTGTGCATACACACTCATGGTACTGATCTCCCTTTTACAGTGGTGGCATCAGGAATGCTGCACACACACGGGTTTTTCTTTTTTCAATTGTATCATGAATATTTTAATTAACAAATTACTATAGTATCATTTATAACAGGTGCATCATATTCCATTGAGCACATATGCCATACTGAATTATATTTTGTAATATGTTTCCTATTCAAGGGCATTTAAAAATAAGCTATCTTTAAACATTTGTGTAGGCAAATCTTTTTCGACATCCATTATTTCCTCAGGATAAATTCTGAGGTATGAGGTTCTCAGGTTGTAGGATATGCATGTTTCTTATGCTTTGGCACACATTGTCAAACTGTTGTCCAGGCAGTTGGTATCTCCCTGCATACTTGGCAGCATGGGGTCTTTTCTTAAGTCCATGCCTATTTGAGACACAAATTACTCCCCTTCTGAATTGGTGCAGATTAACTTCCCATTGCCTCTAAAATCATCTCTTTACTCTTCCTTCTTCCCTCTCTTGCTATTCTTCCATATCCTTCCTCCTTCCCACCTCAGATTTCATAGAAGCTGGATTTGGTCCTGGTTGGAGAGGGACCAGTTTCAAATACTCTTCAACACACTTTTTACCTGCATTGTAGGGCATTTGCTGTATAAAATCTTTCTGAGGCTTTTTCTGGACAGCCCTGATTTTTCAAATATTAGTTACTAATCTCTTTCAATTGTAGAAGTTCTGATTTTCACTTTTGTGATTTTTAGTATCAGTTAATGTGTTCCATTTGTTAAGTGACCCTATGCATTAGCACAGTGATTGAGAGAACTATTTCTGGAATCCTGTAGATCAGGTTTAGATTCCAGCTACTGTTCTTGTTGACTAGCTTTAGAAACTAGGACGTCTTACTTAACCCCTGCAGTCCTTCCGTTTCTTTTCTTCACTTGTAAAACAGATAAAATGATAATACCTTCCTCAGGATTTTGTGAGGATTTAAAAAGGTGCTGATTTTAAATATTCCATCATGCCCTAACATACTAGTAAGCACTCCACAGAGTAGCTCTTACCATCATCTCATTTGGCATGTGTGTAAATGAAGCAGGAATTGTTTTTCTCCTTTTGCATTTTAGTAAATGGAATTCCATCAGAAAGATAGAATATTTTTCCTACTGCCACATCTAGAAAGCGCTGGCATGTGAACCTGAATTTAGGACTTTTGATCTATAAGGACTACTTCAAAGTGGGAAAACTATAGAGTGAATGACAAGAATTGTGCCTTGTAATTAGGATCATCCAGAAAAACATGACAAGCTTTAAATATGGGGCTTGAGTGACACAGCTTCTAAAAAGCTTTGGCCAGCCAGAAGTAGGCAAGAAGATGAGCTTAGTTGCCTGAGAAGAGGAACTGTTCCTGTGCATCTTGACCTCAAAAGAGGTTGCTCTATTCAAAAGTCTTCCCCACACAAAACCAAAAGAGGCTTTTCAAAAAGGTGAAGGTGATGGAGTACTAGGATCAAAACGTTTAATAAGTTTGTCTGCTTTGGTTTAAATTAGAATGGAGTGCTGCTTTAAATATATGACTGATTAGGTTTTATTTCTACTTGTTTTCAACAGGGCATGGTGCAGATGTAAAATGTGTAGACTGGCATCCAACAAAAGGGTTAGTTGTTTCAGGAAGTAAAGATAGTCAACAGCCAATCAAGTTCTGGGATCCCAAGACTGGGCAGAGTCTTGCAACACTGTAAGTGATAGGAACTATACCTTGGTCCCTAAACAAAGGGGAACAAGACTGTCTGTATTTTTTAACTTTGAGCCTTCTCTCGTCCTGTGTATTCATGAAAAACTAGGGTACAAAACAGATGAACTTGTACCTAGGGTCTAATGATTAATTAAATATGATTTTTGTTCTTCCATATGTATCTAAATTTAATTTCGGTATCCCTGGGAGTGGGGCAAGGATGAAGATGAAGAAAAGGTGGTTCTCACTATCCTAGGTTGTGGTGTCCTTGTGATACATTTTGGCACTGTATGTAGCTAAGGTGGCACCCACTTACTTACTAGACACAGCCCAGTCTTCTTCATCTTACCGCATCTATTTGTAGAGGAATTTTCCCCCCAGTTTTGAATCCGTTCTCATTTTCTGTTTGAGGTGCTTACTTACGATGCAGCCTCATAATAAAGTTTTGTCTTTTTAGAATTACTTATTATTATTATATTTTATATTACAATATATATTTTATATTATTATATTTTACATGATTATTTTTTATTATTATCTGTCACTGTTCATAGTTAAATAAACATATTATTAACATGTGTTTTGACCACACCCCTGCATCCTGGTCTTTCTGACTGGAAAGTGAGCCAAATCCAGAGCTGGTTGGAGCAAGGCTGCCTTGTTACATAACTCCAGTGGCCACAACCAAATAGGACACATTGTGACTCCTTGGAGATGTGCATTTTGTAGGCCTTGATTTGTAGTGTTTTTAGTTCAAATTAACCCTCAAACTATCCTGTGCTCTTTTTTAAATGCTTGTCTTAATGAGAGGAGTGTCACTGAATTTTATGTGTTCAAGTGCTTCCCCTGCTTTACAGATAAGCTTTTCTATACAGTTGAAGCTCTGCTGCTGTTTTCATTCGTTAATGAAAACTGTACTTAGATAATGGACATTAAGAAGCAATAATGCTTGTAACATAACAAGACCATGTTAAAAGTACACTTGAAAGAAATAGGTCAGCCACAAAAATAATGTCCAAACCTCTTGCCAAGAGGCCCAACCTCTTGTGTCTTGACCCATGTGCTTTTTAACAAAAATGGCTGTTGTGTCGATTTATCCTTGTTTTGAATTCTGACAGATTATTTTCTTGGTACTTTGTTTCTAGTCATGCCCATAAAAACACAGTAATGGAAGTGAAATTAAATCTCAATGGCAATTGGCTACTCACTGCATCACGTGACCACCTCTGTAAACTTTTTGATATCCGAAACCTGAAAGAAGAGCTTCAAGTCTTCCGAGGTCATAAGAAAGAAGCCACAGGTCAGTAGTTGTGGCATGCTTCTCATTCTGTTACCTGTAGTCTGTTGAGATCCTAACAATTTTGCCTTTGCCCACGTTTTTGTTTCACAGCTGTGGCCTGGCATCCTGTTCATGAAGGACTTTTTGCCAGTGGAGGTTCCGATGGCTCTTTGTTATTCTGGCATGTGGGGTATGTGATAACTTATATGTAAAGAAGTTGTATATTTTATGAAGAGAGCACCCAAAAGTGTAAAACATAATGTCTTTTTCCTGAGTGTTCATATGTCCTATATCAGAGACTTCTGCAGTTTTCAATTCTGTAAACTCAGCTTGGAATAGAAAACTTAGCACCTTTATTTTCAGATCTAGAAGTCATTAAGGGAGATTAAAGCAGATTTCTTTGTTTCTTATTGGTGAATTCATTCTCCAACCATTTTTCCCTCTGAAGTACTCCTCAGTAAAAGAATACATTGTTGATGACCAAATGAATACCCCTGAAACACAAGGAATTGACCAGATTCAAAGTAACAGGCTTTGGTAGATTTACCAAAGCAAAAGAAAATGTCCAGCATTTGTTACAGCAAAAGAAAATGTCCCTTTTTTTTCTTCCTTTTCGGTAACTTTTGTGAAAAGACTTCTTTCTGTGATGCTATTACAGGGTAGAGAAGGAAGTGGGTGGGATGGAGATGGCCCACGAAGGGATGATCTGGAGTCTGGCTTGGCATCCTCTTGGACATATTCTCTGCTCAGGTTCAAATGACCATACTAGGTAAGCTTTCTATAAGAAATAACAAGGACTTACTCTCTTCATGAAGCAGCAGAAAATGAAGATTTATATTTATTGATAGATAAATATATTTGTAGTCCAACTTCCTAGGAACATGTAGTGGTTTATTGATAAGTATGTAATAATAAGAAATAATGTATTGAGTATGACTTTGTTACTTGAATTTTGGTTTGCCTTCTTATTAAAAAAATATTTTGACATCTTAAATTTTTAGAAGAAAGTCACTATAAAACTTTGTTATGTTTACTGGTGGGTTGTTTGGTACTCTTAAGTGCCCAGAAATATACTGAAACCGTCCTCCTCCCCTTACCCCTCCAATCACTTTTATTTGACAGCAAATTCTGGACCCGAAACCGACCAGGTGATAAAATGCGAGATCGATATAATCTCAACCTATTGCCTGGAATGTCTGAAGATGGAGTAGAATATGGTAAGATTCACATATTTTTCCTTCTTTGAAATCTGATATACTCTTATTAAAGCGTTATAGAAAAGATTATATAAAACTAAATTTAGTTTCATAGTTTACTGATTGATAAGGTTTCATTTTTATAAAGTGTTCATTTATTGGGCCACTATGTTTATAAAATCTCTGTTGATAATAGATGTATTCCTATTTATAGATGACCTTGAACCTAATAGCCTGGCAGTAATTCCAGGAATGGGAATACCAGAGCAACTAAAATTAGCTATGGAACAAGAGCAGATGGGTAAGAGACATTGTACCTATGTGTTTTATTTTTATAAAATTTTGGGGGGCCCCTGGGTGGCTCAGTAGGTTAAAGCGTCTGCCTTCGGCTCAGGTCATGATCCCAGGATCCTGGGATTGAGCCTCACATCGGGCTCTCTCCTCTGCAGGGAGCCTGCTTCCTCCTCTCCTCTCTATGCCTCTTTGCCTACTTGTGATCTCTGTCTGTCAAATACATAAATAAAATCTTAAAAAAAAAAATTTTTTTTTTTTGTAGACTTGTTCCTTACCTTCATGATACTAGATTATTTTAAAAATGCCAAAATAGTTTATGTTGAGACATGTTGATAAAAGTGATATGAACTACATATTTCAAAAATGTGGTTTTTTCTTTTTTTTTTTCTTTTTTCTTTTCAGTGTTCCAGAATTCATTGTTTATGCACCATACCCAGTGCTCCATGCAATACGTGCCCTCCGTAATACCTACCCCCAGGCTCACCCAACCCCCCACCTCCTCCCCTCCAAAACCCTTTTTGTTTCTCAGAGTCCACCGTCTCTCATGGTTCATCTCCCCTCCAGTTTCTCCCAACTCACTTCTCTCCATCTCCCTATGTCCTCCATGTTATTTCTTATGCTCCACAAATAAGTGAGACCATATGATAATTGACTCTTTCTGCTTGACTTATTTCACTCAGCATAATCTCTTCCAGTCCTGTTCATGTTGGTACAAAAGTTGGGTATTCATCCTTTCTGATGGAGGCATAATACTCCATAGTGTATATGGACCACATCTTTTTTATCCATTTGTCCATTGAGGGTCATCTTGGTTCTTTCCACAGTTTGGCAACCGTGGCCATTGCTGCTATGAACATTGGGGTACAGATGGCTCTTCTATTCACTACATCTGTATCTTTGGGGTAAATACCCAGTAGTGCAATTGCAGGTCATAGGGAAGCTCTATTTTTAATTTCTTAAGGAATCTCCACACTGTTTCCAAAGTGGCTGCACCCACTTGCATTCCCACCAACATTGTAAGAGGGTTCCCCTTTCTCCACATTCTCTCCAACACTTGTTGTTTACTGTCTTATTAATTTTGGCCATTCTAACTGATGTAAGGTGGTATCTCAATGTGGTTTTGATTTGAATTTTCCTAATGGCTAATAATGAACATTTTTTCACGTGTTGTTAGCCATTTGTATGTCTTCTTTGGAGAAGTGTCTGTTCATGTCTTCTGCCCATGGTCGAGTTTCATTCTTCTACACATAGCTGTCCAATTTTCCCAGCACCATTTATTGAAGAGACTGTCTTTTTTCCACTGTATATTTTTTCCTGCTTTGTCGAAGATTATTTGACCGTAGAGTTGAGGGTCCATATCTAGGCACTTCACTCTGTTCCACTGGTCTGTGTGTCTGTTTTTGTGCCAGTACCATGCTATCTTAGTGATCACAGCTTTGTAGTAAAGCTTGAAATCAGGCAGTGTGATGCCCCCAGTTTTGTTTTTCTTTTTCAACATTTCCTTAGCAATTCAGAGTCTCTTCTGATCCCATACAAATTTTAGGATTGTTTGCTCCAGCTCTTTGAAAAATGCTGGTGGAATTTTAATAGGAATGAAAGTACAGATTGCTCTAGGCAGTATAGACAGTTTAGCAATGTTTATTCTTCTTATCCATGAGCATGGAATGCTTTTCCATCTTTTTGTGTCTTCTTCAATTTCTTTCATGAATAATCTGTAATTCCTTTACCTCTTTGGTTAGGTTTATTCCCAGGTTATCTTACGGTTCTTGGTTCTATAGTAAATGGAATCGATTCTCTACTTTCCCTTTCTGTATTTTCATTGTTAGTATATAAGAAAGCAATTGATTTTGTATCCTGCCACATTACTGAATTGCTGTATTACTGCTAGTTTGGGGGTGGAGTCTTTCAGGTTTTCCATATAAAGTATCATGTCATCTGCGAAGAGAGGGCATTGACTTCTTCATTGCCAATTTGAATACTTTTTATTTCTTTTTGTCGTCTGATTGCTGTTGCTAGGACTTCTACAACTGTGTTGAATGAGAGTGTTGAGAGTGGGCATCTTTGTCGTGTTCCCGATCTCAAAGGGAAGGCTGTCAGCTTTTCCCCATTCAAAAATGTGTTTATTGATGACGTGGCCATTTGCTCTCATTTCCTTGGCTAACTGCTTTTTTTTGTGGTTATAGGGAAAGATGAATCAAATGAAATTGAAATGACGATTCCAGGTTTGGACTGGGGAATGGAGGAGGTGATGCAAAAGGATCAGAAAAAAGTTCCTCAGAAGAAAGTTCCTTATGCAAAACCTATTCCTGCTCAGTTCCAGCAGGTGAGTAACTAGCAGCAGTCCCAACTTGTCCACGCACTGTGGGGTTCTGCTTCTTAAGTGCCTCTTGCATTGTCTCATCTATGGAAAGTATTTCTATACCACAGACTTCTTTGGAGTATTCTTCAACAGAGTTCCCATCTGCTGCTCTGCAGTTAGTGCTGAGTTGGTCATGATTCTTGTAGCTCTTCTTTTATTCTCACCTACTTTTTACTGTCCAAGCTATCAGAGGAAGGAGAAGAAGCATGGAGCAGAGAGAGTATGTTGACTCTCTTCTTCATTTGTCTGTCTTCTGCTTTATTTGTCCCCTCAACACAAAGTACACGTGCCCTTTCGAAGAGGTGGGCAGGCTTTTCATTCTCAATAACGTGTAAGATCTTACGGTGTTTTTCAGGTTAGTAGTTTCTACCCGATACTGTGCTTTCCTGACTCATTCTCGTTACAGGAAGGAGCATTACAAGTAAAGACAGTATACAAGGCTGGCTGGCTTGTATTTGTCAAGTTGGAATGAGCTAGTGACATTACAGAATGTTTTTCTCATTCTCTCACTGTAATATACATACTTAGGGTGTATTTTAATATTCTCTTCTTTCCCAAGGCTTGGATGCAAAATAAAGTTCCAATTCCTGCCCCAAATGAGGTACTGAATGACAGAAAAGAGGACATTAAATTGGAAGAGAAGAAGAAAACACAAGCAGAAATTGAGCAAGAAATGGCCACATTACAGTATACTAACCCACAGCTTCTGGAGGTGTGTGATACTCTTTAGGGGATTCAAGATGATCCAAGAAAATAGTGATAATATTTTTTATTGATATGCTCTTAAAGAGAAGGGAAGGACTTCTCAGATGGGTCTTATGAACACCACCATTTCTTTATGTTTTTCGAATTTTCTTTTTTTTAAAGATTTTATTTATTTATTTGACAGAGAGAGATCACAAGTAGGCAGAGAGGCAGGCAGAGAGAGAGAGAGGAGGAAGCAGGCTCCCTGCTGAGCAGAGAGCCCGATGCGGGACTCGATCCCAGGACCCTGAGATCATGACCTGAGCCAAAGGCAGCGGCTTAACCCACTGAGCCACCCAGGCGCCCCTCGAATTTTCTTAATTGAAGTATAATTGACATACAATTTCATAATAGTTTCAGGTGTGAAAGAATTCTGTTTCTAACACTTTTAAAACAAAATTAGTCAAGCAGTGAGTAGAACTAAGTTAAATATACATTAAAAAAAAAGATTTATTTATTTGAGAGAGAGAGAAAGAGTGTGAGCAAGCAGGGGGAGGGGCAGTGGGAGAGGTTAGAGAGAGAATCTGGAGCAGACTTGACACTGAGCACAGAGCCTGATGCAGGACTTAATCCCACAACCCTGAGATCATGATCTGAGCCAAAATCAAGAGTCAGACACTTAACCTACTGAGCCACCCAGTCTCTCCTTCATATACATTTTTTTAAATTTTTTAATTTTTTTTATACATTTTTTTTTTAAGATTTTATTTATTTATTTGACAGACAGAGATCACAAGTAGGCAGAGAGGCAGGCAGAGAGAGAGAGAGAGAGAGAGAGGAGGAAGCAGGCTCCCTACAGAGCAGAGAGCCCTATGTTGGGCTCGATCCCAGGACCTTGGGATCATGACCTGAGCTGAAGGCAGAGACTTTAACCCACTGAGCCACCCAGGTGTCCCCTTCATATACATTTTATTTATTTATTTATAAAGATTTTATTTGTTTATTTGACAGAGATCACAAGTAGACAGAGAGGCAGAGAGAGAGAGAGAGGGAAGCAGGCTCCCTGCTGAGCAGAGAGCCCAATGCGGGACTCGATCCCAGGACCCTGAGATCATGACCTGAGCCGAAGGCAGCGGCTTAACCCACTGAGCCACCCAGGCGCCCCTTCATATACATTTTTTAATGGGAAAGATAAAACCAACATAGTTTTAACTTGATTCATGTATTTATTGACAGATAAAATAAGTTTTCTGTCAGCTCTAGAGCAGGTGGTTTGCTCTTATTTTTTTTCACCTTTGACAGTTAACCAAAAATGAGTAAATTTTTGAATGTAATAAGATGATTATAAATAATCCTGACTTCTGTTTTCCCAGTATTTAAAAAGAAGGAGTCTAGGGAGCCTGGGTGGCTTAGTTGGTTAAGTGACTTCTTCCAGTCAGTTCATGATCCTGGGGTCCTGGGATCAAGTCCCATATCGGGCTTCCCCTGCCTCTGCTTGCCACTCCCCTGCTTGTGTTCTCTCTCTCTGCCAAATAAATCAATAAAATATTTTTTAAAAATATAAGAAGGCATCTAGAGTGAGTCTGGAAGTTTGTGTGCTCTCAGAATACCTGAATGTTATATGAATTCTTGTTACTGTGGAGTATTGAAAGGTTGATGCCTTATGTTTGTCTTGAGGCTCCCCCAATGAAATAAATTATAGCAGTATGTCATCTTCAAGGGTTCTGTTGTATTTACCAGTATTTTTTTTTTTCCCTTTCTTTCCAGCAACTTAAAATTGAAAGACTTGCACAGAAACAGGCTGAGCAAATTCAGCCTCCTCCTTCATCTGGCACCCCTCTCCTTGGACCCCAGCCCTTTCCAGGACAAGGTCCAATGTCTCAGATTCCTCAAGGTTTTCAGCAGCCCCATCCATCTCAGCAGATGCCAATGAACATGGCTCAAATGGGGCCTCCAGGTCCACAGGGACAGTTTAGACCCCCTGGACCCCAGGGACAAATGGGGCCACAAGGTCCTCCGCTGCATCAGGGAGGTGGGGGGCCACAAGGATTCATGGGACCACAAGGGCCCCAGGGCCCGCCCCAGGGGTTGCCAAGGCCTCAGGACATGCACGGGCCCCAAGGAATGCAGAGGCACCCTGGACCTCATGGCCCTTTGGGACCTCAAGGACCACCTGGACCACAGGGTAATTCTGGTCCTCAAGGTCATATGGGTCCTCAGGGTCCACCTGGCCCACAAGGTCACATAGGCCCTCAAGGCCCACCTGGGCCCCAGGGTCACTTGGGTCCTCAGGGGCCTCCTGGTACTCAAGGTATGCAGGGACCACCTGGTCCCAGAGGAATGCAAGGACCTCCTCATCCTCACGGGATACAAGGTGGGCCAGGGTCTCAAGGGATCCAGGGTCCTGTGTCTCAGGGACCTCTGATGGGATTGAATCCAAGAGGAATGCAGGGTCCTCCGGGCCCCCGAGAAAATCAGGGTCCTGCTCCCCAAGGGATGATGATGGGCCATCCGCCTCAAGAGATGCGAGGACCTCACCCTCCAAGTGGACTGCTGGGACATGGCCCTCAGGAGATGCGAGGCCCTCAGGAGATGCGAGGCCCTCAGGAGATGCGAGGCATGCAGGGGCCTCCAGCCCAAGGGTCCATGCTGGGCCCCCCCCAGGAATTGCGAGGGCCTCCAGGCTCACAAGGTCAGCAGGGGCCGCCCCAGGGCTCTTTGGGGCCTCCACCCCAGGGTGGCATGCAAGGGCCCCCTGGACCTCAGGGACAGCAGAACCCGGCAAGAGGGCCACATCCATCTCAAGGGCCAATACCATTCCAGCAACAGAAAACAGCTCTGCTAGGTGATGGGCCCCGGGCCCCCTTCAATCAGGTATTATTTATTTCTAACTCACAGGCATTGCACATTGGGAAAATAAGCTCTGCACGGAGGTGGCACTTCCAAATGCTGTGGAAGGCAGTCACAGATTGTATCACTGTCTCTCAAGTAGTCACAGTGGCTTGAGAATAGCGTCATGGCTGAAGAAGGAAATGAGAGTAAACAAGACCATTGAATATATTGTAATATGAATCTTTTCAATAGAAATCATTCCAGAAAAGATCGACTTTCAGTTGAATACCATTCATAATTGTCCCCAGGCTCTAAAAGAGCTGTGGCCCTGAGGAGGAAGCAGGGGTGGCCCTAGGCCTGTTAGATCCCCCTTTCCTGGGCTCTTTAGTTTGTAGCCTGGGGTTTCATGGGCTAATCCACCTGCCGGCTCTACTCTTTAAGATAGGATGGAGTATTTAACTCACAAGTGTATGGTAAACTCTGATCTCACTATTTTCATTTCAGTGAATGCTTTTAGAGATCTCTGAATCCAGAATTGTGCATTCTCAGATGGTGACCCCCTGGACAAAATGCTGTTCAAGTTGTTTTCCACTCACATGTAAATTTATTTACTGGAGGGAGTAATTCTGTAGAAATTGTCTTGGCCCTTTTCTGAGGATTCTGTTTTTGTTAGCTGAGTTTTATTACCCATTTGTTGGGCTTGTGCTTGAGAAGTGGTGTGAGGAGGGTTCAGGTTTTTTTTTTTTTTTTTTTTTTTAAGATTTTATTTTATTTATTTGAGAGAGAGAGAGACAGTGAGAGAGAAAATGAGCGAGGAGAAGGTCAGAGAGCGAAGCAGACTCCCCATGGAGCTGGGAGCCTGATGTGGGACTCGATCCCGGGACTCCAGGATCACGCCCTGAGCCGGAGGCAGTCGTTTAACCAACTGCGCCACCCAGGCGTCCCGAGGGTTCAGGTTTTGTGTGGGAATTACAGAAAGACTGCATTAGCACGAATGGATTTACCACTCTTTGGCTCTCTGGTTTTGATATTTTTCTGAGATTGATAGTCTGGAAGCATTATTTGGGTATGAAGCACTGGGTTTGGAGAGGATATGCTGCATGTGAAAAACAACAGTCTGTTTTTGCTTTTTCCAACACCTCTGAGAATCTGTCCTGTGAAAATGACATTGGGTTTACCAAATTAAAATAACCAGCAGAATAAGCAGGTTAGGCATTACTCTTCCATAGATCTTCCAGGACTTACAAGTGTCACAGCAGTGAAGAGTAGTTGAGTTTATTTCCAAAATCTGTTGGACATTTTTTAGAATTTACGGTGAGGGGAATAAATCTAGGTTTATTGTCCTGAACTACCCTAAAATGTGCAGTGTTGTATGTTTTATTAATACACAACATTTGTATATGTGTACAGTATCAGTTCCCTAACCTTATAGTAATGAATAGCTTTCATTGGGAGGACAAAAACAGCGATGAACTTTAGTTACGTTATGACTGAAATTAAAAACATGTCAGATTCAAGAGGATAGGCCTGAGTTTCTGGGACAATTCAGCTAGAGTTTTTATTATATTAAGTAGTAAAAGATATTATACATGAAAAACACAATGGCTGTAAAGATTTAGTTGACCTATAGAATGAGTATAAAGGTTGATGCATTATAGGACATTTCAAATCTCAAGCGTTGACTGATTAAATCTTTATTCCTATTTTTTATGTGCTGAAATCTGACTTTCTTCACTTTGATAAGCCTAATTATTTAAGCCAGTTGTTTCAGTTGGTTTAATTTAGTGGAATTGCTTTCTGGTGTTAAAGTAATAGCATGAAAGATGTTGATAAGAGCAGTCCTTGGGCAAAGAGGACAGGAACCAAAGGAAGACAGAAATTACAGGTATTGAGTTAATGATAGTCATTTGTAGCTACAATGCTGGGTGTCCTAACAAGGCTGCTCTTTCATGTAGCTAGTTTGGAATGTGCAAGCCATTTTGGTTTTGAAACTCTGCTATTTTTATAGTAGGCCCAGTTACCAAGTGCATTTTTTTAAGTAAAGAAATGTATTTTTTAAATTTTATTTAAAGATTTTATTTATTTATTTGACACACAGAGATCACAAGTAGGCAGAGAGGCAGGCAGAGACAGAGAGAGGGGGAAGCAGGCTCCCCACTGAGCAGAAAGCCTGATTCGGGGCCAGGACTCCGGGATCATGACCTGAACCGAAGGCAGAGGCTTTAACCCACTGAGCCACCCACGCACCCCAGAAATGTCTTTGTTAAGAGACCTGATCCAAGGTCACTGGATAGTGTGGAGACTCAGAATTTAGACATGGCTAGGTTAAAAAAAACATAATCTTAGAGACAAGTTGGGATGAGGTCTGGGGTTCCAGAACATGGAGACACAGAAGAGGTTTGTATCTGCAGGGACCCAAGGGATCCAGCTGGATTACAGGCGACTCACCTGGGAATGAGCCATAGGGTGCTGAGGATGGGGAAATGCTGAGGTAGAGAAGAGGGAGGTAAAGCCAGCGTGAACATCTCATCTTGAAACCCTTTCATGTTCTTTTCCCTCTTCAAACCCAGCCCTAGCCTCTTAAGAGGAGTAGTTATTTTCTGTAGCTGGAAAAGAGTCCCAAGTGTGAGAGCCAAGTTTACCTGTCCTGGAGGATTTCCAGATCTTTACTTTTGCCAGAAGTTCCTCCTTTGTGCAGAGTGTTAATGTTACGATTTCTGACTTTCCATTGTGGTTCTTACTTGGCATCACAGGTAAAGATCTAGCTTTAAATAAAACCTATCATCAGGTTTAAAATAAAAGTGTTATCTTTTGTTATGGTAAGAGAAGTATCTCCTTCCCCCAATTTAAGAATGATTTTACTATAATGTCACTAGCTGTGTGTTTACTGCTGGAGGCTTTGGGACAAATTAGTGTTTTTATCTTGTCACATTATGATAAAATTGCTATTTATGAAGCACAAGCCTATGATTTCACACCCCCGCTTTAAAAACATCTTTTCAGGAAGGACAGAACGCAGGCCCCCCACCCCTGATACCAGGCCTAGGGCAGCAGGGAGCACAAGGTCGCATCCCCCCTCTTAACCCTGGACAAGGACCTGGCCCTAACAAAGGTAAATATCTGCTCGGCTGAATAAGAGTTGTATTTTACCACCTCTTGGTAAATCTTACAATAAATAGTTTATTGGTAAGTAATGGATAGAATGGTCATTTGAACCCTGTAGGAAAAATAGGAGCACTGTCATTTCAGGTAAAGACTTTGTCTTCATGTTGTTTTCACAGACTTGCTTTAGTTAGCTAAAAATGCTGCCCTGAGGAGGTAAGCTCCTCACCACCTTAAGCTGGTGGTGAAAGTGCTGGGACAACCGCTAGTAGAAGGGCTGGGCCACAGGCCGGCCTTATCCATGTCTGGGGAATGGGAGTGGGTCCTGTGCTCACTGAATGCAAGTGCATGTCATTTGTATCCTGGAAATCTTCCACTTAGTTTTTGATGAGATAAAGAATTTAGAGATTTTAATAGTGTTTTTAGTATTATCCCCTTCTCCCCCCAAATTGTGTCATGTATGGAATTCTTTAGCTGGTTATATTGTTCTGCACAATTTGACAAGAAGAAAGCAATGTACTGATGTATCCAGTTCTTGATACTATGGAAAGCACAGAAATGAGAACTGTCAGTATTTAGATGTGAGTCTGTTTGGAAGTTGAGTTAATTTCAGGAGTTGAAAGCGCAGAGGCAGTCCCTTGTGCTGAGGTGTTCTGCTATCACAGGGGAAGGGGCTGGAGCTGGAGTGAGGGGTGGTAGACTGCTGACTAGAGAGGGTGAGGGCAGGACTGAGTGATGTGGATGGAGGGAAGGTTGGAGATGGAGTTGTTCAAGTCGGTGCACTGTTTCTTACAAGGAGGACACAAGCCAGAGATCCAGGAGTATTGTGGAGGTTGCACTTCAAAGAATTTAACTCCTTTTAATTTTTAATTAGCTGAGCCCACAGCACTCTGTGGCACATGTTACATTTCTTGCCCTCTTTTGATCAGATTAAGAAGAGTTTTCATTAGCATTTTATAGCCGTAGGACTTTGGGAGAAGCAGGACATCCTAGGAAAGGGAGCAGAAAAGGAATTAGGAGAATCTTTATTATAGTCTCATTGCATGAAAGTGGTGGCCAATAGGGAAAAAGAGAAAGAAAGAATCCATCTTTGGAATTTGGGGACCCTAAGAAAAGAAGAGTCTGTTACCCGCAAGGTACAGCTATCAACAAACTGAGAGCCTGCCTCTCTTCCTCTCCCCTACCTTGTGTCTGTCTCCACCTATTTCCCTCTCCACCTTGCTCTTCCCCTTTTCTCTTTACCTCTCTCTCTCTCTTCCTCCTCTCTTTCTCCTCCCAGGGACCAAAGGGAGAAGGGAGAGCCGAGAAAGTGGCCCTGCCATCCCCTACTGGATTAACCAACGCCGCCGCCCCATCACCGGTGGCCACATCCCTTCTAATTTGTAGTGGTGGGTTTCTTTCCTTGGAGGAGCCAGGGTACTTTTAAACAGATAGAGGTAATGGGAGGATTATTATTCATAGGTAAGTCCAAATGGAATGTGTTCAGCTTCCTCAGGTCAAAGTCTGCTGTGTCTGAGATCACACCAAGTTCAAGCAACATAAAGTCAGAGAAGAAGTCACTAGCTGCAGGAACCCACTGAGAAGTGAGGAGCCCTCTTTACCACAAGGAGAGGGACCTGGGATATTTGCAAACTGAACAAAGAGGCAGCTTAGAAGGTGCTTTCCTCAGCTGGGAGAGGACTGGTTTAATGAAGGAAAGACTAGGAGGCAGAAGGCACAGGAAGAGCTTGAGAGAAGAGAGAAACCTTCTAATAGTGTTTTTTTATACTGACATTTCCAACTTTTTTATATGTGTTGAATGGTGAGGAGGGATTGAAATGGCCAAAAGAAGGGAACAAAAAGGGAAGAGGAAGGGCATTGGGAGGGGAAGAATTCTGGCTGACTGTGACGTGAGGGAAGGAAGTTTGTCTTTACTGCCAAGGGAGGAGGAGGGAAAGACACGAGCGGGGCAGGTGGAGGAATTTCATCTTAAAAATGTAGTTGTTTTTAGAGCAGGAGGGTCCCTTTGCTACCTACTTTTAAAAAGTGCTTGAATTGTATGTTGACGGAAAATAGGTACATATTTTCAATGGCTGCACAGTAGCCAGGAGAGCAAACCCCTTCAAGGTTCAGAACTAAGCCAAGTTAACCATCACAACTTTAGTTGGCCTGTTTCTAGTTTTATTCAGGACTTGGAATATTTTACATATGTTAAAATGTTTTCAAAAAATTTTTAGCGGGTTTCCAAACACTGTGTGCAGTGAATAGTGATAGTTTTTATAGTTGAGGGATATATATCATTCATCCATGCAAAGGGGTGGAAAATATGTTAATATAACCCCGAAACTAAATTTTAAGCAAGGGCTGTTTGGTCACCAAGCAGTTATTAGGCCCATGGTTCCATGTGCAGTAGGAGGATTTTGTTAAGGATCAAAGTGTGCTTTTGTTACAGACCCAAGCTGTCCACTTCCCTGAGGGGTTTGAATAAAGTATTCCCTGTCTTAAAAAAAAAAAAAAGAATCAAAGTATGAGTTAATGAATCAAGTTGAATGAACTAGGGGTTAAAGGAGCAGCATCAGGGATGGTGGCAGCATAGCCTCAGCACCCGGCCTTTTCAGGTGCAGAGGTGAATTGCCTATGCGTGGCTTCCTGGCCAGCAGCATGAATTTTCTCTGTTGTCTCCTCCCTGGCTATGGAGCAGACAGGCCTAATGAAGTCCTAGAACAATGGGGAAAGGGAAGGGATGCTCATTCTTATGCCTGTGAGACTGTCGCATGTTTTCTCAATTAATCCTCACAGCAGTAAGTAGTTGCTAATCTCATTTGAGACTAGTAATTTGTCCGAGGTGGAGGTGCTTAGTGAGTGGGTGATGAAGTTGAAATCTGCACCCCAAACCTGTGTTTTTCCATTAGATAGTGCCTTAGGGATTTGTCTCCTAAGTATGCTAGAACTAAGGAGGGAAAATATTCTAAATACAAGAATGCATTCTCAAATTGTAAGATGCTGAATATCAGACCTGTGCTGGTGGGATTCCTGGAAGACAAGGTAAAAATCAGCTTTGTTTCCTTTAGGTGACTCACGCGGCCCTCCAAATCATCACATGGGCCCCATGTCAGAGAGGCGGCATGAGCAGAGCAGCGGCCCTGAGCACGGGCCTGAGAGGGGGCCTTTCCGGGGCAGCCAGGACTGCAGGGGTCCCCCTGATAGGCGTGGCCCTCACCCCGACTTCCCTGATGACTTCAGCAGACCAGATGACTTCCATCCGGACAAGCGCTTTGGCCACCGATTACGTGAATTTGAGGGGCGAGGAGGACCTTTACCACAAGAAGAGAAGTGGAGGCGTGGGGGCCCTGGGCCTCCGTTTCCGCCTGATCACAGGGAATTCAGCGAGGGGGATGGCCGGGGAGCAGCCCGGGGCCCTCCGGGGGCTTGGGAAGGCCGCAGACCTGGAGATGAACGATTCCCCCGGGATCCTGAGGACCCGCGTTTTCGAGGGCGCAGAGAAGAAAGGTGGGACAGATGCTTTGTGGGTCTAGTTCTTCCCTGGAGCTGTTGAACTGTTCTACAAAAGTCTCTTTCCTCTTTTGCTTGGGCAGAGGGCACTATATTGATTACTAGTTCTATCCAATCTAAGTTTTGCGTTTAGACTTGAAGCAAGTAATTATGCTTTTTAACATTTTTGTGTCTTTTTACCTTTACAATTTAGATATCTTTTTATTTTTGCTTATTTTTTGGTCCTTTGTGAGGATCAGTGTAGTATGAAGTTTCTGGAACCTGATTAGAAGTCGCCAGATTCTCTTGGTTAGAATGATGTACTATGACACATCTAGGTTGAGAATAAAAGAATTATGAGTTAGTTTTTGTATAATTGCCTAAAGATCTTAACACGATCAAGTCAAACTGAAAATTAGTCTTGCTGTTCGGTTAGGTCAAGGTTAGGGTTAAACACAGCTTACGGGGGGGTAAAATAGGCCCTGAAGAAATGAGAGGAAACAAGCATTAATGAATCTCAGAGGAGACTGAGACTCCTCCCGTGGTGGTGATGATTATTTCTGTGTGCCAGTGAATTATGAGACCCGTGTTCTTGTCAGCAGTTTGCAGATGAGGGGCGATGATGAGGCTCCACACAGTTGACTCTTGGCCAACTGGAGGTATGGGAGCGGCTTCAGGCTGGGCTGGTGGACTGCCGTGCACATGCCCATGCTGTGCGGCACTCCCACTATATGGCCACAGCGTTGCCTATCCCATCTCTCTTGACCGTTGCTAGTGGTAGGGGACTGAGTTCAGGGTTGGATCCCAATCCTCATGGGATTTGTTAGAAAAGAAGGGCTGATAACATGGCCAAGGGGGGTAAAATCAAGGGTTCAAGAAAGCAGCTTCCAGAGGGGTGTTTTTAAAGGATTTAAGGGCTCCTGGTTTTCTCAAGGGCCTCTCTCAGAGGTATCCAAGGATTCACTCTTTGAAATGTCTTTATATTAGTCTGAAAGAGCCTCATTTCCAATGGCTCTGACCTCAGTGGAACTTTCATTGATTTCTTGAACCTTTGCATCTTGTGCAGCTTCAGATTTTACCGTGCCTCAATTTTATAGTATTTCCTCTGTCAGTGACAGACCCACAGCCCAGACTCTTGTGCTGTTGACAGCTTTCTGTTGCTCTTCAGATATGCCCAATGTGTTCCTTTTCCTGTTGTGCTTGCTGTTTTCTCTGCCCGGAACACAGTCTCCCAGATGCTTTTGGCTCACTCTGGTTAGATCCCTCCTCCTGTTAGCCCAGTTCCTTTACCCTGCTTCCTATTTCTTCATAGCAGTTAGCACTGCTTGACATTAAACGATGTGTTTATTTCTTTGTTACGTGTATCTGCAAGGAACATGATGGCTTCCCTAGGGCACAGGGACTTTGTTTCTTTACCTCTGTGTCCCCAGGACCCAGTGGTAGTGGAGACACAGTGGAGGTGCTCAGTAACAAAATGAGTTTGTTAAATGGGGAAGGGGAGTCAGTTTATCAGGAGATGAACTAGTCAGCTTGGACTGCCATAACAAGGTACCATGGGCTGGGAATGTGAAACAACATGAATCTATTTTCTCGAAGTTCTGGAGGCTCGAAGTCATGGATCATGGTCCAGCAGGGTGCGGTTTTGGTCAGACTTCTCTTCTGGCTTGTGGGCAGCCAGCTGCTTTCTCCCTGAGTCTTGGCCTGGTACCCTTCTCATCAGGGTACTAATCCCATCACAAGGCCCCCACCCTTGTAACCTCTTCTGAGTTTTTTCCCCCTAAGACTTTATTTATTTGAGAGAACACGAGCTTGCACATGCATACACATGGGGTGGGGTGGGAAGAAGGAGAAGCAGACTCCCCACTGAGCAGGGAGCTGGATGGGGGGTTGATCTTGGGACCTTGGGATTATGACCTGAGAGGAAGGCAGACTCTTAACTGACAGAAGCACCCAGGTGCCCCATGATCTCCTCTAAACTTAAATTACCCCTCAAAGGCGCATCTCAAATACCATCCCATTGAGGACTAGGGCTTCAACATACAAGTTTAGTGGGGGACACAAACATTTAGTCCTTAATACTAAGGCCTTAATACTAAGCCACTTTTTTTCTTTTTTAAAGATTTTGTTTATTTATTTGACAGACAGAGATCATAATATAGGCAGAGAGGCAGACAGAGAGAGAGGGGGAAGCAGTTGACCTGCTGAGCAGAGAGCCTGATGTGGGGCCCCATCGCAGGATTGTGAGATCATGACCTGAGCCAAAGGCAGAAGCTTAACCTGCTGAGCCACCGAGACGCCCCTAGAAGCCACTTTCTAATGAGGGCACGGTAGATTCTCTCTTTCTTTTCGAAACTAGGACGATCATGTAATGGATGCCTTGACAAACGAATCCTGTTGTGTTTGCAGGGGTGGGATGCTCCCTGACTCTGTCCCAGGAACACAGCGCCCCCTGCTGTTCTCTTCCTCCTCCATTCATCTCCTTTCAGCCAATTCCACCTTTACCTTAAGTTGTTATTTCAGTCAGTGTCCTTGTAGGAGTGTGGGTCATCATGGTACCTCAGGACCAAGCAAGTTTTAAGAAGTTAGCTGGAATGGTGGAGTGAGAAAGGGAAAGCTCTTTTTGTAATAAAATACCAAGTTATCAATGTAGGAGGAGGGATGGAATTAGAAAGTCACTTCTTTATAAGCTGTCAGTGTCCTAATTGATTCAGGCCAGGATTATCAGATGCTAAAACCACTGGTAGAAGATCGTGGAGAAGTAGGATATTCTCTTGTGCCAAAACATAACCCGCAGATTACTTAATTGTGAAGGAAACAAAGTATACCTTTGCTACAGTGAAATTTGGCCCGCACATCACTTTTACATCATAAACAGGGAGACAGACTGGCATCTGTGAGAAGGTATAAGCAGTTTTGTTAAAAAGGTTTAACCTGAGTCTAATCATGAGGAAATAATCAGATAAATTCAAATTGTGGTACATTCTATAAAATAGCTGCACGGATCCTTCAAACACATCAGGGTCATGAAAGATAAACTATAGAAGGGTTCTAGATAAAGTAGACAAAGAGACATGGCCATTAATAACAGTATATGATTGGGATTGAAATCTGTATTTAAAAACAACTGTAAAGGACATTTTGAGGACAACTGGAGAAGTTTGAATTGGATTATATTATATAATATCGTGTTATTCGAGTAGTAATAGTATTATGTAGGAGAAAATCCTTGTTCTTAGAAGAAATGTATTGAGGTATTATGGATGAGGTTCATGTTGTTGGCAGCTGATTTTGAAATGGTTTAGAAGGTGGATTTATTAAATAGATGAGAGAGAAGAGGCACGTGTGGCAATATATCTTAACTGATTAAACAAACATAGATGGACACATAAATATTGTTGTTCTCTTCTTTCAACTTTGCTATAAGTTTGAAATTTTGCAAAGTGAATCATTGGAATAAAAGATGACTAAATGGAGACTCAAGAAAAAGTGGAAGGCCTGGCCACTCGCGCAGACTGGCCCCATGCCCTTGCTCCTTCTGATCCTTTCTCCAGCCCCAAGGCCTTTCTCTTTATGCTCATGTACCTTTCCTACATGGAGGCCCCTTTTCTGCTTCCCCAGAGGCCTCCTCTGGCTTGGGTGCTCCCTCTCAATGGCTGTGCTTTGGCAGTACTCCTGGCCAATTCGGCCTCCAGTCTAGAATCCTGAGGGACAGTGAACCTGTCGACCAGCCAGGGCCCTAGGCTGCCAGCTAGCCAGTGGGGGGACTGCATGTCTACCAAGTGCCTGCCTGTTACAGCAGTCTGCTGTGGAGGGGTTCTGTAGGTGAAGTTCATGGCCAGCCCTGCGTAGAGGCTGTGAGCTGGGCAGATGGGAGAGCAGGTGCTCCCGAAGGATTTTGGTATAGTTGGCAGGTATGAATCTGTACCCCACTTTTTCTGATTATAACTAATAAATGTTTATTATAAAAATATAAATGATAATGAAAAATATTTGGGAGGCAGTGGTAAAAAGCCTGGGCTGGAGTCAAGACTGGCTGAGTTCAAATCCCAAGACTTATTGTGTGTCCTTAAATAAATGACTTCACCTCTCTGTGCCTCAGTGTACTCATGGGTAGAATGGAGTTAATGATGTGGTGGTGGTGAGGATAAAATAAAATGATATATGTGAAGCACTTGGCATGATTATTAGCACTTAAAACTTATTGACTGCTACTATTATTCATAAAAGCTTTAGGAGAAAATGAACACAACCCTACATTTACCTTCCTGCTTGTTTTTGCCTGTAATATTGGGATTATAATATGTGTACTTAAAAAATACATAATTTTTTCTCCCATTTAACATGAATATCATATTTTCTTATACTTTATGCTTCTTTGAAACATGAACTCAGAGCTGTATTCCATTAGGTGGGTATTTTGCTGTTTTTTTTCCCTGACAGCTTTAGAAGAGGAGCACCCCCAAGACATGAGGGCCGTGCCCCTCCCAGAGGGAGGGACAGTTTTCCTGGTCCTGAGGACTTTGGTCCAGAGGAGAATTTTGATCCTTCTGATGAAGCAGCCCGAGGAAGAGATCTTAGAGGTCGAGGTCGGGGTACCCCACGAGGTGAGCGTGTCCTGAGGACACTGATTCTAGCAAGGACGGGTTGTTGGGGACATACATGAAACAGTCTGTGAGTGTGGTGTTATGTTGTTGTGTTGTGTAGGAGGAAGGAAGGGTTTACTCCCCACTCCTGATGAGTTCCCTCGCTTTGAAGGAGGACGGAAACCAGACTCCTGGGATGGAAATAGAGAGCCAGGTAAGGAAGGACAAATGGTATGGCTTCTGGTGACGTGAGCCCAGCAGTTCCCAGAGTGTGGTCCAAGGACCCCTGGGGATGGGTGTTCACCAAAGTCCTCTGTTTTCTGACTTGTATCTCTGTGAGTCCACATCTCAGCTGGACTGTCCGCAAATCCTTCAGTCAGCAGCAATTTATCGTGGTAGACTGAACACAGAAACAGCTGGGAGAGTCCAGGTTTCTTCTTCTGAGCCAGACATCAGACGGATTTGCCTAAGTAGAAAACAGTACTGCTCCTTTCACTAAATTATTTTGTTCTTGGAAAGTACAGTTAAAAGAATTGAAATTTTCTCAGTTTTAATTGCTAATTTGGCAAATATTATTAGATATGTCTCAAATTAAATCTCAATAATTTTTTTAAAAAGATTTTATTTATTTATTTGACAGAGAGAGAGAGAAAGATCACAGGTAGGCAGAGAGGCAGAGAGAGGGGGGAAAGCAGGCTTCCCGCTGAGCAGAGAGCCCAACGCGGGGCTCGATTCCAGGACCCTGAGATCATGACCCGAGCCAAAGGCAGAGGCTTAACCCACTGAGCCACCCAGGCGCCCCTAAATCTCAATATTTTTTAAGAGTGTAAAAACATTCGAAGACTAAAAAGAATGAGAATACTATTTTGGACCTTACCTGTCTCTTATTTTAAGAGGTCTTTTGATTTCTAATCAAGTCTTGACC
Organism: Neogale vison; assembly: GCF_020171115.1. Lineage (NCBI taxonomy): Eukaryota > Metazoa > Chordata > Mammalia > Carnivora > Mustelidae > Neogale > Neogale vison. The sequence goes on along the minus strand of NC_058093.1, from coordinate 112,315,503 downwards.
TTTTTCATGTACTCATGATGTGACTTGACCTGGCCTCTGGTGGGTTTGCAAATGTTTCTTGCATGAATAAACATTGGTTCTCAAGTTGCTGTTCTATTTATCTACTTAATATTATTTTTTACACTTTTATTTGTTCTAGAGAGAGATAGAGTATGAGCAGGAGGGGCAGAGGGAGAGGGAGAGAGAGAATCCCAAGCAGACTCTGAGCTGAGTGCAGAGCCCTATGCCAGGCTCAGTCTCACGGTGCTGAGGTCATGACCTGAGCCAAAACCAAGAGTCAGATGCTCAAGTGCCTGAGCCATTGCTACTTATTCCTACAATACAATCTATCTGCTTTTGGTCACACTGTACTTCAATATAGGATTGCAGATTCTTAGCCTTGTGAACCTGTATTTCCTGTTTCAGGTCCAGGTCATGAACATTTTCGTGATGCTCCTCGCCCTGATCATCCCCCTCACGATGGTCATTCCCCAGCTAGCAGAGAACGTTCCTCTTCTCTCCAGGGCATGGACATGGCATCCTTGCCACCCCGAAAGCGTCCCTGGCATGATGGGCCAGGGACCTCAGAGCACAGAGAAATGGAAGCCCCAGGGGGTCCTTCTGAGGATCGAGGAGGCAAAGGTAAGTGGAGGCCAGTGATACAGTTCCAGGAGCTGTGGTTGCCACAGTTCTGCCAAGAAAGCTGTGGGGACCCTGCGAGGCCTCATCGCCAGGACACCTGCATCCCTGTGATCCTGTTCCATCTGTTACTGACAGGATATCCAGGGTCTTTTCTCCATTTCTACCCTGTAGGGCTTAGGCTGTGCAATGGCGCATGTTCCCAAGTATGGTGCAAATGCAGCTTGTTTGGGCTCACACCGTAGCCAGTCAGACCCTTTACTCAGGTGACTACAAGCTCAGCCTCCTCCACGTGCCTCCAAGAATTCCCTTCCCTGGTTCATTCAAGTGTTTTTCCAACTCTTTGTCAAGGTGCCCCAGAGCAGGAGAGACACTCCTGCTCTCATTGGCACACATGCTCTTCACCACTGGCTGCTCTTAGCTCTCAAGGGTGTCCTCAGTGACAGAAAAACTGTCTTTCCAGGTGCTATGTTTTGTTTTAGCCTGGGTCCAGGAGGAACTGCTAATGCCCAGAGTCACAAAGACTTTGAGGAATATGGTCTGGAAAGGGTTGTTTTTAGGGGGGCAGTAGATTATTTCTACAGCTTGAGACTTTGGATCTTTTAGAGGTAGCGCTTTCACCCAGGAGCAGGAGCCACCCTGTGGTCTCAGGTTAGGCTGGGCCACGGCCTGTATCTTAGTTTGGAGGCTGCTAGGAAGCAGGCCTAGTTAACCTGCCTCATGTTTATAATCTCTTCATTACAAAGTTTTGCTTTCCGTTTTTGGTGGTGGTTTGGTTCTTCTCAAAGCAAAACTCTAAGAAACTACCTCATGTCATCAATAGATCTCACCATCTAAGTACACACATGTTGTTGGTCAGTATGGGCACACAGGACACCTGTGTAGGTCCTAGCCAAGGCCACATGGCTGGTGTGGAAATGACTTCCTAGGTGACATCTTCTCTGCCCAGGTACCTTCAGGTGGGCCTAGGCTACCTTTATAGGAAAAGCAGTCAACATTTTTCCTTTGGCTAGCTTTCCTAACCACCTTATTTTACCTAGATTCAAATTCCACTCAGAAAGTTAAGACATAGGGCACCTGGGTGGCTTAGTGGGTTAAGCCTCTGCCTTCAGCTCAGGTCATGATCTCAGGATCCTGGAATCGAGGCCCACATCAGGCTCTCTGCTTGGCAGAGAGCCTGGAGCAGAGAGCCTGCTTACTCCTCTCTCTGCCTCCTTGTGATCACTCTCTGTGTCAAATAAATAAAATCTTAAAAAACAAAAAACAAGTTAAGACAAAAATAGGGCACCTGGGTTGCTCAGTTGGTTAAGCATCTGCTTTTGGCTTGGGTCATGATTCCAGGGTCCTGGGATTGAGCCCCATGTCAGGCTCCCTGCTTGGTGGGAGCCTGCTTCTCCCTCTCCTCCCCGTTTGTGCTCTCTCTTGGTATTTCTGTCACTATTTGTTTCTCTCTCTCAAATAAATATATAAATAAAATCTTAAGAAGAAAGTTAAGACAAATAAAGTCAGCAACAGTCTTCTGGTAGTATATTATGGGAGATAACGGCCAAATCCTGTTAGCTCATGAGAAAATTTTAAGTCAGAATTCTAATATACTTAAAAAGATTTGTGTGTCCAAGTATGGAACAAATAAAACTGTCCCTGGGAGAAATAATTCTAAAAGCTAGGTGGTTGGTTTTGGTTTTTTTTAATGCTTTTGTGTTTAAAGAAATACTTTATTTCACTATTTGAACGCCACATGGTTGTGGAATAATGATAGTAAGACCCATTGTAATTAACACCAGCAGTTTGTTGTTTAATTTTTTCAGTGTTCCAAGATTCATTGTTTATACACCACCACACCCAGTGCTCCATGCAATACTTGCCCTCCTTAATACCCACCACCAGGCTCACCCATCCCCCCACCCCCGCCCCTCCAAAGCCCTCAGTTTATCTTAGTTGCTTCCAAAGTCCAGTCTGTGCTTTTCTTTCTTTTTTTTTTTTAATTTTTTTTTTTTTAAAGATTTTATTTATTTATTTGACAGAGAGAAATCACAAGTAGGTGGAGAGGCAGGCAGAGAGAGAGAGGAGGAAGCAGGCTCTCCGCTGAGCAGAGAGCCCGATGTGGGACTCGATCCCAGGACCCTGAGATCATGACCCGAGCCGAAGGCAGCGGCTCAACCCACTGAGCCACCCAGGCGCCCCCCAGTCTGTGCTTTTCAAGCCTTCCTCCACAATAGAGTAACACCCCCCTTGCCCACCCCCCCACCCCCCACTGGCATAGGAGGTTGAAGATGCACTTGCTCAAGTAGAGACATGGCTCAGTGTGGTCTGACTCCCAGAGGTGCTCCAAGTTCACTTCTGGGTTTCCCATCATTTCTGTCACACAGTCTCTGGGAACAGGTCTGGTCACCTGGGTGGGAATGAGATAGTCATTGATGAGAGGGTGGAGGCACAGCTCTTAATGCTCTGAATGATACTGCTGATATCCTCAGAACTATGTTAAGACCCAGAACATTCCACTGTGTTATTGAGCTTGTGCTGGGAGTTACTAATTAACAGTCTCTGATCCAAAAAGAAAGTAACATGAAATTATTTTTATTCATTTTAGGCCGAGGGGGCCCAGGACCTTCCCAGAGAGTGCCAAAATCCGGGCGTTCCAGCTCCTTGGATGGAGACCACCATGACAGCTACCACAGAGATGAACCTTTTGGGGGCCCTCCAGGCAGCGGTACTCCTTCCAGAGGGGGCCGAAGTGGCAGTAACTGGGGTAGAGGGAGTAACATGAACTCTGGCCCACCAAGGCGAGGAACTTCAAGGGGTGGTGGAAGGGGTAGGTAGAAGCTGATTCCCAGGAGGCCTCTCCGGACAGTATTTAAGAACTTCTTGTGGACTTAACCAAGACAAACAAAAGGAAGCCTGCACCATGTAGCCCTGAACTTTTTCTGGGGCAGCTGCATCCCAGGAGCCCCTAGTGAGGTCTTCAAGATGAAGAGACTGCTGCTGGCTACCCAGAGTAGCTGGCTTTGTTCTGTCCTGTCCACCCTCACTGCCCTAACTCCCATTGTTTTGTGAAGATAAAAGCTGGAATCGTTTTTTTTTTTTTAAAGTGTCATGAGACATGGAGCACCTCCACAAATTTAAGTTCATGTCCAATTGGAAATTTGTTTCTATATGTACAGTTTGTCAGAGAAAAAACATTAAGTTGTTTTTGTATGAATACAGAATGTGATTTACGCAAGAATTAACAGAAAACTAGTTGTGGTGTGCTTGCCTTAAGGAAACCCTTTGTTTCCATTGCATCCAATCAGCTGGGGGGGGAGTACAATTATTGCTTCTTTTTGTGTGCACATTTGATGGGTACCTCTGAGCCATCTAAGCTAATTTCATCCCTGTACTTGGTCTTAAATTCTCACCTACCCATTCGGTTATACTTATTTTTGTAACAGAGTGAAATACTTTGAAACTATTAACAGTTTGAAGTAGATTCAAAGCTTTAGTTGCCACCTGCTATGGCAAGTGGGAAATTATACTCTGAAGAAAAAAAATCTGGCTGTCCAAGTGGGTGTTCTCCCTTGGGTGCATCTCCTCCTGGTAATCACATCTTAGACTTGAATTCCCTTGTTTCTGATGAGAGGTAAACCAGAAATTAACTGCATGCACCCTTCTGATTGATTACATCATGTCACAAATTAAGTTGAGAAGGAATGAACCAAGGATCTCCTAAAACAATTCTGCAACACCATCTCTTACACCAGCATTTAAGGACGAGGATAGTTCTAGCTTAAAGCCAGGAAGTTCTCATCCACAACAAATTTAGTTAGTTTTAAATAAATGTAACATTTGGCCCTGTTTGGATTGGAAGCCAAAATTCAGTTTGATAATCCTGTATTTTCTCTACTGACTCTTACTTTGTTAAGAAAGCTTTTATTATTCAAAGGATATTTCTGTGGCCACCCTAACATCTTTAGCACTGGAGACAGGTTTACTTGGCAAATGTGGTGGAAGTCTCACAGTTGCTTAGGACAAGGGATGCTGGCATGGGTGGACAGCATATAAAAACCTCTTAATTAGTTCTCTATTAATGCAAAGCATGGTAAAAGCTAAGTTATTTCTGCAGTGAGAAAATGTCAACCACACACAGCTTTTTAGGGTGTTAAAACCTAGAGACTACAAGTGATTCATTTTTTTTTAAGATTTTATTTATTTATTTGACAGAGATCACAAGTAGGCAGAGAGGCAGGCAGAGGGGGAGGGGGATGGAGGCTCCCCGCTGAGCAGAAAGCCCACTGCGGACCTGAGCTGAAGGCAGAGGCTTAACCCATTGAGCCACCCAGTTACCCACAAGTGAATCATTTTCACTTTGTTTTGAAATTAAAAACATTTATCGGCATGTCAGTATAAACACATGATTAGGAGGCTCAAGAAGGCTTAAAATTTGTGGAATATTCTTTATTTGCCCTCCAACTGGCACAGCTTAAAAAGTTGTAATCAAATTCTGATTAAGGTAAAATGGGATCCAGGGACTGAACCCATATGGACATTAGGCTCCTTTTTCTGAGACTGATGTGTTAAGAAATTTATCATGTTAACATTTTAGGCTTCAACTTTAAAAACAGTACCTCAGCAAGCAGATAACCAGATCACATTTTGAGAAACAATTGCTTTAGGAAAAACCTGAAATTTCTACACTCTAATTTATTAAATATTTAGAATATTTTAAAACATCATTACCAAAATACATACAAGGTATTGTGCTTTGAATTTTACAAATGCTAGATTTTCAGTGTTCGAATTCTTGAGACAATGTTTGGAAAACAATTTAAAAAATATAACAGCATCAACATAAAAATGTACTGAACACTGTAAAATCTTCCAATGTGCAAATTCTAGAGAAATGGAGAACTAGAACAGATATTTAACTGAGGGACAGAAGGAGCAGTCAGTGGCCCAAGTTTTTCCAGTTACAAAAGTCAGTCACTCCCTGAAAACGGTACATTTGCTTTTACTACAAACACCCTCTTGGTTTTCCTCTTGAGGTAGGTAAGTAACCCTGTTTACTGATAACAGGATAGGGCAGTAATTAGAGAATACTGGGTTGGGGGCCTCATGAAGTTGGGGCAGGGCTTAGGACACTGATCAGGATCCAGGAATATAAATAACTGAGTCTGAACAAAGAGGCAATGCTCCATTGCTGCCTGACACACCTGTTTAGGTAACAGTGAACTCCAGCCCCAGAAAATAGTTATTTTCAAATCGTGCAATCCAATGCACAGAAAAAAGTGGTTCTCAACTTTAGCTCAACATGGAATCATCTGGAGAGCTCTAAAAAAATACTGATGCCTGGGTCTGCCCCCACCCTACCACCCACCCCAAAGATTCTGACTGAGCTGATCTGAGGTTTTGCTCTTCAAGTAATTCTGATGTGAACTGAGAACCACTGACACAATTTAAAAATTCTAAATACTCCACTTCCTAGTTAATATATAGATACTAACAAAACATGTCGTTTTTTGGACTCCTCAGAATATCCAGTCCGAACTTTCTGGCAATACATTAGCATATACAGTAAAGTCAGAGACAAGAGACAATGCTGAATTTAAAAGGAACCTAAAAGGAAAAGCATCTTACGGTGCATTGGAATTAGCCGACAAAATGTAAATTATACCTTAAAAAGCAGGTAATAAAACTAGGAATGATAATTAGGCTTTATAGAAATCCATGGTTTCCGTCAAATATTTAACTTTGGATGTAGAATTCTCTCGTCCAGCAGGAGTCCTCAGCCCAAGTTCTGCCCAGGGACCTCTCATAGCACTGAAATGTCCTACTTCTTGGAGAAGACATTTCCCTTTTAGGTCCATTGCTTTTATGGTCTAATACAGAGCCAATCTTTAATTTTGTAAGGCACCATATTTACAATTTCACTAAAAAATGAAAAAAACCGACGTAAGCCGTCTTAACTAAAGTACTTAAATAAAAGCCGGTGGATAAATTTAGTGTTTAATTTGGTACGCTTAAAAATCCACTCAATGAATCAGGAAAAAATTTCTAAGCCAAAGAAAACAAAAGCGTATTGTAGCTAACCAACTACAGTCTACCACTGGATTTTTTTAATCGACAAGGTAAAAAGTCTGAGGAAAGCCAACAAGAGCAGCTAATTAAAACTGAGGAGCCATTCTTTTTTTACTGCGCTCAATCTAAAACTGGGGTTAACGCAAAAGCAATTTACCATAAAATTTTCACAGCATATCCCCAAGTCAACGACAACATCTCGTTTTATAGCACATGCTACCGAGTAAGACGGGAAAACGCTGAAACCGAAGAGCTTCCGAACCGGCTCGAGTCTCAGTTTTAGGACGGCCACTCCAAGACGCTGACAGGTTCGCTGGCACAATAACCGAGCAGCCTTTACCCAGCGCGATCGGGAAACTGGCGGGTGCAGTGCTCGGCTCGGTCCGCGATGCACCCCGGGCGGGCTCCCGGTGGTCTCCCGACGGCACATTCCGGGGCAGGCTTCGCGCTCTCCCCCGACGGCAGGTACCGGGGCAGGGCTCCGCGCCACCTCCGGCGGCGCGGGCCCTGGGGCTCTCACACCGGCAGCGCCTTGGCGAGGTTGGCGCCGGGAGCCAGGCGTCCGAGCGCTACTCGCAGCGCGGTGCCCGCGCCCCAGGGCAGGAGGCCGAACAGCACGGTCAGCAGCGCACCCACCTGCAGGAAGGCGCCCAGCGCCGTGAGCAACGTACTGCGCAGCCCGAGCGCCGCGTACAGCGTGGCGCCCAGCGCCGCCACGTAGAGCAGCGCGGGCCGCGACGGCGTCTCCTCGCCGCGCAGCAGGCGCCCGCACGCTGCGCCGCCCCGCAGCAGCATGCCGCCCACTAGCGCCAGCGCCGAGCCCAGAGACCAGAGCAGCGCGAACTTGCGGGCGCGCAGCAGCAGCACGGGCGCGTAGAGCGCGGCCAGGCCGAAGCAGAGCGCGGCCAGCAGCAGGCACACGCCGCTGGCCGCCAGCCGCTGTGCGCGCGTCACACTCGGCAAGCACGCTGGGCCTGTCGCCACCGTTGGCTCCGCGGGACCCCGCGCCCACGTCCAGCGCAGGCCCGCGCGGCCCAGCCACGCCCCCGCCGGCCCGCCCCCTGCCGGGGGCTCGTCAGTCTTTTCCGCAGCGAGCAGCGGCTCGGCGGCCGTCAGCCCTCCGGCTTTACCCTGCGCCAGGTACTCCTGCAGCTGGCGGTGGAGGTCCGCCATGTTGGCCGGAGCGGCCGCGGGACGCGAGGGCTGGTGCCCACTTCCGGTTTTCCTCGGTTGCTGGCGGAAGCGGCTAGGCCTTCGGCGGGAGGGGTGGGACCTGCGGCCCTTGCGGAAGAGGCGGGGCTGCTTTCCTGCAGACTTGGGGTGGCTCGGTTACCGGCGGTCGGGTTTACGGGTTTACAGTCCCCCTGCATTGACCATCTTGGCGCCTGGCGTTATTCCTGTTGGGCGCTGTTACGGACTGAATTAATTATGTCGGCATTAAAAGTTAGTTGGAGGACGGGGTGCGTGTGGTTATAAAAGGTTACATGAGGGACCCTTGTGGTGGTGATGGGACAGTTCTGTATCTTGAGCTTATGGGTATCAGTATCCGCTTGTGATACAGCCCTGTAATTTTGCAAGATGTCGCCATTGGGGGACTCTCCCTATTCTTAAAACTGTATGCTAATCTGCAGTTCCTCTCAATAAATTTAATCTTTTAAAAAGTTCAAATCTGCAGGACTTAAACGTGGTTTCTTTGGAAAGGCTACCGAAGTTGATGAAGGATTTAACCCCCCTTTCCACAACCAGCTTATCTTCTGTTCCCCCTTTAAGCAGAGGCCTGGCAATATTCTTGACTCCTTCAAGCCCCATGTACAAGACTTGTAGATGCCCATTTTTTACATTTTTGGTTCACCTTTTTGTGCTCCTGACATCTCTGGGTCCAGTGACTTGGGCAGATCACTGATAAGCTTGCCGGATCTCCAATCAATTCCTGATGTGTCCTGATGTGGCTCCCAGGGATCCTGCTCTTACTTAGAGCCTTTTTGAGGTCTCCTCCAGGGCTTCTGTGTCACTTGTTTGGGCCTGGGTAGTTTCTACTCCTGGACATTTAGATGGAGCAGCACCTCCAGCTACTTCTGATGTTCTCACCTTTCCCAATTTGTGAAAATTTACTTGTTTATGTATTTGCCAGCAACTTGAGCACAGGGTCTCTTTCATGTCCCTTTTCCTAGGACCTTAAAGGCGGCTGCAAATGCATGGAGCTGTCAATTCAGTGTTGTAAAGATGCTTGAAAGGCTCTAGATCCTGCCTGAAGCCATTGATTGAAACACCTTTTTTGCTTGACTTTATAAATGCCTCTTGTGAACTTAAATGTGATGGCGCAGGAGTCCTTTTGTAATATGAAGTGCAGTATAAGTAAGTTGCACAGCAGTCTACTGGGAGTCTTTGGCTCCCTTGCTCCAGAAGACCATTCCTTCCTTTGTCCTGGGGATGGGAGGCAGTGCCTATCGCTGCAGGCTGTTTCTAGTAATCCTCTGTCACCTGGCTTTGGAGACACTGACACAGAGAGGCCAGGGTATATTCTTTTGGCTCTTCTCATCACCTTGGTACTGGCTTCCCCATGACAGCATGACCTGGTACCACCCAGTGGGCAGGTGACATTGCTTTGTCCTCTACCCTTGGAAGAAGTAGGTGTTCCTGGCTTTCTGCTGTTGTCATTTCTGGCTTCTCAGCCTTTCTGTTAACTGTGTAACCACTTTCCCCATTAAATTTCCCTGGATACCTTTTTCCCGGTTGAATCCTGACATACAGTGTTCTTTTTCAACATACATTACAGTTATTATCTCACTTGTGGCAACCTGAAGAGGTAAACTGAGGCAAGCTTGAATTACCAGAAATTGAGTTTATTTGGGAATGGCGTAAGAACTACAGTTTGGGAAATGCAAACTATAGCAAGCTATAGGTGACTACCATTGAGGATTTGGGGGGTGGGGAGCTGTATTTATGGTAAGGAGTGCAAAGATGGGGGAATTCAGCCATCGTCCAAATGGTAAGTTTACTGGCCTCTGGATAAAGAGAGATTCTTTTTTTTTTTTTTCCCTTAAAAATTTTAGAGAGAGAGAGTGTGTATGTGCATGAGTTGGGGAAGGGGCAGAGGGAGAGAGAATTCCAAGCAGACTCCATGTAGAGCTCAGAACCTGATGTGTGGCTTCATCCCAGGACCCTGAGGTCATGACCTGAGCTGAAACCAGGAGTTGGACGCTTCACCAACTGAGCCACCCAGGCACCCCAGGAAGAAATTCTTGGTGGATATTCATTGGTCAGGAGATAAATTTCCATCTTCTGTGAATCGAGGATTTAAAGGAAGTCAGCTTTTCAGTTTTTTCTTTTTTTTTTTTTTAAGATTTTATTTATTTGAGAGAGAGCGAGCACAAGCAGGGGGAGCATCAGAGGGGTAGGGTTGAGCAGGGAGCCTGGGACTGGATCCCAGGACCCTGGGATCATGACCTGAGCCAAAGGCAGATGCTTAACCAGCTGAATCACCCAGGCGCCCTTCTTTTTCGTTCTTAAGTTTTGCTGAGAGCACATCCATTTCGTATCCTCTGGTTCCATTTTAGATTGAAATTCTTTTGCACATGTAATAATAGTGATCATCCTGATCACTTACCATGGGCAAAGCCATTAGGGTGGCTACTGTCAAACAAAACACAGACAAGAACGAGTGTTGACCTGGAACTGGAGCAATTGCAGCTATGAGATGTAAAAGTCAGGATTGTTCCGCTCATTGTACAGATGAGGGAAAACAGAAATATGGGGAAGTTAACCTACTTGAGGTCACCCCAAAAGTTGGTGGTAGAGCAAGACAACAGGTTGTGTGATGGAGTTTTAAACATAAGGAGTTCCTCCCTGGAAATAGAATTGTATAAAACCAGAAAACCTGTTCAGGGTTGGTTCCCACACTGATAGGAGGACATAATAAAACCATCTCTAGATACCTGCTCCCCTCTAGCTACTACAGCAGAATTCACTTAAAGAATCTGAAACCCCATGTCTCCACTTAACCCTATTCTTCCTTGAAACCCCTTCATCCCCTTGTGCCCGCAAAATAGTTCGCAACCAGGTCACCAAATATTTCTGTGGCCAAGTACAGTAAAATTTCAGTTCCTAGCCTCCTTAAACTCCCAGCAGGACATGACACAGTTGTGCCCTCCCTCCTGAGAGCATCGCTTCCAGAACAGCACACGGTGCAAGCTGCGGGGCCCCAGCTCTCCTGGGTTTGCTCTACATGGGGTGCCCAGGCCTCCCTGCTCTTTCGTATGTGCCCTGTGTTGTTGCAAGCCATCTTATGCAGGACCTTGGGCAGATCCCTCCCTCACTTCTCTACTGGATATCCAGTAGACATCTTGAAGATGACATATAAAATGAAATTTCTGATTCCCAATTTCTCCTCCAAATCCCCCCAAACCTGTAACTGCTACCTCGCTCTTCCTTCTCGTTTCAGGAAGTCACACACCCTCTCACATCCTACAGCTCTACTTGGGTAGTCCATGTCATGCCTGGGCCACCGCGTCTCCTCCATGACTGACCCTTCCTCTGGTCTGGCCAGCTGGTCAATGCCCCCCTGCCCCAGGACTCTGTCTCAGTACCCCTTTTGGTCCAGGCCTCCTAGCTGTTCATACAACAGCTGGGGGCGCCCTCACTTCCTCTGATGCTTCCCTGCTTTCACAGGAACCATATCCTTTTGTTGCCCCATAACCCCCTCCCACCCGCCACACCCTTCTACCACCTCTCCCATGACTCTCCCCTCCCTCATTCTGGCCCAGATACAGTGGTCTGAGTTGTTTCTGGATATGTCAAAATCATTCCACCTCAGTGCCCTTTTTCCTTGTTCTCAGCCTAGAGCATTCCTCCCCACACCCCATCCCCAAATACTTTACAGCTTACACCCTTTGTTCAGGTCTCAGTTTGAATGTCCCTCTTCAGAATGTCCTCTGACCATCCTAAAACAGTACCTCCTGTCACTCTCTATCCTTGATGCTGACAAACAAATGTATAATTACTTCCTTGGTAGTGTAATGCATCTGAAGAGAATCAAAAATACAAATCCCACACCATCATTCTGAGCACCAGTTTGCAGTAGATTGTTGTGGATTGAGATAGGAAGCAGCAAGAGACTCTGACAAGCACAAGAGATCCCTGGAAATTGTTACTTTGTTTTTAAACCAAATCCTTGTTCTGAAGCCCTAATCTGTGTTCTCTGTGGTGGCAGATAACCTTGCTTCACATGGTCAGAGGCCAGACAGGGACTGACGTCAACCTCTTGGAGGTATCAGACCCAGAAGTACTGGGAAGGGACCTATTGTCCAGTGTTGGTCAGGTGCCTGTCACACATCCAGTAGGTGGGCGGTCTCTCTTTTTTAAAAGATTTTATGTATGTATGTATGTTTGTGAGAGAGAGAGCAGGGGAAGGGGCAGAGGGGGAGGGTAAGGGAGAGGGAGAGAATCCCAAGCAGACTCTGCACTGAGTGGTGGAGCCTGATGACACAGGCCTAGATCTCATGTCTGTGAGACCATGACCCAAGCCAAAACCAACAATCTGATGCTTAACTGCTGAAATTATTGAGCTACCCAGGCAACCCTCGGGGTGTGGGGGAGGGGTCCCTCAATGGCTGCTCTTCCCTTCCCACTGTAGTTGATCTTAGTACAATATCAGGTGGTTCCCAGCTCCCACCACCCAGAGGGGGAAGGGGATAGAGCAAGCCTTTTGCTTTGTTTTATTTTATTTTATTATTTTTTGTGGAGACGTGGGGGATGGAAAGCCCAGCATGGAGCCCATTGAGGGGCTTGATCTCATGACTCCGAGATCATGACCTGAGCCAAAATCAAGAGTCAGGTGCCTGTCTGAGCCATGCAAGTACCTTTTCCTCCAGAACCAGGCAGTTGCAAGTGTTAATCCATGGCTCCTTCTAGGTGTTTTCAAGGTGGCATCTCCCTTCCTTCTCTGTTTTGGCCATCCCTGCTCAGCAAGGTCTTGCTTGACATGGAACTTGATCCCATAACCCTGAGATCATGACCAGAGCTGAAATCAAGGTTGGATGCTCAGCCAACTGGGCCATCTAGGCACCCCTAAAAATTAAATTTCAAATTCCTTATCTGGCATTCTAGGCCTGCCCCTAGGCCCCAGCAGCTCTCACCCTGCCCTGTGGAGCTCTCTTTGGGGCCACTGGGCCCTAGCAACAGAGTGACTCTGCTCTTCTGTGGCTTTGCTAATGTAGGCCCTTCCCTTAGGCTGACCTCCTCCCCCACCTGCACACATCCGCCCTTCTCTTCCCTCCTGAGTTCCCCCTGTTTCGGGGTCACCCCTTCACAGTCCATATAGCACAGTGGTCCCTTGTGCACCAACTGTGACACTTCCAAGGCCTTGAGTTTCCTTTTTCATTTATTAAAAGTAATACTGTCTAGATGCTTATCTTCTCAAGTCTTATTTCTTCACATCCTGCTCCTTGGCCCCCAATACTCTGTCTAGCTTGTGTTGGATTTTCTGGGGACCTTGCGTTGGTTAGACACAAGGCTGTGTGACACAAGAGGTGCGTTGCACATCGTCACTGGGCCATACCACCATCTGCAGGTCACTGTTCAGAGCCGAGGGCCTGGCCCTGCTCACATCCCCCAGGCAGCGGGGCAGGGGACTTGCTGATCCATCCTGGTGACCCGCAGCTGGGGGCAGCAGAGCCTCTAGGGGCATAGACCTCATGCTGTAATTGTGGAAATGCTCCAGACCTGTGCTGTCCAGTTCAGAGCTGCTGAAACACCACGTGTAGCTCTGAGTGCCTGGAAATCTGCTGGTGAGACTGGGAAACTGAATTTTTAATCTTAATTCATTATTCATAATATGTTATGATTTACACATATTTTTGTGGTAATACATAAAATATAGTATTACTTCATAATATACTTTAATTTCTATCTCCTTACATAAATATGATCATACTATATTTATAGTAGCTGCAAGTGGCCGACAGCTGCTGTTTTGGATGGGGCAGCTTGGGCGTGCTGGAAACACTTGGGGGCATTTTGGTTGTCATGACCTGGTAAGGCTACAGACATTGGTGGGTATTGGGGAAAGGCTGAATGTCTGGCTTGCGGCTTGCTCCCCCCACAAGGGGGCTCTAGCTGAGCATCCCATCTGAGGGTGCTGTGCACTTAGCTCTGCAGACGCTGCTGCCTGCCCCCAGCGCAGGGGCTGTTTTAATAGGGACCTTGCCTTTGGTTTGTCTCCTTAAGCTTCTTCGGGGAAGCCAAGGAAATAGGCCATCTCACACAGGCATTCCCTTGGTCAGGGCATAACTGAAGGACCTCACATGGGATTTCTCACTGTTGAGCAAGGCCTTGTGGTGTTTGGCCTCCTTAACCTAAGGGTGTCTGCGCTGTTGCCTGTGGGGTCGGGGCGGGGGTGGGGGTTGCCTGGGGCACTGACACCCTTGTGGGGGGACCTGGGAGCAGTGAGGTGGGCACTGGCTGAGTGGAAACACACAAGCTAAACTGGGGAGGCCTTTCTATTGGCCAGACAGTGAACATAGCAGATCTTATGTATTGAACTTGCTGTTTTTAGAAGTATACATTGTCTGGATGCCTGGATGGCTCAGTCGATTAAGTGTCTGCCTTCAGCTTAGGGTCTTGGGATCCAGTCCTGGGATCAAATCCCATGTCAGGCTCCTTGCTCAGTGCGGAGCCTGCATCTGTCTCTCTCTCTCTCTCTCTCTCTCTGACAAATAAGTAAATTAAAAAAAAAAAGTATACATTGTCTTCTTATTTGGCAATATTATTATTTTTTTCAGAAACTTATACATTTTACATTTTTTATATACAACAAATCTGTCCAGCAGAAAATTCATCAGTTCATCTACAAAATGGTTTATGACACTGTCCATCTCTCTAAAACCTCAGCAACACAAGGTAGTATCATTCTATTAAGTTTTGACAGTCTGATACTCAGTCAAAAAATATTTACCGAGGCGCGCCTGGGTGACTCAGTGGGTTAAAGCCCCTGCCTTCGGCTCAGGTCATGATCCCAGGGTCTGGGATTGAGCCCCACATGGGGCTCTCTGTTCAGTGGGGAGCCTGCTTCCCCCCCTCCACTGCCTGCCTCTCTGCTTACTTGTGATCTCTGTCTGTCAAATAAATATGTTTTTAAAAATGTCAAATAAAAATTTTTTAAAAAAATTTACTGAGAGTCTACTGTAGTGCAGTGTCAGTCTAAGTTCTGAGAATTATCAGTCATCATAATCTCTGCCTTCAAGGAATTTACATTCTAGTAGAGAGAAGCTCATAATAAACAAATAGAAACTAGAAAATTTATAATATGTTAAATAATACATATAGTATATTGGAAGTTGGTTTCACTATGAAGAAAAATGAAATGAAATAGACAGTAGGGAGTGCGGTCTTAGTGGTGGGACTTTTCCGTAAAAATGATATCCCAGGGACGCCTGGGCGGCTCAGTTGGTTAAGCAGCTGCCTCCGGCTCAGGTCATGATCCCAGCGTCCTGGGATTGAGTCCCACATCGGGCTCCTTGCTTGGCGGAAAGCCTGCTTCTCCCTCTGCCTCTGCTGCTACTCTGCCTGCCTGTGCTCGCTTGCTCTCTCTCTCTCTCTCTGGCAAATAAATAAATAAAATCTTTTAAAAAAAATGGTATC
This sequence comes from Neogale vison, assembly GCF_020171115.1. Taxonomy (NCBI): domain Eukaryota; kingdom Metazoa; phylum Chordata; class Mammalia; order Carnivora; family Mustelidae; genus Neogale; species Neogale vison. The sequence continues at coordinate 112,300,197 of NC_058093.1, read as the reverse complement.
TCACACACTTCTTTTTTTTCCCTAGTGATTTATTTATTTTATAGAGAGAAGAGAGAGTGCATGAGCTGGGGGAGGGGCAGAAGGAGAGAGGGGAACCAAATTCCCCGCTGAGCATGGGGCCTGATCCAGGACTTGATTCCAGGATCTTGAGATCATGACCTGAGCAGAAATCAAGAGTTGGATGCTTAACCCACTGAGCCACCCCGACACCCTCCCCCCGCACACTTATTTATATACATTCCTTTTATTGCTTATTAGGTCTATATTCCCTATGTTGTACTTTTCATCTCCACAACTTCGTTATTTTATAACTTGAAAGTTTATACCTTTTAATCCCCTTTATCTATTTCATCAGTTCTCTCATCCACCTCCCGTCTGGCAACCATCAGTTTGTTCTCTGTATTTTAAGAGTGTGTGTGTTGGTTGGTTTTCTTTTCTAGATTACATATACAAGTGAAATCATATATTTGTCTTTCTCTGATTTATTTTACTTACCATAATACCCTCTGGGTCCATCCATGTGTTGCAAAAGGCAAGATTTCATTCTTTTGATGTCTGAGTAATGTTCCATTGTCTATATACCACATCTTTTTTTTTTTAAAGATTTTATTTATTTATTTGTCAGAGAGAGAGATCACAAGCAGGCAGAGAGGCAGGCAGAGGCAGAGAGAGAAGTAGGCTCCCCACTGAGCAAGGAGCCTGATGCAGGACTCCATCCAAGACCCTGGGATCATGACCTGGGCTGAAGGCAGCAGCTTAACCAACTGAGCCACCCAGGCGTCCCTATATATTACATCTTCTTTATCCATTCATCTGTTGGTAGACACTTGGGTTGCTTCCATATTCTGGCTATTGTACATGATCCTGAAGTAAACATAGGGGTGCATATTGCTTTTCAAGTTAGTGTTTTTGTTTTCTTTGGATAAATACTTGTTAGTGGCATTACTGGATCACATGGTATTTCTATTCTTAATTTTTTGAGGAACCTCCATACTGTTTTCCACAGCAGCTGCAACTCTACATTCCTAACAACAGTGCGCAAAAGTTCCCTTTTTCCACATCCTTGCCAACATTTGTTATTTCCTGGGTTTGTTTGTTTGTTTGTTTTAATATTAGCCATTCTGGCAGGTGTGAGGTAGTATCTCATTGTGGTTTCCCGGCTGCTTAGAGACATTGTGCATCTCTTTATGTGTCTGTTGGCCAGCTGTGTGTCGTCTTTGGAATATGGCTATTCAGGTCCTCTGCCTATTTTTTTTTAAAGATTTATTTAAGAGAGAGTGAACAGTGGGAACAGGAGAGGAAGAAAGAGAAAGAGTCTCAAGCAGATTCTGTGCTGAGTGGGGAACCGATGTGGAGCTTGATCTCAGGACCCTAAGACCAGACCCGAACAGAGATCAAGAGTCAGACGCTTAACTGACTGCACCACCCAGGTGCCCCCTCTGCTTCTTTTTAAATGAGATTGTTTGTGTTTATGGTGTTGAGTCATATAAATTCTTTATATATTAAATATTTTGGATATTAGCCACTCACCAACGTATGATTTGCAAATGCCTTCTCCCATTCAGTAGTTTTGCCTTTTCATTTTGTTCGTGGTTTCCTTCACTGTGCAAAAGCTTTTTATTTTGTTGTAGTTTGAATAGTTTATTTTTTCTTTTATTTCCCTTGCTTGAGGACACATATCCATAAATATGTTGCTAAGGTTGATGTCCAAGAGATTACTGCCTATGTTTTCTTCTAGGAGTTTTATGGTCTCACATTTCAGTCTTTTTTTTTTTTTTAGATCACATTTCAGTCTTTAATCCAGTTTGGGTTTACTTTTGTGCATGGTGTAGGGAAATGGTCTGGGTTCATTTTTTTGCTTGTAGCTGTCCAGTTTTCCCAACACCATTTATTGAAAAGACTGACATCACCCCATTGTATATTCTTGCCTCCTTTGTTATAGAGTAATTGACCATATAAACATGGGTTTATTTCTGGACACTGTTTGGTTCCATTGATTTATGTGTGTGTATTTTTGTGCCAGTACCATGCTTGTTTGATTATTGTAACTTTGTAGTATCTCTTGAAGTCTGGGATTGTGATACCTCTAGTTTTATCTTTCTCAAGATTGCTTTCACTATTTGGGGTCTTTTGTGGTTCCATATCAATTTTAGGATTTTTTGTTCTATTTCTGTTAAAAATGCTATTGATATTTTGGTAGGGATTACACTGGATCTGTAGATTGCTTTGGGCAGTATGGACATTTTAACAACATTTGTTCTTCCAGTCCATGAACATGGAATGTCTTTCCATTTATTTATGTCATCTTCAATTTCTTTCATCGATGTCTTACAAATTTTCAAAGGAGAGGTCTTTCACATTCTTGGTTAAATTTATTCCTGGTGTGGGGAGGTGCCTGGGTGGCTCAGTGGGTTAAGCCTCTGCTTCGGCTCAGGTCATGATCCCAGGGTCCTGCTATTGAGCCCCAAGTCGGGCTCTCTGCTTGGTGGGGGGCCTGCTTCTCTCTTTCCCTCTGTTTGCCACTCTTCCTGCTTGTGCGCTCTCTCTGTCTTTCAAATAAATAAATAAATAAAATCTTAAAAAAAATTATTCCCTCGTGCTCGCTTCGGCAGCACATATACTAAAAAAAAATTATTCCCAGGTATTTTATTTATTTTTTTAGGTGTTTTATTCTTTTGGGTACAATTGTAAATGTGATTGTTTTCTTAATTTCTCTTTCTGCTACTTCATTATGAGTGTATAGAAATGCAATAGATTTCTATATATATTACTTTTGTATCCTGCAACCTTATTGAATTCATTTGTCAGTTCTAATAGTTTTTTTTTGGTGGAGTCTTTAGAGTTTTCTATATACAGTATCATGTTATCTACAAATAGTGATAGTTTTGGTTCCTTCTTGCCAATTTTGATGCCTTTGATATGTTTTTCTTCTCTGATCACTGCAACTAGGTCTACATCTACTTTTTTTTAAAATCTCAAACTGTTACTATTTTAGCATTTAACATTTTATTCTAAGGTAAATAAAATTTATTTATATTAATTTTTATTTATTTATTTTAAAGATTTATTTATTTATTTATTTGACAGAGATCACAAGTAGGCAGAGAGGCAGACAGAGAGAGGAGGAAGCAGGTTCCCTGCTGAGCAGAGAGCCCAATTCGGGGCTCAATCCCAGGACCCTGAGATCATGACCTGAGCCGAAGGCAGAGGCTTTAACCCACTGAGCCATCCAGGTGCCCCTCTTATTTTTAATATATATATGTTTGTTTTTAAAGATTTTATTTATTTGATAGAGAGCGCATGCACCCATGCGAGTGCACAAGTTGGGGAGTGGCAGAGAGAGAGGGAGAAGTGGGACTCCATCCCAGGATCCTCAAATCATGACCTGAGCCCAAGGCAGATGTTCAACCAACTGAGCCACCCAGGCACCTATGTTTTTTAATATTTTAAGATGGATTTTCGGCTTAAAAATAGATTAGAAGACTTGCTTCCTCAACCCACAGTTATACCATCTACATTTAAAGAGGCTGAAAAAGAGGAAACTGACATGTCACAGAGTTTTTGGACTCGTGAAAGTGAGGGATTGCTCCATAGAACTGGGCAAAACTATAACTTAGCAATGAAAATATGACAAGAGTGGAAGATATGAAACTGACCTAGATACATACCACACTGAACTTGATCTGTGCCCTGTGCTCCCGGAAAGCAGTGACAGTTGAGAAATTCCCCTGACTTCATGTTCTGGTAAGAGACCACGCTATCTTCACATACTCTGAGATAGGGCTCACCTCCACCTTCATCCCTCATGACCCTTTGTCTGCCTGCCTGTATAAAATGCCAGACTCCTTCCTTTTTGAGATATTCTTCATTAATGAGCATTCTCCCTACTGCAATATTCTGTGTAACACCATTTCCTTAATTGTTGGTGCATTTTATCTTTTTTTTTTTTTTTAGATTTGTATTTATTTGTTGGAGAGAGAGCATAAGCAGGGAAGCTGCAAGCAGAGGCAGAGGGAGAAGCAGGCTCCCCGCTGAACAAGGAGCTCATTGTGGGACTCCATCCCAGGATGCTGGGATCATGACCTGAGCTGAAGGCAGACACTTAACCAAGTGAGCCACTCAGATGTCCCTTGTGCATTTTATCTTTGATAGTTTTGATGCTGTGACTTGTATAGGAGCAAAGCTTGTGGTGGGATCCCTAATTACCTCACCCATGTGATGAGCCTCTCTGTTCCTGGCTGGTGATCTGAAATCAATGCTATGTCCGACTTCTGATCCTGCGCCCTGAAGTTGTATAACTCAATAGCATGGTAAGGATTCCGTTTTGATTCTTTTTGAGTGCTCACTTGATTTCTGGAGCTGGCTTCTTTTGGTTTCATGGTCTGACCATTTATGTTATAGAGATGTTATCTTTGTTGTGTAAAAGATGACTGAATCTTGTTTGTTACTGTTTTCTGTTTGTCTGCTTTGAGCTGAAATCAGTTAAGGATTCAAAGCCACTGGGAAGAGAACAGTTCTTGACATGGAGCAGTAAATTCCATAACCTGTATTTACTGTTGACCAGGGCTGAAATGTTATTTAATTTATTTATTTTTAAAGATTTTATTTATTTGGCAGAGAGAGACAGCAAGAGAAGGAACACAAGCAAGGGGAGTGGGAGTGGGAGAAGCAGCTAAGCAGGGAGCCTGACACGGGGCTCGATCCTAGGACCCTGAGATCATGACCTGAGCTGAAGGCAGATGTTTAACCAACTGAGCCACCCGGGTGCCCCCAGGGCTGAAATTTTAGAAATGGAGCTATGAGAAATCTGTCTGTGTCTGTCTGCCTATTGATATATGTCTCTGCAATTCAGAAAGGCCTTTACTTCTCACTGTGTGAATGTGTGATATTTTTCTATCTCTGGATGGTATTGCCAATTGAGATTATAAAATCACCTAAATTAAAGGAGCTCTGTTCTGATTGGTTTAGATATTGACAGGCACCTTATATGAATGGAATATTGTTAAAGATTCCAAGAAATTAAGGAAACTGAATTCTTAGTACTTTAAAACAGCAAAAAGTGAGAAAAAAATTATAGAAATTAACTCAGAAATATTTTAAGAACAAGTTCACACTATTTATGCAAATGAGACTAATATTTTCAAACTAATTTAGTATTTTTGGTTTAATAAAGACATTTGTGTCTTCTCTGAGCATTAAGTGTTATACAAGCTTATATTTTTATCTATTTGGCTATATTCTTCCAAAGTTTATGCATATTTGGTGATCAAATAAGCTAGCATTATTTATACTACCTGTTTAAGATTATGAGACATATATATTTGTATTTAACCAAGTCATATTATCATTCTGACAAACTTGATTTTAGCAGTAATTATGTTTCCTGGTCGGTCCACTTGAAGATAATTGCTGAGATGTTTGTGTAATTTAAACCCCTGGAATTATACTACACTGGGTTAATTAATGGCCATTCACTAGATAGAACCTGGATCATTTCCCAAGTCAGAGAATGCTGAATCATTGGCTACTGAGCATAATTTAAAATTTACATTCTTTTGGTTCTTACTTGTATTTGCTCCAGAGGGCTGTGTCTGTGGGCCTGTAACAAACATGCTCATTTTGGTGGCTTTGAGAAGTGTGTAAGGGACGGGTGAGGCTGGACAGAGCTGCACTGCCTGTGTTTGTGAGTTCTGCTAGTCTGTCTGTGGCAAAGTGCTGGTGTGTAACAGTGCAGTGATCCCCCCTCGACTATCTCTGCGAATCGGAAGTTAGCCACTTTGGTTAAAATGACCACTAGTATGTGGTTTTCATTACACATGAGAGAAAGAGTTTTGGAGAAACACAACTGACTGTGAATTTCTGTTTCTCAAGGAGAACAGTAGTTTTGTCCCAAAGAAGAGGTGTGGTTCCCTTTCTTCACTCTTCAGGTTACTGAGGACCCCAAAAGCTTTCTCTGAGGTTCTAACTATTGATATTTACTATATTGGCAATTTAAACCAAGAAAACCTTTAAGTGCTTACTTACTGATTCATCTGGCAATGGCAACCACGAACACACTTCATGTTAAGAACGTCTCAGAAGGGGCACCTGGGTGGCTCAGTGGGTTAAGCTTCTGCTTTTGGCTTGAGTCATGATTTCAGGGTCCTGAGATCCAGCCCTACATCGGGCTCTCTGCTCGGTGGGGAACCTGCTTTCCTTCCTCTCTCTCTACCTGCCTCTCTGCCTACTTGTGATCTCTGTCTGTCAAATAAATAAATAAAGTCTTTAAAAAACAACAACAACAACAAACCAAAAACATCTCAGTAATACCATGAGATTAATTCTGACCACATGGACCCACTGTGGTCTGGTCTGTGTCCCCCCAACCCCCAACATTCTTACACTGAAATCCTAAAATCCTTCAAAAATGGTCAGGACATTAGGATGTAGGGCTTTGGGAGGTGCTTAAGTCATGAATGGGGTTAGTGCTCTTATAAGAGACTCCAGTTTTTTATTCTCTTTTAAAATTTATTTATTTCTTAGAAAGAGAGAGAGAGCAGGGGAAGGGGTAGAGGGAGAGGGAGAGAATCCTCAGGGAGACTCCCCACTGAGTGTGGCGCCTGACGCTGGGCTCCATCCCAGGGCCCTGAGATCATGACCTGAGCTGAAACCAAGAGCCGGACCCTGGACTAACAAGCCACCCAGGTGCCCCTTCCTTCCTTTCTTAAACTTAGAGTATTATATATTAGTTTCAGGTGTCCCATATGTGATTCAACAATTCTGTATATTACAGTGCTGATCATGGTATGTGTACTCTTAGTCCCCTTCCCCTGTTTTACACATCCCTCCCATCATATTCACATATATACATATGTAGTTGAGGACTGAAAAGACACTAAAATAAAAGTTTCCTCTTAGTGTCATGACTTTAAAAAATAAACAAAATAAAATAGGCTCCGGGGAGATTCCTAGCCACTGGCACCCTGTGAGGATAGGAGAATTCTGACCCAGTGGGGGTCCCCCACCATACTGTGCTGGCACCCTGATCTCAGACTTCCCGTCTCCAGAACTGTGAAAAATAGATGTCTGTTGCTTATAAGTCACTCAGCCCATGGGATTTTGTTATAGCACCCTGAACAGATAGCCTGAGGTTCGTCTAAAACATCTGTTTGTCCCAGAATATAGAAGAATGAAATGAAAGGCAAAATTTGGAAATGAATTGTACCTATTTTTATAATACTCAAGTTTGAAAAATTAAAATCTTAACAAAGTTTTTTCACTCTGATGGGCTTGTTGCCTTGGTTTACTGCTGATGCCCTCACCTATAAGATACAAGATTACTTATTCTGCTATTTAATGTACCTAGGCAACAAAAAGGATTTATCTCACCAGGATAGCCTTCTCTGGTTTATATTGATTAATATATCTTTGATTATTTAGGAAAAAAAAGTTTCTCATTTGGGAATGTGGGCCAAGGTTCTCTGCAATCATATTATCTTTTTTTTTTTTTAAGATTTTATTTATTTATTTGACAGAGAGAGAGATCACAAGTAGGCAGAGAGGCAGGCAGAGAGAGACAGAGAGAGAGAGAGGAGGGTAAGCAGGCTCCCTGCTGAGCAGAGAGCCCGATGCGGGGTTCGATCCCAGGACTGTGGGCTCATGACCTGAGCCGAAGGCAGAGGCTTAACCCACTGAGCCACCCAGGTGCCCCTGCAATCATATTATCTTGAAGGTTTATTTCTAAAAATGCTTTAATGTTTTATCATCACTTTAAAATGAATAGCAAAATATTGTTTCTCAGGCACCCCATGATTTGATTCCTATCTTAAGTATTTAGATCTGGTAACTCTGATTTTTGCCTTCCCAAGATTGAATCCTAAGGATAAAAATAAATAAGATAAAATTTCCAAGAGCTAACCTGGAATGTTCTGTCTGAGAATGTTGCTCCATCAGGGTATCTTCTGTGCCTGAACTTGTCTTTGAATTTTCCAGAGGATACCTAGAAAACCACAAAACATTTGTTCTTTGAAAATAGGGTTAATTATGTATAGAATTATTTTGTCTGTATAATGAGCTCATTTCTCTTTTCTTTTAAGTTATCTGCTACTTGAAACAATTTAGTAGACTATGATTTTACAAACAGAAATCTTCCATTTATAAATGACATCCTTTTATTTTCCTACCTAACCCCTCCAGATTCAGAACTCTTACTGAGCACTCTAATTTTCTTAGCAATGTAAGTTATTGTCATAAAGTCAGTAAGAATCTGTCCTCATTAACAGGATGTAATTGGAAATAGCGGCTATGGATCCGAAGTGTTGTCTGGAATGCCATATTTGAAAACGATGAGCATCTAATCAGACATGACAAGACACTTTTAAGAAGCTAAGGTTGACATCGTGGAGCCAGTGCTGACAAAACTCTGGAACACTGGTCTGGTTCCCGGCTTACAGGTCTCCTGGCTTTGCAGGTGAGTAGGGAAGGTCACCTCTTGGCAGGCCCAAGAGCTTTAGGATATTTTGCAAGCCTTGAAAAGAGAAGATTCCTCCAAGTCTGTAGGTACTGTAGATGAAATCTGGTGGCAGGTTCTTTTCTTGGTTTCTTAGCTCCTAGAAGCTCTTTTTTTTTTTTTTTTTAAGATTTTATTCATTTATTTGACAGAGATCACAAGTAGGCAGAGAGGCAGACAGAGAGAAAGGGGGAAGCAGGCTCACCACTGAGCAGAGAGCCCGATGTGGGGCTCGATCCCAGGACCCTGGGATCATGACCTGAGCCGAAGGCAGAGGCTTTAACCCACTGAGCCACCCAGGCGCCCCACTTCTAGAAGCTTTTATTTTATTTTAAAATTTTTATTCTTTTTTTTTTTTTTAAGTAGGTGCCCCATCCAGCATGGAGCCCACGTAGGGCTTGAACTCATGACTCAGTTCAAGACCTGAGCTGAGATCAAGAGTCGGTCACTTAACTGACTGAAACACCCAGGCAATCTCTTTATTTTTATTTTTTTTTAAATATTTTATTTACTTATTTGAGAGATAGTGACAGAGTTATTGAGAGAGAGCACAAGTAAGGGGGAGAGGGAGAAGCAGGGAACCCAAAATGGGGCTCAATCCCAGGACCCTGGGATCATGACTGAGCTGAAGGCCCACACTTAACCAACTGTGCCACCCAGGCTTCCACCTCTATTTTTATTCTTTTTTTTGTTTTTTTTTTTAAAGTTTATTTAAACAAGACACTTGGGGCACCTGGGTGGCTCAGTGGTTAAGCCTCTGCCTTTGGCTCAGGGTCCTGGGATTGAGCCCCACATCGGGCTCTCTGCTCAGTGGGGAGCCTGCTTCCTCCTCTCTCTCTGCCTGCTTCTCTGCCTACTTGTGATCTCACTCTCTGTCAAATAAATAAATAAAATCTTTAAAAAAAAAAAATGGATGTCATTTAACCAGTTATGGTTAACTCTGTCTTGTCTGGTAGACATTGAGTTGACTTCCCAGACAGGGTAGAAGAATCGATTTTGATACCTACTTGCACTTTGGCCTGGATCCTGCTACCTATCCCAAATTGTCAGTCCTTACTAAATTTTTAATTCCTCCAGTTTCCATCAATATGTGACCCCAACTCCCCGATGAATGTTTCCAGTTTCTCTCTCTCCCACCTGACTTGGGATCACCAAGAGCAAAGCTTGACACCCAGATCTGTTTTGGGTTTATAGGTCATCTGGCCATTTCCCAAGGCTCCGGAGAACCCCTGTGAGCTGAAGTCTGGTGGCTTGTTATAAACCTGGAAGGACTCCCCACTACAGCAGACCCTTTGTGAGCTATATTTGCCTGGACAAGTGGGCAGAAGGCTTGGGTCACACATGCCTGCTTTGGGTGGCAACCAAGGCTAGGAGCAACATCACTAGGAGCATTGAGATGTAGTGTGGGAGTTCTCAGAAACTCAGTAAGCAGTGCTGCTGCATAACTGAAAGATTTCCCTCCACCAGCTTCTTGGAGTTTATTGGATTGGATGTTTTTAGGGTTCAACTCTTGGTATGTTACTTACAAAAAGCTTTTATATTAATATTTCCCTTTCCTATTTAGGCATCCCTCTTTTAAGATGTCTGATCTCCAGAATCCTGCCACCAGACCTTTGCTACCACCTTCCAAGAGATGGTTCAACTGGTTTTATAAGAACCACACCAACAAGGATCCATGGGATACAAGTTTTCTTTTTCATTATCTTTTTTTTAATTGGAGTATAATTGGCAAATGATATAATATTAGTTCCATTTTTCAAAATATTTATTTATTTATTTGAGAGAGAGAGAGAGAGAGAGAGAGAGAGAGAGACAGTGAGTGCGCAAGCCTGGGCAGGGGCAGAGGGAGTCTCCAGCAGACTGTCTGCTGAGTGTGGAGCCTGACAGGGCGCTCTGTCTCATGACCCATGAGATCACAACCTGAGCTGAAACCAAGAGTCGGATGCTTAACTGACTCTACCACCCAGGCGCCCCTGTTGCATTATCACTTTAAGACTATTAGTCCAGAATTTAAAGAAAAAGGAATTGAATGATTTAAATAATTTAAGAATTTAAATAATTTGAAAGACAAAATTTGTTTCTCAGTGCTTTAATATTAGATATGAAAAAACTGTTAGACCATCTGTAAAGGGTAAGTTATCAGCAACCTTAATGAAAGAGGTGCATCTAATGGCTGAGGAATCAGTAAAACTTATGCATTTGACACTGCTAGATGAAAAGTCAGTAAAAGGTATCACAGAGGTGGCTCTATTTCTGGAATATTGGAGTAAAAGGCAAGGTGGATTCAATCCACAACAAAACAACCATTTAATGGGAGAAAATTATTAAAAACAATAATTTAAAGTCCTGGAAATTATACTAAGTGCATATAGCAAGCGGGGAAACAGTTATTCAGGAAAATCTCTAAATATCAATAAGAAATCTGTAGCAACTGAGTCATAGCCTATTCTTCCCCTGCCAGTTCCAGCTTATAGAAACAGTATTCCAGGTACTCTATTTGGGACACCCAAGAAAAGGAGAGCTTCCCTTTTCCAGACTTGACCTGTAGAGTAGAAGTTCTACTGCAGGTAGAAGTTCTACTACAGCTGAGTGAGCCTGGGACCTCAGTCCCTACCTTGCTGGATTGTAGGGGGAGGCTCTACAGCAGGAGGGGCAAGCCAAGAAGACAGGAACACCATCACCCTAGAGATCGCTTTTATAGAAGTGTTATTCTGAGATAAGTGGTTTGCTGTCCACATGTCTAGATCCTGTGCAGGGTACAGAGAGTCTCTCCAAGGGAGAGTCAGGCTATAAGGATTAAGAACTCCCAGCTCTTGGAGAAAGAACAAGAAAGAAACCCTAAGCCCAGCAGGAGAAGAGAAATCATAAAGATCAGAGCAGAAATCAATGAAATAGAAACCAAAAAAACAATAGAACAAATCAACGAAACTAGGAGCTGGTTCTTTGAAAGAATTAATAAAATTGATAAACCCCTGGCCAGACTTATCAAAAAGAAAAGAGAAAGGACCCAAATAAATAAAATCATGAATGAAAGAGGAGAGATCACAACTAACACCAAAGAAATACAAACTATTATAAGAACATACTATGAGCAACTCTACACCAACAAATTTGACAATCTGGAAGAAATGGATGCATTCCTAGAAACATATAAACTACCAAAATTGAACCAGGAAGAAATAGAAAGCCTGAACAGACCCATAACCAGTAAGGAGATTGAAACAGTCATTAAAAATCTCCAAACAAACAAAAGCCCAGGGCCAGACGGCTTCCCCGGTGAATTCTACCAAACATTTAAAGAAGAACTAATTCCTATTATCCTGAAACTGTTCCAAAAAATAGAAATGGAAGGAAAACTTCCAAACTCATTTTATGAGGCCAACATCACCTTGATCCCAAAACCAGACAAGGATCCCATCAAAAAAGAGAGCTATAGACCAATATCCTTGATGAACACAGATGCGAAAATTCTCACCAAAATACTAGCCAATAGGATTCAACAGTACATTAAAAGGATTATTCACCACGACCAAGTGGGATTTATCCCAGGGCTGCAAGGTTGGTTCAACATCCGCAAATCAATCAATGTGATACAACACATCAATAAAAGAAAGAACAAGAACCATATGATACTCTCAATAGATGCTGAAAAAGCATTTGACAAAGTACAGCATCCCTTCCTGATCAAAACCCTTCAAAGTGTAGGGATAGAGGGCACATACCTCAATATCATCAAAGCCATCTATGAAAAACCCACCGCAAATATCATTCTCAATGGAGAAAAACTGAAAGCTTTTCCACTAAGGTCAGGAACACGGCAGGGATGTCCATTATCATCACTGCTATTCAACATAGTACTAGAAGTCCTAGCCTCAGCAATCAGACAACAAAAGGAAATTAAAGGCATCCAAATCGGCAAAGAAGAAGTCAAATTATCACTCTTCACAGATGATATGATACTCTATGTGGAAAACCCGAAAGACTCCACTCCAAAACTGCTAGAACTTGTACAGGAATTCAGTAAAGTGTCAGGATATAAGATCAATGCACAGAAATCAGTTGCATTTCTCTACACTAACAACAAGACAGAAGAAAGAGAAATTAAGGAGTCAATCCCATTTGCAATTGCACCCCAAACCATAAGATACCTAGGAATAAACCTAACCAAAGAGGCACAGAATCTATACTCAGAAAACTATAAAGTACTCATGAAAGAAATTGAGGAAGACACAAAGAAATGGAAAAATGTTCCATGCTCCTGGATTGGAAGAATAAATATCGTGAAAATGTCTATGCTACCTAAAGCAATCTACACATTTAATGCAATTCCTATCAAAGTACCATCCATCTTTTTCAAAGAAATGGAACAAATAATTTAAAAATTTATATGGAACCAGAAAAGACCTCGAATAGCCAAAGGGATATTGACAAAGAAAGCCAAAGTTGGTGGCATCACAATTCCGGACTTCAAGCTCTATTACAAAGCTGACATCATCAAGACAGCATGGTACTGGCACAAAAACAGACATATAGATCAATGGAACAGAATAGAGAGCCCAGAAATAGACCCTCAACTCTATGGTCAACTAATCTTTGACAAAGCAGGAAAGAATGTCCAATGGAATAAAGACAGCCTCTTCAATAAATGGTGTTGGAAAAATTGGACAGCCACGTGCAGAAAAATGAAACTGGACCATTTCCTTACACCACACACAAAAATAAACTCAAAATGGATTAAGGACCTCAATGTGAGAAAGGAATCCATCAAAATCCTTGAGGAGAACACAGGCAGCAACCTCTTCGACCTCAGCCGCAGCAACATCTTCCTAGGAACATCGCCAAAAGCAAGGGAAGCAAAGGCAAAAATGAACTGTTGGGATTTCATCAAGATCAAAAGCTTTTGCACAGCAAAGGAAACAGTTAACAAAATCAAAAGACAATTGACAGAATGGGAGAAGATATTTGCAAACGACATATCAGATAAAGGACTAGTGTCCAAAATCTATAAAGAACTTAACAAACTCAACACCCAAAGAACAAATAATCCAATCAAGAAATGGGCAGAGGACATGAACAGACATTTCTGCAAAGAAGACATCCAGATGGCCAACAGACACATGAAAAAGTGCTCCATATCACTCGGCATCAGGGAAATACAAATCAAAACCACAATGAGATATCACCTCACACCAGTCAGAATGGCTAAAATCAACAAGTCAGGAAATGATAGATGCTAGCGAGGATGCGGAGAAGGGGGAACCCTCCTACACTGTTGGTGGGAATGCAAACTGGTGCAACCACTCTGGAAAACAGCATGGAGGTTCCTCAAAATGTTGAAAATAGAACTGCCCTATGACCCAGCAATTGCACTACTGGGTATTTACCCTAAAGATACAAACGTAGTGATCCGAAGGGGCACGTGCACCCGAATGTTTATAGCAGCAATGTCCACGATAGCCAAACTATGGAAAGAACCTAGATGTCCATCAACAGATGAATGGATAAAGAAGATGTGGTATATATACACAATGGAATATTATGCTGCCATCAAAAGAAACGAAATCTTGCCATTTGCGACAACATGGATGGAACTAGAGCGTATCATGCTTAGCGAAATAAGTCAAGCGGAGAAAGACAACTATCATATGATCTCCCTGATATGAGGAAGTAGTGATGCAACATGGGGGCTTAAGTGGGTAGGAGAAGAATCCATGAAACAGATGGGATAGGGAGGGAGACAAACCATAAGTGACTCTTAATCTCACGAAACAAACTGGGTTGCTGGGGGGAGGGGGGTTGGGAGAAGGGGGGTAGGGATATGGACATTGGGGAGGGTATGTGCTTTTGGGTAAATTGGAAGGGGTGGTGAACCATGAGAGACTATGGACTCTGAAAAACAATCTGAGGGGAGTGAAGTGGCGGGGGGGTGGGAGGTTGGGGTACCAGGTGGTGGGTATTATAGAGGGCACGGCTTGCATGGAGCACTGGGTGTGGTGAAAAAATAATGAATACTGTTTTTCTGAAAATAAATAAATTGGAAAAAAAATTAAAAAAAAAAAAAAAAAAAAAAAGAACTCCCAGCTCTGAGGGAGACTGACTATTTTGAAATACACGGTGGGAAATTCTGGTTAAGGGTGTTGTTGAGAACTGTGGAGATTTTGGTGAAGAGCAATTAAGACAGTGCCTATAGCTCCATTATAATAGTGGCAACAAGCAAAATGACAGCAACCAGAAGTTTAACAGAGAGAACCAGAGAAGGAGATACCAAGATGATTGCTCCTCAGATTGCTGTCAGGAAGTGACTGGGTGTCAGGAAGTTTGTATAGAGAACATTCACCCACTGAGAAGAAATCACAGCAGGACATGGAGTCGACTTGGAAACATTCCCCAGGCTGCACAAAGACCCATCAACACAGGGAAGAAGCCTTGCTGATACAAGGGCCTTAAGTGCAACCTCTGACCAAACGCTGGTTGAACGATAAGCTACTCTGATGCAGGAAGCTGGGCTTTAACATAAAATCACAAAAATCCTTTGGAGTCTGGAAGACTGTGTGCCTGGCCAAGGTTGACCATTTTGGGGAATAATTGGAGGGGGAAAATCCAAGCCCCTGGTCTCTGGCTGAACATGGGCAAAAACCAATTAGCCAAGCAACCAACCTACAAATAAAACAATTCCTTTAACTGTGATAGCAGAATCTAAGACACACACACACACACACACACACACACTTTTCTTTGACCAAAATGGCTTACATTAACTACATTAATTTGGGGATGACCAGTAGGAAGCTAGGCTAAGAGATCAAAGCAAGACAAAATCTACCAGTAGGGAGCCAGGCTAAGAGATCAAAGCAAGACAAAATCTACCAGTAGGGAGCCAGGCTAAGAGATCAAAGCAAGACAAAATCTATCAGAAGGGGAAATTGGCTTTACAGAGTTAGTTCAGCAAGTCACTAAAGAAATAAATAAATGACCAAGCAAGCAACAGCATCAAACTCTGGGGGATGTAGGGAATTTGTATCCAGAGTTTCTATAGTATAATATCTAAAATGTCAGTTTTCAACCAAAACAAATTTTTTAAAAAGATTTTATTTATTTGAGAGAGAGAGAGCGCGTGCACCAGATAGTGACAGAGATAGTGAAAGAGAGCACAAGCATGGAGGAGAGAGGGAGAAGCAAGCTCCCACTGAGGAGGGAGCCTGATGCAGGGCTCAAGCCTAGGACCCTGGGATCATGAACTGAGCTGAAGGCAGCTGCTTAACTGACTGAGCCAACCAGGTGCCCCTCAACCCAAACAATTTTGAGACATGCAATAAAAGAGGAAATTGTGATACGTACACAAGAAAACAACCAAACCAAACTGCTTTTAAAGGAGCTCAGATGTTGGACTTAGTAGACACATACTTCAAAGCAGCCATTGTAACTATTCTTGAAGAACTAATGGAAACCATACTTAAAGGAAGAATTGATGACAATATCTTGTGAGATAGAGAATATCAACAAAGAGATAGAAATTATAAAGAAAAACCAAATAAAAATTCTGGAGATGAGAAGTACAATAATTAAAATGAAAAAGTTATTGGGAGTTTCAACAGATTTGAGTTGGCAGAAGAAAGAATCTGTGAGTTTGAAGGCAGAGTAATGATGTAATCTGTAAAATGGTGGGGGGAAAGAAGAAAAATGATCAGAGCTTCAGAGAAATCAGAAACACCATTAAATGTATCAACATATGCATAATGGATAGAAGAGAGAGGGGGCATAACAATTATTAGAAGTTGTGGCTAAAAATTTCCCAAATTTGATGAAAAGCACTAATCTCTACATCCAAGAAGAATGAACTTCAACTAGGACAAACACAAAGAGATCCTTGCCCAGGCATATCATAGTCACAAGGTTTGGAACCCAAAGATAAAATCAGCGGAGATAAAAGTAGCAAGAAAAAAACAATGCATCACATATCAGGAAAGTGCATTAAGAGTGAGAGCTGATGCTCATCAGAAACAATGGAGGTCAGGGGCACCTGGGTGGTTCAGTGGGTTAAATGTCTGATTCTTGATTTCAGCTCCTGTCAAGATCTCAGGGTTGTGAGATCAAGCCCTGCATCAGGCTCCATGCTGGGCATGCAGCCTGCTTAAGATTCTCTCTCCCTCTGCCCCTGTCCCCACTCCCCTCTCTCACTCCCTCTCTAAAAATAACTAACTAACTAACTAACTAACTAACTAAATGCTTTAGAAACAATGGAGGCCCAAAAGACAGTGGTATGACATATTCAAAGTGCTTAAACTAAAAACCTATCAACCAATCATTCTATATCCAGCAAAACTATCTTTTAAGAAATAAAGAGAAAATTAAGGGAAGCTGAAAGAACTTATTGCTGGCAGGTCTGACTTATAAGAAACACTAAAACTTCCTCAGACTGAAAGCAGATGACACCAGATAATAACTCAAATCCACATGAAGAACAATGTCAGTTAATTACAAAAGACAGTAAAATTGCTTATTTTTTCTCCTCTTAACAGATTTAAAAAGTAATTACCTAAGAAATATGAATATACTTATATAGCTAGGCTTTTTACATATAGAAACATACTATGTGTCAACATTTTATGCAAATGTTATTTGACAATAATAGCACAAAGGATACCTCCTTTGGGAACACAGCAGTTTTTGGAGTAAAGTAATGACACCAAGTGGTAACTCAAATCTATAGGAAATAGAATCAGAAATGCCAAATAAGAAGGTTAATATAATAAACTCTGTAAATGTATAATTGATTCAGTTTCATCTCAGATATTTAAAAAGACATAAGTAATGTATATGTATATGTATAGTAATAATTAAAACAATGTATTTTGGGGTTTACAATGTAGATGGATATAGTACATATCAAAATAACACAGGAAAGGGAAGGAGACCTTTCTAGACCAATCCACCCAACAAGTGCAGAATGTGCAATCCTTCTCATGCACACATGAAACATTGTCCAGGATAGATCATATGCTAGACCATTAAAACAGACCTCAATAAACTGAAGATGATTGATATTACACAAAGTTCTCTGATCAATAATTAGAAATCAGAAACTCTTGATTACAGAAATCAGAAACTCTGAAATCAATAACGAAGTAAATTTGGGAAATTTGTAAAATATGTAGAAATTAAGTAACACATTCCCAAAGAACAAATGGGTCAAAAAGTAAAAAAAAAATTAGAAAATATGTTGAAATGAATGAAAATTAAGACAAACATACAGGAGCTTACAGGATGCAGCAAA
Organism: Neogale vison; assembly: GCF_020171115.1. Classification (NCBI taxonomy): domain Eukaryota; kingdom Metazoa; phylum Chordata; class Mammalia; order Carnivora; family Mustelidae; genus Neogale; species Neogale vison. The sequence continues at coordinate 112,282,435 of NC_058093.1, read as the reverse complement.
AGCAGTGCTGAGAGGGCAATTTATACCTATGAAAGTCTACACTGAAGAAGAAGAAAGATCTCAAATCAGTAACCTAACTTTTTACCTTAGGAAATTAGAAACAGATAAACTAAGTCTAAAGCAAGCAGAAGAAAGCAAACAATATAGGTTAGAGTAGAAATGAATAGAGAAGAGGAAAAAAATAGAAAAATATCAATGAAACCAAAGGTTGGTTCTTTGAAAAATCCACAAAACTAACAAATCTTTAGCTGAACTGACAAAAAAAGAGAACACTCAAATAAATAAAATCAGAAATGAAAGAAAGGACATTCCTTTCAATCTTATAGAAGGAAAACAAGACTGTAAGAGAATGCTATGAACAATTCTATACTGGCAAACTAGATAATCTAGACAAAATGGACAAATTCATAGAAACAATAAACTACCCAAACAAATTCAAGAACAAACAGAAAACCTGAACAGACCTGTTACAAATAAAGAGATTAAATTCGTAATGGAAAAACTACCCACAAAGGGAAAACCAGGACCAGAGGCTTCAGTAGATAATTCTGCCAAATTTTTAAAGAACTGACACCAGTCCTTCACAAACTTTTCCAAAAATGGAAGAAGAGGAAACACCTCATACTATGAGATCAAGGACTTGATTCTAAAACAAAAGAAGAACATCACAAAGAAGAAAACTACAGACCAACATCTCTAGTGAATATACACAAAAATCCTCAACTAAATATTAGCAAACCAAATCCAGCAACAGACACAAAAGTTTATATACATCATGACCAAGTGGGGTTTATTGCAGAAATGCAAGGTTGGAATAATATATAAACATCAATCATTAAAGAAATTGACAAAGGTGATATGATCTTTCGATCTTTCTGATTTAGGGAAAGCATTTGACAAAATCTAACACCCTTTCACAGTAAAACATGTGAACAACCAAGAATGGAAGGGAAATTCCTCAACATGGTAAAGGGACTTATGAAAAACCCTCAGCTAGTATACTTAATGAAGAAAGACTACTTTCAGCCTAAGATTAGGAACAAGACTTCTATTTAGCAGTGAATTGGCTGTTCTAGTCAGAAAAAATAGACTGAAAAATAAATAGAAGTCCTCAAGATTGGAAGGGAAGAAGTAAAACTCTATTTGTAGGTGACATCTGGTATGTAGGAAAATTTAAGAAATCCCTTATGAAACTGCTAGAAACAATAAACAAGTTCAACAGAGTTGTAGGACACAAGATTAATATATAAACTTTCAATATATTTCTGTACATTAACTATGAGAAATCTCAAAAGGAAATTAAGAAAACAACTCCTCTTAGAATCACATAAAAAATACTAAAATACTTAGGAATAAACTGTCTAAAGGAGTGTAAGTATAAGACTTGTATGCTTAAAACTACAAACATTTATTCGATGAAATTAAAATCTAAATAAATGGAAAGAAAGCCCACGTTCTTGAATCAGAAAACTCTTTTATAGTCACACTTACTATCTGTCCCAGTCATTCCAGTTCCTGGCAACAACTCACCTGTTTTCATTCTCTGTACTTTTGTTCTTTCAAGGATATTGTATGAATGGAATCTGTTACAGTATATAATCTTTTAAGATTGGCTTTTTTCAGTAGACATAATGACCTTGAGTTATGTCCAGGTTGTGTGTATTGATAGATCATTTGTTTTTATCCTGCCTCCTTATGTAATTCTCGAACACTTTTAGAATTCCAGTTTGGTTTATCTGTAGTATTTTTTTTTTGTATACCTCTTTACATAGATTTTTTTTTTTAGTGGTTGCTCTAAAAAATCATATTATACATAGCATAAACAATTGCTACCGTTGACATTTTACTCTTTTGAGATATTGTTACAGGTCCCTGAGATTTTCTTCACTTTTTTCAGTCTCTTGCTCTGTATTCAATTTGGGTAGTTCATAATCTATGCTGGTATTTCTGAATATAGTGGAAATAGGCATTATTCTTTGCCTTATGTGAGTGCCAGGCACTATTCCCCTGGATTCTTCCAGGTGTCTCTTTCCGTCCAGGAGCACACGCATGTGCTTATCAGTACTCAGTTGAAGACTGGAGGGGGATCCCCTAGAGATCTTTGGAGACCTCTCTTTGTGTAGCCTTCTCCTTTCCAGTACCAGTCCTGCAAAGTCTAGCTGCTCTGGTCCCCTGGACTCTCAGCTTCATTTCTTTGACTAAGGGAGTCCACTCACCTCCACCTGGCTTCCTCTTCTGTGGACGAAGGCCTGGAAGTGCCCTTGAAGCACTGAGCTGGGACAATCGCAGGTTCAGTTGCTTGTTTCCTGTATCTTATGATCATTGTCCTTGGCTGCCTGATGTTCAGTATCTTGAACACATTAGTTTTATGTATTTTTGTTTCATATATTTTGTCTGGTTCCTGTTGCTTTATTGTGGTTGGGTACAGATGTCTCCATAATTATTTTTTGTTTTGGAAAATTGTTTCTCTAAAGATACATCATTATGTTAATATGTCATAATTTTCTTACTGATTTTTAAATGAATTATAGCTAATTAAAAAAAATGTTTCATTTTCACTTCCAGTGTGGTAAATATTGATAGATGTAAATAAAATCTCTTTGGTATCCTCAGTACTTTTTATGAATGTAAAACAAAGTCCAACATGTTTTGAGAACTGCTTGCAGAGATGAGTTCATTTAGTCCCCACAAATCTTTATGAAGGAGGTACCATTATTATCTACTCTAATTTATAGATAAGGAGACTGAGGCCCAGAGCAGTGAGGCAACTGCCCAAGATGATACGGTTAGTAAATGGGAGACTGTCTTTGAACCTGAGTGGTTGATGCCACGGTGTGTGCTCTTCAAACCCGCATGCCACCCTGCCTTTAACTGTGGGGTTTTCAACTTCTTTCATGTCTAAGATTCTCAGACTAATGTTAACCAGAGGCCCCTGTTCTCCCACGAGTCTCTTCCACCTGTTTCCTACCCAGCAGAATGCTTGGGCTCCGAGTATGTTCATGTTGCCAATTTGGAGTGTCCCCAGGGAAAAAGACGTGTGGTTGATCTCTACTGTGCCCGCAGGCTTGGACTTCACACTAACGGACCAGAGCCTGATAGATGTGACAGAGGAGCTGTGGCTTATCTGGGTAGGGCTTGTCAGAGGCCCCCAGCCTCCCTTTGCACATTTATTTATTTATTTTTAACGATTTTGTTTATTTATTTGACAGACAGAGATCACAAGTAGGCAGAGAGGCAGGCAGAGAGAAAGAAGGAAGCAGGCTCCCCGCTGAGCAGAGAGCCCGATGCGATGCAATGTGGGCCTCAATCCCAGGACTCTGGGATCATGACCTGAGCCGAAGGCAGAGGCTTTAACCCACTGAGCACCCAGGTGCCCCTGCACATGCACATTTAATGGAACAATGTCTATGCTGCTCAAAGTCACTCTGCCTCTGGGGCCCCCAGACCTGTCCCTCCGGGGGCCAGCCGTGGACTAGCGTACAACTACAAAAGTCTGGAAATGTAAGATGAGTTTGAGCACTAGTTGCCTTTTCCAACAGATTCTCTTGTTGTTTTTTAAAGATTTTATTAGTTTCTGAGAGAGAGAGCGCGCACATGAAGGGGGAAGGGGCAGAGGGGGAAGGAGAAGCAGACTCCTCAGTGAGCAGGGAGTCCAATGCAGGACCCGATACCAGGACCCCGGGATCATGACCTGAGCTGAAGGCGGCAGCTTAACTGACTGAGCCACCCAGGTACTCCCATCTTCTGTTTTTAAAATAATTCTTTCCATCAAGATTTCTTCATATTATAGATTTCTTAGGTGTAAATAAACTTTTTTATTTATACCAGTTCAGTTCAGAACTAGCTGTGATGAACAAAAAGATATCTGAGATGCTTGAGCAACAGAAGTGATATGCACTGTACATTCAGGCAGCTCATAGGAGTATGAAACTTAGAAGAAAATGACGTTCATCGAACAAACATTTACTGAGCTCTGTGTAGAGCCCTGTTCTTGGTCCAGCAGATAGAGCAGTGACCAAGGCAAGAGTCTGTCTCAGAGAGTTTACATTCTGGTGTATAGCATATTTATAACATGGAAGCAGGTTATTTTAAACAACATGGCAATCTAGCATAACATCACTGGTTCCAACAAAGAGTTGAGTGCTTTTGTACATCTAGCCAGGCTTCTGTCGGGAGCTGTGTTGCATCAAGTAAACAGTTTCAACCCTAAGGGGTATAAAATTTGACTGAAAAACAAAACCAGGGATGCCTCGGTGGCTCAGGCAGTTGAGTGTTCCCCTTTGGCTCAGGTCATGATCCTGGGGTCCTGGGATGGAGCCCCAAGACTCCCCCTCTCTGACAAATGACTAAATAAAAATATTTTAAAAAATAAATAAAAAGAAAGAAAAACATAGCCAGTTATCCTCAAAAGTTGAATCTACACCCTGTGAATGCCAGCACCCTCCTCGCCAAGTAGCACAGGTTGGAGGAGACCTAGGGATAGTGTTTATGTCCAGCACAGTGTGAGTGATGCCCCGGAGCTGGACGGGCAGGCAGCTCTGGTAGTAGCAGCAGGGGCATCTACTGTGAAGAAACAATGTGAAATTGCCAACACAAAAGGACCACAACTGTGTACACAGTAACTGCGCACAACAACAACAGGTGTTGTTGGCACCTGTCTTCGGTGGTGAAATTCAAAGCAATTTTCTTAATTCCTTCCTCCCTCCCTCCTATTCTTCCTCCCTCCCTTCTCCCTCTCTCTCTTTTTTAAAGATTTTATTTATTTGAGAGGGCATGCACAGCAGGGGGAGCAGCAGGCAGAGGGAGAAGCAGGCTCCCCACTGAGCAAGGACCATCATGATGGTGGGTCTCAATCCCGGGAACCTGAGTTCATGACCTGAGCCAAAGGCAGATGCTTAACCGACTGAGCCACCTAGGTGCCCAAGTTTCTTCTTTCTATTTTTGGGTATTTCTCAGTACAATGAAATTTTTATAGCAAAAGATTAGAAAATAACTTAAAATTGTATCAATAATCCTGAGATTTCTCTCCTCTCAGGGAAAATAACTGGCAAAAAGGTGTCTTAGTAACTATTCTTGGTCCTTCAAAGTAAATGCGAGTTTTCTTTTCTCTGTGCCCTTGTAGGGCTCAGTTTTGGCCCGTGTACATGCTGTAAACATCAGGTTTCCCCAGGGGCTTATGAGCTTAGGAGTTTAGTAAATGCTCATTTTAGCTGCTGCCAAATGGGCTCCCTCCCCCCAACCCACAGCGGCTCCCCCTTTGCTGGTCTCTCTGGATGCATGGGGCAGCTGTCGCTCCTTTGTTCTGTTCTCCTGGCTCCCTGGCCCGCAGGGGAATGGGCTTTCAGTGGTCCGCCCCACAGGCACCTCCCCAGGGAGGCCAGCCTTTCCTTCCTGGCTTCCTCCACCCTCTCCTGACCCCAAGGTGCCTCTGGCCCACCCTCCAGCTCCAGCCAAACCTCCTGCCCAGGGAGAGGTGAGGCTGGAATATCTGGGACCCGTGGCAGCTGGAGACTCCCAGCCGCTGCCCAGTCCTTCTTCAAGCGGCTGTGCCAAGCAGGCCCGGCAGTTGCTATTTCCCCCAGAGAAGTTGCTGGCAGCGCTCAGGGAAGGAAGCAGCAGAAGGAGGTGGAGTGGCGACTCAGCCCCCTGAGGTAGAGACTCTGTGTGGCATTGGAGTGCTGCTGCTTTTGCTCTCAAAATGTGCAGGGGGCCCAGTCCCTGGTTCTCCTTGCCATTCGCTTTATGTCCTCTAAGTGGTCATGCTAATGTTGGGGCAACGGAACAGCCGCAGGGTGGTCTGCCTCCCAGTTTAGCCTCACATATCTTTAGCTGGTCTGTGGGTGGGAGAAGCCCGCTCACCTTGCTAGGCCCTCTGCAGGTGAGGCCACAGTTGGACAGTTTGGGGTTGGGGAGCATGGTAGGGGGGCACAGCTGGTCTTTATTCTGCATAGAGGTTGGAGATGCTCTGATGGGAAGACTGGTGGGTTGGCTATTCTAGTGGGAAAGAGGAAGCAAAATAAACCCCAGCATGTGGAAGAGAAGTGTACCTAGGAGCAGAGAAGCTGGTGGCCCTGCAGGTAAAGAACTCTGTGGTCATGGTGCTCAGGTAATTCTTGTTGGATGACCCACATTGGGACGCTTTAAGGTGCAAGAATGTGGCATCCCTGAATACTCTCTGGGGTGCTCTAGGCTGCTGTTGTTCCAGACCCATGAGTTGCATCAAGGCTGTCCCAGAGCTAAGGTAAAAGAGAAATGGCATTTTCCTTTTCAAAGTCCAAGGCTAGGCAGCCTTTGTAAAACAGGTGTAAGCTCCGTGGCCCTGTTCTAACCCAGGGTAAACCAGACTCTCAAGAAGGGTTCTGTGTTCTCCACAGACTAAGAAAACCTCTGAGCCTCTTGTTGTTTGTTCTGCAAATGCTAAAAGAATTAGTGGATTATGATTCCACCATAATCGTAATCAGACTTCTTTCATCGAGCTCTGCTTAGGCCAGGAAGAAATAAGGTCATTTTGGGCTGGTCAGATGATGTGTATGGGTAGATCTCCATTCTGAGGACATGCTCACATTTTACAGTAGAAACATTTAGTTGTTAAAGTAGCAAATGCTCTGCTGTCTGGGATTATATAGAGGTGGGTGTGTTGTCCACCATTTATTTTTGGCCAGGCTCCAGCTAGAATGGTCCAGCTTCTCCTCTGGGTGGTCCAAGTGCTTCCCTGCCCTCCCTGGGGATTCTCACAAACCACTTCCAGAATTAAGTTTGGAGTTGAAGGAACTGGTTAATTCCAGTTATGCACTACTGCTTAACAGTGGCCCAGTTGGGCCATTTCCAGTGCCCTGAGAGGGAGGTGCCCAAGCATCTCTGGGGGAAGAGACCCTTTGGGAAGAACTGTGGGGGAGCCTTCGTGTCACATGGACCATCATTAAACAGGCATGACACTAGTCCTGCATACTGGAGAGGCACTCTGGCTTCTGCTGGGGGCTAGGCCATGGTGAGAGACCCTGAGATTTTCTCAGGGCTGCAAGGCCTTCTTGGTCCCCACTGTCACAATGAGGAGGGGATTTAGCTCTAGACACAAGAGTTGGCCACTTTAGGTAGTCTTCATGCTACTAATTAGGCCAGTCTGATCAAGGGAAGCCCAGACCCTCCCTTGGCCCCTATGAACCATCACCCCTGCCTTAGCACCCCAGGTCACTGGGCTGGTTCAGGTGTGGGTGTCAGCTGGAGGGGGTGGTGAGAGGTGGTGTGGGGTGACTATGCAAACACGCTGTGAATGGGGTGCTCATAGCTCCCTGAGCCCCAGGGGGTGTTGTGTCTTTTGTTGTTGTTGTTGTTGTTGTTGTTTTAATTTGAGAGAGAGCACGAGAGAGGGGAGGGTCTGAGTGAGAGGCAGACTCCCTGCTGGGCAGGGAGCCCCATGCTGACTCCATCCTGGGACTCCAGGATCATGACCTGAGCCAAAGGCAGCCACTTAATCAACCGAGCCACCCAGGTGTCCCCATCTCCCACCTTTCTAAGGGTGGAATCCAAATGCTAGTGTGGCCCTCATCCTCTGGCCCCCTGGCCCCTCTTCCTTACTTCCCATGCCCTCTGCCTACCTGTTCTCCGGATACACTGCCACCTTTCTGATCCTTGAGCTACCCAAGCCCATTCCCACCTCATGGCCAACTGCCCTTGCTGTTCCCCTTGCTGCTCTTTTCCTCATTCTCGTTTTAGCTCAGATGACACTCCTCAGAAGCCTTCCTTGCCCCTCTAATCAGCCCCTCATATTGTCCTTTTCCTTGCAGCACTGTCCCTGCCTAAAGTCACGTCTATGTTTTATTTCCTGTCCGTCCCCCACCCCGTGTCCTCTGGCTCACTGCTCTGCCCCTGTGCCCCAAATAGCATAATCTCCATTAAATGAATGGGTCTGGGTGAGTGAGTGTGTGAATGACCACTGCTGGGTAACTGCTGCTCTTTCCTGCTGATCTGACCTCTGGCTGCACTGTTGGAGGGTGGCCCATGGCTCCTTGGATCCTCCGTACCTCCAGGAGAGCTGAGCGATGCCCACAGACACCAGCGAGCTCTTGCTGAGCGTGTCCATGGCCCAAGGATGAGGCTTGCTGAGTGGTCAGGTGAGTGGCAGAAGGCTCTGGGACTTTCAGCCTTTCAGGTAGACATGGGGTCCCTTTGAGGCAGGGAACAGGTCCCTTTGGTATTCTCATTTCTACTTTTCATCCTTTTTGGTTCCTTTTGATCCTTTGTTTCCGTCCACCAGTATTTAGTGAACCATCCAACTGGGCAGTCTGTTTCTGGGGGCACAGTCTTGTACACCTGCTCCCTCTGCATCAGCAATTGGGAAAAGCATTTCTCCTTAAAGAGGCAGATGAACCAAGAAATCTTCCATATTTTAAGCTTAATCAGCCATTGAATTACAGTTAAACACTATCAGCTATGACACAGCTGCAAAAGAACAAGTGCAAACTGCACAGGTTTCAAGACACCAGCCTCTTAGGAACAGATGCCTTTTCCCAGCTCAGTTCTGCAGATGTAAGTGTGCATGGTGCTATCAACTCATTATTCTGAATTCCACTGCTTATCTGTGGGTTGCTACTTCGCACTGTCATTTCTAGATAGTCTTTATCTGTTGCCAAGCTAGAGGTAATATGATGTTCGGTAGGGTTAACGTATGAGGCTGCTCGGTCCTGGCCTCACAATGTGATATTTGGGCTGCTTGCAATCACAAGCTAAGCTCCACAGCCCAGCTCTAGAAATACCTGCCTGTAGGCAGAAAGGGTGAAGGGTTTTTGTTTGTTTGTTTTGTTTGCTTGTGTAATGATTTCCCCAGAAGAGATTCCCTAAATGGTTTTGTATCACACAGTCCCTTTAAACAGCTCTTCTCTAACTTGTCCATAGTCCTTCATTATAGAGAGGAGTACTTAGTTCTCCTCCCCAACTTGGGGGGTTGATTTTTTCATTGTAAAGTACCTTTTGCTAGGTGAGGGGTTGCTCACAAACCGTTATTTGCCCTCCCCGATCTGGCACCTCAGTATGCTGTTGGGCTCATGACTTGGAGGGGCGCTGACTTGGAGGGGCGCTGATTTGGAGGGGCGTCGTCGTTAGACCTTGGCCTCCCTAGGGGCAGGACTTCGCGGACTGGGGGTTCCCAGGCCCCTCCGCCCCACCCCCACCCCCCCACCCCCTGCTCAGGAGGGAGTCGGCGCCCAGAAACGTCACTTTGAGGAATGAAAGCGTGAAGGTGATCCCCTCTCTGGCCCGGGCCGCAGTGGGAATTCAGGGCTTGGAGCCAGCAGGGAGGTGGTCTCAGGATCTTCCCTCTATGTCCTCCAGTTCCTCGTCCCCCGCCGGTGTTCGCGTTCCTGGGCAGCCCGGGACAGCGGAGGAGAAGCGCCAGGCAGGGCGTCCCGGCGGGACTGGGGGGCTTGTTCGCGGTTATTATAACTTCACTCCCTTTAAAAGGAAAACTATGCCCGGAATCCGGGGAGGTGGCGAGCGAAGCCCTGGAAGGGAGGACGTGACCAGTGTTCGCCGCAGGCCAAGCTTGGGTATCCCCAGAGCTAGGACCGCGCGAGTGGCGGGGCCCACCCCTCCGCCCCCTCTTCACCCCCACAACCTCGCGGGCGGGGCGGATTCCACCCCCGCCTCCCCTCCGCCCACACCTCGCGGCCTGGGCTGGGCTGGGGCTGGGCGGCGGGCGGAGCCGCTCTTGGCCTTTTTTGGGCGTCTCCCTGCTCCTCGCCCCGGACCTGCTGGCTGGTGCTCGTCTGGTTGCTGAGGCGGCGGAGGGGGGTCCCGAGGCGACCTCGGGCTCAGCGTGCGCGGCTACCATGACGGGAAGGTAACAGCCCCCCACCCACGCCAAGGGCCGGGAGGGCTCCTGTCTGGGCGGGACTGCGGGACCGGACCCCCGCCCCGACCCCTACCCTCTGCTCCGGGGAAGGCGGCCCATCCACCTGCCGCGCCTCCGGCCTGGCCCTCGACCTCCGCTGGGTGTCAGGGTAGCCGCGCCTGTCAGTATCGGGATGCCCCTAACCCCTGCTGGTGACCGGCCGGCCGCCCCACCGCCTACCCCTCCAAGATGGACTCAGTTAACCCCTCACTAACGGAGAACCAGGGCTCAGAGGGGCCGGGACTCGCCCAAGGTCACACCAACTAAGCAAGGCTTTAAAAACCGGACTGTTAGCTTCTATCAGCTTCTTTGACTCCCAGCTGTGTGATCCTGCAGAGATCTCACCTTTGGAGCCTGGGTTTCCTCCTCTGTAAGCCAGGAATGGTAAACATTTAAAAATAGTAAAAGGTCTATGTGGGGGCCTGGCTGGAACTCTGTCCAAGCACAGGCTGTTTGGGGTGGGGTGGGGGCAGGGCCACGTGGCCCAGCCTGGGCTCTCCGGCCCTGTTGCCATTTCACAGATGAGGTAACTGAGGCCACAGAGGCTGAGTGACTCAGAAGGCTAGTCACATGTGCACTAGTGTCTGGCGAGTGTTGGCCTCTGCAGTCCTTTCTGGAACATGGCTGGGTACAAGTGCATGACTCACGACTAGGTGGGAGGGAATGGTCTCTGAGGCCCAGCAGCCCCCTTCCAGCCAAGTCCTGGCAGGAGGATGCTCTTCGACTTGTGTCTTGTGGACTAAGAAAATCCTGTGGTTTTGCTAGGGAAAAGGGCTCGGAGAGGCCGTGCCCAGGAATAGGGAGCAGCTACGGAGGGCAGGGTGGTGTCCCCAAACCTGGGTGGCATGTAAAGTGGTCACCAGGAGGGCAGAGGCACACTGGCCTGGAGCAGGAGGACAGCTAGGACACCCAAAATGGCACGTATCCTGTGATCCAGCAAGAACTGTGCCTCCGATGCACTAGGCTGCCTGCTCCCATTGTGGCCAGAATCTGCAGACACCATTGGCCTTCCAGAGCTCACCCTTTTTGTGTGCTTGGTAGCCCCCGGCTTTCCAGTCACCTGCAGGGCTTGACTGTCAGCGGCCTGGTTGCCCACCCAGAGAAGGGAGGGAGTGAAACTGGGACAGTGTCAGGAGTAGCACAGACCAGGGTCGAGGTGGGATGTGTGCTAGGCGGAGTCTCAGGCACAGCCAACACCCTAATAAGGCAGAGCCACATGCTGCCCGCTTTGGCAGCAGCTTCCACCCCTATAGCCTGCAGGATGTGAGGCAGAGCAGACACCTTGGCAGGGGTCCTGTTGCCCCTGAGTCTTCCAGGCAGATGGAGGCCATCAGGTCAAGCTGCCCGACAGCCCAGCAAGAGAAACGGGGAAGGCAGGCTGGTGGTGGGAGCCTTGGGACCAGAGTGCACCTTGCAAAACACTGGGCAGAGTTTTTCCTTGTGAAAGTAGCATTGCTCATCTCAGAGAGTTAGAAAAAACCCAGAAACAGAAAAGATGATGGGAACAGAAAAAGAAGGAAAGAAAGAAAACACCCACAGTTCCACTCCTTAGAGATGCCTTTGGGAATATTTTGGTGGCTTGCTTCTTTTCTCATGATGTCTTTTCCTGCTCATTTGCTTTTCGCAGCTGTGAGCTGTCTGGAAGCATTGTTTGACACCCTCCCTTGAAGTCTGCTCGCCACATGCAGCGCTCAGGCCAGGACTGGCTTGCCTCCCCCTCTGCCACAGGCGTGGGGCCAGGCCAGCTGAGAAATGGGTATCTAACCCAACCATTGGGGTGGGTGAGGGTTTTCCTGTCCCAGAAGCTATGGAGTTTCATTTTTGCTCTGTTGCGTGCCACCTTGACCTCTGCATGTCTGCTGCCCCCATGGGACGTCAGGATAGTGCTCACACCTGGATCCTGGTTCTCTCCACACCCACCCACACTGCCTAGAACCAGGCCGACCTTCGGAAACAACCCTCTCATCATACACCTCACATACCCCTGGGGCTCTCCCTGCCATCTGTGTAAAGTGCTAGCCCCTCACAGGACCAGAGTGGGCAAGGCCAGAGGGAGGGCAGTGGAGAGCCAGTGAGGAGACCTAGAGGGATGTACACAGCAGTGCACTTTGGAAACACCCCTCTGGGCGCTGCTGAGGTAGAGATGGGTTAGGAGGCCCCCAACAAGGGGGCTCCTCTTCAGCAGCCATGGGGATGGGGAAAAGGAGCCGGACTCAGGGGGTCTGGGAGGTGGAATTGGAGGACCTGACCAAGAGAATGGAATCCGGGGGGCGCCTGGGTGGCTCAGTGGGTTAAAGCCTCTGCCTTCGGCTCAGGTCATGATCCCAGCGTCCTGGGATCAAGTCCCGCATTGGGCTCTCTGCTCAGCAGGGAGCCTGCTTCCTCCTCTCTCTCTCTGCCTGCCTCTCTGCCTACTTGTGATCTCTGTCTGTCAAATAAATAAATAAAATCTTAAAAAAAAAAAGAGAGAGAGAATGGAATCCAGGAGGATGCCCAGTTGTGGTGGCGGGTGTGGGTGCCGTGCTAGTTTAGGCCATGAAGGACTTGAAGAGCTGTGACAAGTCTAAGAGGAAGCATGGGAGGCGACTGGACAAGAGGGTCCAACGCCTGGAAGAGGACTGAGCTGGGGCAGAAGGGTCAGTGAGGTCTTGAGCATGCGTGTAGTTAGGGAGGGGCCATGCTGTGGGATGGAAGCTCAGCCCTGGCCTGTGGCCAGAAGACTCTGGATCTTAAAAACACCCTAGTCTTTGTCCCAACTGAAGGGACATTTGATATCACCACTGATGTACAGGGAGGATGTTAGGACCCAGACAGGACACACCCCTGCTTGGGGATCCAGCCGGTTGGAGGCCCTCCTCCAAGTGCATCCTGGGACATTGCGCCCACAGTGGGTGAGCTCAGCAGCTTGGCCTGCTGTAGAGTGTGGTCCCACCCACCACGTGACCTGTTGTCCTCTGAGGCTTCCCTCTGCGGGACCCAAGCTGGGCCTGTGCCGGCTATGGTGCAGAGTGGGGCTGCTGGATCCCTGTCCCCACATCCACCTGCACCCCCGCCGTCCACAGTGCTCTCTGCTGCTCCCCAACTTCCCCAGGAGCATGCCCTGTGGCCCCCTTGACAGAAGGGTGGCAACCAGGATTCTCTGCACAGCACATGGAGCTGTGTGAAGCAGATGACAAGGGCCACACAGCTGGCCTCTGAACCCCAGGCCAGGCCTGGTACCACCCATGGCCCCTTAGCTCCTCCCTTTCCCTCTGCTTCCAAGGTTGACTCTGACCCTGCGAGGTCAGTGCCATGGGTACAGAGGGCCTGATTTGTAGTGTGTCTAATCCAAGGCTGAAAATACTCCCACCTCAGCTCACTTTGCACTATCAACATGACACTAACTGGTTCACAAACTCCTGAAAATTTAGCAGTCAGCACTTGGGACCCCCCTAGGGAGAGGGGCTGGGCTTTCCACGCACAGTGGCTGCCCTGCCTCTGGAAATACACTGCTTTGCTCTGCTCCATCTGCCATGTATGGACTCATACTTAAATGTTCCTCAGGTCTTCATCTCTGAATAGGGCGGACAGAGGGAGACACCTTAACTCTCCTTGTTCTGGTTATTCAAATCTTTTAAATTTCTGATGATGAATATTTGCTCAAGATGACATAATAAGGCGAATGTGTTAATGAGATACACAAGAGGACAATGGGTGACTAAGATGCCATGACTCATGTATGTTTGTATGTATGTAGCACCAAAGATGTGTCCACACTGATGCTGGGGTTTTATTTTATTTTATTTTTTAAAAGATTTTTTATTTATTTATGAGAGAGAGAGAGACAGACAGATAGACACATAGCATGAGCAGAGGGGAAGGGCAGAGGCAGAGAGAGAAGCAGACTCCCTGCTGAGCAGGGAACCCCATGTGGAACTTAATCCCAGGACCCCCTGAGATCATGACCTGAGCTAAAGGTAGTTGCTTAACCGACTGAGCCACCCTGGTGCCCCTGATGCTGGAGTTTTAAATGAAGAAAATAAAATTGTTCGAAATCAGATTTCACGTGGGTAAGAAGGTTGGAAAAGGCTATCCATCTGAGGCATATGGAAGGCCCTGGCCTCCCAGGGAGTCGAGGCGGGCAGTGTGGGTTGGCTGTGGTGAAGGGGTTGTTTGCGGTGGTGATGCTGGCTGCTCTAGGGATGGCACTCATGGCTTAGCCACAGGGTGTGACAGCCCTCCCTCACAACTTGCTGGTGGCCCTGGCCTCTGTCCCTGCCTCTAGTAAGCTATGTAGTATTCTTGTATTCTTCACTACACGTGTGCTTTTTAGACATTTGTGATATAATCCATACGTTGGATTACACCAATGACTTACACTTATGACTATATGACTTATACAATGACTATACTTATGACTTACCACCTACTATATCAGTGACATACCATAAAATACACTATTTCAGGGTGTATAAATAGTGGGTTTTTAATACAGCCACCAGTTGTGCAACCATCACCACTAATTCTAGAACATTTTCCTAACCCCCACAAGACACCCTATACCCACGTGCAGTCAATCCCCAGCTCCTGGCAGCCATTAATCCACTGTCTCTATAGATGTATCTGTTCTGGATATTTCCTATAAATGGAACTATATATATTGTGTGGCTTTTTTTTTTTGGCCTGGCTTTTTTCATTTAGCATAATATTTTCAAGGTGCATTTATGTTGTCGTATGAGTCAGTACTTCATTCCTCTTTTTGGGGTGTGTACAAATAATATTCCATTGCATGGCTATACTACATTTTGTCTATGTGTTCATTTGTGGTGGACATTTTAATTGCGTCTGCTTTTTGGCTTTTATGAATAATGCTGTGGTGAAAATTTCTATATATATTTTCTAGTCTCTTGAGCATATACTTTGGAGTGGACTGGCTGGATAACACGGTAATTCTATGTGAAAAAAAATTTTTTTTTAAAGATTTTATTTATTTATTTGACAGAGATCACAAGTAGGCAGAAAGGCAGGCCGAGAGAGAGGAGGAAGCAGGCTCCCTGCTGAGCAGAGAGCCTGATGCGGGGCTTGATCCCAGGACCCTGGGATCATGACCTGAGCCGAAGGCAGAGCCTTTAACCCACTGAGCCACCCAGGCGCCCCTCTATGTGAAATTTTTTGAGGAATTGCCAAGTTGTTTTCTGAATAACTGCGTACCTTATATTCCCACCAGGGAATGTATGAGGGTTCTAATTTTCTCCACACCCTCACTAACACTTATTGTTTGTTTCAGTGAGTGTGAAATGGTATCACATTGTGATGTGGTTTTTTTTAGATTTTATTTATTTATTTGAGAGAGAGGGAGACAGAAATAGCTACAGAGAAAGTGAGAGAGAGAGCACGAGTGGGGAGGAGAGGGAGAAGCAGGGTCCATGCTGAGCAGGGAGCTGGACTCAGAGCTTGAACCCAGGACCCTGGGATCATGGCCTGAACCAAAGACAGACTCTTAAGTGACTCTTTTTTTTTTTTTTTTTTTAGATTTTATTTATTTACTTGACAGAGAGAGATCACAAGTAGGCAGAGAGGCAAGCAGAGAGAGAGATGAGGAAGCAGGCTCCAGGCGAGCAGAGAGCCCGATGTGGGACTCGATCCCAGGACCCTGAGATCATGACCTGAGCCGAAGGCAGCGGCTTAACCCACTGAGCCACCCAGGCACCCTCTTAAGTGACTCTTAAGAGCCACCCTGGTGCCCCACATTGTGGTTTTGATTTTCATTTCCCTAACAACTTGTCGTGTTGGCCATCTTTTCATGTGCTTATTGGTTGCTGATATATCTTCTTTGGAGAAATGTTTATTCAGATTGGGTGCCCATTTTTAAATTGGGTTGTCTTTTTACTGTTGGATTTTAAGAGTTTTTTATGTGTTCTGGATACAAGACACTTATATGACTTGCAAATATTTTCTCCTATTCTGTGGGTCATCTTCTAATTTTCTTTTTTTTTTTTTAAAGATTTTATTTATTTATTTGATAGAGATCACAAGTAGGCAGAGAGGCAGGCAGAGGAGAGGAGGAAGCAAGCTCCCCGCTGAGCAGAGAGCCAGATGTGGGGCTTGATCCCAGGGCCCCAAGATCATGACCTGAGCCAAAGGCAGAGGCTCAACCCACTGTCTTCTAATTTTCTTGATAGTGTTCTTTAATGCACAAAAGTTTCAAATTTTGATGAAATCCAATTTATCTATTCTTTGATTGCTTGAATTTTTGGTGTCATACCTAGGGAAGTGTTACCTAATCCAAGGTCATGGAGATTTATACCTATGTTTTCTTCTAAGAGTTCATACTTTCAACTTAAATTTTGGATTTCGACCCATTGTGAGTCAGTTTTATACATGGCCTGAGGTAGGGGTTTAAAACCATTCTTTTGCATGTGGCCATCCAGAGGTCCTAGCATCATTTGTCAACAAAACTATTTTTCCTCATTGAATTGTCTTAGCAGTCTCATTGAAAATCAGTTGATTATGGATTATGGAATTATTTCTGGACTCTCAGTCCTATTCCATTTATATATGTGTCTGTCCTTGTGCCAGTACCAGACTCTTTGATTATTACTACTGTAAATCTGTAGTAAATTTTGAAATTGGGAAATATGGCTCTTCTGACTTTATTCTTTTTCAAGTTGTTTTGGTTATTCTGGGTCTTTTGCACTTCCATATGAATTTTAGAATCAGCTTGCCCATTTCTGTAAAAAAGGCAGTTAGAATTTTGATAGGCTTTGTATTGTATCTATAGGTCAGTTTTATGGGGGGAAGGAACTGTCTTTTAACAATATCAAGTTTTCCAATCCATGAACATGGATTGTCTTTCCATTTATTTAGGTCTTCTTTAGTTTCTTTCAACAATGTTGTATAGTTTTCAGTGTATAAGTCTTACCCTTTGCTGGTTAAATTTATTCCTAGGTATTGTATTTGTTATGATGCTAGTGTAAATGGAATTGTTTTATTAATTTCATATTCATATTGCTTATTGGTTGTGAGTTTTTTATATTGATTTTTTTCTATCCTGCAAACTTGCTGAACTTATTTACTAGCTGTAGTGGTTTTTCTTGGCGTTTAGGCTTTCTCTTTTTTTTTTTTTTTAAGATCTTATATATTTATTTGATAGAGAGAAATACAGTGACAGAGGGAACACAAGCAGGGGGAGTGGGAGAGGGAAAAGCAGGCTTCCCAATGAGCAGGGAGCCTGATGTGGGGCTTGATCCCAGGACCCTGAGATCATGACCTGAGCTGAAGGCAGACGCTTAATGACTGAGCCACCCTGGTGCTCTGGGTTTAGGCTTTTCTGTATATAAGAATATGTGGTATGGAAATGGAGATAGTTTTACTTCTTTTCCAAGCTGGATACGTTTTCTTTCCTTTATTTACTTTTATTTCTAATTGTCCTTGCTAGAACCTCCACTACTATGTTGAAAAGAAATGGCAATACTGGACATCTTGTCTTGTTCCTGACCTTAGGGGGAAAGCCCTCAGTCTTTTACCATTAAGTATGATGTTAGCTCTGGGTTTTTATCCGGCTTAGGAGTTACTCTTCTATTCCTCATTTGTTAAAGGTATTTTGTTATTGTTTCTAATCATGAGAGTGTGTTGGGCTTTGTCAAGTGCATTCTCAGCATTCATATAATGTAATCAATTACATTGATTTTTGGATGTTAAACCAACTTTATATCCTGGTTTAAATCTCATTTGGTCATGATATGTAATACTTTTTATAGGCTGCTAGATTCAGTTTTGTTGAGGACATTTGCATCTATATTCATAAACAATATTCATCTGCAGTTTTCTTGTGATATATTTTTCTGATTCAGGGCGGGGTAATGTTGATCTCATTGAGTGAGTTGGAAGCATTCCCTTCTGGTAGGTTTTTTGAGAGTTTGTGAAGGATTGGTGTTAATGCTACTTAAACATTTGGTAAAAATCACCAATAAAACCATTTGGTCCTGGGCTCATCTTTGCAGGAAGATTTTTTCTAAAGATTTATTATTTTTTTAAGAGTAATCTCTAGACCCAATGTGGGGTTCAACCTCCCAACCTCAAGATCAAGAGTTGCATGCTCCATTGACCTTGCTATCCAGGTGCCCTGGAAGATTTTGATTATGGATCCAGTCTCTTGTTGTTGGCCTATTTGGATCTTACATTTCTTGTTGATTCAGTTTTGGTAGTTTATGTCTTTCTAGGTATTTGTCCATTTCAGCTAGGTTATTTGGTTTGCTGTAATGTAGTTTGAATATAACTGTTCACAGCATTCCCTTACAGTCCTTTAGGTTTCTCTAACTTCAGTCCCTTCTTTCATTCCTCATTTTGGTCATTTGTGTGTTCTTTTTTTTTTCTTGGTCAGTCTAGCTAAAGGTTTCTTAGTTTTGTTGATCTTATCACAGAATCACTTTTGGTTTTGTTGGTTTTCTCTATCTTTTTTTTTCTAAACTCTTTTTCACTTACTTCTGCTCTGATCCTTATTATTTCCTTCCCTATGCTTACTTTGAGTTTAGTTTATTTTTCTGTTTCTGGTTTTTTAAAGTGAAAGGTTAAGTTATTGATTTGAGATCTTTTAAAACATATGACTATAAGGCTATTTTATACTATACAACTATTTAACTATTATACAACTATTTTTTTTAAATAGGCTCCGTGCCCAACATGGGCCTTAATCATGACCTCAAGATCCGGAGTCACGTGCTCTACTGACAGAGCCAGCCTGGCACCCCTATGATACAACTAGAAATAACTATAGTTAAAACCATACAACTATTTAGAAATATAAATTTCCCTCAAACACCACTTGAGCTACATCTCATAAATTTTGGTATGTTGTGTTTTCATTTCAAGGTCTTTTCCATATTCCCTTGTTTTTTTCTTTAACTCAGCAGTTCCTTAGGAGTGTGTTGTTTAATTTCCACATATTTGTGAATTTCCTAAGTTTCCTTCTCTTATTGATTTGCGATTTTATTCCATTATGATCTAAGACTGTGCTTCCTATGGTCTCAGTCCTTTTAAGTTTCCTGAGGCTCTTTTCATTGCCCGTCATATGGTCTATTCTGGAGAATGTTCCATGTACCCTTGAGAACACATGTTCTGCTATTAATGGGTAGAGTGTCTCATGGATGCCTTTTAGGTATAGTTGGTTTATAGTGTTGTTTATGTCTTCTATATCCTTGTTTAGCTTTTGTGTAATTTAGTCTGTCCATTAAGAAAGTTGAGTTTTGGGGCATCTGGGTGGCTTAGCATCAGCTGGCTTAAACATCTGCCTTTGGGTCAGGTCATGATCTCAGGGTCCTGTGATCTCAGGACACTGGGATCAAGCCCCACATTGGGCTCCCCGCTCAGCAAGGAGTCTGCATCTCCCTCTCCCTTTGTCCCTCTGCCCCTCCCCCTGCTTGTGCGTGCTCTCTCTTTCTCTTTCTCAAATAAATAAATAAAAATCTTTTAAAAAAGTGGAGTATTAGAGTATCTAGCTATTATTGCTAAATTATCTATTTTTCTCTCATTCTACCAATTTTTCTCTAAGTATTTTGAGTCTATTGTTAGGGTGCATATATATTTATACTTGTTATTTATTTTTGATGGATTGGTGCTTTTATCAGTATAAAAGATCCTTTATTGCTCTTGTAACAATTTTTGTCTTAAAATCTATTTTGTCTGATGTTAGTATAGATAGCCACTCCAGTTCTTTTTTAGTTGCTGTTGGCATGGTATATATTTTCCATACTTTTACTTTACAAATTTTACAAATTATTTGTGTTTTTGTCTGAAGTGAATATCTTATAGAAATCATATAAGTAGATCATGTTTTTTTAAAAAAATTCCATTTGCTAATTTCTGACTTTTAATTGGAAAGTTTAATCCATTTACATTTAATGTTATTATTTTACATTTACCATTTACTGTTTTTTACAATATAACTCTTACGTATTTTTTGTTTCTCAATTCCTACACTATTATTGCCTTCTTTTGTGTTATTTCATTATGCTGTTGTTTTAAAATCAGATGGGAAAAATAGGTTGATAAACAAAAGTACATTTATATATTGTCTTCTATTTTATATATAGTTACCTTTACTATGTTAAGGTTAAATATACTTTGCTGCCTTTTATTTCTTTGTGTAGATTAAAATTGTTGCCTAATGTCCTTTAATTTCATCCTGAAGGACTCTTTTTAGTATTTATTTTCAACTGCAGAATTTCTATTTTGTCTCATTTAATAATTTCTATCTCTTTATCAATATTCTCCACTTGGTGAGATATCATTCTCATACTTTCCTTTATTTTTTTTTAGACATGGTTTCCTTTAGTTTTTGAACATATTTAAAGTCTGTCTAGTAAATCTAATATTTGGGCTTCCTCAGGGACAGTTTCTGTTGATTGCTCTTTTTTTTCTGTGGAGGGGTCATACTTTTTGATTTCTTTGTGTGTCTCATAATTTTTTGCTGAGAACTGGACATTTCAAATAAAATGTGGCAATTCTGAGATCAGATTCTCCCTCACTCTTCAGAGTTCATTGTTGCTACTTGTTTAGTGACTTTTCTTTTTTTTTTACTTTAAAAACTTCTTAATTTCTATTTTTTTAAAAAATATTTTATTTATTTGAGAGAGTGAATAGGAGAGAGCACAGAGGGAGAGGGAGAAGTAGACTTGCTGCTGAGCAAGAGCCTGATGTGGGGCTTGATCCCAGGACCTTGAGATCATCACCTTAGCCAAAGGAGATACTTACCTGACTGAGCCACCCAGGTGCCCCTTTAATGATTTTTCTGATCTAATTCTCTAAAGTCTGTATCTCTCTCCTTTGTGACCACTGAAGTCTCTGCTTGGTTGGTTTAGTGGCCAGCTAATGACTGGACAAGGTTTTCCCTCAATGCCTGAAACCAGTAAGTCTTTCAGTCTTTGCTGAGAGCACATAATCCTATGTTGGGTCCCACCTTCAGCATTCAACTGGGCAGTTTACAACTCTGCCTTAGCCTTCACTCCTGCCTTACACAAGCCTGAAGGTCAGTCAGAAGTGAGAGCTTCGGACCTTAGTTCTTCCCTGAGCATACAAGCAGTCCTGGGCTTTTGCGTGAACTTCTAGAATCCCAGGAATATGTTGGTCCTTTTTGAAGCCCCTGAGGACATCCCATTCCTCAGTTTTTCCTTTTAAGCTTTTTGATTAGTTTATTGGCGCCCCTACAGTTATCCATTGCCTATGGCAATGACAGCTATGCTACCAGAGGCAGTTAAAATAGTAGTACGTTTGATAAATACCCCCCAAGAGAGGCTTTTAGCATTGGGTATGTATGAGTGAGGTCACATAAAGACAAGACTTTCACATGGAGTCTTCCAGGAAATGAAGGTTTAAAGGAGTCCCAGTCCTGTCTGCTTCTTAATAATTGGAAATGTGGGATGTTATTTTTCAAGGCAGCCATGGAATTAGGGTATAGGGGTCATGGGCTAGGATAAGTTGAAACACGATAAAGCTCACTGTTCTTACCAAAATTCTTGACCAAATGCCCCTGGGTTACTGCAAAACTGTGGTTAATTTACAGAGTTCTGAAAAAGTAGATTCTGACATTTTTTGCTAGTTTTTTCATTTTTTTTATGGAGGGACAAAATTTCAAAGGTTCTTACTCTGCCATTTATGCAGATATCATTCTTACTATGTTTTTGCAACTTTGTCCTCTAGGACCAGAGTGCTGGCTGGGGACACCCGCAATGCTCTGACACACATTTCTGCCAGACAGGTTGCAGAATTGGAGGGCTGGGGCACAAGGCTGTGTAGAGATTTGGGATTTGGGCTTAATCAGACTCTAATTTCTGTTCTCAATTTCTAGCCCCTGGTGCTTCCTTTTACAGAAAATATTTGTTGAATTGATTAGTGCTTGGTAACCTTGGACTTGAACTTCATTTACAAATTATGAGGCACAAAACACTTGTGGTTATGTCCTCCCTCTCTGGTCTATCTGTAATTGCAGAAACCCTAAATAAATGTTCCCTCCTTAAACGAAACAAACTGTGGCTCCGGGTGAATTCTGGTTTCCAGAGCTCAGAATATCCCCATGGGAAGGGTTTACTGGGGCTGGTAGGAGGGACCCAGGCCCCAGGGCATGGACTTCAAGGCGCTTTAACAGAACTTTCTAATAAGCTTTCTTAAGCTTTCAGCTATCCACATCAGAGAGGGGGAGGTCATCTTTGTACTCATTGGCTCCTGCAACCTCAGTCTTTCTATGCTCTTTTGCCTGTACAGCCACCTTTAAAAAAATATTTGTTGAATTGATCAGTGCTTGGTACTTTTGGCATCAAATGGCATTTACAAGTTATACTGCACCCAGTGCTTGTGATCATCTGCCTGTGTTTTGGAGCTGACCCCCAGGGTGGTTAATGAGTTGAGATTTGATGGATGAGGTATGCTTCTTGGTATGTGGGCTCGGCATCTGAGTGCCAATGGATCCTCTCCAAAGTTTCCCTCCACCCTAGCGTAGGAGGACCAGCACCCCGCTGTTCAGGAGAGCTACTGTTTTTTTTCTTTTGAAACGCAGAGGCAGATACTGCTCGTGCTTTCGAACTTTACTAGAAAGGTTCTTCAAGGAAATGGAATCAGTGTTAAAGATCTCCATGAGTGCTCTGGATCCTTATTTTATTGCTGACCATAGTGCTTGCTTAGCCAGCAATGGCCACTATTCAGAAGCTGACTGTGGGTGTTTGCACTTGGATCACAATAACCCTGCTGGTCTCTTAAGGTAAAAATGCATGGAAATAGTGCCTTCCTGGAGGTCTTCTCTCAGACTCTGCTCCTTCTGCTTTTCCTGACATGTTGAGGGATAACCTGTTCTCTGAGCTTTGACAGCATGGACTTCTTTTGGGTGCTTGGTCAATTTGTTGGTTGGATCCAAGGGACCAAGGCTGCCCTGGTCTGGGTCTCCAGGTGGCATTTGCAGCGTAGGCTCTCAGGGAAGGGAACAAGGCAGAAGGTGGGCATGTGTGGGACTTCCTCACTAGCTTCTTAACTGTTTTTTAGGATTCCTAAATTAGGTCAGTACCATACTGCCCTCCCCAGCCAAGAGTCTATCATCAGCATGTCAGGTGGCTTAGGGTTCTCTGTTAGGCTCCTCTCAGCCTGGGACCCCCAGACATCCTGTCCTGACACTATGGACCTTACCTCAGTGCTGTTTGGGACCTTCCCAGCGAGTCCTCCCCCCAGCCTGGACCCAGCCCCGCCAGCCTCTGCTTTCACTGTGCTGCCCCCGCCAAGTGAACAATATCCTTTCTATTTGGAGTTGACTCTGCTGCCCTTTGGAGATCGCAGTGTGTAACGTGAGCTCCTGTCCAGAGGGGGTGGGGGGAGAGGCGCCCCCTGCACGCTGGTCTGTCCCGTCGCCGCCGTCGCGGCGCTTGTCCGGAGGTGGCTGCCGGGCGGCCCTGCGGCTCTCGCCACCGCCTCTGACCCCCGAGGCCGGGGCTGTCGCGGTACGTCAGAGCAGGGCCGCCCCGCCACGCCAGGAAGAGGCCCGCACCATGGCAGCCCGGCTGGGCGCGCTCGCCGCGTCGGGGCTCTACCGGCGGCGCCAGCACCGGCAGAGCCCGCCGCCCGCCGCGCTGGGGTAGGTGGCCAGGGCTGGGAGGGGTCGGCAGGGACAATGGCCGGAAAGCCGTGGCTGCCGGCCTTTCCTCGGACACCCGGCTTGGCCCTTCCGATGGCAGGAGCCTGTCCGCCCAGGGCGTGGGGATAGCGCCTGGGCTGGGGATATGGTTGGGGGTAGGGCGGGATTCATGTAGTGGGTTTGATGTCATCCTGGATCAACGTTCTTGGGCGGTCCGCTGAGAATGGGGTGTTGGAGTTAGGTTGTCCTACGGAACTCCCATTACTGCTTTCAGACTGGGATCACTGTGTTGCCACTCTGAGATGAACAAACAGTGGCGGAGGAACCTGCTGGACATCACCCATCCAAAAATGACTAGGCTGTGATCTGAAGCCAGTTTGGACAGACCCTAAAATCTGAACTGCTTTATCCCATGGAGAATTGCCAGTGTAGGCAACTGATGAAAGCCTCTCTTGGGGCAGGAAGGGGAGCCTGTGGGGCTCAGGATGCAGCTCAGTGCATGGGAGGAGATGAGTTAACTGGGTGTGAGGCGATCCGAGGGGAGGGTCTGAAGGGGCATGGAGATGGTGGTAGCCACTGGTGTGGGTCTCAGGGGCTGGGGACTGGGCCTCAGGAGCCATCAGGGTGGAAACTTGTAGCAGAAAGTTGGGGAGAGATTGATGAGGGCTGTGAATGTGGAGTCATTAGCATGACAGTGCCAGTTACAGCCCCCAGAGGAGAAGGTGAGTGAGGAACAGTGGCAGAGGCCACTGAGGTTGGGAGGAAGGACTGGGGAGTCAGAGAAGAGACAGGGAGTCACAGAGACAGAGGTGAGGGGGATCTGGAGGACCCAGGGATTAAAGGAAGTTGGGGGAGGCGCTAATGCTATGCTGGGAAAATCCAGCCTGCTCTGAGCTCACTGTGTCTCTATGATCAGAACAGCCTTCCGGAGAGGTAATGAGGACTGAGCTACCAGAGACATCTGGGGTAAATGACAGAGCAAGGAGCAGAGCATTGGGTGGGAGCGGGGGGGGGGGGTGGTGGTGCAATACAGGCTGTAGAGCTGCCCCTGTTGCGCACCTGGGATGGCAATCTCCTTAGGCACCAGGACGGGGACTGGACAAGCCCATTGCTCAGGTGGGGAACGTGAAGCCAGGATGCCACGAAACTCACCTGAGTGTGACAGTGCTAGAAGGGGAACCCTTACCGGTAGGCCTCTGGATGTCCTCAGACATGCATGGAGTGAGGTGTGGTGCGGGGAATGGCTCCCAGGGTATTGAGAGGCCAGAGACCATGCTGGAGAGAGATTTCACGGTATAGACAAGGCCAAGATGCAAGGAGGGCACATGGGCGTGGTCATAAAAACCAGGCCTCAGGAAAGTCCTCTGCATGCAGGCACATACATTTATATGTACTTGTCTTTATTTTTCTGTGAGTTTCTGCCTCGTGCCCTCCCTCAGCCCTCTGTTATCAGTGGGACGGTTTTAAAGTGCACCTGCTTCTGAGTCAGAGAAGGCGCTGGAGTGAAGAGGTATGGCTAGGGCTGCAGGAAAAGCCATATAATCTCCCACAGGCTCCAACCAGCCTGGGAAAATGTTCCTGGTGGGGTCAGTGCATCGTTTGGAGCAGCCCAAGGCGGCATTTCATTTTCCAGCGTTCCCCAGGCTAAGGCTGGGACTGGCTTGGTGGAAATTCTTGCAGCCAGGTACCCTCATGAGGGAGGAGGCCTGGGTCCACTCGAGCTTCACAGGTCGTGCTGCCGTGAGATCCCCCTTTGCTCCCTGCGCCAGGAACAGTGCCTGAGCACAGAGGAGGTGCTCAGTAAAGAGGTGTCACCTGAAGGAGGGAAGGAATGGGACTGGCTGCTGTGATAGAGCCATTCTGGGCTATGCTTGCAGATGTCACCTCACTGAATCCTCCCAGCTACCTGTGAAGGTAGCTGTGGCTTCCTAGATGAGGAAGCCCTGGCTCAGGGCTCACTTTGAGCAGACAGCACAGCCAGGGAACACCTGAGCCACCTTGGCAGCCTAGTTTGCCTGACCGTACAGCACATACCTTGGACTTGTTGCCACTCAGCCCAATGTGGCCTCAGTAATACTGACTCATTCTCAAGTGTGAACGGACCCCTGTGGCCAGCCTCTGCTTATTCCCAGCCCTCATCTTGTCTTTCTAGGCTCAGATGGGTGGGAGGCTCATGTGGGGCGGGGTCTAGGGTTGTTATTCTCTTCTTTCTATTTTTTTTTTTTAAAGGTCTTATTTTTTCACTTGAGAAAGAGAGAGAAAGTGAGAGAGCGCACATAAGCAGGGGGAAGGACAGGGAGAGGGAGAAGGAGGCTCCTTGCTGCGCAGGAGCCTGGCACAGGACTTTATCCCAGGATCCCAGGATCATAACCTGAGCCGAAGGCAGGTGGCTTAACCCACTGAGCCACCCAGGTGCCCCAGGGTCTAGGGTTGTTATAAAACAAAATAAAACAAAATATAAAACAGAGTCTTGAATGGCTGTGCCTGTATAATGCTACCAGTCCAGTCCCGTGAGACCCTTAGCAGGTTACTGACCCTCTCTGTACTTCAGTTTCCTTATCTGGAACCAGCAACCTTTCCTCACAAGAAGTGGGCACAGAGAGGGCTCCCCCCACCCCAGCCATTGTAATGTTCAGTGCCATCTCATCATCCAGTGACATCTTTCACAAGCTTACAAACTGGCTTGTGTCAGGCTTTCAGGATTGAGAGCGTTTTGGGGTTGTTGGGAAGGGTTGGCGAAGAGCCACAGATGGTGTGCTCTTGTACATTCTCTGGGCACCAGCTCTGCCTTGGGCAGCATTGAGTGTCGTCCAACCGGGGCAGGATGGTGATGTCTCCTTGGGGGACACACTAGGCTGACTTGGTGCTCCCCGTTCTTGGTTGGAATGTGTGAAGGAGGACGTGGAATGTCCATGTCTCCCACCCTTTGCTCTCTGGCAGGGAGTGCAGGCAGGCTGCAGGCCTTCTCCAGCACTGGGCTGGGGAGGAGGTGCTCTGAAGGCTCCCAGAGTTGCAGGGAAACAACAGCTCTCTTCACACAGTGCTTAGCATGCCTGGCCCTGGGCTTAATGCCCTGTATGCTGTGAGCTCTTCACCTTGGCTCCGTGAGGAGGTAATTGCTACTCTGGCACAGCTCTTTGCAGGTGAGGCGCAGAGAAGCTGGTATCCTTT
Organism: Neogale vison; assembly: GCF_020171115.1. Lineage (NCBI taxonomy): Eukaryota > Metazoa > Chordata > Mammalia > Carnivora > Mustelidae > Neogale > Neogale vison. Next base: position 112,255,787 of record NC_058093.1, on the reverse strand, counting down.
TCCAGGTCCCTCAGCTGATGGCGGGGGCTATTAAGATTCAAACACAGAAGGGTGAGCCTGGAACCCCCTCTTGTGTCATTGCCTCCTGCAGGAGATGGCTGGCCTTTCTCTCATGGTGACATGGTTTATTTGCTACGCACATTGGCCTCTCTGTCCATCCCTCTGTCTTAGGCCAGTGGGTTGGAGTGTTGTCTGTGGTCCTGAATAGGATGGCATGGGGATGCGGTCCCAGGAGTCCTTTTGGGGTGCTGCTGCCCCCCAGGACTTGGGCTGGAGCAGCCAGTGGGTGTGAAAGGTAGCTGGTCCCCTCCACACCCCACCTTCCACTGCCAGGGCTTGTGCAAGGCATGCAGGAGACAGACAGCAAAATCTTCAACCCGAGGCACCAGGGACCCAGCCAGGGAACTAGACTCAGACCAGTTAAGGATCAGCTGCTCTGGCTAGGGGACCAGGTGAAGATGAACAGGAAGGTAAGGTGTGGCCAGCTTCTGTGGGGGTGCTATCTGTTAGGGTCCTGGCCAGGAACACAGTCACCATGAGGTGGAATCACAGAGGAGAGTTTAACAGAGGGTCTACTTAACAAGGGTCGAATGTTGACGTTTGGTCAAGTGCCTGGGCTAGCAGCAAGCAAGTGACAGTGGCTGCCAGGTGGGTCACCTCTCAGGTGTGGCTTTGGCTGAGAAGGCAGCTTCTGGAAGTAGTGGCTGGAGGTGGGAGTTGGGTCTGCCCCACTGGAGGCTAGAGGGCAAGGGGCCTTGGGAGGCACTGGGGCTTTAAGCAATCCAAAAGCCTGGGGGCTGGACTTGAATCCTTGTTTTGGCTTCATTTTCTGGGTCCTTTGGGGAATTCCAAATCCAGGGTCACAGGATTTCCTGTTGATTTCTCACTTCTCCAAGACCAGTAAGGTCTTGTGCACAGCCGGGAGTTGGAACTTCCTCCCACCACTGTGGGTGTGTGCTGTAGGAGGGCAAGGCTACGAGGCTCCCAGTGTTCCCCAGTGGGAAACCATGCCTGTGGTGATGAGTCCAGCCCAGCCCTCCATGGCGGCTTAGGTTGTCACTCCTCTGCGTGTCTGGCTCACCTTGTGGAGACCTGCAGGGGGGTGCGGGTGTGTATTGGGTTGGGGGCTGGTTGCCACACACAGACGGTGCCTTGCATCTTGGGCTCTGCCTGACCCTGCCACCATCCTGCGTCCTTGCACTGGTGACGAATACGAGGACAAAGAAAGTGTCTTTGGTCCCCAAAACACAGCTGAGGGCAGGCTGAGACATGTAGAAGTGCCTGGCAAGACTTCTGAAGAGCCCCTTTCTGCCACACGGTTTCTAGGCTGAACAGAGAGGGAGTCCTGCCTGGGGCCCCCAGTCCAGCTTCAGCCTGTCTAGGTGCCAGCAGCTCCCCGTTAGTCCCACTGCCCCTAACCCACCCCCAGACCCCTGACCAGCAGAGCCCTCTCCCACCTCCTGCACTCATCCTGTTTAGGTAACCTTCCCTGTGATGGACACTTGAACACCCCAGCCAGAGCTTCACTCACTCAAGAATTCTTCTCATAATGCTGCATCAGCAAGGCAGGGATGGGATTCATACCCTAGAAGGCAGAACAGGCTGGAAAGATTCTCGGGAGCAGGCAGCTTGTGTCTAGTCACTCTGTATGTCTACCTGACGTTGCCGGCTTTTTGAATGTCTCCTTGCTGAACATGACTGTCCTGCTTTGCCCAGATATCCAGGCACTACCCCAGCCCCCTGCCCCACCCATCTTTCAGAGCTGACAATTGAGACAAAACCTATTTTCTGTCCTTATTGCAGAAGGCCTGGGCGTCAGTATTTTGGAAGGTCATAGAGGCTGTCAGTCTGAGACAGCTCTTCCAGGCCACATCTCAGGGCCTTTCAGCATGGGCTTGGCTCATTGTGGGCATTTCCCCCTTGTTTGGACTTTACTCCTCCCAGAAGGAAGTCTACCACTTACCCCAGGGGTGGTGTTGCCCACCCTGGATGAGGACATTTGCTCCCAGCCTGCTCCTATCCCAAAGATTCCCACTCTCACCTTCTCCATGGTAAGGTGGTTACATGTTTTTTGAGGCAGGTGGTTTGCAACTAGCTCCTGGTGCAGAGGAAAGCGCCACTGAAGTCTGAGCAATCTGGATTCAAATCTGGACTCTGTCATCTGCTGTGTGAGCTTGGGCAAGTTACTTAACCTCTCTGAGCCTTAGGTCTCTCATCTGGAGGGCAGGGTTGCCTCAGGGATTAAATGAGTGGATTACAGAGCTACCGATTTATGCCTGGGTGAAGCTCTATATCTGGGAGACTCTGGTTCCCTGAGAAGAGGCGATAGGAGGCATAAGAGGGAGCTGAGGTGACCACAGATACCCCAACACATGGGCCAGCATGATGAAGACCGAGCCTAGGAACCAAGCACAGATGTTGGCAACTACTGCACTGTCCTTTTGGGGGCTTACTGTGGGCCAGACATGCTGCTGAGTGCTGGCACATGGCCCTCATCTAACTGGCCTATAACCCATCTTCTGGTCTTTCCATGGCTGGGAGTCTAGACCCAGAGAGTGAGGTCAGCCAAGGCCACTGTGAGGGTGCTGGTCTTGAGCCCTTGCTGCTCTGACCGGAGTGTGCCTGGCTATGTCCTGGCCATGTCTGATGCTCCATAGATGTGTATGGGGACTCTAGGGCATCCAGAAAGATGGGGGCTTTAGAGTCTGGAGGGGTGCCGGTTTCTAATCCAGGCTTTGCCTCCACCCACTGTGGCCCTCAGGAAGAACACTAACTCTCTGCAGACCTTGGCTGGTCCATGTATAAAATGGGGATGCTGCATTGGCCTGGTAGGGTTGTGGTCTGGGAATACATACTATAGACTGGTGTGTGCTGGCACTTAGGATGCCCAGAGGACACAGAAGCTTCGATGCAAGCGTAGGCCAAGCCGCTGCCAGGCAGCTCAGCCCTGACTGCATGTTGCCGAGGCCCCACAGTGCCAAGACTGTCATCAGGGGGAGGACAGCGAGTTCCCTTACTCTGGAGAGCATTTTAACTTTTTTTTTTTTTTGGTAAGATTTTATTTATTTATTTGACAGACAGAGATCACAAGTAGGCAGAGAGGCAGGCAGAGAGGGGGAAGCAGGCTCCCTGCTGAGCAGAGAGCCCAATGTGGGGCTTGATCCCAGGACCCTGGGATCATGACCTGAGCCGAAGGCAGAGGCTTTAATCCACTGAGTCACCCAGGTGCCCAAGCATTTTAACTTTTTAAGGAGGGAGGTGTGCCCCTTGAGTGAAGCTCCCCAGGCTTGCTTGTCTTTGCCCCTCCCCAGGCCTGACCTGTCCACCCCTTTTCCCCCCCAGCAACATGTCCAACGCCTTGGCCAATGCAGTGTGCCAGCGCTGCCAGGCACGCTTCGCCCCTGCTGAGCGGATCGTCAACAGCAACGGAGAGCTGTACCATGAACACTGCTTCGTGTGTGCCCAGTGCTTCCGGCCATTCCCTGAGGGGCTCTTCTACGAGGTGAGCACCTGGCCGGGACCCTCGGCCGGACTACCGTATTGGAGCCTGAGCCCCCACCAGCTCAGAGCCTGCTTCCTAGGAGCTAACGGGCTGTGCCAGCCATGGTCCCAACCAGTGGCTGATGAACAGTCAGGCCAGGTCTGCCCTTTGTGGGCGTGTCTTCACTTGTGAAGCTGTGAAGGAGAGTCACTATCCATCCAGCCTCCTCTGGGTAGACTCTGGGAGGCCGTGGGACGCAAACACCCAGCTCTGGCAGCTCATACCCTCCTTTGAGAGCAGACGGTGAACACAATAAATATATGGTATATGAGATGGTGCTCAGTGCTCTGGGTACAGGGAATCGGGGTGCGGAGGGAGGTCAGGGAAGGTGATGTTTGAGAAGACCTGAAGGAGGTGAGGGAGCCAGCCTACATCTCCAAGAAGAGCATTCATCAGAGAGCACAATCAGGTGCAAAGGCCCTGAGGTCAGTGCATGCAGGATATTTGAGGGTTGCCAGAGGAAGTCTGTCTGACAGCTTGAAAAGGACCACTCTCCTTGCTGTGCTGGGGAGAGACAAATATGGGCAGGCACAGAAGCTGGAGAACAGGTGGGACCAGAAGCTGGATTACCAAAAAAACCCTGGTCAAGTGAACTGGATCACACTGGCTCATAAGAGCAGATTATTTAAGTTTTCAATAATCTTGCCAACTAGTGGTTAAACACAACTCTTACTAAAAATTAAGTACAGTGAGATAAAATTTTATTGGAAAGAAGGGTAACACATACTCAAAACTCACCACTTCCTAATTATTTTATTACATTTTCCTATCATCTGTGCCTTCGAAGTTATTTGTCTCTTATACATGGGTGGTGGAAATGTACCCTGATGGCTGCCACACGTATCTTAACTCCATGCTGATGTTGTGTTGGGAGCCTGACATTGTCCATGTCAGGAATTATCACACCATAGAAACTGGTAAATGCTACAGAGCAGACCCTGTTTTCCAAAGGGCTGGTTGGTCATCATTTACCAGTATGCCACTGGTGGTTGCAGTGGAGGTGGTGACCAGGTCTCAGAGACCAGAGAGGCTTCGAAGGTACAGCTGACAGGATGGACAGATGGACGGACGGCCATGCAGTGTGTGAGCTCCTATTGACAGCATTGGAGACTTCCAGCTTCTTGGGAAATGCTGGCCCACTGTAGAGGCAGGGGGAGGGGAGGCTGAGCTCTGTTTGTGGTGGCCACGTGCCTAAAACAAAGCCTGGCACACAGTAGGTGCTCAGGAAAGAGTCATTGCTGAATGAAGTTCATGCCCTGCTTCCTCTACAGGCCACTGTGTAGGGCCATATTCAGTTGCAGACTAATAAGATGCTCATTTCAGAGAAGAGGACAAACCAAACTTTTTTAAAAAGAAAATTGTCAAGGGAGAAGAAATCAGGGGCAGGGCTTGGCCACACTTGGGACCATGGCAAGGCCATCATTGTCCAGGCAGATGGGGACAGTGGCTGGTACCTGGAGTGGCTCCTGCTAGCTGCAGGACTTGGGGTTCTCCCTCAGGCCCCCATGTTTTTCCTGTGTCCCTCTTTCCTTCTCCCTCTCCGGGTATCTTGTGGCCTCTGAGGGAAATGGACTTCTCACACAGAGAAAATACACAGGAAATAGGGCCAAGCGACATTTATAAATCAGACTTGGTTCCAGCCCTCGGCTCGCTCCCAGGACCCGCAGAGCCAAGGTCTTGTGCAAACAGCAGTGGCTTTTGAGGGCTGGCCTTGCCCTGTTCCCGGCTTCTTGGAGACCCCTTACTTTGCACGCCCGCCCTGTGGTTAAGGCCCATTCCTGCGGATTCCCTCCCCTCGCCGGCCTTGGCCCTGCTGCTCTGGATTGCCCTCCTCTCAGCACTCAACCCCCTGTGGTCTTCCAGCTCCTCACCCCCTCCTCTAGGTTGGGTGCCGCACCCGGTTTCCTGTCACGGTAGCAATTGCACAAATTGGGGTGCCTTTCTAGCTTTCCTGAGGGTGGGTCCTGATCCAACAAAGACCAGCCAGCTGGAGGGGAATGATGGAGGTTTGCTTGAACATTCTCTGCTGGTCCATTTGCAGTTTGAAGGCCGGAAGTACTGCGAACATGACTTCCAAATGCTGTTTGCTCCATGCTGTGGATCCTGCGGTAAGGGCTGAATGTAGCACACTCCTCTGCATGCCTAGGGGGTTGGGCAGGTAGGCGGGAGCACAGGTGCTCTTCCCTGATCCCCTCTCTGAGCACCAGCTCTCTGGAGGCATCACCTCCCCAAGCTCTGGGAGGGGAGCCCTGGGATCAGGCTGAGCTCAGGCAAGTGCCAGTGTTGGCAGGGCTTCGGAGGGGGCTGGGAGGGGGGCACATGCCTGCCTCAGTGAGCTGGGACCCATGTCTTCCAGGTGAGTTCATCATTGGCCGTGTCATCAAGGCCATGAATAACAACTGGCACCCGGGGTGCTTCCGCTGTGAGCTATGTGACGTGGAGCTGGCTGACCTGGGCTTCGTGAAGAACGCAGGCAGGTGAGGTGGGCCGGATCCTGTCTAGGAGGTGGACCCCCAGCAAATGCACTGCTTAGTGCCTTAGTGCCAGGCCCTGCCAGGCCTGGGCCCATCTGCAAGGCAGCTGAGAGACCCTTGGTTTATAGGTGAGGGCTGGGGCCAGAGAGAGTATGGGGTGACTGCCTCAGGCCTGGGCTTGCTCCCAGAAGCAGGCTGACAGCAGGCAGTGAGGAGGTAGCTGGCCGGGGCAGGGGCCATCAGAGGCAGTGGATGGATAAAGAGCTTTGGGTCATCACTATTGTCTGGCCAGCCCTTGCTGCTGAGCGGAGCTGTCTGCCTCCTTCCCTGTGTCCCTGGCTTAATGCTCCTGGAAAGAAATCACTCAGCCAGGGGGCCCGAACTGACTCTGGCACTCTACAAAGTTTCCTTTGTAGACTGTGTTCCCTTCTTCCTGGAGGACTGGCTCTTTTCTCCCTGCACTGTCTCTTTCCCCTCCACCCTCCTAGAGTGAGGACCTCCCCACCACTTTCCCGAGGACAAGGCTCTCCTGCTCCCTGCCCTGGTGCTGCCCAGGCCTCAGTCACAGTGCCCCATGGAGGCCCTGTCCCTGCTCCTCCTTCTCCAGTGAGCTCTCCGCTGCAGTCTGCGCTGTTTCTCCCATAGCTGTCCTCCCATTGTGGCTGTCTGCGGCATGTTCCAGTGCCCTTGCTGGCTCCTCTCATGTGCCCCCCACTGCCAGTCAGGTCCATCCCCATGACTTCCCTCCTCATTGCCAGACCCACGGGTCACCATGGTCCTCTCTTGACCTCTCAGCAGGGTTCACGGCAGCTTTTTCTTCTTGTTGAAATGCCTCCTCTCCAGGCACCCAGGACCCTGTGTTCTCGTGGTTTCCTCCTGCTTTGTGGCTGTGCTCGGTCCTCTCCTCTTCTGACCTCCCTCCACCTGTCTCTCCATGTTTGCTTGCTGGGGGCTCAGCACCTGGGCCTCGTCTTGTCCAAAGTCCCAGAACCCCAACTGGCATGCATGTGCTGGATGACTCAGATGTCCACCTCCACTCCAGACCTTTCCCTCGGGTTCTCAACCACTTGGTGCCCTCTGGGCATCCCAAAGGCAACAGGCCCCAACCAAACCCTGGTCTCTCCTCTGCTGACCAGCAGGTCTCCTCACGCAGTGAAGGTGGCCGCCCACCCTAGCTGAGAGTCCCCCTCCCTCTCCTACCTGTCACCTCTCTGTTCTCTGCCACTGCACCATCTGCTCTGGGTGCAGCCTGCAGTGATCTCTCCCATTCTCCTGCTGTGTGTTGGCTGGTGTCGGTCTTGGTGTCTGTGGGCCACCGGGCAGGGTCCCCTGTCATTGTCTACAGGAGGGGCTGTAGAGGGCAGGTGGTGTCCTGGCGGTCCTGCGCCGATCGGGGGTTGCCCGCCAGGTGTGGGCCTGAGCGAGTCCTCTCTCCTGAGCTCCAGCTCACATGGAGCTGCCTGTGGCAGGAGAGGCTGGGAAAACCCGGGAGAGGCTGGAGGCACTCCGAAGTAAGGTGCTGCTATGAAGAAAGTGTGGCCACCCCACAGAGACCCTCCTTGCCCGGGGTCGCCCTCTGAGGCCTGTGGTGCAGAGTGTGAGTGTGCATGTGGGGCAGGCTGCGGGGGCTGTCTGATCCAGAGGCAAAAGCACGTGCTGCCTGGCCTCTCCAGTCTTCACCTCGGCTTTGCCACTCTTGGGTGGGAGGGAGGAGAAGTTCTGGGAAGGGAGTTATGTCAACTGAACACAATAACCTTCAGAATCTAAAAGTACAGTTACGTTTACAATCAGTGTGATCAGGTACAAAAGGGGACCTGGGCCCCGCCGTGGCAGGGAGAGCCTCTCAGGAGCCAAAGGACACCGCTGCTGGTCTTGGTTAGTGGGACACAGGGTCCCATGCCAGGCGTGGGCTTCCTGCTGGAGGTGTCCTGAGACGAGGACAAAGCCCGGCTCCCCAGTCTGTCCACCCCTGCCGGCTGCTCGGCTGACTCAGGAGGGATCAGGCTGCCGAGAAGCTGTGGGGATTGTCAGGCCTTGCGCAGTGAGCAAGGACCCAGCGCTGAGATGAGGAGCCCAAAGGCCGTGCTTGTTGGATGTCATTTGCGGGCCAACCTGAAATGTACGTACAACACTCAGTTACAAGTTACTGTCCATGTCCCCTGAACTCAGGGGTCATCTGGCAAAGGTGCCAGATGATGGGAAACCCATACTCCTTCCCCTCCATCAGGATTCCCACACTCCCCTTCTCTCAAGTCATTTGCAGCTGCCGTCTGGAGTTCTTTCTGCAGAGCTCTGCTGCTGTGTGTTTTTCGTGGTGGGAAGGAGGTTGGGAGTCTAGCAAGCAGCCCTTGGGGAAGAAAGACACTCATTGTTTGGGAACTGTTCCTCTGGCCCCCTTGCCCCCCCTGCCATGGGGTGAAGTCACTGAGTATCCAGTAACTGTAAGTGAGCAGGGCCGGCACAGTCTCTGCAGGGGGTGGGTGGCTGATTGGTCCCGTGGAGGGGTGTCCTCTTTTAGGGATTTGCACATGAGATAAGACAGAACCAGTTACTGGATGCTGAGTTCCGCCCTTGGAGAGACTGGGCTTCTCCATCATGAGTCTGGTGGCGTGCACCCTGGGGTGGGGTGGGGAGGTCCTTCTGAAGACAGTCTGTGGCACTGGGGGCCAGGGCTGGCGTCCGGGGGCTCACAGCTCTGACCTGGCGCTCAGTGAGCTCTCGTTGGTTTTCCCTTCAAAGCTGGGGGGCGGGCCGGAGAGCCTTTTGCCACAGACCAGGTTGCACAGGGCATCGCGGAACTTCTCGGCCACAAAGAAGTACATGACTGGGTCCAGCGCCCCATTGAGGCTGGTGAGGCAGGAGGTGACGCGGTTTCCCAGGGCCAGGACGCGCTGGGTGGCACATGAGGTCCCGCCGCCGTGGTAGCGCAGCACGTAGACGGAGCGGTGCACGTGGTAGGGCACGAAGCAGACCAGGAATATGGCGAGCACCACGGCGATCATGCGGACCGCCTTGTTCTTGAGGCGCTTCTCCACACGAGGGCCCTGCCGCAGGCTGCGGATGATCAGCAGGTAGCAGGTGACCGTGGTGACAAACGGGAAGGTGAAGGCCACGGCCAGGGACACGAGGGCGTGCTGGGAGGCCTTCTCCCGGTACAGCTGCAGGCAGATGACTGTGTGGTTGGTCTGCACGGTCTGCGGGCTCACCAGCAGCGGGGCCATGGCTACGGCCACCACTACCCAGAGGAAGGCGCAGGCCAGGTGTGCGTACAGGGGCCTGCGGAGCTTGAGGGACTTGACGGGGTGCACGATGGCCAGGAAGCGGTCAGCGCTGATACAAGTGAGGAAGTAGATGCTGGCGTACATGTTGAGGTAGAAGAGGAAGCCGGTGAGTCGGCACGGGATTTCCCCAAACGGCCAGTGGTTCCCAGAGAAGTGGTAGACGAGGCGGGTGGGCAGGACCAGCACACAGGACAAGTCGGCCACAGCCAGATGCATCAAGAATACGTTGGCGGGGGTGCCTGACTTGTGGTCCCTGACGAAAAGCCACAGGGCCAGGGCATTGCCAACAAAAGCCAGGATGAAATCCAGGAGGTAGAAGGAGGCGAAGAGGACGTTCTCCAGTGGCGTCTCCTGGCCACATTGCTCTGAGATGACCAGGGAGGAGTTGGCGGTCAGACCTGGGGAAGCCACCTCCAGGCCGTTCATGCTTCGGCCGGAAGCAGAGCCAGGGGACAAGCCTGGAGGGAACAAGCAGACAGGTTCCAGAGCCTGGGACCTGTGAAGCGTCTTAGTTTGTCATCGCTTTGGAGACTACTGACAGCAGTCTCTGTGTTCATCTGGGGTGGGTAAGTATCAGAGGCTTTCTGAAGCTCAGCAAAAAGCAAAAACAAAGCCAGGGCCTAGAGCTTGCTAGCCTGCTGCTGGGGCCGGCTTCCCACTGGCCACTGCATCCCTGTCAGATGCACAGGAGCCTGGGTCCCCCTGGGTGTTGTCCCATAAGTCCACTCTCTCAGACCATGGGGACAGTGGGGAGTGAATCCCATCTGTCTGGGCTCTGAGGTGGAGGGAAGGCCCCACATTTTTTGCCATGCTCCCCAGGTATGCCTTCTTTGAATGCTAGGGGGTGGTGCGAGGGGCCTTGGAGCTCCAGTCCCGATGGGCATGGGTAGATCGCCCCTTCCATCCCTTCCTCCCTCCCTCCCTTACTTCCTTCCAGATTGATTTACTATTTGAGAGAGGATAGAGAGCCCAAGTGGGGGGAGGGGCAGAGGAAGAAAGCCCTCAAGCACCTGCCCTGCTGAGCTCAGAGCCCAATGCAGGACTTGATCCCGGGACCCTGAGATCATGACTTGCCTGGGCAGTGTCTGCAGAGGGGGTGGATGCCTGGCAGACCCTCTCTTGCAGGGCAGCTTCTGGGGCTCCTCTGGAAGGCCCACCTGTGTGACTGCCATGCAGAGGGGCAGGAGAGGGGCTTGTGGGAGGGAAGCTGCAACCCAGCTGCTGGAGGAGGAGCACTGGCTGTGGCCATGGCTTGGTCAGGGCTGTTGTCCTGGCTGAGCCTGGCTCTATACTGAGCGCTCGGGGAGCCAGAGCAAGTTCTCTGCAAGCGTCCCCTGGCTTCTCTTCCCTCCGGAGGCCTGGTGGCAGCTCTGTCAGCAGAGCAGCCCCTCGAGGAGGAGGAGGCTAGGCATGGCTGAAGAGCAGACGCGTGTGGGAAGGGCCCGGCACACCCGCCTTTAGTGGACAGAGCAGGGCAGGTGGTTGAGACTGTGGGTGTGCTGGGCTGTCAGGCTGGGCAGCGGCTTGACCCTCCCCATCAGGCTTCATCAACCACCACTTGGGTCCTGCAGGGACCCCACCACCCCCGGCAGCATATACATGGAAGGGAGAGGGTGGTTGCCTGAGCAGGAGAGAGCCAGGGACAATGTGGGGGAGTGGCAGAGAGCCTCTGGCCTATAACCATCCTCAAGTAAAGGGGGTTACTTTCCTAGTATTGAAGGGACCCAGGAACTTCCCAAATGATCTCCCCTGCTCCAGAGTGGGTCAGGATGCCCGAGATCCAATACAGAGAAATTATTTTCCTGCGGTTTCGAAGTGGATGTGATCTGAGGGGTTGTTGCCAGGGAAGCCCTGGCTGCTGGGAGAGGGGATGGGGCCAAGCAAGGAAAGGGTGGTATGGAACCCGGGGCTGGGTTTGCTCTGCTCTGGGCTGCCCCTCACACCTGGACTCTGCCCCTCAGGGCAGTTGTCACCCAACCCCTCCCTGAGGGCTGCTCATGGGTATTGGCTATCCACTCCACCACTCCTAGGAGGCAGGCATTGGTAGCCTCCTTTTATAGATTAGGGATTAAGAAGTCAAGGCTTAAAGTCAGCTGACTTGACCCAAGTCATTTGGCCAGAGACAGTGGCCCTTGATTTGGAAGTAAGCTCAGGGACACCTAGCAGGGACACCCAGCACCTTCCAGAACACTGCCTTGCCTCTGTGGGTGGCTGGGTACCGGGTGCCAGAGCCGGGACTGTGGCTCGGCCTCAGGGCTCATGCTGGAATTGTCCCCCAGGCTCAGGGGCACCTCCTTGGAGTCTGGCCCCAGGACTGGTAATGTAATTTCTGGCACCCAGTGCAAAATGAAAACGTGGGGCCCCTTGTTTAAAAAGTAGGAGTTTCAAGATGGAGATAGCAGAGCATTACATCAATTGTGGGGCCTGCCTGGCTGCACTTGTTGGTGGCCGTGCCAGCCCCTGGCTGTTGGCCCCCTGCCCTCTGCCCTCAGCTTCCCACTAGCGCCGAACGCCACATGCATGGTGCTCTATCTGGGATTTAGACTCAATTTTAGAATGCTTTTAGGCTTGTTTCTGGTTTGTTGAGGTTTCTGTAGCTCTCCCATTTTGGGATTCTTGATACTGATTTTTGCAGCGTGGTCTGAAATGGGCCCCTCTCTGCATACCCCAGACCTGCAAGCTTCTGCCTGCCGCCGCTGGCTCCTCCTGTGGCGCTGCTCAAAACAGGGTGGTGTGGGCACGTGGAGCGTGCCTGGGCCTGGACATCGGGGGCTCTGGGGCTCTGGGACTATGGGAAAGCCAAGCTTCAGGGGACAGGTCTTGGGCCTCTATGAAGGGGAGGAGTGGGCAGGCGTGGCTTTAGGAAGGGGCCCAAGGTGGCTGTGGTAGGTGGGCATGGCTGTTTCCTCGCGTGGCCTGAGACCTCTTCTTCCCTACTTCTCCTTCCCCTGCTCCCTGTGCTATGGTAGGCTAGTGGAGGAGAGCATGGGTGCTGATTCCAGCTGACTGTCATCGCAGTTGCAATGCTGTGCACGAAGCACTTGCCCTCTCTGTGTACCTGACAGTGCAATGGGAGTACCACACAGAGGGACCACTGTGATTCAGACCAGGGCAGCCTTTGATAAATAGGTCATGCTATTATCCCAGAGAGTGTCTCAGGGACAGAGATACTGCCCATCCCTGCCCGCGCTCTGAGTTTGCCACTGCTTGGCTCCTGAACCCCCTGCCTGCCCGTACCAGACTCTGGTCCTTACCTCTCACAGCCGGGTCCAGGTGCAAAGGCAGGAGGGCTACGGGGTGGCAGGTGGGCTGCGGCCAGTGGCTGGGGGGTGCTGGCGGTGGGCTCCGTGCCGCTGTGGTGGAAGGCTGGCTATTTAAGGAGAGGAGGGGAGACTGCAGCCCCTCTTGGCCCTGAAAGGCCGCTTCATTCCGAGAGGTTCCTTGTGTGGTGGGCCACTCCTACGGCTATCTCTGCTGCCACTGGGTCGTGAATATTCCAGTGTGTCCCAGCCTGCAGTCACCCCGCCCCCCTCCGCCGACCAGCTTGGCCACTAAGCATCACAGAGGCTGAGTGTGTGACTATGTTCGAAGCTGTGGAGTGGGCGCGGGCTGGGCGGGGTGGGGGGGGACTGGCTGGGATGGACAGAGACAAGAGGACGTTTCAGCACAGGATAATTTCCTACCAGTGGGGGCCAGGGAGGGGCTGGCCGCCATGGCAACGGGCCTGGGCTCCCAAGCCTGCTGGGGGACAGTAGAAGGGGTCTTGTGAATGGGGAGGGTGGGAGGCTGAGGGGATTCTTTCAGGACACTTGCTGTAGGGTCCTTGTGTCTTGCCCTGTATAATTAGGCTCCGTTCGGACGTGGGGAATAAATCATGGCCTTTATCTTGAGCAGGGCACAGCTGCGATCCGCCTCATAATGGGGCGCTGTCTGTGCCCGTGGGACGCGGCTCAGCCTGTGAGGCCTGGCCCTTACCTGTGCGGGCTCCTCCTCTGTAGAGGAGGCCTGTGAGGAGGGCCACGGTGGCCCACTACCTAGGAATCCCCAGGTCTCCTCCTGGGGGTGGCTTGAGGCTGGGGGGGGCGGGTCGGGGTGTGGGCAGTGGCTACTCCTGACACCGAACAAGCAAAGCTCGTTTGTCTCCGTCTTCCCCCAAGTGATGTATCCGGTAACACGGGGAACCAAATCAGTATGCCTAACCTCAAAAGACCTGTACATTTTTTAGTTAAAAAAAATGTACTTAGCTATCATTGGGGAGTAACTATCATGTGTACTATCTTAAATTGGTTTTTCACACAGTCCCATGCAGTCGGGATTGCTGCCCATTTTACAGATGGGAAAATGGGCTCAGAGAGGTGAAGTCACTTGCCAGGAAGTGGCAGAGCCGGGATTTGAATCAAGTACATGCCACTCCAAAACTTACGATTTGTGCGGGTTAATGTTTTGGTTCATTCTGGTTTTCCTTTTGCACCTTGATGCTTGAATTCTTAGGTTCTGTCTTCATTCTACCTAGAAAAAAATTCTGCAGATTGTCCTTAGATCTGGTACGGGGATCTAGTCTGTTGGAAAGATGTTTCCCTGTGTGCCTGGGTGGCTCAGTCAGTTAAGCGTCTGGCTTTGGCTCAGGTCATGATCTCGAGGTCCTGGGATTGAGCCCCGCATTAGGCTCCCTGCTTAGCGGGGAGCCTACTTCTCCCTCTCCTCCCTCTCTCAAATAAATAAATAAAATCTTAAAAAAAAAAAAAAGATGTTTCCCAGCTAGGGTTCCTTGTGGCGCCCTGGGCTCCTCAGTTTGGTCTCGGCTGGGAGTCAATGACCAGGGCCTGGCCCCTCCCCTGCACTGCCTCACGTGGAGGTCCGGAAGGACTAGCTCACATCGATTTGACACGAGAGTGTCTGGCTTCTTCTGTTGTTGGGTGATTGCTGATGGTAGCTGTGAGGGCATCGATTGTTGCAGCAGAATTGTGGGGGGTTGGGCTAATTTCTATAGCTTTGGAACAGAAGTTATTCTGTATGGCTTGAGTGATGTCATAACGCTAATACTAGTTACCAAAATTGGGAGTGGGGTCGTAGGGCATAAATGCTGTCTGTGATAGAGGCACAAGCTGGTGGCAGGTGTGTGGAGAGCGTGAGCCACGGTAGTCTGGTGGCTGGAGGAGCATCTCTGCTCAGACCTGCTGTGGCAGCGTGTCAGGGGGTCTGGGGGAGGAGGTGGGGACAGGGATCTGGGGACCGAGGGGGCAAAACCTTAGGAAGATGAAGACTGCAGCGACAGGCCACATTTGTATCCCATGGGTAGGTGGAATCGGGCCCCTGGTGAGGGGGCCGGCTTCCAGTACTGGTCTGGCTGTACTGTCATGGGACATGGTACCCAATGACTGTCTCTCCCTTCCTCTCTTCTACAGTCATTCATTCACTCATGTACTGGAGACTCAGCCTGAGCTGCTAACCTGATTGGGCACAGCCTGGAGCCTGTCAGCAGTTTAACAAGTGGCTACCGGGCACTCATTTGGGCCCCTTGGCCTTCCCACCCACTAGGGAGATAAAACACAAACAAGGCAAGCAGGTAGCAGTGTTGTGCTGCAGGGAGTCCAGACCCCAGTGAGGTGGCAGACATTGGGGTCAAGGCCATGGGTAGTCAGTTGGCCTTCCTGGCATCTAGGATCTGCCCATCACACCTGGTTGGAGGATCCTGAGTCTGAGAGTTAGTCTCTTAACTAGAGTCCTTGATCTGCCCGTAAAAGAGGTTGACTGTGGGTGTCAGGTCCCTGTTGAGGCTGCTGAGGGATGGAAAACCTCCCTGTGGATGGATGCCTGCGAAGACAGGAAGGGAGGGCCCGGATGCATCAAGAAGGCTTACAGACTGGGGCGGCAGGTGGGGGAGGGGAGTAATGGATTGGGGCCTTTGTACATCTTTGCTTGGGGACCCTGAATCTAAATTCCCGCCACCTTTGAGGCACAAGGAAACAGAAACCATGTTGATTTCTCTCTCAGTAGAGATCACAGCTGTTGCCCAATGCAAGGAGTAGCATCAGAAATTACTCTGAGTTCTTTACAAAAAAGACTCTGTAATGATAGTTCCTGGATTTGGGGGCCTCTGTCTGACACAGCTGTGCTTGTCTTTGGAGACAGAAAGCCTGTAGAAGTACGGGTCCCTCTTTGTCTGACAGACCCCAAAGGAAGGGGTTGTGCAGGCCAGATGGACCTGGTCCTCCGTGTTCTTCTGCTGAGCACAGCAGGGTTTTCAAGCTAACAGTCACAATTCAGTTACACACCCACGTTCAAAGATATTCAAAAATAAAATTATATCTGCAGCAAATGGCAATGAAATGTCTACTCTATTCCATACAATGTCCTAGGCTCAGAAAAAGTGGGGAGAAGAAAACTATCACATTTGCTCTACCATCCAAAGTCAGCAAACACCAACATTCTGGTGTATTTTTGTTTTCTAGTGCCAGAGTCCTTTTTGGTGAGGGCACGGCTGTAGCCTTCATGGCTGCAGGATAAGATAGCTTGACTTTCTGGACCATTGGCTGAGCCTCTTGAGGCTTATGGGTACTGCTAAAGCCGCAGGCGGGAGCCCAGGGGCCTCTTCTCCCAGGAGGTGAACCATGCTATGTGGGGAGGAGAGGAGGAGTGGGCAGTCGGCCCCTAACACTTGCTTCACTTCCCACAGGCACCTGTGCCGGCCTTGCCACAACCGGGAGAAGGCCAAGGGTCTGGGAAAGTATGTCTGTCAGCGGTGCCATCTGGTCATAGATGAGCAGCCCCTTATGTTCAAGAATGATGCCTACCACCCAGACCACTTCAGCTGCACCCACTGCGGGTACGTCCACAGTGGAGTTCCTGTGCCAGGGACAGGTGGTGAGGTGGGCGGGACCCCCACCCAGGGCAGTGAGGGGACAAGAGGGGTGGACCAATCGGAGAGGAAGGTGAGGGGTAGACATAGAGGGCATCGCTGCAGGAAACGGCTCCCTCCGGGCCCCCATTCAGGGAGCCCCTTGCATGAAGTACTGCTGGACACAGGGTGAGGGAGGGCTGGGCCCCTGGAAGCTGGGAGGAAGGAATCAAAGGCTTAGAGGGCCAGGGCAAGGATGAGGGGTTGGTGCTGGTGCTGGAGAGGGGAGGAGAAAGGAAAGAAGCTGCGGAGGATTCCCTCGTTCCTGCCCCAGACACACAGTCTGGTGCGGAGGGGCCGAGAACAGATCTGCTTCTCAGAGGGCCCGACAATGCACAACACAGACTGCCTTCTGCGAGGCCCGTGCGGGAATCTTGTGCCCTGGGGCCTGTCTGGGGCACAGGAAGTCCCTGAAGAGACCAGAGATCAAAGAGCTTCCTGCCCTGGGCACTGTTTTGGACCAGAGTGGGTCCTCTTCGGAAGCTGCTCCCTGGGGCTGGAGGGGCTAGTGGGACCCCCCCCCAGTGCCAGGGCGGGCCCTGCAGCGGGGCGGCGATGTCACCTGCGGCTCTGCTCGGTCTCCCAGGAAGGAGCTGACTGCAGAAGCACGAGAGCTGAAGGGCGAGCTCTACTGCCTGCCGTGCCATGACAAGATGGGTGTCCCCATCTGCGGAGCCTGCCGTCGGCCCATCGAGGGCCGTGTGGTCAACGCGCTGGGCAAGCAGTGGCACGTGGAGGTGAGCAAGGCCAGGAGGTTGGGGGGTGCCCCAGGCTCACTGTTATAAGTGGAGTCTGGCCCTGCAGCCCTTCCACGCTCCCACCCGGGACCCTCCTCCTTGATGCTGCCCCTCCTCATGCCTGGCCCACCCTGGGACACAGGAGACCTGAGTGCCCAGACCACGGTCAGGCAGCTGCGCCCACCTACTTTCCTCCCCCTCTTGGTCTTCTAGAGGATTCCAAAGGCCAGAGAGAACCTCAGGGACAGTCTGCTCAAGACACCCTGTGGGGTTATGGTTGGCAAAACTGGCTGTGTCTGGCCGCATAGAGACATGGAAGCTGGGTACACCTGCTGGCTTAGCTCCTCGGGTGTTCTGCCTGGGTCACCTGGATCATTCACCTCTACCCTGCGGGCTCTCACGGTCTTACAGAATCTAGCTGGAAGGGAGGCTTCTGTTCCCTGATGCCCTGGCTAGGTCTGTGTCCCAGTAGCTGTCTTGGGTGGCCTCTTTGGAAAGGTTCTGATGCAGGCCCTGCCCTGGTCCCCAGCCCCCTGTGAGGAGGGCGAATCCCCACACACCACAGGAACTGGAAGATGCTGCTCAATGACCCGGGGCCTGCAGGGGATGCCCACGGGAGGCAGACACATGCGGTCTTCCGGGGAAGCACCCTGCGTATAACAGAGGAGCCCCCGTGGGGAGGTCCCACCACACCCCAGGCACCTCACCAATGCCTGACAACCTGGGCGGAGTTTGGTGGCCTGGGGGGCAGCCCTGGAGAGGATGACAATGCGTGTCACTGTGCACTGGGGAAAGAGTGGGGCCTGCTCTCTCATGGGAGGTCCATGGTGATATCAATCCCACTGCCCAGTGGGGAGCCCACTGAGACACTCCATCCCATGGGCCGCTGTCTCCCAGGGTGGCTGCTCCAACCTTAAGCTGCCCTGACTTCCCCCTGTCCTCTCAGCACTTCGTCTGCGCCAAGTGTGAGAAGCCGTTCCTAGGGCACCGGCACTATGAGAAGAAGGGTCTGGCCTACTGTGAGACCCACTACAACCAGGTAGGGCCCGGGAGCAGAGGGTGGATGGGTGGGGCCTGCGGAGGCCCAGGTGTGGACAGCAGCTGTGGGGCTGTGGGGAGCCCTCAGGGAGGTGATGTGGTGTGAGCGCCCGGAACACTGCATGCACCCATCTGGGCAGGAGAGGACCAGGGCAGCCCCTCCAGAGCCCATGGTGGGTGTGGAGGCTGGGCTGTGTGCTCGGTGTCATTTGAGACGCGGACCCAGACCTGCCATGGGAAGTGAATGAGAGGGCTCTGTGAGGTCCTGGGCTCATGGGGGTGACCTGTGCTGCCATCCTACTCCCTCTTGCCAGTCTGGCAGAGCTGCCCAGTGGCTGTGGTCCAGAAGTTGGGGGTACGGCCCTGGCCCAGCCTTCCCATGGACACCAGCAGGAGCAACGGGGCCACCCTGGCAGGAAGGGCCCAGGAGTCTTGGGAGGATGCCTGAGAGCAGCTGTTTGGGGTGGGATGGGGGCCAGGTGTCAGCCTTGGCCCCGAGCTGGGGCATGACTGCCTGCCACAAGTTTGACACCTGCTCTCTTCACAGCTCTTTGGGGACGTCTGCTATAACTGCAGCCATGTGATTGAGGGTGATGGTAAGGCTCCTCTGTCCCTGTGCCCCCTCCCCCCTGCACGTGCCTGCTCTCCCTCTGGCATGTTGGTCCTGCAGCTGCAGGCCCAGCTGGTCCTGGGCCAGCCTGGGCCTGCTCAGCCTGCTCGCCCCTGCCCCCACAGTGGTGTCGGCCCTCAACAAGGCATGGTGCGTGAATTGCTTCTCCTGTTCCACCTGCAACAGCAAGCTAACCCTGAAGTAAGTGGTGCCGGCCTCCTGGGAGTGCCAGGGCATGGTTGGCGGAGTGGGACCTGCCCAGCATCGGCCTCCTCCTGGAGCCTGTCATGGGGGCTCTGATTTGAGAGCACTTCCCCTAGTTTCTTCATCAGGCTTTCCCTGGATGCCTGCTGTGGTCAGGCCCTGGGGGTGCAGTGCCAGCAAGGGGCAACCCTAGCCTATGGAGGCAGATTGAGGGGCCCCTTGGGCAGGGTGGGAGGGGGAGCGATATGAGTCTCCAACACACCAGCAAAGACACAGGGAAGGGCATTCCAACTCAGGGAACAGCATGTTCAAAGGCAAAGGAGTCAGACCGCTGGCTCCTCCATGAACCACAGGAGGTACAGAAGGGCTGGAGCTGTGAGGTGAAGGGGAGTCCACGTTGCTGAGGACAGTAGGGAGTCGTGGACGGTTCCGGAGTATCAGAATCTCCTGAGAGGGAAAGGAGGCCTATAGGCCTGTTTCCTTGTCTACTGTGACCCCTGGCCAGAAGCTCACCCAGGGAGCTGGACTGCTGTGGGCTGAGTTGGTGGGGCCTGGGGCTCTCCTGACTGCTGGACCTCTTCCCCAGGAACAAGTTTGTGGAGTTTGACATGAAGCCTGTGTGTAAGAGATGCTATGAGAAGTTCCCACTGGAGCTGAAGAAGCGGCTGAAGAAGCTGTCGGAGCTGGCCGCCCGCAAGGCCCACCCCAAGTCCGTGGGCCTCAACTCCGCCTGAGCGGCCTCCTGCCTGCCCTCCGCCTTCACCTCCCCCTTCCTGCTGGTGCCCCCTTCCCTTTGCTGCCTCCAGTCCTCATCTCTGCTCCTTGTCTGTGGCCTCCCCCTCCTTCCTTCCCTCCTCCCCTCCTTCCCTCCAGTACGCTTCTCATCCCCTTCTTTCCCTCCCCCATCTCCTTCCCCTGCTCTCTTGGCTCACCACCCACTCTTTTTGCCCCTAGTCCCTCATCTCCGCCTCCTCCCCAGGCCTCTCTTTTCTCTCTTGCTGTGGGCTCCTCACTTTCCTTTTATGCAGGCATGGGGCAGAGCAGGGCCCTGGAGCCTGTGACACATGTGCCCACAGCGTTAGGTCAGGTCCTGCAGGGATATGAGCAAATCAGGGCCTGGGGTCACCTGGCTGTGGGGCCCTCCTCATCCTGACCTGTCCCATTCCTGCAGGGGCACCTGGCAGCTCACATCCTTCTGTGGGAGCTTGGCCAGCCTCCGCCCAGAGTGGTCCTACTGTGCACACATGGCTCTGGGGAGGCCACAGCCAGGCAGCTGCTCCAGCCCCGTGACCCTGGCCATGAAGATGGGGGCCTCTGGGAACCACCTTTAACCCTTGGACACGCACTCACTCAACCATGTAGGATCCTTGTGCATAAACTGCCACCACACCCCACAAATCATCAGGGGGGATACGGACCCCCTCCCATCATCACTCAGGAGGCCTCCTTCCTGAAATCCAGTCTGGGCCACGGGCCACTATGGTCCCCCAAGCTCCTCTGTGGTCCCCGTAGCAGCTCGGCCTCCCTGTGCCATCCTCCCCCCACAAGGGCACATGCTGATCCTCTGGGTGCAGCCAGCCAGGGGCTAGAAGGTAGTGGGGTTGGGTGGGTGGCTCACTCCGAACCTCCAGGGACCACACTTCCTCCGTGGCCAGCACAGGACCTGGTGCTTGCATAACAAATGAAGGCTTATTTACACGACCGCTTGGCCTGTGTGGTTTCTGTTGTGTGAGTGAGGAGGTAAGGCAGCCCCCGTGGGCAGACTGCTTTGGGGTTGTGGAATGCTTAGAGAGATGGACACCAAATAGGAAAGGTGAGAGAAATGTCCAATTAGGACCCAGTTCTTGTTGCCCTCAGGCTTTGGAGACCAGTCCAGCCGGAAACCCTCAGTCCATGAAGCCTGGCCAGTTGGGGAAGATGGGTAGGATGGCGCCTGCCAGCACGGT
Source organism: Neogale vison (assembly GCF_020171115.1). Lineage (NCBI taxonomy): Eukaryota > Metazoa > Chordata > Mammalia > Carnivora > Mustelidae > Neogale > Neogale vison. The sequence continues at coordinate 112,235,058 of NC_058093.1, read as the reverse complement.
GGGGATGAACCCAGGCCACTAAGGCCCTGCGTCCAGCTCTGCTCCCACCTGGGCACAGGCTGGCCTTTGTGGGAAGCCAGCAGCCAGAGAGGGAGGCCTGGCTTGCACCCCCACCAGGCCCTCCCACAGCAGTTATATGCCCCAAGGCCCTGTGCGGGAAGGAGAAAGGTGTGCCAAGGGGCCTGAGGGCAGAGGCAGGAGGGAGGAGGAAAGCAGACAAAGGGAGGGGGAGAGATCAATGAAGCATTCCCAGAGAATGGAGTTGTCCTCCAGGCAGCCCTCAGAGGAGTTACCATGCCTTTTGCTTTCTCTGGGAGAGATCTTTTGCCTGCCAGTGCCTCCTAGGCCTCCTGCCCACCTGCCCACCCCTGTCCCCGCTTCTCTAGCACATTGCACAGTGCTTTAGGAATTTTTATTGAACATTCTAGAGGAAGTCCTTTCAAGCATCCACCCATCAGCCTGGAGGCCTGACATTCCAGGCTCCACACTTTGTCCTCCATGGTCAGCCCCTCAGGAAAGGAGGCCTGCCTGGCATGCTGAGGGTTGTGGGAGTGTGTTCTGGGAGAGGGCAGCATGAAAAGCTGCCTGCAGAGGGCAGGCCCTGGGCCAAGAAAGGGCATTTGGGAAGTGCCACCAGGGTAAGGGTAAGTGAGTGGACACACCAGTTCCCGGTGCTAAAGATCGGCCTGGGCTGGGGCCTGGGAGCCCTGCTGCTTGTTCATGGTGCTCAGGAGCTGCTGCACATACGAGGTCAGAAGGTCATCCATTTTGTAGCCCTGGATAGGGAAGGGTGGGGTTGGAGGCTGTGAGGGGACATGGTGGTGCCTTGCTTCTGCCTCAAGGACACACTGCTGAGAACATAGTCCTCCTTCTTCCTCAGAGCGGCCCAGGACCACAGGGGGCCTACACCAGGCCTTGCCACCACGGTCCCTGGATGACAGTCCCAGGCTTTTTCTTGCTGGTCCTCCTTCCTGGCTCTGCTGGCCCAGCCTGGCCTAGCCCACCCTGGGCACAGGAAGTCAGGCCCTCAGTGTAAGCCACTTGCCTGGTGGCAGTCTGGGGCCAGGGTTGGGGAAATGTACTCCCTGGTGCCTCTGTGTCCTGTGTGTCTGGGTTGGGGGAAGGGACCGGACGGCACCCAGGGCTGGGACTCACCAGAGAGGTCTCACACAGTAAGCGGCTACCCCGGGCCAGGCTCCCCAGTGCCATGTGGAAATAGGTGCTGCCACTGCTCCAGCTGGAGATCTTGGTGAAGGGGTAGGTGGTGAGCAGTTCCTGGGGGCAGAGTGGGCAGGGTGGGTAGGACCCAGCTCCAGCCTGGGGGCCTGGGGACCCTGAGCCTGAGCTGCTGCTCTGGGGTCCTCCAGAGTCCATGGGTCATGGGAGTGGGCATAGAAGGGCAGGGGGGTACCACCTGTGCAGGGGTGTGGGACCCTGGCAGCTTCCCCAGCCCTGCTGAAGCCCTGCTGGGGCCCTGCTGCTACCTTGGTCTTGGGGTGGATAAGTAGAACCCCGTGCCGGTTGATGGCGATGAGGATGATGTCCGGGTACGAGGTCTCCGAGGTTTGCTGGGGAGGAGGGCACAGTGGTCACAGTCACAGTCACAGGAGGCCAGGGGGCCACTTCCCTGAGGCACAACATGTGCACACATGCTCCTTCCAAACCAGCTGGCCAGGCCTGCCCCCAGCTGTGTGTTTAAGGAGGAGCTCAGGCTGCTGGGGCCAGAGCTGGGTGAGGCTTACCTTCACCTCAAAGAAGGCAGATCCAAACGTGGGCCACCGGCAGATCCGCTGGAGGAAGGCCACTTTGGCCTCCTCTACTGTCTTGTCCTTGTGTTTGTCATAGGCCAGAAGGATGTTCTAGGGGAGGTAAGGGCCAGTGAGGGCCTGAGCAGGCTGTCCACATAGGGTCCCCAAGGCCCCTGTCCAGAGCAGCACCTGTGTGCTTGCAGCCAGCCTGGAGGGCACTTAGAGTCAAATGTGTCCTCTGCTCACAGGGAACCCATCTCTGGGGTGCTGTGGACAGCATGGGGAAGGGGTGACAATCATAGACCCAGCCTATCCTCCATGCCCAGAAGGTGCTCATCTTGCCCAAGCGGGGCCCGGCGCCCGTGTACCCCAGGGTCCCCTCCCCAGCCCCATCAAGGACCTTTCTCCATTCCTCGGATGACATGAGGCGTGTGAGGTTCTCAGGCACAAGATCTCGCAGGATCTTGGGTATACTAGCCAGCTGGGACCGGTCGTTATTAAACTGGGCCTTATAGATGAGGCCGGCCAGGTGGATGGCATCCTCCCGCGAACACTTGTGGAACCCACGAAGGTACTTGGGCAGCTCCTGAGTGATGGACATGTTGGCTTTAGGCTGCTGCCCCAACCCTTCATGCTCAGGTGGCAGAAGTATTAGCTCTGGGGACAGCCAGGAGACAGAGTCAGCAAACCCCTAAGCCCTCAGGGAGGGTTTCTGGCAGGGGCAATGGCCATCAAGTCAGGGCACGGCTCCCTGACCTCTCACCATGGAGGTGGTGGCCTGCCCTACCCTTATGTAGTTGGGACCCTCTGTCCCTCCCCCTCCCAACAATTACTCTGCAGGGGCTGGTACAGTCAGTATCCCCAAAGGCTGCTGTCCCTCTGCTCCTGGCTGTGGAACCCTCAGGAGCTCAGCCCGCCCACCACATGGGGCCTCAAGGGCCTCCAGAAGCCCCTGGAAAGGCTAGGTGACCCAGAGCAAAGCCACAGCTGGCCTGCTGTCTCCTCTACCATCTCTCAAGGCAGGTGTGGGTGAAGTGATGGTGTGCCCAAACACCCACCAGGAGGGAGCCTGCCTGGGTACCTGGTGGTAATGAAGTATAGTGTCTGCATTTGTGTCCTTTCCTGGGGTCACGCTGAGCCACAGTTTCCGCATGAAGTACACCTGGTAGGGGAGCGTCACGGGGGCCCCTGGGCAGGGTGGGCAGTGAGTGCCAAGGCTGTCCGGTGGCCCAGCAGATGCCTGGACCTGTGCTTCCCACCCCCTCTAGTGGCCAGGGCATTGCCGCCCACCTCCTGGGAGCACATGGCCTACAGCACATGCACCCAGAGGCTCCCCCACCACCCCTGCCATCGCTGCTGTGGTTGCTCCTGACGCCTCTTCTGCTGAAAAGCCTCATCCCCTCTTCCTCCCTGACCCCCGACTCTTTCTTATCCCTCAGGAGTAGGGCAGAAGCTACCCTCTCCAGGGATCTTCCTGGACCTCTCTGTGGCGGTCAGGCCCCCACAAAGCCTTCACCACATTGCAGCCAGCCATCTGTTCTAGGCCTGACGCCATGTCTTTCCCCTGCACACCTGGCCCCAGCTGTAGCCATACCCATGACCCAGGGGATTTAAGGGAGAATGAATGAATGAATGAATGGGCAGGGGCCATGCAAGAAGTGCCAGGGGAATATTCTGTCCCTGGCCCCGGGAGGCAGACCGTCCCTTCCCCCGGACCCCTCCATCCCAAGCACATCCCTCCTTTGTCCCCACCCTGCTCCCCTTACCTTCTTTCTGGGGCTTGTTTTTCTTCACCCAATCAGACACTTGCCGCAAGGAGTCAAAGAAGAAGTCTCCCTCCTTCTGGCTGATGACCTGGGGTGGGTGGGGAGGAAGGGAGAGGGTAGAAGGGCTTCCAGGGGAGAGCCCACCCCGGGAGGCACTAAGGGCCTGGGTCTGGTCAGCCCATCCATGGCTGGGGAGGCTAGGCGCTGCTCAGAGCTGGCTCCCACTTGCTCCCACACTGTGCTGCTCCATAAGTCCACCTCCCTTCATCCTGACAGCCTGTGTGTAGTGAGGGACCTGGCCCAGTACGCAGGGGAGAATGCCACATACATCAGAGATCCACCCACCCTTCCCGCCACCCTGGCCTGGCCAGCTGAGCGCACCTTGTCTGCGATCTTGATGAAGAGGCTGCAGCCTTCCCAGGAGGCCAGCTGGAGCCTGGTGGCGATGCTCTGGCATACGTCCCGCACCCGGGTGTTGGTGCCCACCTCCAGCATCTGGGCACAGAAGCAGTGTGTGCACGTCTCAGGACAAGTCTCAGCCTGGGACCACCACGCACAGACTGGTACTCTTCTTCTTAAGACTGGTGGGAGGGCGCCTCAGTGGCTTACTCGCTGAGCGTCCACCTTGTGATGGCCGCTCAGGTCATGATCTCAGGGTCCTGAGATTGAGCCCCATGTGGACTCTGTGCTCAGCAGGGAGTCTGCTTGACATTCTCTCTCCCTCTCCCTGTTTCTCTGCCCCACGGCTGCTCCTGTGTGCTAACACATGAGCTCTCTCTCTCTAAAATAAGTAATTAAGTCTTAAAAAAAAAAAAGAAAGATTGGCTAGACGTGCTGTAGCCTGAGAAGGAGAAGCCTTCCCTTGTAGAAAACTAACCGGATGCTTACGTTGTTCGGTCAGAGGTCACAGTTTTGGGGGCCCAGGAGGCCTGGCCTTTGGAATTTGCTTTGAGAGCCCTGTGGACAGACTGTGGGAACTTCCCCTGTGGGACCCATAGTCTCCCAGACTGCAAAAGCCGCACTGCCCTGGGAAACACTGCAAGGCAGCATGATCCTTCGCCCCTCTGCTCCTCACTGCTGCCACTTGGCTGGGGGCCTCTCTGCAGGCTGGGGCCTCATGTTTTCCCTCCCACCTGTACTTAACCATCCCCAGCAGCCAACAAGGGCTCTGCCCACAGGTGCCCCTAGTGGCAGCACCTTTGCTCCCACGCCCCAGGGCAGGGTCAGAAGCCCGTAGGGGTCCCATGTTCTGGGACTCAGCTTAATTGACCACCCTCGTGGCTTCCTCGTGGCCACCCCCCCCCAGGTCTAGTGTGGTGGGAAGTCCTGAGGTGCAGGACTTCCCACCACACTAGACCTGGGGGGGGGGGGTGGCCACTCCCTGAGCTGGCCTTGAGCCCCTGAGAGTGGGGGTGGGGCACTCAGTTAACCTCTGATGGTCCAGGTAGGAGACTGAGAGGGTGAGAGGCTCCCTCTAACTCTGAAAACAGTGTCAGTCTGCTTGTTTTGGCTCTCCGTGGGTAACCATGCTGCAGAGGAGCTTTGTGGGGGTGGGGGGCTGCAGGCGAGGAGCCTGGGAGGCCAGTCCCTCAGGCGGGGTGGGGCTCACCTCACTTGTGTCGTTGGGGAAGTAGATCTTGTGGCAGATGCGGGAGATGTTCTGCTCCATGGCCTCTACCTCCACTGGGTGTGGGGGCTGCTTCCGGGGCCCCGTCCTAGAGCAGGACAGGGCTGAGCATGCCCCCCCTGCTACCCCCAGACCAGCCCAGGCCCCAGCTACCCCCTCCAAGCTAAACCTCGTGACAGACACAAACAAGTAACTCTGCACCCCCAGTGGAAGGTGTAGTACTCAGGGGCTGCCCCTGCCTGGGAAGCTCAGCACCAGGCCCAGAACCAGCCTGGACTCACCTCCCAGGTGCCCCCCTATTCTGAGGAGGTGGCAAAGGGAAGGGGCCCCGGGCTAACCAGAGCCTCCTGGGTGGGACACTGGTGGCCAGCAAGAGTTGGGTTCTCATTCTCACACAGCAGGGGCATTAGGTGGGAGTCAAGGACCCCCGCACCTTCTCTGAGGACCTTCTCTGAGGGCACCCACCTCCCCCTCCATGATCACGGCCAACCCACACTCTTCCACAGCCACAGGAGGCCGAGCCAGATAGGGCAGATGGTGCGGATGAGAATCAAGGCAGAGCCAAGGGAGAATTCCCCTACAGTGGGAGGGCTGGCTACAAGAATTGGCAGGGACTGGCCTCAGATCTTGGACACTCTTGCCTGGCTGGGTGGGACGATGGTGGCTTGAGGCACCAAGGTCATATTGTGGCCTCCAGCCATAGGGGCCAGGCTGTTGTTCCCTCTGTCCCTGGACAGGCAGCCATTGAGGTAGGGATACGACTAAGACCGAGTCTGCCAGCCGCCCTTACTGACCATCCAGGCCTGTCTGAGACCTTCAGAGCCTCCCTTTCCAGCCTCTGCCCAGCTTGCTGGGAGCCTGATCCTGCTTCCTTAAACAGACACCAGCTTCTGGAGAGGACACAGAATCTGGCTCCACTGACAGGTGTCCCCGCTGGACCATGAGCTCCGGAAGGGCGAGATGGGTCAGCACCCACATGCAGACACTTCTGGGGGTGTGGGAACAGGCAGGCTCACCTCAGGATCCTCTGGAGGCGGCGGCTGCAGTCAGGGGCCAACAGCTTCTTCCTCCGCGTGTCGATGAACTTCTGAGTGTGGGGCAGCAGTGCCTTGCCAGGTGGGAAGAGGCCAGAGCAGAGCCACAGCAGCTGCCAGCCCCTCTCCTCGCTGTATCTGGGGGTGGCAGCACCCATCAGCCCAGAAAGGGCCCCGTTAGAGGCTCGGGCCAGCTAGGCACCTTGGGGAGATGGGGACAAGGAAGCCTGCTGCCCAGTGTCCTGATGCCTCAAAAAGGTTTTACACACATAAAATGGGGGAGGGGTACCATTGTGCCCATTTCAGGGAGGAGTGCACTGGAGTTGGGAGAGTCCATGAACATAGGAAAAAGGGTGTGAGAAGGTAGGGGCCAGGGCAGGTCCATTTCCCTCCCTGCTCTCACCACCCCCAAGAGGTCGGCGGGACAGATGACGGTCCCTGCCTTCCCACAGCCGCTGTCAGCACCTGAGCAGGGTGGGGAGCCCCCATGTGCTGAACACTGGGCACAAGCCCTGGAGGCTAGGGTGAAGACCGAAGGGGCCTAGGCAGGGAGCCTGGTGCCCTCTGGCCCTGCCCCGTCCCCAGCAGACCTCTTGGTGTTGTGTGTCAGCTGCTTCAGGATCTGGCAGTAGACCTCATCCTGCAGGGCTGAGTCCTGGAGGGCCGGCGAGAAGATCTGGTCGGTGAGCTCCACAGAGGTCCAGGCCTGTCGTGAAGGATAGTCCCCCATGTACCTGAGGATAGGTGCTGCTGTCAAGGACAACGTGCCAGCGTGGCTGCCTGTCACTGCCAGCCCTGACCCCACATGGGCTCTTGACCCGCCCCGCGAGTTGCACGCTGCCTCGGCCCTGCCCTCCATGGGGCTGGTGCCCTTCATAGGGCAGCCATGGGGCCAGCACAGAGCTGGGCCAAGCTGGCTGGGGAAGGATATCGATGAAGATCTGACAGGCGAGGTCCCGGAGCTCGGCATTGGCATGGACACGCTTGAGCAGAGGCTGCCGCAGTGGCTCAGATGAGTGGGCCCAGAGGTGGCCCCGGGTCCGGGCCAGGGGGAACATGGCCCTGCTGACTGTCTCCTTTTCTGGAGCCCTGTCCGGGGATGGAGGCTTCTGTGAGGCCCTTCTCAAGCCCTCTTTGCCCATGCTTCTCCTTCCTCTCCCCACCCGCCTACCGTGTGTGCACTGTCGGGGGAGAGACCCAGGCTTACTCACCTTGCCCTCCAGGGGTAGCTGTGAGAGGGTCAAAGGGTTCCCTTTCCCCGTGGACATAGCACCTCCCTTCACGGCCTCCCTATAACCCTCAGGGATCACAGAAGGGTTGGCAGGGCCTTCTGGGGGCCTGAGTGGGCACCTAAAAAACTCGTAGGAGAAGTCCTCCAGGGTGTGTGGCTTATCCTTGGGCTGCTCCTCAGGCAGTGGCTCTGTGGGCCGCCCCTCCTGGGCTGCCAGCTTCCGCTTTTCTGGTGACATGGCCAGCAAGCTCTGTGGAGACACAGACCCATGGGTCCCACTGCCCACACGGCTCTCCCCACGGGCTCCTTCCTGACCCGGTTGCTTCAGGACCATGGGAGGGGCTGACCACAGGGCCTCCCGTGTCACCTTCTGTGTGACCCATGACCAGCGACTCAATGTCTCTGACCCGTTCCTTTTCCTTAGGAGGGCTTCTCAGACCCATGAGGGTCCTCTTGCCCAGGGCACCCCTCAGGGCCACCTCTCAGGGGACGCTGCCTGCTTCGTTCCCTACCTCCCTCAGGCCCCAGCACAATGTCGCTTCCTCAGGGATGCTTTCCGGACAGTGCATGCCCCTAGCCTACCATTGGCTCCTAGAATGACCAGTGCTTCTTCCTGGTGACACTCTGTGATTGGCAGTGTGCCACATGCTCCTTGAGGGGTGAGTGGCTGTTGTGCTCAGTGCTGTCCTGCACGGGGCACACAGCTGGCACTCAGTATGCGAATCCTAGAATGCCTGTCTGTCCTGCCTCTCTGTGGGGCTGGTTTTGGGGGCCAGGGTGGGTGGAGACCTGGGCCCCCTTGGGTCAGGTTTAAATGAAGCTGACAGCAGGGAAGGACAGGTTTGGTCCCAGGATGTGTTGAGGCGGGAGCATCTATAAGCACTGGGCAAGGCTGGGTACAGACGCTGTGTCAGCTTTGTGGTCAGCCCAGAGGGATGACAGGGCCGGCAGGGCATGCCTCCTGGCTCTCTGCAAGGTGGCGCATGGGCCCCTGAGCTAGCAGCTGGGCTGTTTCCTCCTGTGCCCATGGGCACCCGGGCTGAGGACAGACAAACGTGTGTTACCAGCAGCTGTGCTGAGGGCTTGGTGACCACTGGGATGGCATAGAGGCAGGTCGTGGGCACCAGCCCCGTCTTGCCCGTCCTGTCGTTCTGGCCCAAGGTCCAGTTCTCAGAAGCCAACAGCCCCTGCTTCTTTGTCAGGATCAGCAGGTCCCCCTTCTTGAAGGGCAGGAGGGTGGTGTCATCTGCAATTCCAAGTCACACAGAGGGGCAGAAAAGCCACCATTTATCAAGGGCCGGGCAGAGGCCAGAGACTGTGCTAGCACCGTGGTTTGGCTCCTTCGGCATGTGAGGAAAGCAAGAGACACGAGAGTGGTGGGCCCAAGGCCACAGCAAGGCTGAGTGGTGGCCCGATTCCCAGGCACACAGCTCCCGCAGGCAAGGCCGGGAAGCTATGGCTGCAGGCTGAGCCTCAGGGGATCTGCCCTCTGTGCTGTGAGGCCTCCTGAGCCTGTATCCTCCTCTGTGAGTAGACAATAATCCCTCCCTCTTGGGCAGTTTGCGGAGTGGAATGGGCAACAGGGATGACATTTCTTCCTGCTGTAAGACCGCACACATAGCCTCTCCTCTCGGTCCCTGGGAGCGCCCCCCACCCCCAGGCCCCTGCAGTAACTACACTGCCTGATACCCAGGAGTGCTCAGCTCATGCTGGAGTGCTGACCTGCAGGGACAGTGTGGCCAGCAGCTAGACCATCCTAGTGGTCCCCCATCCCTGAGATGTGTGACCCTAGACAAGCAGCTCCCTTTCTCAGGATCCCGGTTCCTTGTCTGTAAATGGGAGACAGGGTGGCTGTAGGGATGGCATTCCAAGCTCAGGCTGGCGGCCTGGCTGTTCTCTGCAGGGGTAGGGAGGGGTGCCCCAGAGCTTCCTCAACTAGCTTCACCTTGGGGGCTTTGAGACCATCTCCTTTAACCCCTCATTTTGTAGAAGGGAAGGCTTTGCCCAAAGCTGCCCCCCATGGTGCTTCATGGCCCTCTTTCCCTCTCTCTGCTCAGGTCCCTCCTGGAGTCCTGCTGCATGGCCACTGAGACATGGGGATGAGCCAGCCAACCTCCCACTGACCACACAATCTGCCCCTCCCCGCCTGGCTGGGCACCTGTGGCTTTCCTGTCCTGCAGGGCCATGGCGAACACAGACCTCTCCTTCAAGCCCTCCAGAAACATGGCTACCAGCTCAGCGATGGCCACACTGCTGGGTGACATGAATTCGTACTCCTCTGCGTGCAGCGTGGAGAGTACCAGCCTCTGCCCTCCCTGGGCCTCCCTGAGGGGACAAAAGATGCTATGTGACCAACGCCCTTTCCCCCCCTCCCTGTCCAGCCCCTTGACAGCCTCAGAAGGGGTGGTCCTCCTGAGTTACGGACAACTTGACTATGGGCACTGGTAGGCCAAGGTCTGAGCTTAGGTCAGCCCACCTCCCAGGCACTACTGTGTATGGTGGGCAAATGACAGCCAGAGCTCAGGGTTCCTTGGGCTTCAAAGGCAGTGGGTGGTGCCGAGCCCCAGGGTGTGGGCTCAGCTCTGGGTGGGTCATGAGGTGGTTGGTGTGCAGGGCCACCTCAGGGACATGGCAAAGAATGTTGGGAGTTGAGAGGAGGCACTGGTCTTGGCAAGCTTGGGTGAGCTACCTCCTGTCTTAGTTTGTTCCCCCCCATGCCGTGAGGACAAGTGCCCAGCATGGTCAGCCTGAGGAAATGGTGGCCACTGTGCAACCCCCCACCCATGCAATGGTAATGATTATCATGTCATGGCACCCTGAGGTCTGCTTTAACCAAGGGGGGCTCTGGCAGGGCACAGGTGGGCCTTCCCAAAGGGCTGGGAGGCACTCTCCGAAGACAAGAGGCCTGCAGAGCTATGGCGGTGGGGGTGTCCGAGACCCAGACTGGCCTGCAAGGCCACTCTGCCACACACCCAGCCTCCATCCCTTACGTCCTCTCTCAGATGGCCCACAATTTCCACATGACCACTTCTCACCCACGAGAAGGGAAGGGGCCTGTACCTGAATGCACACCCAAAAGGTGGCAAGCTTTCGTGGCCCCTTCCAGGTCGATTTGGGTTTCAAAGTGAAACCCGAGAGAAGGATGCCTCAAGCGTAGATGTAGTACTTAATGGGAAGTGCCAACTTAGTGGCCAGAGAGGGTAGGGTGCCAAGTTCAGCAGCCGTCACACCCCAGCCAAGGGCCAGGCACAATATGCCTCCCTCTTTCCCTGTTCCTCCCAGAGCCCCCAAGGACTAAGGTTGAGTGCAAAGCGAGATTCCCTTTGGGACATCTTCCCTTGGGACACCCACCTGTTGGTAATCAGACTCATGACCTCTGGGAAAGAGAGTTCTAGGAGCATCTTCTCCTTCTGGTCCAGGAAGTATATCCCCTTCCAGTTAACAGCCAAAATCAGCTGAGTCTTGGGCAGTCGGGGGCCTGGCCGGGGGAGACAGAGGTGTGAAGCTTAGGTTGGCCCCACAGGGAACCCTGCCTACACCCCCTCACCTCCATCAGATCCATTACCGGAGAGTGTGGTGACCTCAAAGAGCTGAGAGAAGAGCAGCGGCCACTGCAGGCGGGCAGCATCCACCACCTGCTCCTGCACGGCCAGCGGCTTTGCCTGCTTCTGGGTGTAATGTGCCTGTAGGGGAGGCACAGCGGGTCACTTCCATCACTCATCTCTCACTAGACCCCAGCTTCCCCATTAGCCCAATGCCCACGGTGCTCATTTGCTGGATCATTCTGTGAAGCTTCTACCTGAAGAGAGGTCTGTGCCAGTGAGGGCTAGGGGGGTAAGCTCTGGGGAGCTGGGCAGGCCTTTTTTACCCACCCTGGTGGGGGACCATGCATGGATGGTTTTGAGAGGGGAGGAAGGCTGGCCCCCTCTTTAGCATCAGGGGGCGAAAGGCTGTAGATCAGGCTGCGACTCACTGCCTCATGGAAAGCTACGGAAAGGTATGAGGTGGGCTTATCCATGTGGGCTTGGGGCTGCTCCTGCCAACACGTGTGTGCCTTATGGGCCTGTGTCTTGCTCTGATAGGATGCCTATCTTGCTGTGCGTTTGTGTCCTTGGTACCTCGGTCTGTCTTCTCTGGAGTTCTTCTGCCTATCTGCGGGCCACTCTCAGGGACCTTCATCTCAACCTGCCCCAGTCGACTTTCCTTCCTCCCTCTTTCTTGGCTTCTTCTCCACCTCCCCACCTCCTCCCCGTCTCCACTGCTCTAGGCCCATAGCTGGCTATAGTGTCCAACTGAACTTTCTTTTTACTGTTTGTTGAATAAAATGTTATTTCTCTTGCTGCCAGTTTAAAAAGTGGTTGGGAAACACTCATAGCCAGGATCCTGCAACGTAAAGTGATGCCTCCTCTCTGAGGGGTGATCTGGCAATGGGTATCACGTACCAGGAACTGTGGAAAGTTCTCATACTCTGAAATCTCCTTTCTAGGACTCTATCCTGGAGATATACTGCAGAGCATATAAAAGTTGGCATCTACTAAGGGGTTCACCTGTTGTCTTAATAGTGAAAAATGGAGAATGGCCTTACTGTTCATCGATAAGAAGCAGTAAATTATAATTCATTACTGCAGTACTATGCAGCCATTAAAAACGAACATAAAAAAAGAAGAAAAGAGGAAGAAAGGAAAGAGGGAAAAAATGAACACAAAGATTTGTATTTAGTGACATGGAAATACGGCCCCATGCTATGTGATTAAGTGAAGAAACAGGCTGGAAGTTGCAATATGATACAATCCTGTGTTTATTTTTTAGAAGGTGTATGATTTATCTCTATCCAGTCATATCTCAGTTGTGTAAGCATGAGTTTGGTCTTCTATATCACAATGTTAAGAACAGTGATCTCATTGATAGGAGATTATTGGTGATTTCACTTTTCTCTGTTTATATGTTCTGATGCAGTTGGTAATGTACATGTTTTAAGTGATTTAATTAAAAAATCTGTGTAACTATGTTCACTTTGGAAAAAAGTGGTTGAGTAACATTTCCTAGTTCTTTTACCCTCACCCCAACTCTCCCTTCCCAAATTACAAAGCCTCCTCTTACCCATGCTCATTTGGGTTCATGTGTGCCTCTGGTTCCTCCCTCCTATGAGCCCTAAAATCCCATGGTCTCTCTCCTGGGAGAGAGGAACACCCAAAATGACCAAGTGGGGTTTCCTTTCCCAAATTCCAATCACCAAGAGCTGTTTCCAAGAGATGCCAATGAGCATCTTGTGGAACAAAGCTTTGTTAGTCACTCTATCTGGGAAATGTTGGGTAAGACAATCAGGCTTCTCTACTGCAGGACTTGTCAGAACCTTTCACTAGCAGTTAGGCACTGTGACTCCCTAAGAGCAGGACATGGAAAGCTGCATTTTCCAAACAACAAGTGCACAGAACCCTTGTCCATGGCCCCTTTGGGGCATCCCCTTCTTGTGAGGCAGAATGGAGACTGTGTTGGTTGGCCGTCCTCACCACCTTTCTCTGAATTTGGATGGCCCCTGCTGCCTGAACCACTCACCTGGGGTTCATCTCCCCACCACTGGATTGTCAGCCCCTAACAAGTAGGCACAGTGCTACTTCTTCCCTGCTCCCCGTCCTGCCCTTTCTCAGTCCATGGTGTCACGGAGATAACTGAGGTGGGCGCAAGTATTAACCAAAGGGAAACCCCCATGCACAGCTCTCCTGCAGCAGTAGCAGCAGTGAACAGTGAGCTATGCCTAGAACCTCAGGCCATGCCGCTGAGCTCAGCACCCTGGGAGAAAGGAGGCTCTGTTGGGCAGCAGGTCTAGGGATGGCTGCCCCTGTGGCAGGGGAAGGGAGGCAGGAGGACTGTGACTCAGATGGTGCATCTTTGGAATCCCCTTGTGGGGTGACGTTCAGGGAGCAGTGGAAACCCCCACTAGTCTGGGTGTTCTTGAGGACATGGGTGTGTGCTGGTGGGGAGATGGAGGCAAAAGCCCCTGGGAGGACCATGCTCACATGGTACAGGCTGACCAAGCAGGAGCAGAGGATGGGCAGCCATCCCTGCTGTGCAGAGCCTGTGCTGAGGGCACAGTCGTGGTGTGCAGTTGGCAGCTGTGGATGCCCACTCCTGCCAAAAGGCTGAAGCCCAGACATGAGGTAGAGATGAGCACGGGGATGATGTGCCCTAACTCGCCTGAGATGCCAGCTGGAAGGGAGGAGGCATAGTAGAGTGGGCCTGTGATAGGGAGCTGGACTGAACGAGACTGTTTAAATCTCAAGAGATAGAGCTACGCTAACTGGCAAGTCAAAATCTCCCATTCCCCAGTGGGAGACCCCCTGCCCCAAAGGAGGCTGCAGAGCCCAAGTGCCCAGGCTCTGTGAAGGCTGACCTTGGTGTGGGCAGCAGTGACGAGGCTAGCCCACTGCTCTGGCGGCTTGGTCCTGTACAGCTTGGAGGGGATGCAGCTGGGCAGCAGTTCCTGGACAGCCTTGCTCCCCACCGAGGCGCCGAGCTGCACGTAGCAGTGCTGGGCCAGCAGCTGTACCAGCTCTTCCTCCTGTACAACCCGGAAACAAACATGGGGGTGAGGGGGGGCCCACCTCCTGAACGATGTCCTTGCCACATCCTAGCACAGTAGAGATGACCAGCCCTCAGACAAGAACCAGGAATATGAGCGGCAGCCACCTGTCCCGTCACCTCTGTTAGGCTGGATATGCCCCTTCCCCAACACCCTGGAACCACAGCGTGCCCAATGGGCCCCCTCGGCTGCTGTCCTGCTGAAAGGCTGGAACTTCCCAGCAGCCTTGGCTTGAGCCCTGCAGGTCTTCTGCCCAAAGCCAAGAGGTGATCCCCCATGCCACTCTCCCAACTCTCAGGGAGACAGTGAGTGTGGAGGAGGCAGCTCTGAGGCCTGGGTGGAACCCTAACATTGCTGTCTGAGTAGGGTAAGGCCTTTAAATAAAGTAAGGCCTTTACCCTGTCTTCCCTAGCACTCACTTGTCAAGGGTGACAGTGGTTACCCCTGTGCAGCTTCTGCAAGGATTCATTTGGGCAGGATCCTGTGTAAGGCACCAGCCTGGCCCAGCATGGGGCAGGGCTCCCTGCTCTAGGGGCCCCGTGGGTGCTGGGCAACCCTCTTCTCTCTGGAAGACCAAAGCCTGCAGAGTTACCTAGCTGCCTGCCTCTCTGGGGCCCGTCTCCTGCCTCCCCTTGCCCACTGCCCCATTTCAGGCAGGCCTCCAGGCTTGCTGCAGCTTGCTCCAAGCCTGAGAGCCATGTCCTGACTCAGGCCCGGGAAGTTCTGCAAACACAGGTGCAGTGCTGCTCCAAGGACCAGGAGCACGACGCCCTCCCTGGATGCTTGCAACCTTCCACAGAGCTCTGGCTCCTCTCTGTGCTTTCCAGGGGTCTGAGCCTCAGGGGTGACATAATGTTCCCAGGTCCCACTGCCAGGAAGAGACACAGGTAGGACTGGAAAGTGAGCACTAGGGCTCTAAGGCCACCTTACTGCTACCCCAAGAACAGCTGCCATGGTGAAGCCAGGTGGGCCTGGGGCTGATGGGAGGCTTCCCCTGCCTGCTGCTGGAGTGTCGGACCCTAGAGGCCTGAGCAAACCTGTAGTCCAAGGGAGGAAGAAATGGGGGCCAGGCTGGGAGGGGACAGCTTCACATCCAGCAGAGGGGGCTGGGGACCTGCACTCTGAGAACATGTTCCTGGCCTTTGACTCCTACCTCTCCCTTCTCCACATTCCTCACACCCCGTTCCGTGGGGTACTCCCTGATGGCCACAGCCCCGACCTGCCCTGAAACACGGTGCTCCCCCAGGTTGTCTGACGGGTCATCTTGGGGCCCTGGTGGCAATGGGGTCCCCTCACCTTCTCAAAGCTATACTCGCCAGACCAGACCCCGTGCAGCACTTGGCGGTAGATGAGCTGGGTACTGACGGAGTCCTCCTGGGAGTCATGCCAGGGCGTGAAGAACTCCTTCCGGAAGTAGATGCGCCAGGGTGCCTGGCGCTCATTCTCGCCCCTCGCCCGGGCCAGCTGCTCACACTGGGCGACTGCATCCATCACATGGTCGCGCCCGCTGCCCAGGGACCAGAACTGAGGCCAGAGTCAGGGGCAGCAGGGGTTAGTGACTGCTGTGTGCTGGACTCCACAGGGACACCCACCCTCAGAATGCACGGGTGGAAGGGTGTGCTCAGCCGGTCCTCTGCGAGCCTGACGGCTTTCCCCACATGATGGCATGGCCTGCCTATCATTCTAAACATGCTTCCCTGCAGACCCCTCCCCAAAGGGGCAGGTTGATGTCCAAGGCCGGCATGCGGGGATTGTGATACTTGGATGGGTTGGCCAGCATGAGCGTGTCTGGGTCGGAGGCTGTGGACATGGGGGTAAGAGCATCTGGCTGTGCTAGCGTGACCCTCTGATCTGGGCACAGGAGTCTGCAGCTCCCTGGCACAAGGGGGCTTTTAGCGAGATGTGTGAGTGCCTGGTCTACGTGTGGGCAGCTTAGGTGTGGCAAGGGACCTACAAGTTGTGTATGACACTGGGGCCAAGGTGTAGCCACCGGGCTGAGTATGTGGGGGTTCGGGCAGGAGGACAGGTTACCTTTGTGTGTGTGTGTGTGTGTGTGTGTGTGGTGTGGTGTCTGACAGGGGCAGTAGTGGCCAGGTTGGTAGGAGGGCTCGAGTTGGCCTGGGATTATGAGGGAGATGGGAGATGGACAGGCCACCTGGCGGTACCTTGTCATACACGGCCACCTGCAGAGAAAAGCCCAGGTAGTCGCTGAGGCCCTGCTTGTGGGCAATGTGCAGGCAGACTTCCCGAGATGTCGATGCAGAGTCAACCATGACAGTCAGGCTCTCTCCAGTCACCAAGATGACATGGATCGGGATGTGCTTCTTGGACTTGACGGCCTGGGGACAGATGAAGACTCAGGCCCTCTGTCCTGGAGGCCTACCCATCACCCACCACCAAGCTGATGGACCCAGTGGGGGTGAAGGCAATATTGCCTGCGGTGTGTGTTTGGTAGTTTTGTGCCTTTCCAAGTCGGCCTCTGTGGTCTGTGGACTGCAGGCCTGAGCTGTGGTGACGCTAAGTGTGTCAGAATCACAGGAGGTCAGAAGAGCTCTTGGAAATCTCCAAGTCCTGAACCCAGAGACAAGCTGGGTCCACGGAAACTACTGAGCACACCCACACAGCTGTGCAAAGTTCACATGCAACTCCAGGGCCCAGGTGCAGAGCAGGTAGAAAAGGGAGAAGGGGGGCCTGGACTTGGGTGGCAGGGCGAGAATGGGAAGAGGTGCAGCAGGAGGTGAGCCGCAGCATAGGGCACCATGGGGCACAGGAAGTGAGTGACTTCCAGGAGCTGTGGGTCCCCTCAACCCTGACTGTGTCTGAATGACCCTTCCCGAGAACACAGATGACACAAACAGCAAAGACACCAAGGATGTTCACTTTGGAATGGTCACTGCCTTCTTAATAAGAAGCAAATGTCCTTGGGGGAGTTAGCACTTTACCCAGTTAGCAGTCATTCACACCATAAGGCTAAGATTTATTGTTCCCTTTAGCCAGTAGGCCCTTAAAGATGTGGGGAGGGCACTTCTGAAGCCTGGGCCATGCACAGGGTGACCCATATGGAACACAGGCACAGAAGGCCCCAAGAGAGGTGGAGGGGCCCAGAGCACACGCTTCCTGCTGGCAGGTGCTGGAGGAGAGCCATGGGGGCTGGCAGCATCCCACACCATTTGTCTCCCAACCCTACTGGCCCCTACCTGCAGCTCCAGCCAGGTGGGGGGCTCCATGCGCACCCCGTTGGCATAGGTGCGTCTCAGGCGCTCTGCACAGAAGGGGCCATAGCCAGCCGGCCCTTGACCAATGAAGTTCATCAGATACTGGTGGGCGAAGGAGGGGAGAGAAGGGGAGGAAGACACTTAGAATGGAGGCCACTTTCCACTTCCTGCCCCAATTCTAAAAATCATAATAATCATGGTAATTAAGCAAGGTGATGAGTGTGTTAACTGACTTTATTGTGGTAATAATTTGGCAATATATACCTATAGAAAACCACTACAGTGTACACTTTAAATCTGGAAAAAATAAAAATAAAATAATAATATTCAGTGATGGCAAAAGTCTATTGAGATGGGCACTGTCTCACCAGCATTTCTGAGGACCAATTTGTCACTATGTTTTAAATAGTGCATAGTTGAAAAATGTGCACACTTTTGACCCAGTAATTCAGACCTGTCTTTACATATGGTGTTTAAGGTGGTGAACAACTGGAAGATGGGCCCTAAATGTCCATCAGCAAGTTAAATATTCCCTGGGATAATTATATATAGATGGCATTTGGGAAAAGTTTATACCTCAAGAAGACACTTACAGAGGTAAGTGAAACATGCAGGAGAGTCAATATTTAAAACATGCTTGACAAAATCTGTTGAAAATCTTTTTGTCTCACAGAGAGACTTTGTGAGGAGATGCAGCCTAGAAGAGTTTGCTGGTGTCAGAAGTGGCCTCTGGGGCCCAGGGCAGATGGCCCCATGACCACACCTCCCGCAGTCCCTCCTGCGGTCCCTGAAGGGACACAAGAGGAAGTGAGATTGTTTCTTGTCTGATCACAAGTGCGAACCAGAAAGGCCCGGAACAATAGAAGGTCCCTCTGGGTGTGGGGATGACTTTTGTTTTCTTTATAAACTGGCTGCATTTCCCACATATTACTCCTACAATCAGAACCAAAGCTCTATTCAAGGAGGGAGGCCTGGGGCTACTTGGGAGCACCTGTCAACACCCCACCTCCAGTTTTAGTTCTGAGGACTAGAGAGAGACATGGCAGGTAGTCCCCAGTAGGTGCCCACCCCTGGGACACTTCTGTCTTTTCAAAGCATATTTCACCAGCCACCTCACTGTCTCCTCAGAAGAGCTGTCTTGGGGCCTGAGCCCAGACCTGAATGGGGGTCGGAAGGAGCCAGGTCCAGAGTCTTCTTTTAAAGACAGGAAAACTGAGGCCTAGAAGGCACAGTTGCCACCCTGGCCTGCAGAAGAAGGGCTGGGATTTCTGGACCTGCTCCAGAGCCCTGAGCCAAGCTATGCTTGCTGTAACCCAACCCCTTCAGCCCCTGCCCTCGTTCCTCCCCACCTTCAAGAACCTCTCGGAGGGTGGGAAGCAGCCCAGGCAAAGGCTGAGCAGGATCCAGCCCCGGGCCAAGCTGCTTGTTTTGAAGTTCTCCGACAGCTGCTTGCAGATCTGGCAGTAAATCTCGTCCCTGAAAGACACACACCCCTGGAAGGCCAGGCTGGGGACTGGCTCCCAGTATGGAGACAGAGGTGCCTAGGCACACAGCTCCTTCAGTGCCCCTGGGTGGGGTCATGGACACATGGCGACCTCCAGTCTCCTCAACTCCAGCTGCCTTTGCTGGGCTCCACTGAAACATCCCCAGCCCACCCTGGACCCTGTCATCTCCTAGGACTGTGCCACCTCCAATGTTTTTCCTGGGCTCTATGCACCCACTCTCATTGGACCTCATTTTTTACCTCACCCCTCAGGCCTTTGCTCCCTCCCTCACCCACCCTGCTCACAACACCCTAGCCCTTGGAGGGGGGGTGGGGCGTGTCTGCATGGAGTGCCCAGGGGTCTCCAGTTATGCTCTGCCCCCAGTGGCCCCACCCAGCCAAATCTGCTCCTTTCCCCAACTTCCCTGTCATTTCCAACCTTCTCCTTCACCCTGAGACTCAGTCCCTCCCCCACCCCCAATGCAGCTATCCCTCCAATTTACAGAGAGAAGTGGAAATCCCATGGATAATCCCTTGACTCCTCCCCTCCTGACCAGTTCCCATTCGCACTGGCTCATGAGCCTCTCTACCTTCTCTTGCAGAGGGGGCTTTCCTGGTTCCTTCCTGCTGAACCAAGCTCTATCATCTCATACAAAGGTCCTGTTAGCCCCTTCAACCTCGACATATCCAGAGGCCATCTTTTTCCTAATTACTCAGTGATGTGATGATGGTAAATGTTTAACAACAAACTCTCCTAGGGAAAAAGCTCTGATTTATTGCACTTGCCAATTTCTATGGTGTAAATATTCCCACCAATGCCAATTTCAAGCCACTAACATGATGTCATTGAACACAGAGTTGAGAAAAGACGTTTACCGTCTGTTCTCATGGACCAGTATAGTCAGCTCTAGCCATCTCCTCTTTCTACAGTCACTACAGGTACCACCAGCAAAACACTTCACTCAAACTGGAAGTCTAGGAGGCCTCGTGACTCCTCCCATCAGCCAGCCACCTACCATCTGTCTCCTGGATATTTTCTCTGTCCCTGTTTCTCCACTCCTACTCCCTGGGCCATCCCTCATCAGCTTTCTTGGGACTTCTGCAGCAGTCCTCTCCTGGCCTCCCACTACCAGGCTCTATCCCTCCATGTCATTGCCAGGGAGACCTTTCTGGAATTCAGATATGATCATGGTCTTCTCTTTCTTAAAACTTTTCCTAGAATTGAATTCAAACTCCATACCCCAGCAGTGACAAATCACTTGGAATTCCAGACCCACAGTCTGTTTCAGGATTCTGTGACCCTGTTCACCTTCTCCCTTTGTCTGGTGAACCACTTCCTCCTTCCCACCCCTGCCTAGAAGGGCATTATGACTAGTCCTTGGTGTTCTCACTGGACCCCCATCTCAGCACAAGCAGCTATTGTGGGGCTCTGTCTTCTCCCATGCTCTCCACTAAAGAGTGAGCTCCCAGAGGACAGAGATCTGTTGCCCTCATCTCTGCATCCTCATCTCTCAGGCTAAGGCCTGGCCCTGAGCAGGTACGTAATAAATGCTTATTGCCATTTGTAACAACATGAATGGACCCAGAGAGTACTATGCTGAGCAAAATAAACTAGTCAAAGACAAATATCATATGATTTTACTCATATGTGGAATTTAAGAAACAAAACAGATGAAAAGAAGAAAAAGAAAGGCAAGCCAGAAAACAGACTCTTAACTAGAGAGAACAAATGGAATGTTGGTAGAGGGAAGGTGGTTGGGAGGAAGGGCTAAATGGGTGATAGGTATTAAAGAGGGTAGTTCTTGTGATGAGTACCTGGTGTTGTATACACATGAGGAATTGCTAAACTCTACCCCTGAAATTAATATTCCACTGTATGTTAACTAAAGGAATTTAAGTAAAAACTTGAAGAAAAAAAATTTATTGAATGCGCGGCTAGATGTGGAGTGGGCATTTGCTTTGTCTTGGAATTTGATTAAGAGCCCAGAGCCAAGGACAAACAGATGATAATACCCAACACCCTGAAGAAATACATTGTTGTAGAATTTATCAAAGATGGCAGAACCAGTCTAGCTACTGCCATCTCCTGCGTAAGAAAAGATGAAAAATTTGAAAGGTGTAGAAGTAGAGAGATCTTTGGCCTATGTCTATTCCCTCCGCAGGATGAGGTACTGGGAGGACCCCAGGAAAACAGTTACTAGAAATGGGGCTGTCTGCCAGAGAGGAGATTCATTTTGCTCCCTATCTGAGGCATGCTGAACCCCAGAATCCCATTGGTCTACCCCAGGGTACCGGAATGGGGCACAATGGCAGAGTTCTTAAGAGTACTTGACTTATGTATGCCACAGAGACACAAGCTGGGGGCCTCCATGAACAAGAACCTAGCATCTGCTTCTTTCTGGAGAATTCTAAGCTACCCCTGATGGGAGAGAGAACAGACAGGAGCTGGGAGTTATGTTTGGTGCAGGAAGCACGGACGGGCTTCCTATTAATAAGAAGGGCTTCCTTCTTATTTGAATAAGAGGATGCCATAGAAGAAGTTGGGGCTCAAGCATCTTGGTGGGATTCCACACAAGCAGGCAGCCCATCATTCTAGAAGATCCAAGCACTAAGAGGCTGTGGTATGTTCAATTAGGGGCTAGATTTGAGAGCAAGTGTCAATGATTCACTGAGAGTGTCAGCCCCAGCTAGAGGACAGCATGGTGTGGAAGTGCCTCTAGAGGTATCTTAAGAACCCACAGTGCATCACATTTGCACATAAGCACACAGTTTATACATGCCTGCCATCTTGGAGGGTATGGTTGCCAGTGAGGATTAACTATGAGAGAACTACCAATAGGACTAAGTTAGAAGGGTTGCTGAGTTGGTTTAGTTAGTTGCAGCTAAAATTGAGGTAGGAGCCCTATAACATTATTGGCTTGAACAACCAGAGGACAGAGTTTGGGGTACCCAAACCCAGCAGTTGAAAGTGAGAAGGGAAATCCTGGAATGAAGAAAACCAAAGAAGAAGAGTTCTCAATTTTGCATATAAAAATCTTCCTAAATCTCTGTCTGGCCCCTGATCTACACATATGTAGGGCAGGCTCCAGGAATCTCAGCAAAGACAAAAATAACTGACTAAGGATTCCATCTGCTACTCACTACGGGAGACAAAATTTGAATCCAGCCAAATTAATTGGCTGCCAAAACAAAAGTCAACACTCTTTGAAAGAATATAACAGATTCTGGAGTCTCTAAACATATCACCCTCAGTGTCTACGATACAACCTAAAAGTAATATGATAGGGAATAATAGTCCAGTACTAGATGTGTGAGGAAACAGAAAAATATGACCATTCCCAAGAGAAAAGGCAGTCAATGGAAACTGACCCCAAGATGACCCAGATATTGGATTTAGCAGAAGAGGTTTCAAAACTATTGTCACTCCTTGAGGACACAAAGGGTACTATGCTTATAGTGAATGAATGAACAGGAAATCTTGGCAGAGAAACAGAAACTATGTAAAGAACCAAGTGCAAACTCTAGAACTTAAAAAATATATAACATCTGAAATTTAAAAAATTTTTTTTTACCTGGGTATAACAACAGATGAGGTTAGATAATAGAAATATCAGTTAATCTGAAGATAGATCAGTAGAAATTATTCAATCTAAAGAACAAAGAGGAAAGAAAAGAAAAAGGAAAAGACCCCTAGGGACCTGAGGGATGATATCAAAGAGTCTTACATATGTTTAATTGGAATTCAAAAGAAAAGAGAGAGAGAGAGAGAGAGAATAAAACAGAAAAAAGTACCTGAAAAAATTTGGCTAAAATTTCCCAAATTTGGTAAAAAAAAAAAAACCAAAACCCAAAATATATAACCCCCTAAAATATAAGTCTGTATCTGAAAGCAGTATATGTATTTCTTAAAATTTATATGAAAAGACATTCTTATAGAGCAATATATATATATATATAGAGAGAGAGAGAGAGAGTGCAATATATATATATAGAGAGAGAGTGCAATATATATATATAGATAGATATATATATATCTATATATATAATATAAATGGGCAACTTATTTATTTACAGGGCCCTGCATTAAAGTCCATTATAAAATGAATCAGGGGCACCTGGGTGGCTCAGTGGGTTAAAGTCTCTGCCTTCAGCTCAGATTGTGATCTCAGGGTCCTGGGGTAGAGCCCCACACTGGGCTTTCTGCTTGGCGGGGAGCCTGCTTCCCCCTATCTCTCTCTCTCTGCCTGCCTCTGCCTACTTGTGATCTCTGTCAAATAAATAAATAAAATCTTAAAAAAAAAAAAATGAATCACTGGGCACCTGGGTGACTCAGTGGGTTAAAGCCTCTGCCTTCGATTCGGGTCATGATCCCAGGGTTCTGGAATCGAGCCCCGCATCAGGCTCTCTGTTCAGCATGGAGCCTGCTTCCTTCTCTCTCTGCCTGCCTCTCTGCCTACTTGTGATCTCTGCCTGTCAAGTGAATAAATAAAATATTTAAACATAAATAAATAAATAAATAAAATGAATCACTACCCCATGATAATTCTGTCCTCCTAAAATTTGCTTTTACTCATGAGTTTTAACACAGAGCAAGTAGAGAACCCTTAATGGTTATAATATCTATTGCACTCAGACCTAGGGTGCAGGCCCCAGGCCAGGGAGCAGGGAGAGGACAGGTGTCTTAGAAGGCAGGCAGAGGAGGAAGCTGCGGCCATGTGGGGTCTGGTGTTCTAAATGGGATGAGGTGGGAATGGGGACTGACCTGAGGTTGGGCCGCAGGATAGCATAGCCCACGATGAAGTGCACCTTCTCCAGGTTGGACATGGGTCTGTCTGAGATGGGGCCATCAGGCTCAAATGCCTCCTCTCCAATATTCAGCTGGCTGGTTACCTTGAAACCCAAAGGAGGCTGTCAGGAGAGCTGTGATGCTCCCCATTTGCAAAAGAGGAAACCAGGCACAAGGAGGGAATCCAAAGCTTGGGATCCTGTGGCAGGCCAACAGCAGGGCTGGAAGCAGACTAAGGCCCCATTACCCTGAACTCACCTGGCCTGTGATCCTGGAGGATCGTTTTAGCTTCATGGAGGAGATGTCCTTGCTCCCTCTGTCCCTGCGGCTGGGTCTCTGTGGAAGGAGACAGTTCCTGAGGGAAGGTGTGCCAGGCCAGCACTTTGATGCTGCTGCTAACCCCACCGTCACCTAGACAGAGTTAGTGTCCACCTTCCCAGCCATTTCCTGGTGCAGTTTACAAAACTGCATGCAGTCCTCTACATCTTGACTGAGCTTTGTAACACTTACAAAGATGCCCACCCTCTTCTTCATGTCTGGGTCAGGAAACAGAGGCAAGGGGAGGTGAGAGGCTACACAAACCTACTCACATAACTGGCCCTCAGGGAGGGCTCCGCACCATTCTGATTCCAAAGCTCATACCTCTTGCCAGTGAAGCCCTCCAAGGTAGGGCTGGGTTTGAGCCCAGGTGTCCAGGATGGCCCTAGGGCATGGTCATGCTCAGTGAAAATTTCATGGATGATTTGGAATATCCTCTGCCCATTGCAAGGTGGGGGCTCTGCCAGAGGATCAGGAGTCCCACCTTGTCCTGAGGGCATCATGGGAAGTTGCTGCCAAAATTAGAGCTCAGTGTGGGACTGGGCTTGGGTTGAGATCAGTGGGGGTTGGGGTAGAACTGCTTTGCTACACAGGGATGGGCAGCGAAACACACTAGCTGTCAGGTGAGGGTGGGCAAGGCTGGCTTGGCTCACTGCTCCTGTGGGAGGCACAGAACAGGTGCTTAATAAATGTGCATAGGAAGAAAAACTTGGTATGTCACTCCTGGGAGGTCCATTCTGCTTCCCACTGTGCTCATTGTCCAGAGGTGCAGAGTGGATGGACTACCACCCAGGGTCCCTTTCCTGAATGGCCCCCAGTGATTAACACCCCCTTGTAGTCCCACCTACCACAGTATGTGAATTATGAGATTAGGCACTGCAGTTTCCTCTCTTAGATCTCTTAGGCTGGGAAAGTCCTATCGTGAGAACACTGGGGCAGCCCTGTGGGCAGGCCCGTGTGACAAGGACCTGAGGCCTCCTGCCAGCAGTTGTGTTAGGAAGCCATCTTGGAAGTGGATGCTGGAGCTCCGGTCCAGCCTTGAATGACAGCAGTCCTGTCTGTGGCCTGATTGCAATCTCATGGCAGACCACTAGCTAAGATGAACCAGCTAAACTGCTCTTGACCCTCAGAAACTGTGTGAGATAATACATGTGTACTGTTTTAAGCTGCTAAATTTGGGGGGAGTTATTTGTTACCCAGCAATAGATAATTAACATGCTCTGCAAAGCCAATGCTTGTAGAGATCAGGGCTTAACTTGGGCAACTTCCCGTGTAACTCCTGGACCAGGTTTGGCCACGTGATCTCAAGCTGCAGACTCCCCTAGATTTCTGTGCACTTAGTCTGCACACAAGACCCTGCAGATGTCTGAGCAGAATCCCAGGCACTGGATGTATGGAGAGCTGTGATATCATGATTTACAGTAAGAAATAGGTATTTGGTCATCATCCCCATTCCTGGGTGGAGCTCCTGAAACCCTTGGTATTTCCTGCAACAAAGGCGTCTTTGTTATGTTAATGGACCAACTTTCCTAAACACCAAAGGATGGGGGTTGGTGGTCAGTTGAACCAACACTGTGATTGGGGGACTGGAACTTTCTGTCCCCTCCCTCCCACCTCCACCTTAGGGGAGTGCCGAGGAGCTGGTGATTGAGTTTGATCACCAGGAACCAATGATTTATTCTTCATGCCTCTTAGTAATAAAGCCTCCTTAAAAACCCAAAGGATGAATTCAGAGAGCTTTGGGTTGGTAAACGCGTGGGAATTTGGGGAGAGTGGAAAGCTGGGAGAGAGCATGCAAGCTCCACCCTCTGCCCAATCCTTGCCCTATTCATCTCTTCCATCTCGTTGTTCTTGGGTTATGTCCTTCTATAATAAACTGGTAATCTAGTAATTAAAGTATTTCCTTGAATTCTGTGAGTTGCTCTAACAGATTAATCAAACCCAAAAAGGGGGTCATGGGAACCCCTGACTTGTAGCGTGTGGGTCAGAAGCACAGATGGCAACCCAGACTTGCGACTGGTATCTGAAGATGGGGGTGGTCTTGCAGGACTGAACCCTTAATCCAGGATCTGACACTGCCTCAGGTCGATAGCATCCCAGTTGAGTGAAATTGGGGCACACCCAGCTGGGGCTGGAGAATTGCTTGGTGTGGGGAAAACCCACACACACTGGAACTGGTGTCAGAATTATAGGCCGTCCTGGGGCTCTTGCTGCTGGCGGGTCCCAGTGCTGTCACTGCTGTGTAATTCCTTTGAACTATTCTTGGTAAGTTCCATTAAGATTACATCATGCAACTGAGGCCTTGGGAAGGACTTCTGACCAAAAGTGGATGTGAATGACCCTTCCATCAGAGGGCAAGATAGACCACAGGTCAAGAACTTGGTCTTTGAATTCACTAAAATGGATTCAAAGCCCACTTCTGTCACACATACTCACTGTGATCTGGGCACAAGTCTCTTCACTTCTTTGTTTCTTTCGCTGTAATAAACACACTAATCCCTACATCATAGGGTTGGCTCCCCTGGGGATTAACTGAAGAGGAACAACTGGCAGACAGCACGCTGTCCATCAGTAACACCACCAGTTGTTACCACTGCTCTGTGTGTTTGAACTCTGTTCACATCAAACCCAAGACCCAGAGCCTGGATGGCCCTTTTCAGTACAGACTGTATCACTCAGGACTCCTGGGCGTCATGCTCAAGGTGGTCCTGAGCTCAAGTCAAGGGTTCAGTGGATGACGCTCACTCCATGTCTTGCCCACTTCCAGAGCAGCTTCCACGGGGCCTGGGGCCAGGGGGTCACCTGGGCTCTGCCCTGCCCCGCCCCCTTGCACCTCGCACCTGTGTGGATACGTGGAGCTGTGGAGACTGGGAGCTGTTCTCTTTGCCCAGGGTGTCATGGATCTGCCGCATCACTGAGCCCCCACGCAGGCTGTTCCTGGCGAAAAGCACTGGCTCCGGAAGGTCCCCCATGAACCTCAGGATGATGCTCCACACGGCCAGGGCGGCCTGCAGGAAGGGAGACCGAGGGCTCGGCTAGAATGAAGGGCCCACAGTGCCCCGTCCCCTTCCTCATTGCCTCCAAAGCAGGGGGTGGCCTGAGCCACTAGAAACTAGAGAGCCACTGGGTACCGAGCAGTCGGCATCATCCTCGTGGTAGAGCAGCGGGTATCGGAGGAGCCGCCGGATGTGTGTGTGGCTGGCTGATTTCTGGAAATAGGTTGCAGCAAACTTGGGAAAGGTGTATTCGGCCAGGCCGTCCGTATCGTCCTCCGGTTCCTCTACCATGGGGACTGCGTCCAGGTCAACCTCGGGCAGCTTCTGGGTCTCTGTCTCCAAGTCCTGTGTGCCAGTGAGAGGGAAGGCCAGAGGTCAGCTGTCCTTTCAGATGCTAGCTGGCAGGGTGTGCCTCTCTGGGGGCCAGGGAGCCCCAAGCTAGTTCTGTCTGAGTATAGGCTGGGTACAGCAGGAACCACTCCTCCCTTGTGTCTGAGACCTTTTCTACCACCTCATATCGTCAGTGGGCCCCTAGTGGGCTTCTCCTCCTGCAGAAGCGGTCTCAGCTGCCCCGACTGTGCAGCCTGGTCTATGTGTGTGTGTGTGTGTGTGTGTGTGTGTGTGTGTGTGTGTGTACATGCTTAGGGGAGGGGCACCTGGAGGGGCAGTGGTGGGGGTACCTAGTTCACTGGGTCTCAGAGCCCAGAGCTGAGTATGGCAAGAGCTCTGGGGACCTGCTCCCCTCCTGCCCTCCCCTCTCCCCTCCGCCCCTACCCTGCCCCACACACCGCTGTCAGTGCTCATTAGTTTTCAGTGTTCATCAGCCCCCAGATCACAGTCTGCAGAGTAGCAGCTGCTGGGTGCTCTGAGAGAGGGGGTCGAATACAGGGTGGGAGATGCTGCCTGGTTGAAAGCCCCAAAGCATTTGCATGTTAAAGGTTCTAGGAAGTCTCCTAGGTAAGAAACTTGCTTAGTTTGGAAGGGTCTTCACACAGAAACTCATGCTCCCCTTTTCTTTGCTTGGTCACCAGGCCTGCAGAACACACTTCACTGTGTCTTCTGCCAGTTCCCCTAGCTGAGTCTTGGCTTCTCCGTGAGCCTGAAGGCTGACCACAGTCAGGGACTGAGCAGCATCCTCGTATCCCCTGCCAGGCCGGACACCTGAATGACAGGGCCCATCTTACCTCAAAGCGCTGTGGGGCTGGGCCCTCCTGCCCACCAATCATGGAAGGGAGGAAACCGAACACTTGCTCCACCATCTCCGTGTCTGTGATGGTGTCATAGATTGACTTCCGCTTCCTGGTGGGGAGAGCACTTGGGCTCTTCTGCTCTTCAGCTGGGATGACCAGAGGCCCCTGTGCATACACCCCATGGAGCAAGGTCACCATAGGGCCAGCAGATGCAAGCACCTCACTGACCTCCTCCTGATGTCATTTGTTCAAATTAGTAAGTTTTCCTCTAAAATCCTAGAATTTAATAGCTAGTATGACTAGAGATGAACCACCCTGGACTTTTTGTTTCCCATGAGAATCAGAGGTCCAGAGAAGGAAGGCTACCTGAAATGGTCCCTGAGCTATTGCCTCAAGCCCTAGGGGCCCCTAGAACCTACCTTCCCACCTGGTCCCTTCATTCAAGGCTCCACTAGGACAGATCCCTGGGCCTGTACTAACTAACGCACAGGTGAGGCTGATCTGTGGTGTGTCTGGCACTACATGGGAGCAGAAGCCTGCTGTGCACACGTCTGAGGGTCTGCTGTCTTACTTGTCCTGACCACTGCATGCACTAGTAATGTGCTCAGCAGACCCAACTTTCATCTCTAGAGCAGGCGTAGACTTCATCCTAGCCTTTTCCTTATCACAGTTTCCAAATGAGCAAGTACTGAGGAAAGAGATTGACTCTCAGGTGCCCGTTGGAGGAAAGGGTATCTCAAGGGTGAAATTTCAAAAGGCAGGGATGTGTACCTTGTGCCGCTCCCCAGCTCCCTGCCCGTCAACCTCTCCTGCCCAGACACTCCAAGACCCCTCTTGGAATTTCTCTAACCAGACGTGTCATGCCATGGCCCAGTCACCCAGGGGCCTTTGCCCCCCTCCACGGAGCTGTGGTCACCTATAGCTCATCTGGCCTTGGTTTCCTGTGTCATTCAGGGAGGGACCAGTCCTGCTGAGAAACCGTCCCCAGGGCTAAAAGGAGGAGACCAAGGGTCTCAATTTCCAGGTTCCAGGTATATTATTATATGTGCTGCCGAAGCGAGCACCAGGTTCCAGGTATAAGACCATCCTGCTGACATGATGCCTTTCCTACGCCAATCCTACATGCTTCTGGGGATGACCTAGGTGTCCCAAATGGCGTGAGGACCTGCTGCGGCAATAACTCTAGACATGGAGGGGATAGGAGTGTCTGGTGAGTGCTCGATGTTGCTGTTCATCCCTCCTGACTGCCTCCTGCTATGGGCCCCAGTCAGCCCTCACCGGCCTAAGAGTGCCCCGATTACCTACATTGGCTTTCTGCTGCCGGAAGTTCCGCCGGGCAGCCATACCCCTGGCATGCGCCTGTATGATCACTACTGCCCTCCTCTTGGCCTGGACTTGCTGACGCACAAGGTAGCCCCTGCACAGTGCCTGCAGCTGGACCATCCTCTGCCGCATGGTCTGGTACTGCTTTGCCAGCAGCTGGCTCCGGGCAATGGCCTGCAGGCGCTCAAAACCCAGGAGGATCTGTGGACACAAGAGGGACAGATGCTCAAAAGGAGTCCTGGACCCAGCAGGGCAAAGAGCAGGGAGAAGGCCTTCCCAAAGGGACAGAGAGAAAGAGAGGCAAGTCATATGCCCCCGGAGACCTTACAAATAAACTTCACAGGTATCTGCTTTTTGGCAAAAGGCTAGTGCTAAAATTTTATGCACCTACAAGCATAAGCGTATTAAGTAAGTTATTACTTGCAAAGCACTTAGAACAGTCCTTGGCATGCAAATAAGTGTTAAATAAGTATTGTTAAACGGCATAGACAATAAAGTGCTCTTCTGGTGGTTAGTGATTACAGAATTGGTTTGGAGGTCACATGAGTAATGGGATTCCAAGGGGACTTGCTTATCACACCTAAAGCTAAGTCCAGCCAAATTGTCAGAAGCTAGGGTACCTGTGTGGAAGCCTATGGCTGGCTTCATTAAGCTAATCTCTGGGATCTTTAAAATTAAGAGGAAATAATAAATTGATAAACACCCATTTCTATGCTGCAAACATGCTTTGGTGCACAGTAGTCCCTGAGCCCCTGGAAGAGTCTTGCTGGCTTCTCAAAGACCAACCCAGTGGGTGCCGGGTGTGTGGGGTCATGCTTCATGCTCCAAGCTTGGAAGTTCTACAGACCTGCATCCAAACCCCAGCTCTACTGTTTACTAGCTGTGTGCTCCTGGGAAAATTATTTAATCTCTCTATGCCTCAGTTTCTTGACATATGGGGTTGGTTTAAAAATAAATAAAACGATGCATGCAAAGCAATGGTTCTAAGTAGCTTTTCCATCCATGTCAGCTGCCATTACTTGCTTTGTGAGCACAGTACATGGGCAGGCCTGGGGTCAAATTTCAAAATGCAAAGATGTGCATCTTGTTGCTGTTCCCCTGTTCCCTGTCCTCCAGCCTCTCCTGTCTGGACCCTCAGAGGCTCCTCTTGGTATTTCTCTGCCCCCAAAGCATCATTCCACAGTCCAGTGGGGTCTTCACTTTCCTCCACAGAATTCTAGCTTCTCATAGCTCATCTGGTCCTGGTTCCTTGAGCCTGGTTTCCTGGCCCTGGTTTGTTGATGTGACCACTGCATGTCCCAACCACAGTCATATCCTTGACAAAGTCACGCGGTCAGGTGAGGCCCAGTAGGGTGTGGTTAAGGTTGCTCTGGTTCTTTTGCTGAGCAGACACTCATTAGCAGTGACTGTGGCTAAGAAATTAGAAGAGCTCGAAACTAAGAATAATCCATCAACCTACTTTGCTGCCGGCAAATTGAGAAAAGACAATCATGATGTGATTTTAGAACAGGCTACCTCATTCTAGCTCTAGAGACACCCAAAATTCTTCAAGAGAACACACTGAAGCCCACAAACCATGTGACCTGAAATGATGCTGAACAGGGAGTGTGTGGAGCGCTGAGGAAACAATCTGAAGTCTGTTGTAATGAGTCAGTGATCGGATCCTCCCTGCCTGAGCTCTCATAGTCACATGAACAAACTTTCAGTGGAGCAGCCTCTCCAGTGAGTTCTCTCACCTGCTTGAAGTTCCGCCTGTTGTAGTGGGCTCTCCATCCAGCCTGGAGGGTCACAGCTGCCCGCCTCTGCCTCAGGAACTCCTTCCTAGAGGGAAAAATGCAGGAATATGTGTGCAACAACCTCGGACATTTCAAAGCCTTTAGGGGAAAAATGATTTGAAGGGAAGAGGGATAATGAAATGCCAAGGAAAATGAATACTTACATTATTTCTTTCCCAGAAGCCTTTATAAGCCAAAGACACACATGTTAAGAACTTAAAATATTGCCAACTACTCAAATTTGTGACTTAGGACAGTCTAGTTTTTTAGAGCAATCAGGAAATTTTTCCTCATTTTTTGCAAAGGTCTACGAAAGGATAAAACTCATTTCTAACTTTTTACTCATTGCCAGACTTCTCCTGATACTCTGGCCAGTAGCCCAGGTGTCTGCTGGGAACCAGGTCAGAATCCCAGGCCAGAACTCCTCTCTGGAGGCAGGTCAAAGCAGGAGGGCAACCCCGCGAGGCCCTGGTAGCCTGGGTACTCTTCTGTAGGGTGGAAAGTGGGCTGAATATGGAGAGAGTAACCTGAAACCTGACCTCTGGGGAAGTGAGCTTGGTGCATATAGATGTATCCTTTATCTCATACTTATCTGAGTTTCCTTAGCATTTTAATAATTTCTCAGGATATTTTCTTAGGCTTAAGACAGTAGATCTCAACCATATTAAAAGCCTTCTGGGAACTTCAATATTTATTGATGTCTAGGTCCTACCCAGTTTAATCAAGTCAGAATCTTTGCTGATGGGTCTGGAGAAGATCTATCTGTCTATCTATCTAATATATTTTGGTATACAGGCACATAGAGTATAACTATCTCCCTAGGTGATTCTAATATGAGGCTGAAGTAAATAATTATCTAAAATAAAGATAATCTGGGGGCGCCTGGGTGGATCAGTGGGTTAAGCCGCTGCCTTCAGCTCGGGTCATGATCTCAGGATCCTGGGATCGAGCCCCGCATCGGGCTTTCTGCTCAGCAGGGAGCCTGCTTCCTCCTCTCTCTCTCTGCCTGCCTCTATGCCTACTTGTGATTTCTGTCTGTCAAATAAATAAATAAAATCTTTAAAAAAAAATAAAATAAAATAAAGATAATCTGTTTCCTTTGTAATACTTATACTAGTGGTTCTCAAATGGGGGTGATTTTGGCCCCCCCCCCAGCTCATTTGGCAATGTCTAGAGATATTTTGGGTTGCTATGACTGGGGCTTGGGGGAGGAGGGTGCCCCTGGCATCTCCTGAGTAGAGGCCAGGAATGCTAAACATCCCATAATGCCCAGGACAGCCCTACAACAAAGATTTATCGAATCCAAAATGTCAACAGAGTTGAAGTTGAAAAACCCAAATTTTTTATCTTTTCTTTACTACTCTTATCTGATTGTATTGTCCAGAAGAACAAGAACACTATCAATTATCAATGATGATCACTTCTGGGAAGATGGAGTAGACATACTTTTTCCTATTTCTCCTGCTGACTACAACTAAAAACACTGTACATTTATATAAAACAAATATAAGAAGACTGAAATGTGGAGAGAAGAAGGCAGACCAGTTAAGGATCTTAGATCCCAGGAGTGACACAATGGTAACTTCTCTGGGTTTTCTTTTTACCTCATATTCCCCAGATCAGGAGCTGATGAAGTCAGTAATTCAGAAATGACAATGGAGACAGATCAAAAAACCCCAAGGAAAGCCTTCTCTTTCTACCAGAAGGATCAGGGAAGGGGCAACTTAGCAAAACAGAAAACTTTTAAATAAAAACCATTCTACTCCAGTGAAAAGCCACAAAACAACTGTGGTCCCAGCCCCACTTACGCCAAAAAATACCAAGTAGGGAGCCTAGATTTCTGCCCTTGCCAGGGTCATGTCATAGAACGCTGAGTGGGAAGCCACCCTTGATGAGTAGTAATGAGCACTGTGTCAGTGGAGACCCCTGAGGAATCCTGGATTTCCATCACCACTTGGCAGTAATGGGCTGTTCTATGAGAAACTCAATTGAAATACAGGTTGAAAGTAAAAGGATGAAAAATATATATCAACTCTGTTGACATTTTGTAAATAGTAACCAAAATAAAAGAGGAGTGGCTGTATTATTATCAGAGAAAGTGGACTTCAGAGCGAAGAAAATAACCAGAGACAAAGGGGGACATAGCATGATGATAAAAGGATAAATCCACTAAGAAGATATAGCAATCCTAAATGTTTATGTACTAAACAACACAGCTGAAAAATATATGAAGCAAAACATGATAGAACTAAAATGAAAAATGGGAAAATCTGGGGTGCCTGGGTGGCTCAGTGGGTTAAGCCTCTGCCTTGGGCTCAGGTCACGATCCCAGGGCCTGGGATCAGCTCTCTGCTCCGCAGGGAGCCTGCTTCCCCCTGCCCTCTCCCTGCCACTCTGCCTATTTGTGATCTCTCTCTGTGAAATAAATAAATAAAATCTTTTTTTTTTAAGGGAAAATCCATAATTATGCTTAGAGACTTCAATACCTTTCTCAATGATTGGTAGAACAACTAGGAAACAAATTAGCAAGAATATAAAATTCAATATCACTATCAACAAAGATCTAACTGACACTTTTAGAACATTCCACCAAAGAGCAGAATATGTATCGTTTTCAAGCGCTCTTAGAATATATAACACCACAGTTCATATCCTGAGCCATAAGGGAGATATCAACATTAAAATAATTAAGCTCATACAGAGTGTTTCTCTAACCACAGTGAAATCAAACTAGCTATCAATAATAGTATGATAACAGGAAAATCTCCAAACACTTAGAAACTAAACAACATACTTTTAAGTGTGAACACATGGGCCAAAAAGAAAGTCTCAAAGGAAATTGTTTTAAAAATGAACTGAATAAAAATGAAAGAACAATATATCAAAATGAATGAGACATAACTAAAGCAGTGCTGAGATTTGTAGCATTTTACACTAGAATAGAGGGAAGGTTTTGAATCAATTATCTATGTTCCCACCTTAATAATCTAAAAAAAAAGAGTAAAATACACCCGAAGGTAGAAGAAGAAAAGAGACAATATAAAGAGCAGAAATCATCGTAATTGAAAACAGAAAGAAAGAAAAGCAATAGAGGAAATCAATAAATCAGAAGCTCGTTCTTTGAAAAGATCAATAAAATTGACAAACGTCTAGCAAAACAAAGAAAAAAATACACAAATTGTCAATATCAGGAATGAAACACGGGTTATCATCATAGATTCTGCAGACATTGAAATTATAATTATAGAATACTACAAATAACTCTATACATATAAATTTGACAACTAAGATAAAATGGACTAATTTCTCAAAAAGCACAAATTACCACAAATCATTCAGTATGAAATAGATACTTTTGATTGCCCTTTAACTATTAAGGAATTGATAATGAAAAACTCCCCAGAAAGAAGTCTCCAAGCCTAGATGGTTCCACTGGAGAATTCTAGCAAACATTCAAAGAAGAATTCACATCAATTCCCCACAATCTCTTCCAGGAAATACAAGAGGAGGAAACACTACTAATTGATTTTATGAAGTTAATGTTACTCTGATATCAAAACCGGACAGAGACATTACACAAGAATAAAAGGAAAACTATAGATCTCATAAATATAGATGTAAAAATTCATAACAAAATGTTAACAAATAGCATTCAGGAATATATAAAAAGAACTATATACTATGACCATGTAGGGCTTACTCTAGGGATGAAAAGCTGGTCCAAGATTCAAAAATTGATCAATGTAAACCACCATATTAAAAGGCTAAACAAGAAAAAAATCACATGATAATATCAAATAATACAAACTTTTTAAAAAATAAAATTCAATACCCATTTCTGAGAAAAACTCTCCAAAACAGGAAACTTCCTCAAGTTGAAAAAGGACATTTACCAAAAAACCTACAACTAACATTATACTTAGTGGTTAAAGACTGAGTGCTTTCCCCCAAGATCTGAAACGAAGCAAAGTTGTCTGCTCTTACCACTCTTATGATACTGGAAGTTCAGGCCAGAGCAATAAAGCAGAAAAATAAATAAAAGACATAAGATTGGAAAGGAGGAAGTAAGATTGTCCCTATTCACAGATAATGTAATTATCTACATAGAAAATTTCAAGAAATCCATAAAAAGTAAGTGGTTGTAGGAAACAAAGTTAACACATGCAGATCAATAATATTTTTAGACTAGCCATGAACATATCAATGCCAAAATTAAAAATACAATACCATTTATAATGTCTCAAAAAAACCGCAATCTATAATGTCTCAAAAAAACAAAACACATACAGAACATGTATACCAGAAACTAAAAAACATTGGTGAAAGACATCAAAGAAGATCTAAATAAACGGAATTCACGGGTTAGGGAACTTAACATAGGAGATGTCAATTCTCCTCAAATTGATATATAACATTAATTACAACCAAATTCCAGCAAGAATTTTTTGTAGGTATAGATAAGGTCTTTTTAAGATGTATATGGAAAGGCAAAGGACCCAGAACAGCTAAAACAATTTTGAAAAAGAAGGTACTAGGAATCAGTCTATACAATTTGAAGACTTACTATGTAACTACAGTCAACAAGACAGTGTGGCACCGCCAGAGGAACAGATACATGTATCAGTGGAACCTAACAGAGAATGCAGAAACAGACCTGCATATATGCCCAACTGGTTTTGGACACAAGTGTAAAATCAATTCACTGAAAAAAGGATGGGATTTCCAATGAATGATGCTGGAGCAACATCCACTGGGGAAAATTTTTTAAAAGAACCATAGCCTAAGTCTCACATGCTAGACAAGATTTAACTCAAAATGAAAATAGACCTAAATGCAAACTGAAAAACATAGAACCTTCTAGAAAAAAGACTGGAGAAAACCTTCAGGCAAAGATCTTAGATGTGACACCAAAAGCATGCTCCCTGAAGGGAAATTGGATAAACTGGACTCCATCAAAACTAAAAATTTTGCCCTACAAAAACCCTCTTAAGAGAACTTAAGGAAAAACTATAGACTGGGAGGAGATATTTGCAAACCACACATCTAAGAAGGACTAGTATCTGGAATACATAAATAATTCTCAAAACTCAATAAAGAATCCAATCAGAAACTGGGCAAACAGCAAGCACAGATGTTTCACCAAAGAGGATATATATATGTGGCAGACAAGCCCACGAATAGATGTGGGTGTGTGGGTGGGAGGGGGGTTGGGGAGAGCCAGCACCTCCATTTGTAGCCTCGTACGACTCTCTGGATGTTGACTGCTGCCTTGTTCAGGGCCTGGCTCCTTTGTACCTCCAGCAGAGTGTCCTGGTTATCCTGGAACAGAGGAGATCCCAGCATGTAGGTGCCTCCACTCATCTGCACACCCTACCCGGGGCCAGGACCCTATCTCCAGAAGGAGCATATGTGCTCCCAGGAGGGCAAGAAGGGGAAGGGGGCCCTCAGATTGATCCTGATGTGGCTCAGACATAGGAGCTGTAACAACACCCCTATTTCTCAATACAAGAACTTCCCATTTTAGTTCTTTCTTCTTGTTTATTCAATCTGGCAAATTTATTTCTACTCTGGAGTAGAAATAACTTCCTCTTGCTAATTCTACTTGGTACTTCTTGGGTAACAAGGGGGCAAATTTTCCCTGAAGGTGTGTTTCATTTTCAAAAATTCATGTGAAATATCACTCAACTTGTAGTACAGATTCATGCTTGTTTCAATAGAAATATATTTCCCCCAAGCTTTGAGTAAGATTCAAAGTGAGCTGATGAGCCGCATTTGCCCCTGAGCTGTGACTTTCTCTGGCCTCCCTTGTACTTCACCTGGATCACTGTTTCCTTGGGATTGCCATGCTAGTCCCTGTAGGAGAAGGACCATCTTTGTAGAAAAGAAAGCAGCTTGGTCCTTTGGTGAGTGGTGAGGAGAGGCAGGAGCTTGGTGGCCTCTCCTACCTCCATCAGTTGCATTAGGCAAGCACTAAGCCTCTTCCCAGGGGGGCACAGGGGACATAGAACTACACATCAGACCTCTGATGGTAGCCTCCAGGAGCATCCAGGGAGGGAGAGAAGTGAAGCAATGGGCACTCTCCTCCTGCCCTCCTTGACCACCTACCCACACTGATCTCCCCCCTGTGCCCCTCAACGTCTGTCCCAGCTTCCTGGACAGCACCCTGGGAGAATTCCATGTCTTCCCTCTGCCAGCCTCACTTCCCCAGGGGAATCTGAAGCCCTTCTGCCTTTTCCTTCTTGTCTAAGTCCAGAGCCCCAGCACAGGCCTGGCTGATGCATGGACAGATGAACAGATGGACTGACTAGAGGGTCAGGGCAGGGAGGTCCCTCTGGGAACAGAGAGGATGGGTAAGCAGACTCTGTGTGGAAGTAGAGGGAGTGGAGGACTTAGGAAGGGGTGGTAGGGATGGGGTGGGGCTTGGGTGGCTGGCAGAGCGTGCTTCCGGCATTGACCTTCTCTTCTCCCTCCTCTTTCTCTCTTTGCTCACCCACCCACAGCTTACAAGGCTAGCAAATGTGGAGTTTCTCTCCTCAGTCGCTCTTGACCCAACCTGTGGTCCTGGAGGGCCCAAAGGCCAGGTTCAGGGGCTACAGCCTGTCAGCCACAAGCTGTTTCTGTGTGACTTGGGCCTTCCTGTAAGTTGTGAGAGATGGAGGTAGGAAGTGGGTGGTGCTGCCTGGATGCGTCTGGCCAAGGACAAGCTCTTCTGGGGTGAGGGGGAATCAGCAAATGGATTCCCTCTACTGAAGCACTAGATCCCCAGGGCTCTAAAGAGGTGGAGCTTCCCCCAGCCTGACTTCCCTGGTCCGGCTCCTAGCACAGAGAAGGAGGCCTATTCTCAGGGACTGTGGGAACCTACCCTGAGCTCCTTCTTGGTTCTGCTTGGTGGCTTGGAGCAGCTCCTCCTTATCCTCAGGTCTGGCCCCACTCTGAGAAACCTCCTGGACTTCTGCAGGCTGGACTGAGCCCTCCCCATACTCC
This sequence comes from Neogale vison, assembly GCF_020171115.1. NCBI lineage: Eukaryota > Metazoa > Chordata > Mammalia > Carnivora > Mustelidae > Neogale > Neogale vison. Next base: position 112,197,002 of record NC_058093.1, on the reverse strand, counting down.
CCCTGCCTTCCTTCCTGCCTGCCCCCTGCATGGCTCCAGCATGGCTTTCTACAACGGGGATGCCTCAGGGTGGGGGTCAACCCTGGAGCAGTCTCCCATGGCATTGGCTCAGGGTGGGTGAGGGGATGCTACCTGGTGGGCATGGGAACAGCCCCAAGGAGGAGACTGAGGACCAGCACATTCAGAAGCTCACCTTCAGGAAGATTTTGGTCTTTCCCACTTTCCACTCTTTGTCTGTTCCCAGCCACATTTCAGCAATGTGCAGAGTCATCTGGCGAGCTTTGTCTCGAAGCTGCCAAAGAGAAGACAGGAGTGACTCAGGGGAGTTGGAGCAGCCCCCCAACCCCACCCCAAGATGAGGGGTGGAGGGTCCCTTCTCAAAGACTTTCTGGGATTCAAGTCTTCCTCCTATCTTGGGTTTCACCGTCAGTGTTGCTTAGCAAGGACACAGGCTCAGGCACTTCCAAAGAAGGATGGGGCCCAAGGGAGCACCCAGGACCTGGAACATCAAGGCCACCATGCTTTACAGGCCTGGAGACTCGGTGTGGCTGTTGGGTACTTGGGCAGTCCAAAATTCAGGATGTTGTTATTTGAGGAAGGATGGGAAGGACCTCCTGTCCCAAATAGCAATCCAGCCACACATCATCTCCCCAGCTTGCTACCATGTGCTTTAAATCGCAGACACCTCCTAGAACCAACATATCCAGCCACTGGCCTCATCCAGTGAGTGTGACCATGTGAGCCTCTAGAGGCTCCCTCACTTCCAGGACACCCAGAGAGTGAGACCTGGGACAGGAGGAGATAAGAAGAAGGGAGGAGCAAGGGTCATTGCAAAGCTTGGAGTCTGGGAAGGGACCCTTAGCCTCAGGAGGGCAGCTCGAGGACACCCCTGGGACTGGAGGTTGGGGTACCTGGAGGTGGCAGGGGTTCTGAGGATTACCACTACTGCCTCTTAGGGCCAGTCTGCTGAGGCGGAGGGCAACAGGCACCTGCAAGCGCACAGCGCTGGGCAGCACCACGCCGAACCTCTGCGAGAACTCCTGGAATGTGTACCGGAGGGGGAAGCCCGACTTGCGGATGTGCACAGTCTCCATCATGCCAGAGTAGCGCAGCTGCCGGATGCACAGCTCCCGGTCGAAGAGCTGTGGGGGCAAAAGTGGGAGGCCCGCTCTCTGAGCCCGGGCACGCGGTGGCCATGTCTGCGAGGCTCTGCGAGGCAACCCCAGCCCTGCAGCCATCCCCAGATGCGAGACAACTCAACAATGCTTGGTTTGACCAAAAGTCTCTTTTGAAGAGAGAGGTATTTGGTCTGAAGTCACTGAAAAGTCCTGAAAGTGTTTCTGAGGAGGTAAAAGTCGGTAACATACAAACTGTGACACCAGGAGAACACTAAATACTTCCCTCATTCTCAGGATAAGCAAAGTGCTATGAATATCAAAGTCATTTGCATTTGTCATGTTAAATGTTTCCTCCTGGCCTTGCCAGTGTTGGAGTGGGCACCCCTGCAGCACTTCCGGCACCATTCTGCTTCCCACACTGTAGCAGAATGGAGGAATACATTTCCCACCTGGAGTCAGAAACTATTCTAGCTTAGTCTCTCTCCCCCTCCCCCTCCCCCTCAAAGACAGGCGTGGCCAACAGGACTATGGGCCTGATGCTTTTCCCAGGGGTGTGGGGACTCAGCCACCACCCCAGACTCTACATAGTTTAGCCTCTAGTGAACCTCCTCTAAACCTCCAAGCCAGGAATGTCTGGGGTCTAGGGGCACACCTTCAAATCTGGAACTCCACCAGGAGCCAGTTACCCACCTGGAAACACTGAGAGCCCCAGAAACAACTGCTTATGGCATTTAGTCTTTGGCAACTAATTGATTCCGATTTATTGAGCATTTCCTGTGGGCTCAGTGTTTCTCATTTAATCTTTACCACAGCCCTACCTGGTGGAGTACTTAGCTCCAGTTAAAAAACAGATCCCTGAGGCTCAGGGCCAACACTCCCAAGTGACCGAGCCAGGTTTAAACACTGAGCCTGCCTGCCTACCCCCGCTTCCCTCCTCCATCGCCTTCCCTCTGCCCCCTCCCTCCCCCCCCCCCCCCCCCCCCCCTTTCTGCCCCCTCCCCCCCTGCCCCCTTCCCACCCCTGGCTCCTCCCCTCCCTCTTATAGCAGCCTTGGTCTCTGAAAGACTTGTGGAAACCGGAACATCAGCCTCAGGCCCCGCCCTCCATCTCACAGCTCCGCAAGAGGGAGATGTGGGTGTGGGCAGAGAGCCCCCGGGAGCACAGTTATTATCTAAATATAGGTATTGCGCCTCTAAGGAAGACACATTCTAGATTTCCTAGTCCAGTCCCAATTTTCTATAGTTTCATTCTATTCAAAAATATAATTAATGTAATATTAATTTTTCCCCTTATAAAATATTTTGAGTCATTTTATCTCCCTTGAGATGACATCTCCCAGTTTGGGAGTCTTGAATTTCAGCCTCTGGGTGGGATCCCCAAGCCCACAGATCTGGGACTCCTGGGCAGGCACCTGGCTCCCACTCCACACTATATATATGCGGATAAAACCACTCTTCAAAGATCTGATTGGCCAAGAGCCGCTTGGCCTCAGGTCTTGGTGACCATCAGCTTGCCAGCCTCTGACATTCTAGTACCAGTTGCGGGGCCCCTTAGCGCCTTACTGAGTGGGGTTTACACATGCAGATTTGCCAAAACATCACGTACAGTTCTTGCTGCTTCCGCCCCCTCCCCCAGGCAGGCACAATTCTGACTTTACAGAAAACAGACTCAAAGAAGTAAATCACCTGGCCAAGTGCACACAGCCTGAATGGTGGACTGAGACAGCAGAGCTCTGGGTTATCGAAAGCCCAGCCAGTCACTGATCTTTCAATGGTCTAGACTGGTCACCTTACTTCAGTGTCCCCATCTCTAGAATGGGGGCAGAGAGCTCTCATGCTGACCAGGCCCGCTGAAGGGAGAGATGTGACCCTAGATACCATCAGACTCATCTAATAGATGCCCCCTCCCTCCCCCGCATGCCCCTAGCCTCCCCTCATTACCAGCGGCTTTTTGTACTCGTTGGGTTTGATGCAGCGGATGAAGTAGGGCTGGCAGCTGGTCAGGATTTTCATCAGCTGGTCCAGGGACTTTCTGAACTGGCTGGCCAACGTGGAGGGCCGCTTGCCGGGGTCTGTGGACTGCAGGCAGAAAAACAGGCTTAAGTCAGGGGCTGGGCAGCTCGGCCTGGGGCACAGCTGACCCAGGTGAAGGCTTCTGACAAGGTCCCAGATAGGCAGGGCTGCATTCTTTCAGCCCCTCATACACTGGCCCATCATAGGTTCTGGTGGGTAAGATGGGGCAAGGTATCCTGTTCAGGGGTGGGGGTTACCCAAGTGGGGTGTGCAAGATGATACAACAGAATGGGAAAGAATGTGAAAACTGGCAACATTCACTTTTTACCTCTACCCTTCTATGTATTTAGTTTTTGTATTGGTTTTGTCTGTTTTTAAAAAAATGTTTTATAGTGCACATTTTAAGATTGTAGTACATGTATATTGTTTTATTTTTTTTTTAAAAAGGTTTTATATATTTATTTTTGACAGAGAGAGAGACAGTGAGAGAGGGAATACAAGTAGGGGGAGTGGAGGAGGGAAAAGCAGGCTTCCCACTGAGCAGGGAGCCCTGAGAAGGGGCTTGCTCTGATACCAGGACCCTGGGATCATGATCTGAGATGAAGTCAGATGCTTAACGACTGAGCCACCCAGGCACACCCATGTGTATTGTTTTAAAGTAGATGTGACAAAATTATGGATGCAAGAGGAAGCCAGCGCCAAGTCCCCAGGTGGCTCAGTGTGTGCTTTGTGCAATGCTGATCTTGGGTGATGCACTCTGATCAAACTCTTCCCAAGTCAAATGCACCCTAGCAAAGGTATGTAGTGCCAAATTGCATTAATTGGTGACACAAGTCTTAACACTTCTGAAAAGAGGATGCAATCATCAGCACCTTGTAATATCAATGGGCAGCATTTTCTTGTTGTCCTGGTTTGTAAAATAATGTGCATTTCCCTTGCTGTCCTCTTGTTCCCTGAAATCTCCAGGACATGCTCTGCCCCCTGCCCCCCCACCCCCTCCCTGCAGAGCCAGGACAAGCCTGTACTCTGACCTCAGGTGGGGAGAGTTTAGCCTGGCTCAGTGAGACACAGGGTCCAGCCTGGCTCCACCTAGGTCCAGACTGGGGCAATTCCTGCCCAGCCTCATGGCTCCTTGGTGCCTCCCCAGGCCTGCTCTGCACATGGTGGGTCCTGAGGTCTCTGGAGAGGCCTCCTCCAGAGGTCAGGTGGAGCATAATGAAAGGTCAAGGGCACCTCATTGTGGCCAGTGCTGAATGCAAGGCACAGAGTGCAGTTTCCTCAGTCTATACTCCAATTCCCGAACCACTCAGCTAGCCCCGCTTCACTGGCCGGGGATGTAGGAGCTCCTCACTAGACGATGCATGAGGCTTTTCTGGAATAGTCATTCTTAAGGGGTGGAAGCAAGGCAAGGAGTGGGTGGGCAGACCCTCACCCTCCCAGGAAATCCTAGGCTGCCCTGAGGAGAACTAAGGGCTCTCTGCTGCCCACTTTCCTGGTCAGCAGCCCTTAGTGCTTCTGCTGCCACAGCACACACCCCATACCCGCCCACACACACCACACATAACACACACATCACACATACATATCATAAACACCATAGCACACACACCCTCATACACACCACACACCCCATACACATAAAACATACATACTGTACCACAGACACACACGTCACCGCATGTCACATATCACATATACATGTCACGCATGCCATAGCATACATGTGCGCACACCACAAATCCCATACCATACACACATCTCGCACACCCCACATATACTACCCTCCACCCCCACACCATATACATACATACCATCTGTACTATAGTACACTCCCCCACATACCACACATATCTCATACCACAAACATATACCCATACACACATCACACACACCACATACATCACACAAAATACACCCCCAACCCCAATCCCCACACACACCAAATACCACATACACCACACATACTCCCCACAGACACTGCACAAAACACACGCACTGTACACACATACCATACAATACACACACACATACAACATATGCACAGAGATCACTATAGAAAAATACAATTAACGAAAGCAGATGTGCCCCCACCGGACCACCACACACTCAGAAGCAGGCACATCCCCAGGTACCTGTCCCTTTACCGCCATCCACACAGCAGTAGCAGCACCCCACTCCTGTTTTATACTCCCTTCTGGCCCCTGGATAAACAACTGAGACCCCAGGTGATAGGTCTCTGTGCATGCACGTCTGACCCCCGAGGCCCTAAGGGCTGAGAGACCCAGAAGGCCCTGGCAGGGCACCCATGGGAGCCCACCTTGAAGAGCTGGCTCCCTGCCTTTGCCCGGATGATGGTACCATGGCCCAGTTTGGTCTCTGCTGACTCCAGCTTGAATATCTCCCTCAGGAACTTGTTTTTGGAGGAGTAGACCAGGGTGAGGATGTCTGTGCTCAGTACATCTCGATTCTTCTCTAGGAAGCCTGTGGGAGAAGTAGAGCCCACCTGCAAGCCCAGTTCAGCATCCCCTCTGACCCACAGGGGAACGGAAAGCAATAAGGTGGGGACTCTGGTTACCTCGAGATGCCCGGAGGAGCCCCCAGCGAAGCTGCCCTCTCCATCCCTCCCTTGATCTCCCTGTCCAGTCCGCAGAGCTCCTTGCACCTGGGGCCTGAACTCAGCTCTTCCCAGCACCAGTGTGTCACACCCACATTTAAACTCTCCAGCCCCTGCACCCACCATCCACACCACAACCCCCTGCCTGAACCCATTTTCTGCTATTCCGCCATCAGAGCATGGTGGCGCCTCATCCCCTCCCTCATCTCCTGGGGCCCCCGTGGCCCTGTACCCCACTGGGGCCAAAGCACCCCAGAGGCTCCAGCTCTCCCACACCTCCAGCCCCCACCAGGTGCTGCTGGACACTCTTCCCTGCTTATCCAGCTGAGCCAGCTCCGGCTCATTCTCAAGACCAGCTCAAGCATTGTCTATTCCAGGAGGCTCCTCAGGGCCCTCCTGGGGATCCCCTGGTTTCTGTGGGACCTTTCTCATGGGCCCTACTACTCAAGTCAGGGGGTGGCCAGAGGACTTTTCCTCCTCTTTGCCAGCCAGAGCCCTCCCTGAGTGCACCATGGACAGGAGTGGCTCAGGTCCGACACCTCCAGCCATAGCCGTCACAGTAACTGCCAAGTACACAGCGACCAGCTCCAGAGCCGACCAGTGGCCATGGCAGATGGTGCATCCCTTCATGATACAGTTTAGATCTCCCTGCAGTGAGATGCCTGGGGGCTCTCAGGAGGGCTCTGGCCCACTAAATTTCTGGGTGACCTTGAGCAGATCTGATTGGGGCAACTACTTATTCATATAAAGGAGCTACAAAGAAAAGGAGTTAAAGGACAGAGTGAAGAAGCCTCCCGCCCCCACCAGTAAGCCCTGAAAATCTGGCAGCCTGGTAATGTCCAGAGAGCTTGTAGTCTGGAGAGGGAGGCGTGGCCACTCCTGCCCTTGCCCCTGAGCCCAGACAGCTCTGGGAGTATCTGCATACAGCCCCAGCCAGCCAGTCTATGTGAGTGTGTTGTTGTCGTTGTTGGGGGGGGGGGTGTTACTTCCAATGTCCTGCAAAACCTGCGTAGGGGGGAAGCTACTCTGCTCTTTCTGGGAGCCCAAAATGGAAAGAGGGAAGGCATTCACACCACTTGTCTTTCTGGGTGAAGGATAGGTTTGTGGCTCTGATCAGGAGGTCCTTAGGGCACATTTCCCTTCTTATTATGAGTTCAAACTGCACAGGTCTTGGGACAGAATGTATCCCTTTAGGCAGTGTTTGAATGTGTGTGTGAGTGCATGTGTGCTCTCTAACAGAATGGGTTTAGGAACCAAACATATCTGTGCTTGCTAAGGAGGATCTGTGGGCCTGGTAGCCCCGGCCCCTCCACCAGCCCTGCTCTGCAGTCCTAGAAGGTCCTACTAGGGCCAGGGGTCCCTCCAGCAAGAAGACTGAGAATCCAGAAATTGGGGGGGGGGCATTGTTATGGGGCTGAGTTGCATCCCTCCCAAATCCATATGTTTTTATTCTAATTTACAGTATCGCAGACTATGACTATATGTAGAGATGGGACCTTTACAGGGGAGATTAAGTTAAAATGAGGCTATTTGGGTGGCTGTAATCCACTGGTGTCCTATATGAAGAGATTAGGACACAGATGCATAGAGACACTAAAGATGCCAGAAACATCAGAAGGAGCCAACCACACCTTAATCTTGGACTTCTGGCCTCTAGAACCATGAAGAAGTGCATCTCTGTTCCTACCTGGGAAGATTTGATATGGCAGTCCTAGCCAATTATTAACAGAGGCATGATTCTGGGCATGGGTAAGAATGGACATGCCCTAAAGTGGGACACAGGATCACCGAGAAGGTGATGAAGAAGAGCTGTTTCTCAAAACCAGGCTGGTGAGGGTTTGGGTCTGCTGTAGGGCTACACTCCTGGGACATCTAGAGTTGACCCCACAAGGGCATGACCCTGAGTTTCCTCTCCCACTGTGCCCCTTTAAGTCACCTCATCTTTTACGGGGGTGCTCTGTGCAAACCTGCACAGCCTGGTTGGGGGTTAGGGAGACTGAGTCAGGGGGAAGGAAGCCGATTTTCCCCGCCTCTGCCCCCAGTGCCTGTGGGGGGAAGGCACTGTACCAGGAGCTCCAGGGCACCACGAGGACTCACAGAACTGGGGGTGACAAGAGCGAGCATGTGCTGTGCACACAAACGCTTTTCCCAGCTGCATGCTGGGGAGGCTGCCCTCTGCAGATGGAGGATGAGCAGACACTTGGTGGCACTCTGTGCCTCTCTAGGCTTAGGCAGAGCATCCCCAACTTGTGGTGTTCTCAAAGGGAGGGGTGTACTGAGGCACCCCAAGCTCAATCCCCCAGTAGGCAGAGTAAGTGGGGCTTAGTTCATCAGCACAGCATGGCACCCAAAGAAAAACTAGCAGTCTCAGCTTTAATGAACATTAATAGAATTTTCCATTCAGAAAGTCTACAAAGAAGCTGTCTTGATCATAGCATACACAACAATAGTTTTATGTCACTTCAAATAATAAAAATTGGCCTTGAATCGTCAATGGAGGTTGGGATGGGACTCAGTGTATTATGTTCTGGGACTTTGCAGGTCCCGCTAGCTCTGGTCTCTCCCTTTCTGAAGAGCCCCAAAGCCAGGGCCAGGTGGGGACAATGAAGGAGCCACCACCTTCTCATTCTGCAATAGAAATGATCCCTGATCTCCCAACACCTCACCTCTTCTAATGTGAAGGTGTCAGTCCCTCCTACTGCCTTGTTTCTCCAACTGAAAAGTATGCACAGATCATCCCTGACTTTGAGTTTCCAGTTATACAGACCAGAGCTCCTCCTCATTTCTCCATATGAGCCACAGAGATGCTGCTATGGCTTCCTGATCCATTATCCTGACCACAGCTGCACACTGACTACCTTTCTCATTTTTCGAAGAACACCAATAGATTTAATCACCCCAGGCCTCCAGTCAAAACTCCAGTCAAAACCATGCCTGAGCCTATCTTAGCACAAATAAAAATTAACTCAAAATGAATCAAAGACCTAAATAAAAAGTTAAAACTAAAGAACTCTTGGAAGAAAACACAGAGGTAGATCTTGGGTCAGACAGTGGTTTTTTAGTCATGACACCAAAAGTATGAACAACAAAAGAAAAAATAGATAATTGGACTTTATCAAATTGAAAAACTTTTGTGCTTCAAAGACGCTATCAAGAAGTGAAAAGATGACTCAGAGAGCAGGAGAAAATATTTGCAGATTACATATCTGATAAGGTACTTATATCCAGAATAAATAAAGAACTCTTACAACTCAATAATAAAAAGACAACTAATTAAAACATGGGCTAAGGGTTTGAACAAGACATTTCTCCAAAGATGATATACAAATGAACAATAAGCACATGAAGAGATACCCAAGGCATCAGGGAAACACAAACCAACACTACACTGAGATACCACTTCAAATCCCCTGGGGTGATAACATTAAAAAAGACAGGCAATAGCAAGTGTTGGTAAGGATTTGGAAAAATTAGAGCCTTCATACATTGCTGGTGGGAATGTGAGCTGGTACAGACACTTTAAAAAACAGTTGGGTCATTACTCAGAAAGATAAATATAGAATTACCTATATCAGTATATATACTGATATATTCTATATATCAGTATATATATCAGTATATATATATATCTATATATCAGTATATATACTATATCAGTATATATACCTATGTATACTGATATACCACAAAGAAGTAGAAACATTTGCCTACATAAAAACTTGCATGTGAGTATTCATGGCAGCAATATTCATAATAGCCAAAAGGTGGAAACAATGCAAATGTTTATCAATTGACAAAGAGATAAATGAAATGTGCTATATTCACACAATGGAATATGATCATACTGCAATAGAAGGAAATAATTTTCTGATACATGCGAGTTCATGGACAAACCTTAAAAACATTATGCTAAATGAAAGAAGCCAGCCACAAAGACCACACATTGCACTGGGTCCATTTCTATAAACGTCTAGAACAGGTAAATCCATAGGGATGGAAATTATCAGTTGCCCAGGATTGGGGGAAAATGCAGACTGATGATTAATTGGAGGTTCCATTTTGGAGTGATGAAAATGTTCTAAACTTATGGCAATGGTTACCCACCTCTGTGAATACACTAACGACCATTGAGTTGAGGCTAAAATGGGTGAATTACATGGTATGTGAATTATATCTCAATAGAGCTATCACTGATAGCTATCACTGCTATCACAAACCATGCATGGTCCATCCCATTCCCTCTATCACATCGCTTGCTCTGCAAAATGACCATGTTCTCTCAAGCTTTCTTCCCATGGCCTTTTTGGAATGATCCAGATTTGGAAGGAAGGGGAAGTAGAGAGGAGCTGCACGTACCTTCTGTCTGGTAGTACACCTCACCCGCAAAGTGGGTGATGCCAAATCTGGCATCATGGATGTTCCTGGGCTGCAGGTAGGCCTTGTTGTTGGCATGGACGTTGTTGAGTTTTTGCAGCATGGTGGTATCTGTCCCCTGGAAGAACACAGACACCCTATGGGCTGACATCCCAGAGTCCAGCCATGGGGAGGTCAGCTGGCACATCCACAGGGCTCAGGGTCTTCCTCACAGGGGCAAAGCAACCGGGCTCAGAATGACTGAGGACCCTTCTACAGATGGGAAACTGCTGCCCAGGGATAAGTGACTGCTCGCAGTGAATGGGGACCAAGCTGGAAGCAGAGAATGGGTCTGCCAACTTCCAGTGCACGCTCTCCCCATCCAGCCTTCCTTATAATTATCTAGGTACCCTAACCCTGGTTTCACCCTTCTCTGGACTCTGAACTCTTACTATTTTGAAAATTTACTGCCCTAAGGATAGGCAGAGTTCCTCGAGGGCGAGCAGGCAAGCATTTCCCTCTCTTGCACCCCTGCAGCCCTTGGCCCATGGGTGCTTAGCAATCCCCTCATGGGGTGAGTTCTTAGAGTAAATAATCAGTGACCGCAATGTCATGCTGCTGGGGAGAGGGGGTGAGGGTGGGGTTGGTGAGCCTCCAGGCGGGGAGGTTGCTTAGGCTGGGGCTGGTCTGCTAATCTCTGGTAGAGTTTTCAGCAACCTAGGGACCCATGGGCCACCCCAGGGGAGTTACCCAACCTTGAGGGCAAGAGCCAGGAGCAGGGGTCTCCACCCTCATGAGGGTCCGCAGGCTCAGGGGCTTACCTGTGGAAAGTGGCTCTCTTCGTCCAGGAGGGAGATGATGCTCATGGGCTTGAGGGCCAGCAGGTCCAGTGTGGGCCGATTGTCATTGTAGTGGATGTAGTCCCAGGTGATGTTCTCCGAGAGGTATTCCTCCTGCTCCATGGTGAACACGTGCTGCACAAAGAACTGCTGCAGGTGCTCGTTGGCAAAGTTGATGCAGAGCTGCTCAAAGCTATGGAGGGAATGCACACCCAGACGTGGAGCAAGGTCAGCTCGCTCCCTGTTGGAGCTGGCTGGAAGCGCCGACCACCAGCCACTTGCATCCGGCCATGCATGCATGGGCACAGACACACATCCGCATACATGTGTACTCCTTCTTCGCTCTGTCTCTGCCACCATCACCTCCTCCAGCCCACGGCAGACAGACTAGGAGAATGTCATCATGAGATCATCCTTAGGGGACTAGGTGTCCTGTAGCAGCCCCAGCCCCAGGGGCTGAGATGAGATTTTGGAGACCAGGTAACGGTAATGATTGCTGGGCTGCTTTGCATCAGTCAGACTCCTTGCTCCCGCCCCATCCTCCAGCTGCTCTTCCTCCTGGGCACCCCACCTCCAGAAATGATCCTTCCACTCACCACCCCTGGCTCAAGTCACCAACCAAGGAGTCACGCTTGACACCTCTCCCTGCCTCCTCCCCAGTTCCAGTCAGCTGCCGAAGTCTGGTCCCCGCTTTCTCCATCACAGTACCCTTACCTGTGTACTCTCTTCTACTCCCATGGGCAGAGGCCTGTGTCCAGGCCCCCTTATTCACTGGGAAAAACCCAGGGGAGGCTCCCTGCTGGCTCCCTCTATCTCCCCATCTCCGCATGCTGCTAGGGGGAGCTCTTTGGAGAGCAGGCCCCACTTGTCCCCTGGCTTCCAATCCTCCCAGGTTTCCCGCTGTTTTCACATTCTCCTCAGACAGAGACACAGTACAAAGCCTCCCCGCAGCTCCCAGGAAGTGGCCTGGGTCACCATGGCCTCCTTCCCATGGCACTGTGAAGGTACCCATTTCTTCCATGCCTTGGAGTGGTCTCACGTTTGCTACCACCCTCCTCTCCTTCCTCATTGCCCAGCTCATTCTGTTCAACCCTTGGCTCTCACTTTCTTCCTCAGGATGGGTTGCTCATATATGCAAATCCTCATCATACCTGAGCCTGGTCGTTTAACACCTGTTAGCCCAAGAGGTGAGGGGACAGGTCCACTGTGTCCCCCACTCCTAGCACACTGCCTGGAGAGTGCTCAGTGGCCACCTGCAGGAGGTGACTGCTGCCCTGTAGCAAAGCCAGCTTGTGGCTCCTTCAAGGAAGGGCCCTGTATAAATGACCGGATCCCCTGCAACCAGTTATTCGTCCACCTCCAAGCTGTCTAATGTGTGTGGTCTGCTCAGCTGTCCCTCTTGGGAACAGAAACCAATGATCTGAATCACACTTGAATTTCTGTGCCTTAGAGCTGCCCTTGCACTGGGCTGAGTTCTGCCAGCCCTGCCCATCCCCCAGCATCCAGTGAGCAGGCCTTCGCCCTGCCCCCCGCCCCCCCCCTGGCTGGGGATTCTGCAATCCCAGAGTGCTCCTGTTCACTTGTCCCAAGGTCCTTATTTTCCTGATCTGTCATCCTCCTGCCACTTGATAATGCCCCAGGGCATCACTCGTCCTCATTCAGCTCCACTGCCTGACTCTCTTCAGCACCCTGTCCCCTCCTCTCCCCAGCCTTCATCACAGTCCCAGCTAGGCATCACTTTTCTGACCTGCCTCCTGCCTCTGGCTCTTGGGCTTCCCTCCTGGGGTGCTGGGACACTGGGATGCAGGATCAGAGGTATCCTGCCTTGTCTTACCCTGGCCAAACTCCAAAGTCAGGGATGGGCACACATCCCCTGCTTTCTGCCGCTGCCCAGTATGACAGTTCGTCTAAAGATGCAGTTCACCCCAGCCTCACGTGATCATTCACTTTAGTTCATTAGGAGAGCAGATGGCTCAAAAGAGGTGATAAATGCTGGGGCTTCAGCCTCGCGCTTGGGGATGCTGGTAGCTCGCTGTGGAGGGTGGGGTGTCAGAGGGGTGCGCACTGTAGGGGGGTGTCAGAGGGGTGCACGCTGTGGGAGGGTGTCAGAAGGGTGCACGCTGTGGGGGGTGGGGTGTCAGAGGGGTGCACGCTGTGGGGGGGTGTCAGAAGGGTGCACGCTGTGGGGGGTGAGGTGTCAGAGGGGTGCACGCTGTGGGGGGGTGTCAGAGGGGTGCACAGACTGTCTCACTGCAGGCACATTCAGGCCTGCAGAGCACACTCACATCTGTGAGAAGGTGGGAGGGGTCCCTGCTCCTGGTCTCATGGCGGGGGCAGAGGGGGGCAGAATGTTTACCCTCCAGCCTGTTCAGTTAGAGAGGAGCTAAGCTGATCTCCCATTCTCTGAAAGCAGGTGATCTGAGATCTTCATACCTATTTTTCTGGAAATTTTCAAAGCCAAATATGTCCAGGAGGCCAATGGATCTTTGTACATTTTTGGGGTCCTGGGCAGATGGAGTGAAAATCGCAGTGTTGATCTTCTTGACAATCCACAGGAAGAGGTGCCCATAGATGCCCTGAGGAGACATGGGGTAAAGCCCACGGGTTTTGAGCGTAAGCGGAATGCAGCCCCTCGTTGCTAAGCTCACCTACAAAGGCTGCACGCACGCGGATCTCATGGACGGACTGAGGACACTATCCCTACTTTAAAGGCAAGAAACTGAAGGCCAGAGAGACCAGGAAGCCCACCATCACCAGACAGGTGACTGGCAGTGTCAGGACTCACTCAGCCATCTCTGCTCTTTCCTACTCTTCCCCAGCAGGGCAAGAAGCCGTGTTCAACAGAGAGATATGTGAGCCCCTTCTCCCACAACTCTGTACCTTGACAAAGGCATCCCTCCTGTCTGCAGCCTGGGTGATGTTCAGGGGCCTGGTGACAGACTCCCCTCGGATGATGATGGAATGCTTGATCAGACAGTCCCGGAGCACCTGGTACTCCACCTGGAAAGGTAGGTGGGAACTCGCATCACAGTTAACAAGGCAGGGTCTGGCTCCGTGCCTAGGACTTACTTAGGTCACGTCTTGTTCTCTCTTGTGATTGGACACTCTATGCCCGAGGCCTGAGAGGGTGGGGGACGCCTGTGGGGCCATCCAGCAGGGTCAGGCCAGATGACGGTTTGGGTCAGCCTCTGTCTGCCCTGGCCCAGCATCTGTCTAAGCACCAGGGTGTCAGAATGTTCAGGAAGGATGCACAAGCTGAGTGGGTCCTGGGCATGCTGGCTGCTTGGTTTACTAGCTCTGTGCTGGTCTTCTGGGGCCTGGGGAAGGGGCTGGTGCCATAAGCAGACCTGGGAAAACAATGGGCAGGGAAGGCTCTGAGGCCAGGCCATTGACCTCTGGATATGCCCCAATTGAAGCCACTCCCGCTTGGAGACTGATGGCCTAAGGGAGCAAGAGGACTCTGGATGGGCCAGTCCTTCTCACCATGCAGGAAACACTGAGCCAGCAAGAACCCAAAGAACCGTGAACCAAATAAAGAACACCTGCAGCAAACTGTGATTGCTTTGCTTGTTTGCTTCTGATGCTATCAATTCCCCACCAGAACTGTCAATGGGGTGTGATAGGGAGGATATTATAATGTCCCCAGGGCAAAGATATTTCTCTATCCAGTGCTGCCATTCTTCCTCCAAGTCCAGACTCCGTTTGGTCTTTGTAATAACCTGGAGGGCACATTCCACTTTCCCAGAACAGCACAACTCAGGTGGAGGCTTGCTGAAGGGAGGTAGAGAAGGGCCACGTACAAGGGCCCCAGGCTATGTGGCCTTTGGTGGTGGTGGTGGGGGGAGCTTGGGAACTAGGTGGGTTGGGGAGTGAGGATGCTGAGTGAAGGCCACTGGAGAGCAGCAGGGGCACAGGAATTGGGAAGAAATGGGTGTTAAAGCCAGGCTCATCATTTTGTTGCTTTGTTAAAGAGTAGCTCACACTGCTTCCCACCCTCTTTGCGGCCCTCGGAGCCTGCAGTGCCCAGATGGGTGCAGGGATTGAGTTGAGAGCTAGGAGAGGGGTGGGGGGCAGGAGTAGGAACCTGGGAAGGGTTAATGACAATCAAGTGTTGGGGGGCTGTGAGCCCAGGCCTCTGGGACCCCTCACAGAAATGGAAGCTGGAAGTCACAATGGCCGGGCTACCTCCAGTAACTTCAGCACAGTGGGAAAGGCAGGTGTGTCCATCACATCAGAGGAATCCAGGTTCTCGAAGACCGCAGCTGGGGAGAGAAGCAGTGACCCTGAGTGGGAAACCGGCCTGAAGTGATGGGACAGGGGCCCCAGGAGGGCCTGAGCCTGGGGGAGCCCCAGATTCAGCTATCACGGGCACTTGTCCCTGGGTGGGAGGCACTGCCTCTCCCAGACATTCTCTTGGGCAGGCAATGTCCCTGGGGGTTACCAGCCCCTTGGTAGTGAAGGAATGTAGCAGACTGCTTCCCCTCTGCTCAGCGAGATCATGGTGTTCCTTCAGTCAGTCAAGTAAGCGGGCATCAATGGAGCACAACTATAAGCCAGGCCCAGCCCTACTGCAAGAGTCTCCTGACTGATCTCCCCATTTCAGTCCCCATCTTCCAGGATCCTCCACCTCAGGTCTGCCAGGCCTCGGGAGAGAGAAAGTGTTGTTTCTGTATATATAGTTTTTCTTTTTCAAACTTGGAAAAATGATAAAATAAAGCATATAGATAAAACAAGTATATAGAATCCAAAGGCATGTTATAATAAAACAATGATTCCATGAGTATGTAATAGTGAAAACACTATTACAGTCAAGATATGGAGCCTGGCCCACACCGAAGCCCTCACGGTCCTTTCCTGCTAAGACCGTGTTCCTCCCTACTCACTCATGGAAACCACTTCCTTGGTTTCCATTTTTCTTTCACTACCAAATACTGATCCTGAAACAGCATTTAATTTCAGCTGTTTCTAAATTTTGTGTTAAGGGAGATCTAATTGAATGTCTGATCTACAAGATCTGCATTCTTTGGTGCCTGGTTTTACTCTCAACATCACATTCCTAATACTCTTCCATGTCCCGATGCCCCTGTGTGCGTGTCAGTGCCCACCTGTCACCCACAGAAGTGCCCGGTTCAGTTGATAGGTGCTGTGGGTACAGCAACAACTCATCTGGAGATTTCCTGATGTGATGTGAGAGAGGGGTCCAAATTTATGGACCAGTTTACTGAAAAATCTGTCCTTTCCTCACTGCTCCGTGAACTGGTGTCCTTCATGAATTCTAGAATCAGCCATAGTTCCTTCCAGTATTGCCTTTGCCCCATCCTTCCTCTCTTTTCCTTTAGTATGTCAATTAAAGGTATGTTGCTGCTTCTCAGTTGTCCTCCACATCTCCTACCCTCTTACACATTTTCCACCCTTCTGTGTCTCCATGCTGTGTCCTGACTTTTCCTCCATTTACACATTCCCTCTCCATGTGTATAAAACTGGCTGTTTGGGGCGCCTGGGTGGCTCAGTCGGTTAAGCATCTGCCTTTGGCTCAGGTCATGATCTCAGGGTCCTGGGATCCAGCCCCACATCAGGCTCCCTCCTCAGTGGGGAGTCTGCTTCTCCTTCTCCCCCAGTTTGTGCTCACTCTTTCTCTATCTTTAATAAATAAATAAAAATTTTAAAAAATTTGGGGCACCTGGGTGGCTCAGTGGGTTAAGCCTCTGCCTTCAGCTCAGGTCATGATCCCAAGGTGCTGGGATCGAGTCCCACATCGGGCTCTCTGCTCTGCAGGGAGCCTGCTCCCCCCCCCCACCTCTCTGCCTACTTGTGACCTCTGTCTGTCAAATAAATTTTTTAAAAAATCTTTAAAATTTTTTTTAAAAACTGGCTGTTAAAATCATCCATTGAGTTCTTCATTTTTTTTTTAATTTTAGAATTTCTATGTGGCTCCTTAAAAAATCTATAATGTCATGTTTTCTGTTTCCAGTTTCCTGTCTAAATCGTCAAGCTTAGCTTTTTATTTCCTTGAACATAGTCAAGTGTAGATGCTTTGTCATTTGTGTCCAATAATAACAATTTGTAACAATAATAATAACAACAACATCTGAAATCTTTGTGGCGTTATTTCGATTGTCTATTATTTCTGATGGCTCTTGCTCAGGATGTCTTATTTCTTTGTTACTACTTATCTTTGGCTGCATGTTGGATGTTGAATTTAAAAAACTGTCCAAAGGAATAATGTATAATCTAGATTGATGCTATTTTCCTCCAGAGAGGAACTTCCATCGGATGCTTGGAGGCACTAATAGGCCAGAATACCCTGATGCCCAGACCACCTGGATGCTTACAAGTGGGTTTGCAACTTCATGCATGGCTTTGTTTACTCTGGTTCACCTTATCCTAAGCGGGTAGCCCTTTAGGGTCCTAACTAAACCTGGGGGATGATCAGAGTTTTCATCTCTGGAGGGCCTTAAGCTTTTTTTTTTTTTTTTAAGATTTTATTTATTTGCCAGAGATAGAGAGAGAGAGTACACACAAGCAGGCAGAGAGGCAGGCAAAGGCAGCGGGAGAAGCAGGCTCCCTGCTGAGCAAGGAGCCCGATGCGGGACTTGATCCGAGAACCTTGGAATCATGACCTGAGCCAAAGGCAGCGGCTTAACCAACTGAGCCACCCAGGTGTCCCGGGCCTTAAGCTTTGACATCTTCCCTCTAACCCTGTGAGAACTCAAAAATCATAACTATAATTTTCAGTGCATTTTCCAGGACAGAGTTAGACCATGTGATCTAGGCAGGCTCTTGGGCTGAGAACTCCCAGAGATTTCTTCCTCCTCCTGTCACAGTCCCCCCACTCTTCCTCCCCAGGGGGTTCAGTTCGGGTGGAAACAGCATTACCCATAAACTCCACGTTGCCTAGGTGGAGGATGGCTGCCAGCAACTTGCTGAGGTCCCAGTTCTCAGAGTCTGAGAACATGAGGATCTTCATGGCAGAACGGACGTGGGCGTAGTCCTTGGCGTCATCGAGGCCCTCACAGGAGGTACAGTTTCCCTGCAAGACCCGGCACTTCAGCATTCTGGCCACCCCCGACCCCACCTCCTCCATCGTAGGGCTAGCAGGGCAGAGACATGTCAGGGACTCAGCCAAGGGTGCCTAATAACTTCATAGGCTCCAGGTAGACTCTGAGAGGCCTCCTGGAGGCTCCAGCTCCAAAAAATACACGAAAGTACTTCCACAGGTGGAATCATGCTGACATAGCCACAGTATACCTGGGCTTTGCAGCCGGCACTGGCATCATTCAGCTTCTCTCGGCCTCCATTTGTCACCCATCCCCAGTAATGCCTGCCTTACCCTCTCCGTGAGTTCTTTTTTCATGAGCACCCTCCAAGGCTCCTGGGAGCCAGGCCCTGTGCTACTTGCTGGGAATTCCATACACGGAGAGACCTGACCCTGCTTGGGGTGCTGTGCATCCAAGAAGGGAGGCAGGAAGCAAAGGATGGTGTCATATGCTCTGACAGGTGCTGAGACCAAAGGTGGCCAGGACCAGCCCTACTGGGAAGTGGGGAAAAGCTTCATGGAGGTGACACCTGAACTGGCTCCACAGCAGCACAGGGAGAGGGTGATCTAGGCAATGGACAGCTGGAGCTGGGCTGTGAGGTGGAGATATGCATAGGGCTTGCGAGGAAGCTGGTGTTACAGTGGAAGCAGAGAGGCGGAGGGATGATGGGATCTGGAGGCACTTCAAAATCATGCCACAGAGCCACAGGGAGCTCCTGCAAACTGTACTCCAAGGCATGACCTATCAGACTTGAGCTGTGGAAGGCCGGCCGAATGGGTGCTGGGTTAGGAGTCAAGTTTGATGACAGGGAGGATGCAGGAGGAAACTACCACCATGATCTGGGCAAGAAACGAGGAAGGCCTCCATTCGGGGTAGGCAGGAGAGATTCCATCCCCTTTTCCACAACCTTGAGCTGGATGGTCTCTCGCATCACACTGTTCCAGGCATGGGTATGCAGCCCAGAGGAAGAGCAAGGTCCCTGCTTTGCTAGAGCTCAAGTTGTACAGGCACCTACAAGGATGGGCAACTAGAATGAAACCGAGGAAAAAGAAGCATGGCTAAGACTCTCCATCACCTACTGGAACGTCTGTCTGCTGCAACCAGAGAAAGCTGAGGTTTGTCGGGAGGGATTCTGCGTTCAGAAGAAAATAAGGAAGCACATGGACAAGGGTAAGTCTCTTAAAGTTATACGAACAGAAGGGTGGAGTGGAAGACGGAAAAGGGGAACCCTCAATTCCTGCCTCAGGGCTTTTCTGGGGCAGTAACCCACAGCTGCAGCAGGAACCAGCCTTCCTCTCCTTTCTCCTTTTGCTATTGAGAGATGCAGCGTGGGAGCAGGTGGAGGATGAGGAGGCCGGTGCAGCGCCGCGAGCTGGAGGGAGGAGGCGGCACCGGAAGGGTAAGGGCGGGGGGCGGAGCGAGGCAGTGAGGGGCAGACAAGGCGGGACGAGGAAGGCGGGGGCGGGGCGAAGAGAGGTGGACGGGAGGGAGACGGGGTGGGGCGGGGAGAGGTGGAGCTGAAAGAGGAAGGGCGGGGAGGACAGGGGCGGGGCGGCGAGGGCCTCACCATGGTAAGGTAGTGGTACTCGGAGGGCGTCCCCAGGCTCAGCAGCTGCTTCTCCTCTGCGCTCATACCCATGAGCATGGAGTAGAAGATGTGGTAGTTCCGCTCCTCTGGGGCCTGGTGGGAAGGTGTTCCAGAAAGCCTGGTAAACACTCCCCTAAGGCTGCCAGGCTTCAGAAATGCCTCCCGCCTCCAGCCTTGTCCCAGCTTCTGCTCCAGGGTCTGTCAACCAGATGTGGCTCTGGCATTGACCCAACGGTCCTTCGGTTCTGTCGATGTCCTCATTCTGGTCCTCCAAGGCCAGCTTATGCCCACAGCCCTGTGCTATAGGCCATCCACCATGAGCAGCAAACACATGGCGCCCAGGATTTTCCCTGCAGCTCCACTGCTCTTCCCAACTCTGAGGACATCTTGCCTAAAGTTGTAAGCTGGGAGTGAAGCCAGGATCCATTTCCTTAGCTGGTGACTGGCCTGGGCTTAAAATTAATTCTGGTAAAGGTGGGTAGTAAGCACCAAATGATGTAAAACATGATATGGATGGAAAATCCAAAACAGAAAATGCTATCATTTCTTTTTCTTGAATACTGGGAAAGGACCATCATTATCCCATTCTAGGGGTCCTTGGCCCATCTCAGGGTAAGGCCAGAGTTCAGTGGCAGCAAACTAAGACCAATGAAGGTGTGGGGGAGGTCCTTGGGGAGGCATGAGAGTGATGGAAGGGAACCTCTGTTGGAAGCCTTCTCATTCCCTGACTCCTGGTCCTGGGGTGGGTGGAGGTTTCCCCAGGACCAGTGCAGCAGAAGGAGGCCTTACCTGCCGGCAGACCCGGGACTTCTCCAGGAGAAATTGCTCAATGCGTGCACCCTTGATCACTCCACTGGAGTTGAAGTGGATGTCAATATACTTCCCAAAGCGGCTTGAGTTATCATTTCGGATTGTCTTGGCATTTCCGAAGGCTGAGGGTCAGAGGGTGATGCCCATGATGGAAGCAGAGAGGAGAGAATTTACTTTAAGTGGGATCATCTGGGAAGGCTTCTGAGAGGAGGTGGCTGAGCCCAGAGTTGAAGGATGGGTAGCATTGCACTAGAAAATGGTGGCAGCCAAGAGTATGCTGAGAGGAAAACAAAGTACAAGTAAAGGCATAGATGCCAGTAAGCATGGGGTATATTTGCAGAGGGGCAAGTTTGGTTGGAGCATAAAATGCAGGAGGAAAGCAGTGGAAGATACATAGAACTAGTTAATAGCACAGCACCTTGAATGCCAGGCTAAGAAGTTTGGAATTAGTCTGTGGGTGATGGGGGAGTCAGGAAAGCTTCTGAGGGAGTGTGGGAACAGATTTGTATTTTAGAAAGGTTGCTTAGGCTGAAGCGGGGGCTGGGTTGGATAGGGGAAGCTTACAGGGAGAGTAGCAACAGCTGGCAGGGACCAGGCTCAGAGGAGGAGGTCAGACAAGAAGAATCTTGGATTGCAGCATGATCCAAAGTGCATTTCATAGAGCTGTTTCTGCAAGCTTCTCTGATCCGACCCACAATAAGAAAGATCCTTTGCGTTGTGTCTTAGTGCACACCCTCCCCACCTGTACACATTAATAAAAGGAAATATTCAGTACTGGTTCTGACCAAGAGCAATGCCCTGGGGTGTTTTCTATTCTATGCAATTTAATTTGTCCTAAAAGACTGATTTCATGACCCTTTGGTGGGTTGGGATGCAGGTTGACAATACCACCATACAACATACCGCATACATAGTCCTATGAGAAAAGGAAAAGGGTTCTTTGGTCTCTGCCTTGAGGAATCTCAACAGACAGCAGAGGCTCCTACAGAGGCTACCTATGCTTGGGAAACCTACTTCACGTTGTTGAACCCAGTGGCAGATCTCTCGTCAAGAAAGAGTCTGAGGTAGGTTCCTTTTGGTAGAAATTGGCAACGTGATTCTAAAATGTATATGAGAAGGTAAAACACCTACAATGGCCAAGTTTGAAAAGGAAAAGCAAAATTGGAGGTTGTGGGCTGCCTGACTGAAAAACTGACTAAGCTATGGAACTAAGCTACAGAAATCAAGACAGTGTGGCACTGGCAAAAGGGTAAGAGAGAAACAGAATGGAATAGAGAATCCAGAAACGGACCCACACATATATGGTCAACTGATTTTAGACAAAGGTGAAAAGGCCACTTAATGGAGAAAGAATAGTCTTTTTGACAATAGGGGATGAAATTATTATGAAAGAAAAGAAGAAAAGAAAGGGAAGGAAAAAAAATTGGAAAAAAAGCAGAAACTCGACTTACACCTTGTACCATAAAAAAGAAAAAAAAAAAAACCCAACAACACAAAATAGATCATGAACCTAAATGTAAAAGCTAAAACTGTATCACATCTAGAAGAAAACATGAAATCTCTGGATTAGGCAAAGATTTCTTTCTTTTTCTTTTTCTTTCTTTTTTTTTTTTTTGTGGGGGGGAGAGGGCAAAGAGTAAGGGGAGAATTTAGCAGAGCTGGACACAGGGCTCGATCTCATGACCCTGAGATCATGACCTGAGTCAAAATCAAGAGTAAAACACTTAACCAAGTGAACCACCCAGGTGCCACAAAGATTTCTTAAATATGACCCCAAAAGCGTGATTGATAAGAGAAACAAAGATAAGTTGAACTATATGGAAATAAAAAACTTCTGGTCTATAAAAGACACTGTTAGAAGAATGAAGGGGCAAACTACAGACTGGGATAAAATATTTGCAAAACACATCTTATAAGAGGCTTGTATCCAGAAGATATAAAGAACTCATAAGTCATTAATAAGGAAACAACTCAATTTAAAAATGGGTAGGGGCGCCTGGGTGGCTCAGTGGGTTGAGCCGCTGCCTTCGGCTCAGGTCATGATCTCAGGGTCCTGGGATCGAGTCCCATGTCGGGCTCTCTGCTCGGCGGGGAGCCTGCTTCCCTTCCTCTCTCTTTCTGCCTGCCTCGCTGCCTACTTGTGATATCTTTCTCTCTCTCTCTGTCAAATAAATAAATCTTAAAAAAAAAAATAAAAAATAAAAAAATAAAAATGGGTAAAAGGTCTGAATAGATAAAGAGAAGATACAGAGATAGGAAATAAGCTCATGAAAGATGCCATTAGCCATTAAGGAAATTTGAATTAAAATTATAGTGAGACACCAGTCGGTGCCTACTGGAGTAGCAAGCAACCACCGTCACAGGCCCACATGCTGGTGACAATGTGGAACAACCAGGACTCTCGTATTTTGCTGCTGGGAGTGCAAGATGGTACAGCCACTTCAATAGACACTCTGGCAGTTTGTGACAAAGGTAAATGGCTCACCATCTGACCCAACAGTTTCACACCTACGTGTTTATTCAGAAGAACAACGTATGTTCACACCATAACCTGTATGCAACTGTCTGTAAAGCTTCATTCATAATCACTAAAACCTATAAACAACCTGGGTGCCCTTCAGCTATTATTGATGCACAAAACAACATGAAAAATCCCAGGTGCATTATGCTAACAAAAGTAGCCAGACCCAAAAGAGGACAAACCATATGATTTCATTTATATAACCTCTGGAAAAGATAAAACTACAAGTGACCCTTGAACAATGGGGGGGGTAGGGATGCTAACTCCTCATATAGTCTAAAATCTGTATATAACTTTTGACTTCCCAGAACTTAACTACCAATAGACTACCGTTGACCAGAAGCCTTACTGTTAACACAGCCAATTCACACATTTTGTATGTTATATGTATCATATACTGTATTCTCACAATAAAGTAAGCTAGAGAAAAGAAAATATTATTAATAAAATCACAAGGAAGAGAGAAAATGTATTTATAATACTGTGTCCACATGTAAGTGGACCTGCACAATTCAAACCCTCATTGTTCAGGGGTTGGCTGTATTAGGGAAAAGAAAGACAAATTGGTGGTTGCCAAAGGTTGGGGTTGGGAAGAGAGTTGACTACAAAGAGGCATGATGGAAGTTTGGGGGTGATAGAACACTCCATACATGACTAAGATGGACTAAAACTATGACCATGAGTTTGTCAAAATTCATACTGTACATTGAAAAATGTGAACTTTCACTGTACATAAAACAAACCTGTGTTATAAAGAAACAGAGAAAATGCATTGACAGTGGCTGGTCACTGGGGAATCCAAGTCACTCATTTCTGGTCTGCCCCCATCAGAGACTGAGAGAGGAGGCTTAGGGCCTGCCATTGCACCCAGTGCAGGCCTCCTCTAATGGGCACTTTGCTCTGAGCTCCCCCTCAGACCCTGGCAGATCTGCACACAGCTTGAAACCTCATCCTGCCCATTCCACTCTCCCCTTTCCTGTGTGTCCCACAGGTATCCTAGTCAGGATGCTTTTCCTGCCTGTTCCTGCTACTTCCCCCTTGGTGTCGCTCAAGGGTACCCCTCAGCCAACCTCTTGCAGTCTTAACACCAGCTTCACAATGGCCCCGCAGGTGACCCAAGTGGACACACCCAGCATTTCCCAAACCAGCTTCATCTCAGAGTCCTTATTTAAAAGGAATACTTGTTTTGATCCTATGGAAAACACACTTAGTGAAAGCTTGTGATTCCCGGGTGCCCCCACACTACCATTCGCCACGTGCTCATTTTTCCTGTCCTGAGGGATCCTGTGAAGTCACAGCAAGGGTACTATCCTGTCCCTCCCCATGGGCACCTCCTGGCAGGAAGTGCCAGGAAGCCCGCAGGGCTGGGGAGGAAAGCCCGTCCTAAGGGTGACCACTCACCTTCCAGGATGGGATTGGCCTCCAGGACCTGCTGCTCAATCCATGAATGCTGGCCGCTGACGGTGGCCAGGAACTGCAGGATGAGCTTGGTGGTCTCTGTCTTCCCTGCCCCAGACTCACCACTGCAAAGAGGGCACTCAAGATGTCAGTCAATAAAGCAGCCATTTCTTCAATACCCTCAACTCTGCAAATCCACCACAGGCCCACTTTCAGGTCTGGACAGGGATACCCCCTCCCTGTGCCACATTTCCCCTGTGGGTCTCAGCTGTCTACTTTGTATCAGTTATTGGTGTGTTCATCTTTTCTGCCCTGCCTTGGATGCGAGATCCTGGAGCATGGTTGTATCTGGTTTATTCCAGTGTCACGGGCTCAGTGCTCAGTAACAACAGATGAATGAACAGGACCAGATGATGCAATATTTTGATGTAACATCCTCTCTGTGAGCTGGCCAGAGGAGAGACTGCATCTTTCACAATTACCCCGCCTTTAGCCTCCACAAAGCTTTGTGCTCATTAAAACATTTTTTATTGATCATTACAATTGCAGGTATCAGGGGCACCTGGCTGGCTCTGTTGGTGGAGCGTGCCACTCAGGGTATAGGTTTGAGCCCCACGTTGGGTGTAGAGATTATGTTAAAAAAAAGTCTTAAAAACAACCAACAGCTGTGGAAAATCAGAAGTAACACAAAGGGGGAGATTTGTTATGTTCCCTTGGGTCAGAGAACATTATGCAACCATTAGAACGAAACCTATACAGAGCCTTCAATGAGGTGGACAATGTTTATTAGGTACATAAAGTGACAAAAGTCCCTACTATTTAGTATAATTTTAACTAAGTGGATAGGGGAATCCTTTTCTTCCCAAAGTATCTAGAAATTTTTTTCTGAGAATATTTTCCTGAAATTTTGTAAAATTTTCATAGTGGAGCTATATTAATTTCATAATGGTAATATATAAAAACTAGTTTTTTAAAAGTTTCTTAGGGAGTTTAACAAAATTAAAAATATACTTGTGTCTGGCATATTGCACACACTCAGGTTTGTAGTGATTACTATTACTATTACTATTATTGAGGTTTGCATGTCACTTCTGGGTAAATTATTTTTCATTATGGAAAATGTCAAACATTACAAATGGAGACTCAGTAGTGTCTTGCTAATAAAAGCAATTCTTTAAAAATAAATAAATAAATAAAATAAAAGCAATTCTTGTCACCTGGTTGGGAATGCAGAGTCCTAGGACCACCCAGCTCTGCTCAGTCAGAATATGCATTTTCATAAGATCCCCAGGAGATTTCTGCACCTTACAGTTTGCATTACGAACTCCCACAGTCCCATCCCAGCTTCGACTGCTGGCCCATTTTGTTTCCCATCTTGTGCTATTTTGAAGCAAATCCAGAACAAATATTGTTTCATCTGAAAGTATTCTTTGAAAGAAAAGTTTTGATCAAATATGTTCACAATTACTATGCCAGCCAAGACAACCCAGTCAACAAAACTCTGCCACCTACCATGAACATGAATTCCCCAAACAACCCTCCAAGGTAGAGACAGGATATGCGGGCAGAGCAGGGGTAACTTGCTTGTGGCCTTTTTTTTTTTTTTTAAATTTATTTATTTGACACAGAGAGACAGCCAGAGAGGGAACACAAGCAGGGGGAGTGGGAGAGGGAGAAGCAGGCTTCCCGCTGAGCAGGGAGCCTGATGCAGGGCTCCATCCCAGCACCCTGGGATCACGACCTGAGCCGAAGACAGACGCTTAGTGACTGAGCCACCCAGGCACCCAACTTGTGGCCTTTCTTATGGCCTTGAGGGAGGCAAGGGCAGAAAGAGAAGGCAGTTTGACTCAGAATGATCTTCTGCTCATGCAAAAAGCCACAGATCAGGGTGCTCTGCCCTCTTCTTGAGGCACTGATGTCATGGAGGTGAAAGCTGGCCCAGTGAACTTCCAGGCCAGCCTAGGGGCCAGCTCTGCTCAGGAGGCCTCCTGTGGTGAGGCTGGTCCTCCCAGTCCTGGGAGGCATGGGAGTGGGAACACATGGAGTAGGCAGGGAGAGCCTGGGAGGAAGATAGAGCATCAGCCCTCCTTGGCACATTATTCTGTTCACTTCCTGAGAAGTCACCCCAGGACACCTCTCTGTCTTCTTTCCAGTGCCCTGCGTGTGTCTCTGGGAAAGGATCTCAGCCTCCCTGGTGCTAAATACCCCCTCCTGCTCCAACAGTGGAAAAGGAATACGAATATCTACTTCAGAGGGTTGCTGAGAACAGTGATCATCAATGCTACAGGACTTCATTTTGGTCTCTGTGCCAACATCACATTCAAAGAGGCCATGCTTCATCTGCCCTCCACCTAGAGCAGTAGCCCCATCACCGTCTTTTCTCTTTCCCTATAGTGCTTTTCTTCAAAGCTTTCATTACCTGCCTTTAAAAATTGGCTTATTTATTGGCTGTGTGTCTCCCCTTTTAGAATGTAAGCTCCATAAGGCAGGAATTTTAGTCCCTTTCATTTGCTGCTGACTCCACACAGTAGTACAATGTGGGGCATACAACTGGAGCACAGTGAAGTCTTGAATGAATGAATGAATGAATGAAGTCTCCTATATCTCCAAGCAATGTGCCCTGTAGGCAAATTCTCCCTCCTCCTTCCTTTCTCTTTCTCCCTCCCTTCCTTCCACACCAGGAGGGCCTGTGCAGGAAGCAGGGAGGCCAGGCCAAGCAGAGGGTCTTTGAAGCAGGGTCAGGACCTGGATTGGGAGACATATCCCTCCTGAGCCTCAGCAACTTGGGAGCTGACCACTGGAGCTGTTGCTACTGTCCTCATCTGAGGCGTGCCCAGAGATTTTTTTTTTTTTGAGTGAGACCTCATTTCTTTGACCTTTGAGCCCCCAAGCCTCTGTCCCATTAAATGTGCCCATCACATTTTTTCTTCCTTGTCTCAGGAAATATTCACTGAAAGCTGGGCAATCAGGCTCTGTTCATACAGTGGAAGAACAGGTTCTGCAGGATGGAAGACTTGGAGGGACTGGTCAGGGTGGAGAGGAAGTAGGGGCCAGGTGCAGGTGACCTAGGGTGTTTGCAGTTGAATGGGAGCCCCTAAATCAAATGGGCTTTGTAGGCATGCTGGATGGGAGGGGTTTAGGGAGAGGAGGGGCCCCGTGCTTTACTGGACGGTCAGAGATCCCCACCAGGAATTCTGGGAGCCCTCAGCCCCACCTGATGATGCAGCACTGGTCTCTTTTGTTCCTCTTCAGGTTGAAGTAGCAGTTGTTGGCAATGGCAAAGACGTGTGGCGGGAGTTCGCCCATGTGGTGGCTGTAATAGAGCTGCACCTGCTCCAGGGTGTAGAGGGGCAGCACCTGGAATGGGTTCACGGCTACCAGGATGGAGCCTGTGTAGGTCTGGGGAAGGGAGCAGATGGTTAGTGCCCTCTGCTCTGAAGGCCAACACTGCCCGGTCCTGACCTTGGCCTTGGGTCCCACCACTGAGGTTTACCAGGCCTGACGGAGTCTAGCAGAGAAGTGGGGTCTGATTCTGGGCCAGGGGGACAAGATATGCAGCTGCTCAGATCCCCCCTTCGGGAAGACAGGGGCGTTCACTATGAATGGAGCTGGGGGGGGGCTGCGAATGCTTTTACAGAAAGATTAAGTGCAGTACTCTATGTTAAATGTTCAGCGTTCTGTCCGGTATTTAGAATAATAAAATGCTCAATAAAAATTGGCTGAATTTATGACATGAGTTTTCACCTGCCTCCCACAGGGGCCTCCTCTGTGGGGTTGGCCAGCAATGGTAGCCTCCACTGATCCCTCCTAGGATCCCCCCCACCCCGACCCCTGGTCAGGACCACCTGCTCACCCAGAGCCCCCAGGATCTCTGACTGTCCCTCTGGGAGTGGGACAGGGATAGCCACATCATCAAGTCACCTGATTACCCACTCCTAGCTTTCATTTTAGGAACAGAGAGTTCAATCTCTCTGACTCCAAGGACTGTGACAACCAGATAAAAGAATGCAAGCATAAGCTCTTTGGAAAGGATAAAGGATAAGCTCATTTTAGCTTATTGGCGTTATCAGTTCCAGGAGCTCTGACTCACATTCAGCTGGAGTGGACTCAGCATGCTCTGTCCCCTCTCTCCTGCAGGGCCTCCTCAGTCTCAGTCTAAAGGACCCCTTTATTTGGGGTCCACTGCTCATTCTCCCACTCCTCTTAGCATTCTAGAAAGTCTCCTCAGAGCCATCCCAGCCCCCTCTCACCAGGAGAGGGCCAGGCAGTGACTTCCTAGGCCATATCCTATTAGGGCAGGGCTGGTGTCAGTTCTGAATGTTGGCTCTACTGGGAAAATCTGCATTGGAACAAGGATACACGGCTTAGGGCTGGGGTGAGCCTCCCATCCACTGCCAGGCTTTGGGAGAAGGATCCACATCTACCCACATGGCTCTCCTGGCCATCCCAGGACTCGTTTCATAGGGGACAGAGGTCTTCTGCATGGTGACTCTGTCTCTGCCACATGCGTAGGAAGTGTCCAGGCAGACGATGTCTAATCCCATGGCCTCTGGTCCATTTGGCCATCAGAGCAGGCCTTCCACTGAGCCACAGCACTAACTGAGCACCTACTGTGTACCAGGCACTGTGCTGGCATGCTACATGTCAGTTTTCCAAGACCTCAAAGGTGGTCTTTGAGGTAGTATCACCCTACTTGTTTTGGATTGGGGAGCAGAGATGGAGAAGCATTAAATTCCTTGACCTCAGGCAGTGAGGGCACAGGGAGTGGGGACTGAACCACGTATGCCTGGCTCCAAACCCACAGTTCTTGGGTTTTTTTTGTTGTTGTTGTTTTTGTTTTTGTTTTTTACACAGCCAAGAGGTCAGTGCCTATGGACTGAGTCCCCTGGGTAGGAGGTGGAATTGGGGGACTCACGTAGATCTTGTGCTGCTGATAGCGGATCAGGAGGTTGTGCACCATGCCTGCCTCATTCAGGTCCCCCAGGCGGATCATGTCATCCACACCTTGCACAGAGATGGGGTGCATGGGGCTGAGGGTGTCAAGGTCCTCTGCTCGGATCCAGTGTTCCTGGAACAAAGGACACAGACTCCCCTGAGGCGCAGCCAACCCACAGCTCCTCTTCTCCAAGTTCCCAGCAGATCTGCTGACCTGGTGGCTTCACTAGTCTCTGGCTGAGGTCCAGGGAAACCTAAGGCAGGATCAGGGTAGATTGTAGTCGGAGAAAGAATGTGTGTAAAGTCAGAAGTTAATGTGTAGCTGGTACTAATTTCAGACCAGGGTCAGAGGAGCTGACTTCAGAAGTCAGATTTCACTGTGATTAGGATCAGGAACAGTTTGCAGCTGGGGGCCTCACAGATTGTTGGAATGAATAAGATCATGCAAGTAAAAGTGCTTTTTAAACTATAAAAGATAGAAATTTTACAAATAGAAAATATTATTGTTCATCTTTTACTATCTCCCCTAATATGGAGCTCACAGATCACAGATTAGAATCTTCTCCCTGAAGGCCAAGTTTCCACATGCCCCGTGCTGTAGCACCTCAGCAAAGAGGTCCCCTCAATGAGACTGAAGGGACCAGCTGGACCCCTCACCCTGCATGGCCTTCCCCAGGGCACCATGCTTGGCCAAGCTTGCTCCCCCAACCCCCAATTGGCTGAGCTGCAACCCTGCAGGTCACCCGAGCTTCCCACTTTTCTCTCACTTGGGCTATTTTGTTCAGGATAAACTGAATCTCATCCCCTTCCTCCTCACATTGGGGGCCCTCTTCTCCATGTTCCTTTCTCAAATACCTTTCTATCTCTCTTTTTTATCCTTCCAGCTCACCCTTCTTTACTTTGCAAACCAGCTTTCTGCTGCCTTCTCCTCTCTGCCACAGCCCCTTCCCCACTTCACTCCTTCCTGCTCCCCTAATTGGCCTAAATTTTCAACTATCAACTTGCTCCCTGCTGTTTGACTATAGAAACACTCCCCAAGACAGACATGTGATGTTTACCATGACAGGACCCCACTGTGGTCTCTTCTGCCAGGTAGGTTCCCCCCACTTGGGCTCTGGAAACCCTAATGTTGGAGAGCAGCACCAGAAGAGGAGAGCGGCTCAGGGCCCTGGACGGCTGGGGATGTGAGGGTGGGCCCTGAGCTCCTGGACAGCTTGGTCACACTGACCTTGCCCTCATCATCTTCAAGCAAGATCTTGCCAGGCTTTGTTTCTTTGACAATGCACCCGATGGCCACGCTGCTCTTATTGGCAGAAAGTGGGTTCAGCCACACATGGTCACCCTGGAGAGCAGAGAGAAGACAGTGGTCAGATACTTGTCCCTCATTCTCCTTCCTGCTGAAGGCATACACTCTCCAGGGGGCTGTCCCTTCCAACCAGGAACCCCCAAGGTGGCTGGGGTGCACTCTCCTGCCCCTTCCTTCTGCTCCTCCTCCTCTTTCCCTCTCCTTCTTCTCCCTTCCCTGCCCTCGCTTGTCAGGATGGTAGTGGGAGGTGGGAGGTAGCTGAGGAAGATTCCCTGGCCTAGCTTGGTTCTAGGAAACAGACAGGCCATATTTGCAGGAAAAAAGTTGCACTGTGAGGTGGAAAAAGTCTTTGCCCTATGAATAGCCCTATACCACCCAAACCCTTTAGGTGGAGAGAAGCAAAGACTAAACCCTCACTAGGTTTCTGCTAGCCTGTGGCATTGCATTGACCCACATGAACTTCCTTCTGACCCGAGAAAGCTCACCCCATTCAAAGAGGAGTAATCTGAAAGGAATCAGTGCAGGTCTACGTACAAAGATACTGAAATCCAAAAGGAGGAAAGGAGAAGGTGAATTATACTCACCAGGGAAAAACCAACCAACCAACCAACCAACCAACCAACAAAACTGTCATAAAACAGTAGAAAGTTGTGACCAAGTATTTCCCCATGGTTTCCAAAATCTTCTTGAAGGGTAGAGCAGGAGAAATATAAAGGATGCCTGGGTGGCTCAGTTGTTTAAGCAACCGCCTTCGACTCAGGTCATAATCCTGGAGTCCTGGAATTAAGTCCCGAATTGGGCTCCCAGCTCCATGGGGAGTCTGCTTCTCCCTCTAACCTTCTCCCCTCTCATGCTTTCTCTCTCACTCTCTCTCTTTCAAATAAATAAATAAAATCTTCAAAAAAAAAAAAAAAGAGTAGAGTGGAGCAAGGGCCCAGAAATTAGATGCTGAGACAACTGAAAAGGATGAGACATGAATTGACAAAGCTGGAGAAAGAAATGGAAGAAAAGAGATAAACATGGACCAGAAACAAAAGCAGAATCAGAAACAGCAGGCAAACAAGCACTGCTGAAAGCACAGGGAAGATCTCTGATGATAGGAGGAGAGAGTGAGCAGAATGACACAGAAATGTTTAAAGCAGGTATTAGGAATAGAAAGATAGATATGGAAGACTGACAAAAATACACATAAGTGCACAAAGAAGGTAACTAGAAATGAAAACCAGGAAGATTAGTTAAAGATATAATTCAAAATAACTTTCCAGAAATTAAGGAAGCCTTGCATCTGTGGATTGAAATCACACTGGGTCCCAGGAAATAATGACAAAGAAAAATCAACTCTAGAACATAGACTTAGTAAAGGTTATTGAACTAAAAAATTTAAAAAAAATTTTTTTTGGGGGGGTGTAGGCAGACAAAAAGACTAAGTTCACTTATAAGGAGAAAATTCAGGACAAAGTCAAATCCTGTACGAGGGCTGAACCACTCCTACAAAGAACTCAAGAAAAGAACAACCCACCTATTAGGATGACCACTATCAAAACAGCAGAAAACAACAAGTGTTAGGGAGGATGCAGAACAATGGAACT
The DNA here is from genome assembly GCF_020171115.1 of Neogale vison. Classification (NCBI taxonomy): domain Eukaryota; kingdom Metazoa; phylum Chordata; class Mammalia; order Carnivora; family Mustelidae; genus Neogale; species Neogale vison. The sequence continues at coordinate 112,164,882 of NC_058093.1, read as the reverse complement.
GTTATATGTTATTGGTAGGATTGTAAACCGGTGTAGCCACTGGGGAAAACAATAGAGTTTCCTCAAAAAATTAAAACTCTAACTACCTTATGACCCAGCAATCCCACTTCTGAGTATATATCCAAAGAAATTCAAAGAAAGATCTTGAAGACATATTTGTAGTCCCATGGACTGCAGCATTATTCACAAAAGCCACATGTGAAAGTAACCCAAGGGTCTATTGATAGATGAGCAAATAAACAAAATGTGATATATACATACAATGGAATATCGTGCAGCCTTAAAAAGGAAAGAAATCCTGCTGTATGGTACAATGTGGATAGAGCTCTAGAACATTAAGCTAAATGAGATAAGCCAGTCACGAAAGGACAAATGCTGCATTATTCTTCATAAGTATCTTAAGTAGTTAAAATCATAGAAACAGAAAGTAGAAACATGGTTGCCAAAGGCTGGAGGAGAAGGGAGGGAAAACAGAGTTTAATAAGCACTGAATTGAACTTTGCAAGATAAAAACTTTTCAGATCTGTTGCACAAGAATGTGAATATACTTAATACTGAACTATATGCTTAAAAATTGTTAACATGGTAAATTTAATGTTATGTGTTTTTTGCCAGAAAGAAAAAAAAAATCAAAAAATTTTTTTACCCAGCCAAATTGTCATTCCAGTATAAAGGTAACAAACATTTTTGAAGATGCAGTATTATTCCCATAAGCTTTCTGGGAAAAAAATTGGGGAAAAAACTTCAGCTGATAGTACAAGAAATGAAAATAGATACACACCAACACATATGATCATGAAGTTTCAAAATACTTGAGACAAAGAAAATCACAATCGTTTTCAGAAAGAAAAAATAAGCTTTATACAAAGGCTCAAAAGTTAAAATGGTATCCAATTTCTCAACAGCAATGCTGGAAGCCAGAAAACAACGTGGAGTAAACATCTTCACAATTCTCAGGGAAAATTCTATCTAGTATGGAATCCTATGCCAGCTGACATTCACACTTGACTAAACATAATTTAGACATGCAAGTTGTTAAAAAAACATTTACCTCCTATGTACCCTTTCTCAGAGAGGTATTACAGGATCTGTTAGATCAAAATGACAGTATAAACCAAGAGAAAGACCTCAGTTGCAGGCAAAGTGATTTAGTACAAAGGAGAGGTGAAAAGCATATTCAAGCATCATCCCACGATGATGTCAAGATGTATGCCTCAGAAATAGAAGATACAGTTGATCTATCACAAGTCAGAAACTCTGGGAGAGATTTCCTTCTGAGGATGAGACCGGCTGAACTCCATATGAATCAGAACATTTTGAGAGTAGACTGACAGATGTTGGAGAAAGCTGGGGTTAAAGGCATAATAAATACACAAAAAAACTGAACAGGTGGAAAAAAGACAATGATAAAATCTAGCAAAGGAAAGTATAGTGCTAGGGGTACACCACAGGCTCAACTGGGAGTAGCATTTACTTAGATATAAAAAGTAAACTGTGTATGCATTTCCGATCGAAGCTAGGTTTAACAATTTGGGGAGGACAAAGACACTGGTAGTGTACATGTGAGTGCCAGGATGAGGGCAGGCTCAAGGAGCTAAGGTCTTCTTTCATGGTGGGAAGTCAATAACAGATGATGCCTTAAATAAAAAACTCAAGTAGCACAGCGGGCATGTTCTTTCCAAACACAGAGGGAAATATCAAAGAACCAACTAGAAGGTCCGATAGCAGTCACCTCTGAGGAAGAGGAAGTGGGGGACTGATTCTTTAAATGGTATGTCTATATGACTTTATAAAAATTAAAACTAAATTAAAGCAAGGAACAGTTGCTGTAGGATACAGAAAACCAGCATGAGCAACATACAGAGCTAAAGTGAACTAAGCAAATCACACCAGAGCCCTCAGAGTCCCAGGAGAAGCTTTCTTACAATGAGGATGGAATTGCAGTATGCTGCTAAAACAGCTGGCAGCTCACCGCAGCGAGAAGATTACAAGTCAAAGGTAGAAGATGGACATCTGACAGCAAACTTGACATTAACCAGAGATGAAAAGGAGAGACACCATTTCTGATCCGGACTGGGTGAGGAGGTGTCAGCCCGACGTGGGCTGGAAGAAGATATCAAAGAATGCGATTTCTTTTCCCTCTCTTCAACCAAAGCTCTCCTAGGAAACAAATGAGAAACGAGGTAGCAGAAAACAGCTTCCTTGTGACCTCTGTCAGTAGGGAAACCTGTACAAGAGGGGCCAAATCAGGAAAAGAATGAAGAAGAGAAATAGCAGCAGCTGTTAGCTGCAAAGAAAGTAGGAGCCTCTACTGAGATGTAAGGGAACAGAGGAGTTCCAGGGAGCAGGGAGATCTGCAGGAGTTCTTGGAGTCCTCACGCTCTTCGTGGTGAGAGATACCGGACAGCTAGTGGCCGGAAGAGCTCTTGCTGAAGGTGGGAGTGCCCCAGCCTGAGACCGAAAATACTACAAGGAAGCTCAAAGAGCCAAAACCACAAACAATCTGGTTCCTGGTCCTTCACACTAATGTCTTTAAAGAGGGTGGACTGTTGGCCTACTCATCGAAACAGTCATGGTGCCCTGATACCATGTGCCCACCTGCCACGTCTTTCTCTTCTCATAGTGGAAGAGGCGGGCCTAGAAATGGTCTGCGTCTGCATGCACTTAGATAAATGGAAAGTCATATGGGTCATCGAGGGATCTCAAGCAGCAGGTCTCTGATCTAAGTTCCAGTACAGGCCCATCAGTAGACCCCCCGAAGCCAGTCCCTTCTATGGGGACAGATGGCATGGTTGCTGCTGGTGCCAAAGACCCTGTTTTACCCAGGAATGTCTCCTGGTGCCTCGTCATTGTGCCACCTCCCCATCTGATAAAGCATGGTTGAGGATAAGTTATGATCGATTTACATATCATCAAGCAAACAAATGTTTATGGCTTCCTGCATTGGGACTGAGCCAATCTAACAGAGAGGTGCTTTGAATTTCAAAATATTTCCAGCCAGTCTTGTATATTGAAGGGTCTCCAGCCCCTCTGCCCACAGGTAGGTAAACATAGTCCTTATTTGGAAGGAAGATGGAGTTTTTGTTAATGTGACTGAAGACCATGGTCTGCCCAGGGCCTTAGGGAGGCTCAGAATGTGTGGCAGAATCAGGCTCTGGGTTTTTTCACTTGTCTGTAGGATAGGGGGTAGAGAACTGGTGATCATGGCAAAGAGAAAGGTTATCTGCCTGTTCCTCCTTAAGTCAACTACCTTATGTGTACATGCATTGTGATGAAATCCCCAAAGCCAAAATCAGGGAAAATCTAATGGTTGAAACAATACACTAGCAATGCAAGATCTAATCACCTTCTTCAAAAGACTTCCATTTTTGTTTGAGGTCTCCTCTCTCCCCAGTTCATGGAGTTCTTGGGGAATACCATCCCTTCCACCTCAGAGTGGCAAGTGATCCGGGCCATTCCCCTCATCCTATCCTCTCAGCTGTCAGAAAGGAATGCTGTACACAACGCACAATTTATAAATCCTTAGTGTGTGGTCCAGGCCAGGGCCTCCAATAGTAACTAAATTCAAACCACACATGAAATTGAATATGTTCAAGTGGTCACATTTACATTAAAATGTAAAGAGAAACGGGTGAAATTAATTTTATGAGTGTTGTTATTTAACCCCAAAGATTCAAAATATCATCATTTATATGGGTAAGCAATGTAAAAATTGTTAGTGAGATGTTTTTCATTTTTTTTCATGCTAAGTCCTTGGATCAGGCAGCACATCCCAGTTTGGAGCAGGTACATTTGCAAAACTCTGTACAACTTGGGGCTCATGACACCACTGTATACAGAGCAGATTTAGCCCTGACACTTGCCACCTACTCCTGGTGCTTTCCCAGATGCACCATGGCCTGATTCCCTCTGGGTCTTCGCATGTTCTGTTTCCTTTGCCCAGTCCATTCTCCCCCACTGTACACATTCAGAACATCTAGTGGTCCTAAAGTTTTTTTCAAAGTTTGGGATTATATGTGACTTCCAATGACCCAGTGTAACCCTCACAACAATGGCATCATTATTCTTATCTCAACACAAAGATGGGAGTGGTAGTGTGGGATTTGAACCATGGCTGGTCTGACTCGGAAAGGTAGCCTGAGAGGGCAGGAAGAGGAGGTTGAAGCAGATTGGAGGAAGACTGGGGGAGTGGATGTCAAGTGACAGGGGCAGCAAGTGTGGTCTTTGTATCTCAGAATCTGTAGCTGTATCTCCCCACTCTTGGGAAGGATCATCAGGTCACAAAGGGCACTACCGCTGATGTTCTGAGACGTCTCGGACAGCCCCACGTTCATCTGGCAGATGATAAAACTAAGGTATAGAGAATGGAAAGCTTGGCCAAGGTCACACAGCAAGCAGTTGGCAGAACTTCCCAGAGCAGCAAGTTTGGCATTTTCTTTGAAAAAGGAAACCTGAGCTGCTCCTGGAGAAACCCCCACCTCACTCCTGGCCTGGGTGTACTTCTAAAGTGTGAAAATCAGATTTCTCCAACTCAAATCCCACTTTAATTCTATTAGAAGACTTTACAAACCTGGGGCCAGTTGGCAGGAGGTAGAGGACGTGGGGAGCAGCGGGGAGGGGATCTGCTGCTAATTGCTTTAAAAAAAAATAAAGACTTTTTCCATGATGTAGTTATTCAACATGTTTGGAGTTTCTTAATAGAGATTAAACATTAAAGCCTATTATAGATTGAATTGTGTCCTTCCCAAATTCATCTGTCAAAGCTCTCTCCCCCAATGTAACTGTATTTGGAGACAGGGCCTTTAAGAAGGTAATTAAGGTTAAATGAGGTCGTCAAAGAGGTACAGCTGCAACCTGGTAGGACTGGTGTCTTTATAAGGGGAAGAGACACCAGCACACACTCTCTCCCTTCCTCCTGTGTGTGTGTGTGTGTGTGTGTGTGTGCGCGCGCGCGCGCGCGCGCGCGCACGCAATGAAGGAAGACCATGAGAGAAGGTGCCTGTGTGCAAGCCAGAGAGGTCTCACCAGACACTAACCCTACTGGGACCTTGTTATTGGACTTCTAGTCTCTAAGACTGTGAGGGAATAAATTTCTGTTGTTTAAGCCGCCCAGTCGGTATGTGTTATGGGATTTTGTTATGGTCTAGTTTTGCAGAGCAGACTAAGAGCCCCTTTGAAGTCAGACAGACCTGGGTTCTCATTCCTACTCTCCATTCCAGAGCTACATGGGCGTGGGCAAGTCACTTAACCTCTCTGAGCATCGTTTTCTTCATCTGTTGAACAGGGCAGCGTCAGCGAGCTGTTGTGAAGATGGAATGTAACACAGGTCAGGAGCCTGCATAGGGCCCAGCACAGAGCAGCCCAGATGGATGATACATCAGAAATAAGCACAGTATGGTTCCACACCTTATTCAAGAATCACTAGGACCCACTGAAGGGATCACCAATGAATCAGATTTTCACCCTCTTTCCAAGGAACCTGCCATCTTAGAAGACAGAACAGGCCCACAATTGCAACTGAGAATAATATGCCTCCAGGAGTTACCTTTCTAAACTCTACTTGAAGTTAGTCATGTTCCCAGTGGGAGCCTTGGGACTAGTGCATCCCAGGAGTGTATTCCTTTGTGAAATAAGACTGGCTTTGCCTTACAGCTTGGGCTCCTCATGCTCCAAAATGGTGCCAAATTCTCATGTTTTTGATGACTAAAAGTCCTTGCAATTTGGATTTTGAGACTGTATGTCCTCTCTCCAGTCTAAAACAGCCTGTCTCTTCTCTGGAAAAAAAAAAAAAAAACACAAAACCAATGCTAGCCACACTTCTGTGACTCAGATAGTTGGGAGGCTTGGTTTCAGGAGCCCTTGGTGGCTGGGGGATGCTGCCCCATTCAGTAGTGTAGATCCAACCAGAAGGAAACAATGGCTACTTTCTGGCTTTGTAGGCAGAACATTTGGGGCATCTTCTTACCAAAATGGAATTTCTGCCATCTGGATTTCCCAGGTTTGGGCTGGAATTCAGGGTGGGTTGGGCTACTCCAGCTCCCAAGGTTCACTTGTCGTGCATGCACCACACCAGCTGCCTGGAGGTGCCCTGCATCCCAACCCCAGGGCAGGGCAGGGTCTCAGCATTTGCTTCCTTCCCCCATGGAGTCATCTCTTGGCTATTGCTATGTAGCAGGCACTTGTATGTCTGTTGAGCTGAGGGAAGATGGTGCAGAGCCCGAAGTGGAGATCAGACCCAGTATTTGATTTCCATTCCCTCTGAGTAAGCTCCCTGCAACAGTTGCAATGAGACTACAAAAGACACATCACTTTGTCAAGGCATTTAAGCATGAGATATAAGTGAGGGATTACTGTGCCAGTGTGGTCACCTGCTCAGGCCCAGAGGTTGGCCAAACTCTTTTTCTTTAGGTAATATAATTATATTTCTTTAGGTAATATAATTTCTTTAGGTAATATAATCTTGTTCCTCGTATTCCCTTGTCTCTGATGTTTTCCTTGTGGGCCCTCATTGTTTCTCACTGGGTGACTTGAGTTAGGCTTTAGTAACTCCCCACATAAACCCTAGGTGGAATAGATGCAATTCTTACCAGCCTGAAGGCCGACATCCTGAGGCAGCAGCTCCTCCCAGCCTGCATGCAGATAGAAAGCAGAACGTTAGTCCACATGGCACTGCCTTGGAGCTCCAGGAGAACAGGGGCCATGTGTGTACATAAGAATGTCCCTGAGCACCGGGCATCGGCTCTGGCTCAAGAAGTGACTCTTGACGTCATGGACGAGTAAGTCACAGTCCCATCCAGGTGTGAGAAGATGCTTTCTTGGTTTCTTCTGTCTTATCTCATCTTTATTGGTCATCTATTTTGCACTCAGTACTGGGCTGGACATAGAGAGTGTGAGTGGTTTTGAACAAGCTTCAGACACCGTCCCTGTCCTCCATAAGCAGAAATTTTGTCTGCTCAGACATACGTGAAAACCAATCATCACCCACACACCATGGACACTGCTGAGGTAAGCAGCCAACATAGCTAGAGGCCTGTGATGTACTTTATCCAAACTTCATAGCACCCCCAAAACATAGGTGTTCCCCTATTTCTTACAAGGGACCCCACAGAGGGAAGGTGACCCAGTTAGTTAGGAACTCAGCTGGGAATCCAACCCTGAACTGCTTCCTTTCAAATGGGCCCCTAGGACCCTGCTGCTCCCACACCGTCCTGGGGGACTTTGGGAGCACTCTATTAGGCCTGATTAGCTGCAGCAGACCAGGAAGGGAGACTGGGAGGCCCTGCCTGCTGCTATCCTGACATGGAGAACAAGCACTTCACCATCCTCTGCAGTGAGCAGCATGAGGTGAGCTGGATCTATTTTGTTCATCACTGTTCTCACTGCATCTGGCACATGCCTCCCCCCAGGAAATACTTGTTCAATGAAACTGTGAATGAAGCCCTTGGAGAGGCTTTGACACTGACTTTAAAAGATGAATAAGAACTCAGAGTAGAAGGAAGGGAAGACCTTCCCCAAGGGTGGTGCAACTTTTGCAAAGGCAGAGGGAAAAGTGCAAATGATGTTGGGGTCAGCATGTTTGGGCTGAGCAGAGTAAGACGGGAGGTAAGAGAAAAGTGGTGGTGTAGGCAGCAGGTGAATGTGACAAAGAACCTTTTGCTACTCTGTCCTGGTGGACAAGGAATTTTCTTATTTCAATTTGAATTTAGTGTATGGGCATTTATATATTTAACGATAATCTAAACCTTCCTCATTTGTTGAGTACCTACCGGGCAAAAGGGGAAATCAGATTATAGATTCCTTTTTAAGGTCTGAGCTTACATTTTTCTCTCTAACCCTAGAGGAGCATGGTACCTCCTGTCCTTGTCTTGTCCCCATTCTCCTGGGCTGGGATGTTTGTGGGTAGACAGAGGCTGAGAATCTAGGAAAGGGTCCTTGGGGGCACTGCAGCCCAACCGTCCCACTGATGCTCAGGGCCCTGAGCCGCATGCCCCCTCCCCTGCCCCTCAGGGACTTGGGGAGGTGGTGGGCGGTGGGGGTGGGTGGGGAGGGCAGAGAGTTTGGCTCTGCCATCTACCAGCTGTGTGAGCTGGAGCAGGTCCTGCAAGTGATTTAGCATGCTCCTCCCCGAAAAAGAAACCGAAAAAGAAACCGGCTTGACTTTTTGCAGGGTCTCTGCAGGTCAGAGACACACAGGGAGCACTCACGAAATGTTTGTTTGTGCCTCCAGCCCTTCTCTGGGATTCCCTTCCCTGGGATGCCCTTTCCCCCTTCCCTGGGAAGCACTCCTGAGGCTCTTGAGGGATTTTCGTGCCCAGGCATGAGTCTGCTGACACTTGGGCCACATTTCCACTCCTTTCTCTTGTAGAGGTAGGCCCAGGTGACCATCCACCCCTGGGACACCTGCAGCTAAGGCGGAGACAGCCAGGCACACTTTGGAATCTGTTTATTCCCATTTAGGTGACAGAAACCTTGACATTCCAACAGGTAACAGCTGCCCTCAGGGAGGACTTCCCACTGAGCAGACACTGTTCTAGGAGGAGATGCTGCTATCCCCATTTAATGGGTAGAACAACAGAGGCCAAGAAATAGAAACTTTGCCCAAACTATTCAACTGGTCAGAGGAGAAAGGGGTTCTGTCCAGCTCCAAAATCCATGCACTTTGCCCTACTGGCTCTGCTTTGGGAAAGTTTAGGGGTCTGTATAAAAGTGCAAAGCAACTCTCATCTGAATCCTGGCTTCCAGCAGTTCTCCCAAGAGAGGCTGGTCCATCTCCCAGCCTCACATAACCAGTGAGAGATGGGTGGGAAAGGTGCAGAGGGGCACTGTCCTCTTCTGGCTCCCCACTGCTGCTCTGACTCCTTGCTTCCCCACCCCAGGTAGAAATTTTAGGCTCACCCATGGTCTCTGGCTCTGTCATCCTCTGCCCCCTCACTCATGGCATCTGACCTCCATGTACATTACAGCATCCCCCTCCAAACACCAGGATGTGTCTCCCCCTGTATTCCCCCTGCCACTCCTCTAACTCCTAGACTCCAGTGATGTCCACTCCCCCGCCACTGCCTGGTCTTCCCATGTCCCAGAATTGCTCTGCCTCAGAAACCATGTCACACCCCAGCCTAGCACCATGCCTCCCCCTGCCCCCCACCCCCACCCCGTGAGGAACTATTCCTTTGTTTCATTTTGACTCCTCAGCCCCTTTGTTTCTCCAGGTCTGTCAGCCTACATCCTAGCTTCATTCCCTTCCCAGCCAGCCCGGACAGTGCCCTACCTCTTCTTTGGGAACAAAGCGGTTTTATAATACCCATAAACATAACACAAATATAAAGTACAATAAACTTCATGACATGTGTACCCCTCTGGTCTATCATACTCCTGCTCTCACCTTGCAAAGTCCCAGCCCCGAGCCAAGCACACCAGTGACGTGTCATACCACCTTGAAGACAGGTCAGGGTAGTTTCATGGCCTGCGCCTCTTCTAGGACTCTAGAAATGCCTGAGACCCTCCCAAGGACCCTGGTCAGCTCTTTCTACCAAAAAAAAAAAAAAAAAAAAAAAAAAGCAAACCCAAACCAAAACAAAACAAAAACAAAAAACCCTATTTCAAAGCTCCCTCCCACTACTCACTCTGCAGAAAACCTTGATCTGCATCACTGAAAAAAGAGAAATGACCCTCAGCCTCCAGCTCTTCTTACTCCTTGCCAGCTCCTGCTTACTCCTTTCCTTCTACCTGTGAGCACTTAAGGGACTGCCCAGGGGAAGGGATGTCCTGATGGCCCCCATTAACCCTTCCAGCCCTGCATTCTCTGGCCTCCTCCACTGGAGCTTTTGCTTTATCAGTTACTGTAGTGGTTCATATACGTCCACAAATTCTTTGTCACTCTTTACTTCAAAAGATGGAGACTCGGGATGCCAGGGTGTCTCAGTCAGTTAAGCATCTGCCTTCAGCTCAGATCATGATCCCAGAGTCCTGGGACTGAGTTCCATACCAGGCTCCTTATTCAGCAGGGAGCCTGTTTCTCCCTCTGCCTGCTGCTCCGCCTGCTTATGTGCGCTCGCTCTCTCTCTCTCTCTCTCTCTCTGACAAATAAATAAATACAAATGTTTAAAAAAAAAAAGATGGAGACTCATTCTCTTATCCTTGAGTATGGACTTAGTGATTCACTTCTTTTTTTTTTAATTTTTAATTTTTTATAAACATACAATATATTTTTATCCCCAGGGGTACAGGTCTGTGAATTGCCAGGTTTATACACTTCACAGCACTCACCATAGCACATACCCTCCCCTATGTCCATAAGCCCACCCCCCTTCTCCCAACCCCCCTCCCCCCAGCAACCCTCAGTTTATTTTGTGAGATTAAGAGTCACTTATGGTTTGTCTCCCTCCCAATCCCATCTTGTTTCATTGATTCTTCTCCTATCCACTTAAGCCCCCATGTTGCATCACCACTTTCCTCATATCAGGGAGATCATATGATAGTTGTCTTTCTCTGCTTGACTTATTTCGCTAAGCATGATACGCTCTAGTTCCATACACGTTGTCGCAAATGGCAAGATTTCATTTCTTTTGGTGACTGCATAGTATTTCATTGTGTATATATACCACATCTTCTTTATCCATTCATCTGTTGATGGACATCTAGGTTCTTTCCATAGTTTGGCTATCGTGGACATTGCTGCTATAAACATTCGGGTGCACGTGCCCCTTCGGATCACTACGTTTGTATCTTTAGGGTAAATACCCAGTAGTGCAATTGCTGGGTCATAGGGCAGTTCTATTTTCAACATTTTGAGGAACCTCCATGCTGTTTTCCAGAGTGGTTGCACCAGCTTGCATTCCCACCAACAGTGTAGGAGGGTTCCCCTTTCTCCGCATCCTCGCCAGCATCTGTCATTTCCTGACTTGTTGATTTTAGCCATTCTGACTGGTGTGAGGTGATATCTCATTGTGGTTTTGATTTGTATTTCCCTGATGCCGAGTGATATGGAGCACTTTTTCATGCGTCTGTTGGCCATCTGGATGTCTTCTTTGCAGAAATGTCTGTTCATGTTCTCTGCCCATTTCTTGATTGGATTATTTGTTCTTTGGGTGTCGAGTTTGCTAAGTTTTTTATAGATTTTGGACACTAGTCCTTTATCTGATATGTCGTTTGCAAATATCTTCTCCCATTCTGTCAGTTGTCTTTTGGTTTTGTTAACTGGTTCCTTTGCTGTGCAAAAGCTTTTGATCTTGATGAAATCCCAATAGTTCATTTTTGCCCTTGCTTCTGTTGTCTTTGGTGATGTTCCTAGGAAGAAGTTGCTGCAGTTGAGGTCAAAGAGGTTGCTGCCTGTGTTCTCCTCAAGGATTTTGATGGATTCCTTTCTCACATTGAGGACCTTCATCCATTTTGAGTCTATTTTTGTGTGTGGTGTAAGGAAATGGTCCAATTTCATTTTTCTGCATGTGGCTGTCCAATTTTCCCAACACCATTTATTGAAGATGCTGTCTTTTTTCCATCGGACATTCTTTCCTGCTTTGTTGAAGATTAGTTGACCATAGAGTTGAGGGTTTATTTCTGGGCTCTCTATTCTGTTCCATTGATCTACGTGTCTCTTTTTGTGCCAGTACCATGCTGTCTTGATGACAGCTTTGTAATAGAGCTTGAAGTCTGGAATTGTGATGCCACCAACTTTGACTTTCTTTGTCAATATCCCTTTGGCTATTCGAGGTCTTTTCTGGTTCCATATAAATTTTAAAATTATTTGTTCCATTTCTTTGAAAAAGATGGATGGTACTTTGATAGGAATTGCATTAAATGTGTAGATTGCTTTAGGTAGCATAGACATTTATTATATTTATTCTTCCAATCCAGGAGCATGGAACGTTTTTCCATTTCTTTGTGTCTTCCTCAATTTCTTTCATGAGTACTTTATAGTTTTCTGAGTATAGATTCTTAGTCTCTTTGGTTAGGTTTATTCCTAGGTAACTTATGGTTTTGGGTGCAATTGTAAATGGGATTGACTCCTTAATTTCTCTTTCTTCTGTCTTGTTGTTGGTGTAGAGAAATGCAACTGATTTCTGTGTATTGCTTTTATATCCTAACACTTTACTGAATTCCTGTACAAGTTCTAGCAGTTTTGGAGTGGAGTCTTTTGGGTTTTCCACATATAGTACCATATCATCTGCAAAGAGTGATAGTTTACTTCTTCTTTGCCGATTTGGATGCCTTTAATTTCCTTTTGTTGTCTGATTGCTGAGGCTAGAACTTCTAGTACTATGTTGAATAGCAGTGGTGATAATGGACATCCCTGCCGTGTTCCTGACCTTAGTGGAAAAGCTTTCAGTTTTTCTCCATTGAGAATGACATTTGCGGTGGGTTTTTCATAAATGGCTTTGATAATATTGAGGTATGTGCCCTCTATCCCTACACTTTGAAGAGTTTTGATCAGGAAGGGATGCTGTACTTTGTCAAATGCTTTTTCAGCATCTATTGAGAGTATCATATGGTTCTTGTTCTTTCTTTTATTGATGTGTTGTATCACACTGATTGATTTGCGAATGTTGAACCAACCTTGCAGCCCTGGAATAAATCCCACTTGGTCGTGGTGAATAATCCTTTTAATGTATTGCTGAATCCTATTGGCTAGTATTTTGGTGAGAATTTTCGCATCTGTGTTCATCAAGGTTATCGGTCTATAGCTCTCTTTTTTGATGGGATCCTTGTCTGGTTTGGGGATCAAGGTGATGCTGGCCTCATAAAATGAGTTTGGAAGTTTTCCTTCCATTTCTATTTTTTGGAACAGTTTCAGGATAATAGGAATTAGTTCTTCTTTAAATGTTTCATAGAATTCCCCCTGGAAGCTGTCTGGCCTTGGACTTTTGTTTGTTTGGAGATTTTTAATGACTGTTTCAATCTCCTTACTAGTTATGGGTCTGTTCAGGCTTTCTATATCTTCCTGGTTCAGTTGTGGTAGTTTATATTTTTCTAGGAATGCATCCATTTCTTCCAGATTGTCAAATTTGTTGGCGTAGAGTTGCTCATAGTATGTTCTTATAATTGTTTGTATTTCTTTGGTGTTGGTTGTGATCTCTCCTCTTTCATTCATGATTTTATTTATTTGGGTCCTTTCTCTTTTCTTTTTGATAAGTCTGGCCAGGGGCTTATCAATTTTATTAATTCTTTCAAAGAACCATCTCCTGGTTTCGTTGATTTGTTCTATTATGGTTTTTTGGTTTCTATTTCATTGATTTCTGCTCTGATCTTTATGATTTCTCTTCTCCTGCTGGGTTTAGGGTTTCTTTTTTGTTCTTTCTCCAGCTCCTTTAGGTGTAGGGTTAGGTTGTATACCTGAGACCTTTCTTGTTTCTTGAAAGGCTTGTACCGCTATATATTTTCCTCTCAGGACTGCCTTTGTTGTGTCCCACAGATTTTGAACCGTTGTATTTTCATTATCATTTGTTTCCATGATTTTTTTCAATTCTTCTTTAATTTCCTGGTTGACCCATTCATGCTGTTTAGTCTCCATGTATTTAGGTTCTTTCCATAGTGATTCACTTCTAAAAATAGAATAAGGTGATGGGATGGGGTATAGCTTCCAAAGGTTTTGCAGCTTCTCCCTTGCTCTCTCTGAGGTTACTCAGCTTAGCTTGGGGAACCTTGCTGCCATGTCATGAGGACAAGAAGCCCTAGGGAATGGGCCCGTGGTGGGGGAAGTGGGTCTGCAGTCAATAGCCAGTAATCTTAGAAGCAGATCTTCCAGCCCTGGTCAAGGTTGGAGATGCCCACAGCTCCATCCAACATTCTGACTGTTACAGGCTAAATTGCGCATATCAAATCCTAACCCCTAGTCCCTCAGAATGGAACTGAATTTGAAGAGGAGGCCTTTAAAGAGGCCATGAAGGTAAATCAAAGCTATTAACATGAGGCCTAATCCAACAAGACTGAAGTCCTTGTAGAAAGAGGGAGAGATGCTAGAGGTGTGCGTGAGTAGAGTGATGACCATATGAGGACAAAGCAGCGAGAGGATGGCTGTCTGTAAGCCAAGGAGAGAGGCCTTGGAAAAAAACCAACCTTGCCATAAATATCTGTTGTTTAAGCTGCTTGCTATGTGGCATTTTATTATGGCAGCCCTAGAAAATGAATGCAAACCTCAAAACAGTCCTTGGTGAAGAACTGCCCAGCTAAGCTGCTCTTGGATTTCTGACACTTGGAAAGTGTATGAGATAATAAACACCTGTCATTTTAAGCTGCGGGATTTTGGAATCATTAGCTATGCAACAATAGATAACTCATACAGTTACCCCTCATGCTTACATTTACACCCATTCTCACTGTTCTGGCCTTTCCTCTCTGCATAGAGATAAACTTAGGTCTCGCCTAAAAATGAATTTTCTTGGCCTCATGACCCCCTCCAGCTGTTGCCCTCCTCCTGCTTTTGCTCCTCCGCAGAGCTCTTTGAAGGAGTTGTCTCTCCACACCCATGCTTTCCGTACTCTCTCACCCTCATGCCCTTCCCCACCTTCCCTTTGGCTCTGGGGCACCCTTGATCTCCTGCCAAGGCCCTTTTCTTCACCTTGAGCTCTTCCTGTCTGAGGGAGATGCTGATTGTTTTTGTCTGCTTGAAATGCCTTCCTCTGTTCCCCTTTGGGGTAATTCTCCTTCCTTTGTTCAAACTGTGTTTCTAATAAGGACTGTAAAAGACATAAATCACAGTAACCCAGAGTCAGCCTATGACCCAAGCAGGGACCAACCACAGGCTTCCCCTGAGATGTTTTCATTGGAACTGAGGATTGGTTTTCCTCTCTAGCCATAACGTTTTGAAATGTGATTCCAGAACTGACAGGAGCTTTTGTTCTAGTGTCCTGAAAATAGATGACTTGAGAGAATAAAGTTAGTAACTGGGAAGGAAGGAGACAAAAGACAGAAATTCTGTCTCTGTCTTTTTGCACTTTAATTATTTGAGCTAAAGCATTTGGATTCTATCATTGAAACCAAAGAATTCTCACTGATCTGGTGGCCCTAATTCTGTTCTCTTTCAGCTGTATGTTTCCCTTGTGCATTCCCACCCTCTCCCAGGGCCACTATCAGGATAGAAATGCTTCCAAGTCCAAAATCAATGTCTCCAACCCCCATCTCCATCCTGAACTCCAGGTCCATCAAGCCTCTATTTTTCTGGCGGTGTCTAGCACACAGGTGGACTCATTAAACTCAGTATGACCATAGTAATTCATCTCCTCTGTTCCCACACCCGCTTTTTCCCATGCATTCTTTATCTCGGTGAATGAAACTAGCAACTGTGAAGAAAACGCTTGAGTCATCCTATTATCCCCATCTCTAAATGATCACTAGGATCTGAAGATTTCATTTGTTAAAACTTAAGCCTCCCAACTATATGCTGTCTACAAGAAAGCCACTTTAAAAATAAAGACACGTGGGGTGCCTGGGTGGCTCAGTGGGTTAAGCCTCTGCCTTCGGCTCAGGTCATGATCTCAGGGTCCTGGGATCAAGTCCTGCATCAGGCTCTCTGCTCATCAGGGAGCCTGCTTCCTCCTCTCTCTCTCTTTCTCTGCCTACTTGTGATCTCTCTCTGTCAAGTAAATAAATAAAATCTTAAAAAAAAAATAAATACACATATTAAAAGTAAAGAAATAAAGATGTATCATGAAAACAAAAGAAAGTTGGAAAGAGGAGGAGCAAGATGGCAGAGGAGTAGGAGACCTAAATATCACTGGGTCCCAGGAGTTCAGCTAGATAGTTTTCAAACCATTCTGAACATCTACAAACTCAAAGGGAGACCAAAGAGAAGAAGAGCACCAATTCTAGGAATAGAAAATTGACCACTTTCTGGAAGGCAGGACGTTCGGAGAAGTGAATCTGAAGTGATAATATGGGAAGATAGACTGGAGGGGGAGGTGTTGCTCCCAGCAAGGGGTGGAGCAGCAGAGAACAAAACAGAACGTTCAGAAGTCCACTCCACTGAGAGACATCGCTCCAGAGGCTAAGTTGGGGGGGGGGTAGAGCCCTCATGGGGACACTGTGGTCTCAGGACCTGCAGGATCACAGTAAGACCAGGGGTACCTGAATGTGGCCCAGTCCCAGGTATTGGAGCTGGAAAGCCAGCTACAGAGTTGGAGCTGAGGAGAAGGCTATCAGCTCAGGGTTATCTTAAACCATGATTCAAGCAGGGACCCCACAAGCAGCAGATCCAGGAAGACTCCCTCCTTCCTCCTCTGGGAGGAATGGTGAGGGAGCATGCTGCAGGAATCTGCTGGGTTTGGAGACTCCAAACAGGGCCATACACCAGAGATAGAAA
Organism: Neogale vison; assembly: GCF_020171115.1. Classification (NCBI taxonomy): domain Eukaryota; kingdom Metazoa; phylum Chordata; class Mammalia; order Carnivora; family Mustelidae; genus Neogale; species Neogale vison. Next base: position 112,148,588 of record NC_058093.1, on the reverse strand, counting down.
CGCTTGGTCACAGACCAGGTGAGCACAGAGTGTGGCCAGAGACCAGGGAGATGGGGGTGATTGATTGCTTTTCTCTGAGGGTGCACTGAGGAGTGCCCTCAGCACTCAGCTTCTACCGGCTGGAGATTTGGAGGCTGCCATATTCATTTTTCTTCTCCAAAGCTGTGTGGAAAGCATTCTGGGAACAAAAACTACTGAGAGCAAAACAGAGCAGATTACTTAGCCTGGCCCCTGGGAAGGGTGGTGCAATTCTGCTTTGGGCAAAGACATTTGAGAATCACTGCAACAGGCCACTCCCCCAGAAGATCAGCAAGAACATCCAGCCAAGACCAAGTACGCCAATCCATGAGAACTGCAAAACTTCAGAGCTACTGGAACACAGCACATAGACTTCATGGCTTTTTTCACATGATCCTTTAGTCTTCCAAAGTTAAATTTTTTAAATTTTATTTCTTTCTTAATCTATTTAAATTTTTTTCCTTTTTCCTATTTTAACTATTTTATCTTATTAATACCTTTTTAAAAATATTTTAAATTTTTCATTTTTATAGTCATATTCTATCTCTTCATTGTATTTAACCTTGTTTTTTGTATACATATAGGTTTTTCTTTCTTTAAAATTTTGGGATACAGTTTCTTCTTTTTTTTTTTTTTAATTTTTTAATTTATTTATTTGACAGAGAGATCACAAGTAGGCAGAGAGGCAGGCAGAGAGAGAGAGAGGAGGAAGCAGGCTCCCTGCTGAGCAGAGAGCCTGATGCGGGACTCGATCCCAGGACCCTGAGATCATGACCTGAGCCGAAGGCAGCGGCTTAACCCACTGAGCCACCCAGGCGCCCCTCTTCTAATAGATCAAAATATACCTCAAATCTAGTCTCTAGCCTGACCACATTCTTTTCTCTCTTTTTTTTCTTTCTTAAACCAACTTCTTATCTTATCAATTCCTTTCTTAGAATCTTTTCTTAATTTTCATTTTTACAGTCATATTCCATACCTTCATCACCTTTATATATTCTTGTATATATAAAATTTTTTTCTTTCTTTAAAATTTTGTGAGGCAGTTACTCATAACAGACCAAAATATATCCAAAACCAAGAGTGTGGCTCTCTTCTAGCCACCAGGCCAGTGTGTGTGTGTGTATACATACACATACACATATATATGTGTATGTGTATGTATATGTATATGTGTGTATATGTACACACACACACATATATATATGTATTTCTTCTCTCCCTGGTTTTGGGACACTTCTGATTTAGTTAGTGTATATTTTTCTGGGTTTGTTGCTACCCTTTTAGTATATTATTCTCTCATTCACCTATTATTATCACCTATAATATTCACCTATTATTATCTCATTCACCTATTACTATATAAAATCACAAGGTGGAAAAACTCACCAAAAAAAAAAAAAAGAATAAGAGGCAGTAACGATGGCTAGGGATCTAATCAGTATGGACATTAGTAATATGTCAGAACTAGAGTTCAGAATGATGGTTATCAACGTGCCAGCTAGGCTCAAAAAAGCATAGAAGATACTAGGGAATCCCTTTCTGGAGAAATAAAATAACTAAAATCTAACCAAGTTGAAATTTTAAAAAGCTATTAATGAGGTGCAATAAAAAATGGATTCTTTTACTACTAGGATAAATGAAGCAGAAGAGAGAATTAGTGATATAGAAGACCAAATGATGGAGAACAAAGAAGCTGAGAAAAGAGACACAAAAAACTACAGGACCACAAGGGGAGAATTTGAGAGATAAGTGATACCATAAGATGAAACAATATTAGAATAAATGGGATCCCAGAAGAAGAAGAAAGAGAGAAAGGGGCAGAAGGCATATTGTAGCAAATTATAGCAGAGAATTTCCCTAATTTGGCAAATGGAACAAGTATCAAAATCCAGGAGGCACAGAGAACACCCTCAAAATCAATAAAAATAGGCCCACACCCCATCATTTAATAGTAAAGCTTACAAGTCTCAGTGACAAAGAGAAAATCCTGGAAGCAGCTTGGGACAAGAGGTGTGTAACATACAATGGTAAAAATATTAGATTGGCACAGAGACCTGGCAGGCCAGAAAGGACTGGCATAGTATATTCAGAACACTAAATGAGAAAAACATGAAGCCAAGAATACTATATCCAGCTAGGCTCTCACTGAGCATAGGAGAGATAAAAATCTTCCAAGACAAACAAAAGCTAATAGAATTTGAAAACACCAAACCAGCCTTACAGAAAATATGGAAAGGGGTCCTTTAAGCAAAGAGAGAACTTAAAATTAACAGGCCAGAAAGGAATTTATTGCCTGTAGGGCAATACAATGGCACTAAATTCATATCTTTCAATAGTTACCATGAATGTAAATGGGATAAATGTCCCTATCAAAAGAAACAGGGTATCTGGGTGGATAAAAAAACAAGACCCATCATATTCTGTCTACAAGAAACCCCTTTTAGACCCACGGTTATCTCCAGATTTAAAGAGAAGGGATGGGAAACATTTAACCATGCTAATGGACATTAAAAAAAAAAAGCTGGATGGCAATCCTTGTATCAGATAAATTAGATTTTATTTTTATTTTTTTTTAAGATTTTATTTATTTATTTGACAGAGAGAGATCACAAATAGGCAGAGAGGCAGGCAGAGAGAGAGGAGGAAGCAGGCTCCCTGCTGAGCAGAGAGCCCGATGCGGGACTCGATCCCAGGACCCTGAGATCATGACCTGAGCCGAAGGCAGTGGCTTAACCCACTGAGCCACCCAGGCGCCCCGATAAATTAGATTTTAAACCAAAGCCTATAATAAGAGATGAGGAAGGATACTATATCATAATTAAAGGGTCTGTCCAACAAGAAGATCTAACAATTTTAAATATCTAGGCCCCTAACATGGGAGCAGCCAACTATATAAACCAATTAATAAGAATATCAAAGAAACACAACAACAATAATACAATAATAGTAGGGTACTTTAACACCCCCCTCACCGAAATGGACAGATCACCTAAGCAAAGATCAACATGGAAATAAAGGCTTTAAATGACACACTGGACCAGATGGACATCACAGATATATTTAGGACATTCCAACCCAAAGCAACAGAAATTTTTCTCTAGTGCATATGGAACATTCTCCAGAATGGATTATATCCTGGATCACAAATCAAGTCTCAAACAGTACCAAAAGATTGGGATCATTCCCTGCATATTTTCATATCACAATGCTTTGAAACGAGAACTCAACCGTAAGAGGAAAGTTGGAAAGAACTCAAATATGTGGAGGCTTAAGAGCATCTTACTAAAGAATGAATGGGTCAACCATGAAATTAAAGAAGAATTTAAAAAATTCATGGAAACAAGTGAAAATGAAAACACAACGGTTCACAATCTTTGGAACACAGTAAAGGAGGTCTTGAAAGGAAAATATATGGTGATACAAGCCTTTCTCAAGAAACAAGAAAGGTCTCAAGTACACAACCTAACCCTACACCTAAAGGAGCTGGAGAAAGAACAGCAAAGAAAGCCTAAACCCAGCAGAAGAAAAGAAATCATAAAGATCAGAGCAGAGATCAACGAAATAGAAACCAAAAGAAAAGTAGAACAAATCAACAAAACTAGGAGCTGGTTCTTTGAAAGAATTAATAAGGTTAACACCCCCCTAGCCAGACTTATCAAAAAGAAAAGAGAAAGGACTCAAGTTAATAAAATCATGAATGAAAGTGGAGAAATTACAACCAACACCAAAGAAATACAAAAAATTATAAGAACATATTATGAGCAACTCTACACCAGCAAATTTGACAATCTGGAAAAAATGGATGCATTCCTGGAGACACATAAACTACCAAACTGAACCAGGAAGAAATAGAAAACCTGAACAGACTCATAACTAATAAGGAGATTGAAGCAATCATCAAAAATCTCCTAACAAACAAGAGCCCAGGGCCAGACAGCTTCCCAGGGGAATTCTACCAAACATCTAAAGAATCAATACCTATTCTTCTGAAACTGTTCCAAAAAATAGAAATGGAAGGAAAACTTCCAAACTCATTTTATGAGGTCAGCATTACCTTGATCGCAAAACCAAGACCCCAACAAAAAAGAGAATTACAGACCAATATCCTTGATGAACACAGATGCAAAAATTCTCACCAAATACTAGCCAATAGGATCCAAAATAATCCTTAAAAGGATTATTTATCAAGACCAAGTGAGATTTATTCCTGGGCTGCAAGTTTGGTTCAACATCTGTAAATTGATCAATGTGATACACTACCTTAATAGAAGAAAGAACAAGAACCATATGATACTCTCAATAGATGTTGAAAAAGCATTTGACAGGGGCACCTGGGTGGCTCATCGGGTTAAAGCTTCTGCCTTCAGCTCAGGTCATGATCCCAGGGTTCTGGGATCAAGCCCTGCATGGGGCTCTCTGCTCAGCAGGGAGCCTGCTTCCTCCTCTCTCTCTGTCTGCCTCTCTGCCTACTTTTGATCTCTGTCAAATAAATAAAATCTTTAAAAAAAAGCATTTGACAAAGTACATCATTCTTTCTTGATCAAAACTCTTCATAGAGTAAGGATAGAGGGTACATACCTCAACATCATAAAAGCCATCTATGGAAAACCCACCACGAATATCATTCTCAATGGGGGAAAAGTGAGATCTTTCCTCCCAAGGTCAGGAACATGGCAGGGCTGTCCACTATCATCACCGCTACTCAATATAGTACCAGAAGTCCTAGCCTCAGCAATCAGACAACAGAAAGAAATAAAAGATATCCAAATTAACAAAGAAGAAGTCAAACTCTCATTCTTTGTAGATGATATGAAACTTTATGTGAAAAATCCAAAAGACTCCAGTCCAAACCTGCTAGAACTTATACAGGGATTCAGTAAATATAGAGCAGGATATAAAATCAATGCACAGAAATCAGCTGCATTTCTATACACCAACAAACAAGACAGAAGAAAGAGAAATTAAGGAGTTGATACCACTTACAATTGCACCCAAAACCATAAGATACCTAGGAATAAACCTAAGCAAAGAGGCAAAGATTCTGTACTCAGAAAACTATAAAGTACTCACGGAAGAAATTGAGGAAGACACAAAGAAATAGAAAAACATTCCATGCTCATGGATTGAAAGAAAAAATATTATGAAAATGTCTATGCTACCTAAAGCAATCTACACATTTAATGCACTCCTTATCAAAATATCATCAATTTTTTCAAAGAAATGGAACAAATTATCCTAAAATTTATATGGAACCAGAAAAGACCCCGAATAGCCAAAGGAATGTTGAAAAAGAAAACCAAAGTTGGCAGCATCACAATGCCAGACTTCAAGCTCTGTGACAAAGCTGGCATCATCAAAACAGTATGGTATTGGCACAAAAACAGACATATAGATCAATGGAACAGAATAGAGAGCCCCAGAAATAGACCCTCAACTCTATGGTCAACTAATCTTTGACAAAGCAAGAAGGAATGTCTAATGGAAAAAACAGTCCCTTCAACAAATGGTGTTGGGAAAATTGGACAGCCAAATGCAGAAGAATGAAACTGGACCGTTTCCTTACAACATACAAAAATAGACTCAAAATGGATCAGTGGTTTAAAGACCTCAATGTGAGACAGAAATCCATCAAAATGCTTGAGGAGAACACAGGCAGCAACCTTTTTGACCTCAGCCACAGCAACTTTTTCCTAAAAACATCACCAAGGACAAGGGAAGCAAGGGCAAAAATGAACTACTAGGACTTCATCAAGATAAAAAGCTTTTGCACAGCAAAGGAAACAGTCAACAAAACCAAAAGACAACCAACAGAATGGGAGAAGATATTTGCAGATGACATATCAGATAAAGGGCTGGTATCCAAAATCTAAAGTGAGCTTATCAAACTCAACACCCAAAGAACAAATAATCAAATCAAGAAATGGGCAGAAGACATGAACAGACATTTCTGCAAAGAAGACATCCATCCAAATGGCCAAAAGACACATGAAAAAGTGCTCCACATCACTCCGCACCAGGGAAATACAAATCAAAACCACAGTGAGATACCCCCTCACGCCAGTCAGAATGGCTCAAACTAACAAGTCAGGAAACAACAGATGTTGGCAAGGATGCAGAGAAAGGGCAACCCTCCTATACTGTTGGTGGGAATGCAAGATAGCGCAACCACTTTGGAAAACAGTATGGAGGTTCCTCAAAAAGTTGAAAATAGAGCTATCCTAGGACCCAGCAATCACACTACTGGTTATTTACCCTAAATATACAACAGTAGTGATCCAAAAGAGCACATGCACCCTAATGTTTATAGCAGCAACGTCCACAATAGCCAAACTATGGAAAGAACCTAGATGTCCATCAACAGATGAATGTATAAAGAAGATGTAGGTTTTTTCGGCGCGGCCGCCCGAGGCCGGCGAAGCCATGGGCGCCGCGACCCTGTCGCCGCCACCGCCGCCGCCCGGCCCCAGGAAGAGAAGTTAAACTTTAAGAGAAACCTAATAGACAATCTCCACAACAGATGGTAACACAAAATAATCCAGATGGGGTGCAGGTGCTGTAAAATGATACAAAGCTATCTCTTTGATCCGGTTCAAGTGCCCTCCCCTGGCTATGTCAATGAGTTGAACAGCTGCAAGGTGGATGAAGGTGACACTGTTAAACTGAAAGGCAAGCAGAGCAGCCAAGTCGTCGTGCACAAAAATGAGCTGCAGATCGAGGGCCTGAAGAGGACGGCCAGCAGAGGCCGAGCCTGCAGCGGGCAGGAGCCCCACTGGTCTCTTCCAGGACAGCCCCCTCAGGGGGATACGGCAGGGGGACACTATGCCGGCAAGGCCGGTTGTGCCATCAATGGCATCAGCCCTGCCCTCTCCCCGCTGAAGCCCACTGGGGATCATGGGCCCCACCAGGGTGACAGGGGCTTACTGCCTGCAAACAGTGTCGCCCCAACTCACCCCTTCCCAGAAAGAGGGGGCCTGGGACAACAGGACAGTGCGCTGCTGGCCTCTCAAGAGACACCGGCCGTCCAAAATGGGGACTCCAGAGCTGCTTCCAGGGCGGAGGGTCCTACCGTGGAAGTACTAGACCATGACCTCCAGATCCCGGCCCCAGATTACCCTCCCCTTTGGGGCTCTGTTGTAGACAAAGATGATGGGGAAGAAAAGGACTGTCTTTCCAAGAGCCAGACTGAGGAGGACCCTCTGGCGGGAACCCACCCCAGGGCGGGGGAGCACGGTTTGAACATGCCCTTCCCCTTGAAAAGAAGTTGGGATTCCTTGAACGAGGCCGTGACGACAGAAGGCCTAAGCGTCTGCTTTAAAGAGGAGGCTGTTGCTCAGGCCAATTCGAGAACCGAGCGGGAGGATTCACGTGGCTCCCCCCACGAGCCGGGCGGGGACGCGGACGATGAGGATGCGGCCGTGGCCGAAGCCCCTGCGGCCTTAGAAGCAGCAACCGCCGGAGAAGACGTGGACATGGACGAGGCAGATTAGGGCCCTGAGCAGGGGGCGCAGTGCGCACGTCGGGCGCGCGTGCTCTGTTGACAGACTGGCGCCCTCGCCCCCCCGCCCCGCACCCCAGCGGCCTTATGGGTTATTTGCTCGGCTTCGGGGGCCTGCGCCCTGGCGCTTGTTGTTCAGAACGGACCGCCCCGCGGTGCGGACTGGCAGTCACTCAGGGCTCTAGAATAAAAATCAGAGTGCGCGGTGCGGGACTGCCCACCTGCATGCAGGAATTAAACGGCCTGCTCGTCCACCCACGGATCGATGTTCTTCAGAATGCTCTGAAATCCCAGCGCTTAATCCTCTCCCTCCTCCCCACCCACCAAGGGTGCAGAATCACAGACCATTCTGTCTGTAAATTCTTCGTCTTGCTTTTGCGAGCCAGACATTGTACCCAACCTGGAAAAGGTAGCTCCGCCCACTGAAAGTGCCTAGTGTGTCCCCAGAGCATGGCTTGCCTGCAGGGACAGTCACCCAGGGAACTAATCACTAACCACTTGTTTGACATCGAGTTGAGCTCAGCAGCCCTCAGGATGAAGAAGAAGCCACTAGTAAGCAAATGGTTAGTCATTAGCTGCGATATTAAGACACCTTGACCTTAACTTTTTTACGTTATTACTTTTTAATGTCCTCTGGGACTCGGGGAAGCCGGCCGAAAGAATTCTGCAAACCGCTTGTGTTGTATTTGAGTTTTAAGTTGGTGAGGTTGGGAAGAGCCAAGAGATAGACATTTTATGCCACTTAATGTCTGATTCTGATTAAAATATAACAACATATACATCTGTCTGTTGTAACTCAAAGGTAGTTCTGATTTCCCCAGACAGAGTGTCAGTAAATCTTGATGTTTCTTTCCATTTGGAGAGCCACACTGCCGAGTGGCAAGTGAGGATAACAAGTCCGTTTGCTGAGGATGGCTTCAGCTGTCTGTCCCTACCATTCAGACTCATGATACCACATGCTCTGATCTTACTGAAGGATGAACCACAGCCCTCTCTGGGTGCCAGTCTTCTAATTTATAAAAACAAGAACTGCCTTTCTGACATGGCTCAGTGGAGAATTTAGAGGATGGTCCAGTCTCTCTAGAAAGATTCGAACACGGAAGATGCCAGCATATGGCATTTCATAACACAGGCTCTGAAATGTGGCTGACCTCGGTTTGCTTTCCAGCTTTGCCACACGACCTTGGGCAAATAACTTATCCCTTCTATTTGCCCATCCATGATGTGAGAATAATAGTATATATTTGAAAGGATTAAATGAGATTTTACAAGTATTTATCACGGTGCCTGGCACATGGTAGGCACTCAATAAAAAGCTGATCTTACCAGTGAGATACAAAAAAAAAAAAAGATGTAGTATATGTATAAACAATGGAATACTACGCAGCCATCAAAAGAAATGAAATCTTGTCATTTGCAGCAACATGAATGGAACTAGAGAGTATTATGCTAAGTGAAATAAGTCAGAGAAAAACAATTATCATATGATCTCTCTGATATGAGGTATTTGAGAGGTAGGGCGGGAGTTGCGGGGAGATAGAGAGGGAAAAAAATGAAACAAGATGGGATCAGGAGGGAGACAAACCATAAGAGACTCTTAATCTCAGGAAACAAACTAAGTTGCTGAGGGGAAGGATGGTGTGGCTGGGTTGTGGATATTGGGGAGGGTATGTGCCATGGTGAGTGCTGTGAATACTGTGATTCACAGACCTATACCCCTGAAGCAAATAACACATTATATGTTAAAGGAAGGAAGGAAGGAAGAAAGAAAGAAAGAAGGAAAGAAAACTGGAGTAGCTAAAGTTATTTCAGATAGAGCAGACTCCAGTGTAGGGAGAATTAAGAGGGCAAGGTGGAATAAAAACAGGCATTACATAATAATAAATAATCAATAAAACTGATAAACCTCTAGCCAAGTTAACCAAGAAAAAAAGAGAGAAAATGCAAATTTGTAATACCAGAAATGAGAGAGGAACATCTCAAGAATAATTAACTTGATCTCATGGACATTAAAATGATTAAAAAAAGGGATATTATGAGCAACTAGATCCCTACAAATTTGGTAGCTTAGATGAAATAGACCAATTCCCTGAAAGACAAAAACTGCAAGAAGAAATAGACAATCTGAATAAACCTATATCTATTAAAGAAATTGAATCAATAATTAATAACCTGTCAAAAAAAAAAAAAGGCACCAGCCCTAGATAGTTTCACCAAATGAATTCCACCAAACATCTAAGGAAGAAATGAGACTCATTTTCTATAATATCTCCCAGGAAACAGAAGCAGAGAAAACACTTCCTAGCTCATACTATGAGACCAGCATTACCCTACTACCAAAGCCAGATGAAAGACATTGAAAGAAAGGAAAAACTAGAGGCTCTCTCCTGTCCTGCCCATCCCTTGATCCCCTGTCATGCTTCCCCTGGGAAACTAGAAGCCTCGCAGGTAGACTTGCTGCTTCTGGTCTCTCTAAAAATTATTGTTCATTCCACCAACTGAGTGATCTTTACAAAGATGCAAATAATTGGCACATCATGCCTCTCCACAACTAGGAGTGTGTCATATCTTTTTTTGGCTTGTTTTTAAGTAGGCTCCACACTGTTTCAGGCTGCAGTGTGGGGCTTGAACCCAGGGCCCTGAGATCAAGACCTGAGCTGAAAAGAGTCAGATGCTTAACTGACTGAGCCACCAGGGACCCCAGGGTGTGCCATTTCTCTATCACAGTCAGGTCCTTCAGGATCATGGCCCGTCTGGCGTTTTGCCTCATATCGCACCTCTTCTCCCACAGGTGCCCTAAATTTCATGCAGTTCCCAAAATAGCCCACATTCTCTCTCACTTGGGTGTCTGTGCACTTGATCTGATGTGAGTTTAGCAGGAACGCATACGCACGCATGTCTATATCCACACACAGGCACCCTCTCATGGTGCAGCTGTAATTTCCTCTCTCAGCACTTATTCCTGTTTTTATGGTCAGTGTGTGTATCTCTCCAACATTGATGAGAATCTTAAGACCAGAACTGTGCCCTACTCATTCCAGTAGGGGCTCACAATATTCTTGCTGAAAGAATGGGAGCAAGGATGAGTAGGTTGGTGGGTAGATAGATGGTTGGCCACCGGGAAGATGAAAACATCTTCCTATTCCAGGAAAGCAGTATGGCATTGCCACTGAGGGAAAACCCTGGGTGTTCACAAGTTCCTGCCTCTTGTTAGTGAGATGATCTCTTCTTAGCTCAGATGCCCTTGCCCAGCCCTGAGGCAGGTCAGTGTGCTGCTGAGCCCACTGGGCCAGTGTCATGCACTGGCCTCAGGGTCTACCGAACTTCAGGTACCAGAATGGGGGTGACAATCATCTGATGGGAGAAGGTTGAGGTACTGGCTCCCAAAGTCTTTCTCAGAGCTGCAGGATGTCTAAAGCTACACATACCACTGTCATGGCCTTCTGGGCATCATTAAAGTGGAGCATGGAAGAAGCGTTAAGAAAATGCTGAAAGCTGAGTGAGGGAAGAATCCAAATGTTGCTGGGACTAGAAGGGGCTGTGTGCCATGTGGTGTATGGGGCATACAGGAGGAGACTGGAGTCTGAGAAGCAAAACCCACACTGAGTCTCTGGTCTATGGGAAGCTAGTCTAGAGGGGGATGCTACCCTGGAGGGCTGAGAAAGCATTGCCCAAGGAAGTGGTGCAGAAAGGTGTCTGGGGCACGGGCTGGGGGAGGGACTGAGATCCTCCAGAGCTGAGGGCTCCTGATGAGGAATCTGTCATCCCAAGGGGAACAGATAGTGGGCACAGGTAAGAAGGGCTACCACCACTCAGTGAAAGACAGCCCAGTCTAGCAGGTGACAGGGGCCCTGGCTAGACCAATATTGGTGGTTTCAGATGGCTTGATCTAATATATGTGCTGATATATGAATATGTAAAAAAAAGTTATATTTTATAGTATTATGCAATTTTTGTGTAAACACATATATATAAAGATGGATATATATCTTTTTAAGAGGTAATTATATTGAACTGTTACCAGGGGTTTTTTGGGGGGAGGTGAGGACTGGGGTGAGGAGTAGAGGGATGGAAGTGGGGGAAGACTTTTCCTTCACAAGTTTCTCCTTCCAGTCATGTTTGGCATTTCAATATCCATATATTTTTATTACTTATTTTGTTGTCTATGGCCTTTCCTGGCTGCCTGAAATCCTACCCTTTTCTCATAGGTACAACCATCTGCAAGAATCAGCTACCAAGTTCATGACAGGGAGGAATGGGAGGGGCTGACCCCTGCACTACTGAGGTGGGAGCTCTCCCTGGTGCTGGGTTTAGCAGCCCGGGCAGGGATAGGCCCTGTCAACCCAGATTCTGACCCTCTCCATGTGTCCTGATCCAGCTAGGACGGCTCAGCCCCTCTCTGCAGCCCAGGGCCCAGAGGGACACACCCTCCATTGAAAGGAGTCCCACCCCACACAGCATTGCCTTGCATTTAGGATGATGTGGGTGGGGTCACAGTCGTGTGGCGTCATGGGTATTCCCATGAATACCATGTGACTGGTAATTCAGAAGATAGATGTCCCTGAGAGGTACCCCTGGCCCTGAAACATGATGCTCTTGGGTCCTCACCAGGGATCCCTTCTCTTTTGCCCAGGTAAATCCAGGTTGAGGATGTGAAACTATAGTCCTCCATCCCATCCTCCCCTATTGGGCACAGGGCCTGGCTACCCCCACTGTCCAAAACCGTGTGCTGATGTAGTACCAAGAGACCCTGCTTCCTTAGAGCCTCGTTCCTAGAGCCTCCTGGGGAAGTCAGTGATGGCAGGATGGCCTCGTTGAAGAGGCTCTAGTGGGAGAATTTTTCCTTCCAGTAGGGCTCTGCTCCCCTTCCAGAGGGGCAGTGCAGCTGCAGGGAATTCAGCTGGGGTCCTGTTCCTCCACAATGTGGTATGATGAGTCTCTTAAACTAAGTTTATCCCTCCCCCACTCACACCTAACACACACACCTGGATTCAGGTGCTTTAGGGCTCCCTGCTGGTACAGGTGAAGTGTCTGCTCACTTCTCCAACCTCATTTCTGGCCCACTCAGACCTGGCTTAAGTGTCCCCTTGCAGTCCTCCTGACTTTGTCTTCACCCATCCTAGCTAATGCCTGCCTTCTCTGGTCTCAGAAGACCCTGGCCAGTCCTCGGGAAGGGCATTCATGTTCTGTACTGAACTCATGGTTTACCTTCACTCAGAGACTGGCTTCTCCCAAGCTTTGGTTTGGCAGAGTGCCTTCAGCCTGCCCAGGGACAGCTTGGAAGACAGGGCCCTTGAGAAGCCTTCTTGACTTTACTGTTTTTACCAATGGTATTTCCTTGCTTGGTATTCCCTTTATGGCATTCCATCAGGAAAGATGGGCTCCTTCTCAGAAACTGGTTTGTTCTTAACAAGGACATGTTTGAACTTGTCCCTGCTTATATTTTGTTTTTGCATTGCCCACCAGGAATCTCAGAGTAAACTTGGTGGCTACATTTAACAAATACACTGAGCCTTCCTTTACTAACCTTTCTCTAGCCAAATTGTACTTTCCTACTTTATCTTGCTTTCTCATTTCTTTTTTTTTATTCTTTTGCATTGTAGGTATCTCTGAAATTTGCCTCAAATGACTGTCTTTTGTTTATTTTTTGTATAAGGCAGGTGATCTGTGAGAGAGATTTGCAGATACATGTGCCTTGGGTATCAGTCTATTCCACAGCGCTATGGTTCCTTTGCCTACCATGAACATTCTGTCCATAGGCCCCAGAACAAAGCAGGGCCTCAGACTGTACTCAGGCTCCATGCAGAGAGTTTTCCAATAGCAGTTTATTAATTTAATCTGTACAACAATGCTACAAGGTGAGTGATATGGTCTCATTTGACAGATGAAGAAACTGAGGCTTCAGGTCCCACACCTGGTAGGTAATTGAGTTAGGATTTGAACCCATGCTTGTCTGGCTGGGAAATTCTTGTTTATTTCACTTTACCCCTCTCCTTGGTCTGACATGCTGTACTCTCTAGGACTGGATTGTCCAATGTGGCAGCAACTAGATATATGTAGCTACTTACATTTAAATTCATTTTAGTTAAAATTAAAAATCCAGAGGTGCCTGGGTGGCTCAGTCCGTTATGCATCTGCCTTTGGCTCAGGCCATGATCCCAGAGTCCTGGGATCAAGCCCTGCGTCAGGCTCCCTGCTCAGCAGGAGTCTGCTTCTCTCTCTCCTCCCTGCTCCTGCTCTCTCTTGGTCACCCCAGCCACACTTCAAGTGCTCAGTAGCCACATGTGTGGCTAGTGGCTACTGTGTTGGACAATGCAGAAGAGAATATCTCTATCAACATGGAAGAAGAATCTACTATTTCCCTAGTCCCGCACTCAGTTTCTGCTAGGAGGCAGCAGTGCCCAAGCTGGACTTGTACTTTCTTTCCTCTGCAACTACGTGATGTCCTTTCCTTAGCCTGGAACATCCCAACTCTCCACCTTGTCATCGAGCCATCCTTTCCTACGCCACGCATTTGTCCCTCTGCCTCCTTCTCTGTCACCCTTCCCCCTTCCCACCCTGTCCTCCACCCCAGCAATATCCTCCTCTAACTCTTGATACCTATGAGGCCTGCATTTCTGGATGGATCACTTTTCTTTTGCATAGACTTACCTTACCCGCCCAGTGGTGAAGGAACATGGTACACACTGCTTGATTAATTGAGGAGATAGACAAGAGAGTCTAAATGGCATTGGATAGAAAACTTGACTTCACTCCTAGCTTAACCTATTCCATTCCTTCATTCAACATATCTTCCCCCAATGCCTCTTCTTTGCCATGACCTGGATGAATGTGGGGGGCAGAGAAATCTTGAGGAGATCCAGCCTGTGCTCTTAAGCTGTTCATAGCCAACGGCCTGAGGCAAATTTTACCCTCCTCTATCTCCATGAGCTCTTTAATGAAAAGCACAATTCTTGCTCTTCTTCCCTGCAGCTTGTCATGTGCCCTGAGTGACAACGTAGAAGCGAGAGCCTTTGTGGAAGACATGAACAACACACAGTGATACAAATGCATCTAGGTAACTGGGAATGTTTGTCCTGCCGAGTCACCTCCCCACAGAGCTGCACACTCATAGTACCTGGCTCCATGCCCAAGTGAGGATGCAGCAGTGCCCAAGACACACTTCTGGACAGGTCTTCTGGGAAGAGGCACCCGAAAGCTTGGGCAACGGGGAAGGTCTCCTACTGGGAGTGCAATTGAGCTGAATGCTTCTTAAATTTACTGGGGCTTGTGCTCCAGGCCGCATGTAGAGGTTTGTTTTGTTTTGTTTTGTTTTTTAACTAAAGTCTTGAACAGAGTTCAGGGATTTTATGGATTAGAACAAAATTCAAGCCCAGAGTTACAGAGTATGGCTTCAAGGGAGGCCAGGTCATGGGGAAATAAACACACACAATTTAGGAGATTTAGGATGGGGCCCCACACCCGCCAGCTGCCAGAGCCCCCCAGTTCTGTATCTGAAATGTCCTTATCTGTGAAATGGGGATGGATGCCCACCATGCCGGCAGCCCAAGTGAGGCAGCTTATGGAAACCAACAGTGGAGTCCTTCCCCCAGACACCCTGTTCCCACAACTGAACACCTCCACTCTGGAGGCTTTGAGGCTGGGGTCCTGCCTCACCAGGGGCCCCGGTCTTTCAGAGGTGAGTAACACCATTGTCTGCAGTTGGCCCCTAAGGTACACAGAGACAGAGGAGCCTGGGCTTTGGAGTCCCATCTCAACTCTGCTTCTTTCTGTGGCACCCCAGCTGTCCATACATACTTGTCCATACATGTTTGTCCACACTGGTAATATCACCAGTGTGCTGTGAGGACGCAGAGTGGTGGCACATATAGTGCACCTGACATCTGCCAGGTGCCACAGCATTGGCACCCAGGCTCTCCCTCATGCCTCATGATTCCTTGGTGAGTCCTTATGCTATGAGAAGCCTGCTGGCTAGAGTAGCCCCGGCCCTCCATCCCCCCCCGTCAGTGAGTCTGCCTTCCTATGGCAGAGGGCCAGGGCAGCTTTTCCTTCCCTTCCTCGGCCCCCCAGTCCAGCCCTGTGCTGATAGAACAGGTTTCTGGGCTGGGGTTCCTGGTTTCCCAGCTCCTGAAAGCAATCTCTGGCTCTCTACTTCACAGGCCTGCCCTACCTGGTTTCCAGATGAGCCCTGCAGTGCTTCTTCCCCAGATCTGTGCCTCCCACCTTCTATCCAGCCATCTCCCTCCTGAGAGGTGGCTCCCTCACCGCCCTCTCGTCCTATCCCAAAGGCCCCGGTGCATCCAGCGGGCAGAGAAGCCTCTGGTTCTCCCTTACCTTCTCAGGTGTCTTGCTGACTCCCTTCTTCTCCACCCCAGGCACTCTGAAAGAGCAGGGAAAGGAGGCAGAGCCAGGGCTCTGGGCCTGTCAGAGAGTAAGGGAGAGGAGGAAGAGGCAGAAGGGCCCCAAGAGGAAATGGCCCAGCAGTCTGGGCCCACGTAATTTATTATAGGACTTTGTCCTTGGGCTCCAGGCATATCCACTCCCACATGGCTGCCACGGCCCTACCTAGCAGAGCCTCACAGCGGCCTGATCTTTAACCCTGGCCTCTTCAGCAGACAGTCTCCACAGGCCATCAGAGTCTGCTCTCCATGCACCTATTGCTGGCCACCAGCCAAGCCCCATGGTGACAATCAGCTGATCATCCAGGGAGTTCAACCTATTCCCAGGCATCACGCAGGTTCCAAGGAAGCCCATGCAGGACCTCTGCTCTCAAACACCCCATGTCCTAATTGGGGCACACACAGAGGAGATGCTAGGAAGCCTATATCAGAGCTAAAGGCCATCAGGGCATCTAGATTTTCAGTAGGGTCCCTGGAAGCAGAGGCAGCTGGCTCGGGCTGGGGCTCAAATGAAAGGGAATTTTTGCAATGAGGCAAGTACAGACATTTCAGGTGGTGCACCCTGGGAGATACCCTGCTGGAAGGGACGGACAGTCCCTGGAGGTATGAGGGTGATGGCTCTGAAGGCAGGTGGAATATAAGTCCACAGTGGGTAGCTGTTCAGCAGTAGCCCTATCCTTGGGTGAAGAGACCTTGCTTGGTGGTGCTCACGGCTGGCCCAACTAGAGTCAGTTAGATTTCTTCCTGGGCCAGGGCTTGGAAGGGACATGGGAAATGCAGACTGAGGTGTGGGAAGCAGCTTTTAGATAGAATCGAGGCTCCAGCAGGGCAGCAGCCCTGACCTTGGCCTCTTTTGGGGACAGGAACCAAGTACTGGTAGGAGAGAAAAGGGTAAAGTAGGTTCTTCCCTGTCACACCTGTGACCAAACTTGGCTTTCCTGCAGCCTAACGTGACTGCCACAACTCTCCTCAAGATGCAAATATTCTGTTAATCTTTAAAAATGTGTTTCAGAGGGGCACCTGGGTAGCTTAGTAGGTTAAGTATCTTACTTTGGCTCAGGTTATGATCTCAGGGTGCTGGGATCAAGCCCTGCCATTGGTCTCTGTGCTTGGAGGGGAGCCTGCTTCTCCCTCTTTGTGTGCCCCTCCCCCCAGCTTGTGTGTGCTTTCTCTCTCTCTCTCTCTCAAATAAATAAATAAAAATCTTAGAAAAAAAAATGTTTCTGAGCTGAGCCAAATGCCTCCATAGGACAACTTTTTATCATTCCATTTCTGACCAACCATCCAGAGCCCACTGTAGTATCACCACAGCAAAGAAAACAGAGGCTAGAAAGCTCTTCATTCCACCTCTACCAACACAACCTAGAGCAGGCTGAAGTTGCTTGTTTCCTGGTGGCCCTAATTTTCCCCTCTGGCCTACAGCACCCAAGTTATCCATTAACACTGTAAAATGGCACAGCTGGCAGCAAAGGGCTCTTCAGAGAGTTTCAGAATTCCCAGGCTCAGAGAACTAGCATTTAACTAGTGTTTGTAGGCACTGGGCTCTTTGTGGGTACCATCTCATATCTTCATAAAAACCCACAAATTAGAGATGCTTATCCTCATCTCATAGTGAGGAAGTTCAAACTGAAGAGGTTAAGAAACTTGCTTATGTCACACAGAAGTGGCAGGGACAAGATTTGAATGGAGGTTGACCTGACTCCAAGGCCTGGGCCTATCCTACTTGATACCACATCTGCCCTTGTACAAATCTGGACTCCCTCCTCCCTTATCCCCAAGGGATGGATGAGACATCATGTTTTTAGTAATTTTCAGGGAAGGTGCTTCCCCAACTTGCTTGCCCTTGCCCAGGATCAGAAGAGCCTTTCACTTCCAAAGTCAGAAGTCTCTGAGATTCCTAGGGCAGAGGATTATCTAGGAAGGGGCGGAGCTTAAATGCCTTCTTGCAAACACAGTTACCCACAGGACAGGAATGTATATCACAAGACACATTTTATTGGTGCAGTCCAGGGTTTCTCAGTCTTGGTATTACTGACATTTTGGGCTGGCTTATTCTTTGATGGGAGTTTGGGAAGAGCTGTCCTATGCACTGTAAGATGTTGAGCAGTAACCCTGGCCTTTACCCATTAGATTCACTCCACCAGCAGTGCAATCAAAATGTGTCCAAATACTTCCAAATGTCTCCTAGGAGACAAAACCATTCCCAGTTAAGAACCAATGTATAGTTCATTGGTCCAGGTGCAGCTGAGGCCGAAAGAGAACATAAAAGTCCAGAAGTGGACATACTCTTGGAAGAGATGACACTGCGCTTGACCTCCTTGAATGACAGGAAGATGTGCTTAGAAGATATGGAGAGTGCAGAGAAGGGGCTATTGGACTGGTGCCCCCAGGGGACATGCCAAGGAAATGAATATCTTCAGGCTAGCCCAAGTACTTCATCCTCCTTGGATCAGCAACTATGAGATAGACATTGCTAGAGTGGGCAGAGCTCGGATCCAAAGTCCTAATGAGCCAGGAAGGTATCCACCATCTCCGTCCTGGAGGAAATGACTCATTTCTGATTGTGCTTTATCATCATTACCTAT
This sequence comes from Neogale vison, assembly GCF_020171115.1. Taxonomy (NCBI): domain Eukaryota; kingdom Metazoa; phylum Chordata; class Mammalia; order Carnivora; family Mustelidae; genus Neogale; species Neogale vison. Next base: position 112,130,091 of record NC_058093.1, on the reverse strand, counting down.
CTGAGGGATCCACCCAGATGTTTAGCCAAGGCAGCAGGAGGGGCAAAGCACAGACACAAAATGGAAGAGTCCCTTCCTCCCCTCTGGAGAGCTGTGGGAAATCCAAGGGATAAATCTCAGTGTTGGGTCCTGGCATTTAAACCTGGAGCACTGGTCATAAACAGGGGGCCTCTGTCCCATGACCAGGGTCAATAGCATCCTGGTGACTAATTTGATTGCCCTGGGGAGGTTGAGGTAATGGGAGGAGAAAGCAAAACTCGATTGTGTGGCAGTTCAATAAACCAGGGAACCAGGGAAATTATGTTGATGATGCTAATTATGGTGATGGTAATGGTATCTTGTCTAACTCTTGGAAGAGGATGGAGGACCTTGTGAAGGTCTTGTTAAGGCCTCGTGAAGGGCTTCCTTTCTGAGAAAAGAAACATCAGGATAGAGCTCTTACCCTTGACTGGAATGCTCTGTGTGCAGCAAGACCAGTTTCTTTTCCTTCTGGCCCCATAGCTGAGATACTCTTTCCAATCTCACTCACAGGAGTGGCCAAAGACTGAAGGTAAGTACTATGCTGCACTTCCAGGTCCTGTGACATCCTGTGCTCTCTTCTTCCCTCTGCTGGTGACATGAAGAGCATCCAACTTTGGATTCCGAGGCCCTAAGGAATGAAGATAAAATATGGAAAGAGCCTGGGTTCCTGGACGACCCCTGGGAGCAAAGTACCATCTCCAGCCCACCACCAACCTCACTGACGCCATTTACAAGAGCAAGAAATAAATTTTTGTGTCAAGCCGCTGAAAGTTGTTGTTATAATAGTTTTGTTTTGTTTTTTTAAATTTTATTCATTTGAGAGAGAGAGAGAGTGAGAGAGAGAGCATAAGCAGGGGGAAAGGCACAGGGAGAGGGAGAAGGTGACTCCCTGCTGAACTGGGAGCCTGATGGGGCTTGATCTCAGGACCTGGAGATCACGACCCAAGCCAAAGACAGACACTTAGCCATCTGAGCCACCCAAAGACAGACACTTAGCCATCTGAGCCACCCAGCTGCCCCTGTTGTTGTAATAGTTAACCTACAACGATTAAAACATGATCCCTCGGGGCACCTGGGTGGCTCAGTGGTTAAAGCCTCTGGCTTCGGTTCATGATCTCAGAGTCCTGGGATCGAGCCCCTCATCGGGCTCCCTGCTCGGCAAGGATCCTGATCCCCCCCACTCCCCCACCTGCCTCTCTGCCTACTTGTGATCTTTGTCTGTCAAATAAATAAATAAAATCTTAAAAAAAAATGATCCCTCTCCCACCCAAATCTGGTGTTGTGTTTTAAATACCAGCTCAAATACTCTTCTCCCAGGAAGGTGACCCCGAGAGTCACTCTAAGTCACACTTAGTTCACTCTAGCTTTTAATACCTATGGCACCTGTCACTCAAATCATACAATTTACCTCTTAGCATGTATTTTTTTTTAAGTAGGACTTTATGATGGACTATAAGCTTCTCAAGACAAGGATCATATGTTAGATTTCTTTGCATCTTCAAAGTTCTTAATAAAAATAGTAACTATCATATATATTATTTCCCTGGAACCATTATTTATATATAATTTAATTATATTAACATTTAATAATTAAATTAACATTAACATTAATTATTAACATTTATTATTAAATTAACATTAACATTAACATTTAATAATTAATTAACATTAATTAAATTAACATTTAATCCTTGTAACAACACTATGAGATAAATACTACTGTTTCCCCCAACTCCTAGATGGGGACATTGAAGCACAGAGAGGTTAAGTAATTTGTCCAAGGTCACACAGCTAGAAAGGGATGGAGCCAGGACTCAAACCCATAAACTGGGGGAACCTGGGTGGCTCAGTCAGTTAAGCATCTGCCTTCAGCTCAGGTCATGATCCTGAGATCCTGGGATTGAGTCCTGCTTCAGGTTTCATTGCCCAGCGGGAAGCCTGCTTCTTCCTCTCCCCTTTCCCCTCCCGCCTGCTTGTGTGCTCTCTCTCTCTCTCTCTCATGCTCTCTCTCAAATAAATTAATAAAATCTTTAAAAAACAACAACAACCCATAAACCCGAGTAATGAATGAGCTTCCAGTAGTTATACCATCTTAACAATAATTGTTCCAGGGATGTTACCTTGTACGTCCAGTTGAAACTGCTGCCTCATTTGGGCAGGGACCAGCAGTGCCAATCCCATCTGTTCTAGTACCTGAAGCTGTCTGGATGCAGAGGAGCTGTCACCCACACCTGCTGACTGAGAGAACTGCAGGCCAGCTGGAAACAAATTGTGCAGGTAGGGCAGGGCAAGATTTGCTCTTATTGCTGGTATGTGTTCACTACCCAGAGCCCTGGAAAAAGTGTCTAACGGTCCAATTTTTTTTTTTTTTTTTGCCTAGTCCCTAAAACTAGAGATTACAACCCCTAGTAACAAAATTTCTCCTGAATTTTCTCTTGATACAATCCTCTTTCCAGGAGACCCTGGGTGGTTCTGTTGGTTAAATGTCTGACTTTGGCTCAGGTCATGACCTTGCAGTCCTGGGCTTGAGCCCGACATAGGGCTCCATGCTCGGTGAGGAGTCTGCTTCTCCCTCTCCCTTCATCCCTCTCCCCACTCATGCTCTCTCTATCTCAAATAAATAAATAAAATCTTTAAAAAAATATTTTTCCAGCTTTTTATTTCCTGTTAAACCTAGGCCCAAGAATATCAACTATCTTCAAACGGAATTTGGGGTCAAAAGGAAGGCCAGGGTCTCGAGGTGGTCTGTTGTGCAGCTATCTCCCTGATACAGTCACTCAGTCACTTGCTTAGTGGGTGTTTACTGAGGCCCTACTCCGCAGCAAATCATTCTGGGTTTTAGGATATGGGGGACTCACACAACCCCCATGCCACAGACACAGGACAGATGGAGGGACAGGGTATCTTCTGTTTGCTTGTTTGTTTTTAATAAAAGAATTCCACACATCTCCCCTGCCGGCTGGACTTAGTGACTTGAAAAAGGAAAAAGAGAGAAATAGTAACTTAACATTAAAGATACCTAGAAGATACAACCCTAACTAACCCCAAGTGTCATGGGCTGAAAGGTGCGTCAAATTTCCTATGTTGAAGTTCCATCCTCCCAGTACCTATGCACTGTATTTGGAGATATGACCTTTAAAGAGGTAATTAAGAGGTAATTTGGGTGGTTCCTAATCCAATCTGACCAATGTCCTTATCAGAAAAGGTCAGGTCAGGGCGCCTAGGTGGCTTAGTACTTTGAGCTTCTGCATTCCGCTCAGCTCATGATCCCAGGGTCATGGTATCAAGCCCTGCATCCGGCTCCCTGCTTAGTGAGAAACCTGCTTCTCCCTCTCCCACTCTCTCTACTTGTGTTCCTTCTCTCGCTGTCTCTCTCTCTCCGTCAAATAAATAAAATCTTTAAAGAATAAAAAAGAAAGAAAAGGTGAGTGTGGAGGCCGAGAAAAATTAAGGTCATCCCACCTCAGGTTTAGCCTTAGCATAAGTACAGCCATCTCAGACCCCTGTGCCCAAGGGCTGAACTTTCCCCTACTTTACTTTAGTTCTAAGGACTCCCACCCTGCTTTAGTAACAGGAATCCCCACCCTGCTTTAGTAACAGGAACCCATAAATACCCCTGCCTTAACAAAGCTCGGGGTCCAAGTCCCTACTCTGCTGTGTCGGGTATACTTGGGCCCAAGCTTAAGCTTCTCGAATAAACCCTCATGGGTTTGCATCGGTGTTGGCTCCTTGGTGGTCTCTCGGACGCGAAAACTTGTGTACAACAGTGAGGTCACAGATCTGCACAAAGGAAAGACCATGTGAAGAGGGAGAGAGAAGGTGGCCATCTACAAGCTAGGGAGAAACCACTCCTTAGGAGAAACCACCTGTGGCCACATTGATCATGGACTTCCAATACAGACATGACAGTTAAATGCAGTGTGGCATCCAAGATGTGGTCCTGGGACAGAGAAGGGGCATTTGTAGAAAGACAGTTGAAATCTAAATAAAGTCCACAGTTTTGTTAATAGTATGTGCCAGTGTTGTTTTTTTTATTTTGACAAATGTGATGACAACTGGCAATATAAGATGTTAATATCAGGGACACTGGGCGAGGAATATATGAAACTACATTATCTTTGCAAATTTTCTATAATTCTAAAATTGTTCCAAAACTAAAGGTGTTTTAAAAAACAAAGACTCCATTGAGCCCCTATTTTCAGTTCTTTGGGATGTATATCAAAGAGTGGAATTGTTGGGTCATATGGTAATCCTATGTTTAACTTTTTGAGGAACGGCCAAACTTTTCACAGTGTGTGCACAATTTTACATACCCACCAGCAACTGTATGATTTCAATTTCACTGGGTCCTCGACACTTGTTAGTTTCCATTATTTTGATTATGGGCATTCTAGTTGGTGTGAAGTGGTATCCCATTGTGGTTTTGATTTGCACTTTTTAAAAATGACTGATGATGGTGAGCATCTTTTTGTATGCTTAGTAGTCACTTGTAGACCTTCTCTGATAAAATGTCTATTCATGCCTTTTGCCCATGTTTAAATTTGGGTTGTTTGCCCTCTTGTTACCACTGAGTTGTAAAAGTCCTTCATGTATTCAAGAAGCCCTTATCAGATATGTGATTTGCAAAAAATGTTCTTCCATTCTGTGGGTTGTCTTTTCACATTTTTTCCCCAATTTATTTATTTTCAGAAAAACAGTATTCATTATTTTTTCACCACACCCAGTGCTCCATGCAAGCTGTGCCCTCTATAATACCCACCACCTGGTACCCCAACCTCCCACCCCCCCACCACTTCAAACCCCTCAGATTGTTTTTCAGAGTCCATAGTCTCTCATGGTTCATCTCCCCTTCCAATTTACCCAAAAGCACATACCCTCCCCAATGTCCATAACCCTACCCCCCTTCTCCCAACCCCCTCCCCCCAGCAACTCACAGTTTGTTTCGTGAGATTAAGAGTCACTTATGGTTTGTCTCCCTCCCTATCCCATCTTGTTTCATGGATTCTTCTCCTACCCACTTAAGCCCCCTCTTTTCACATTTTTTGAAAAGATTTATTTTAGGGAAAGAGAGCATGATCAGATTGTTGAGCAAAGGGAGGAGAGAAACAGACTCTCCACTAAGCGCAGAGCCATGCTGGGCTTGACATGGGGGTCTCCATCTCAGGACCATAAGATCATGACCTGAGTTGAAATCAAGAAATGGATGCTTAAGCAACTGAGCCACCCTGAAGCCCCTCTTTTCACTCTTCATAGTGATCCTTTGATCACAAAATGTTTTAGTTTGGAGGAAGTCCACTTTATCTATTTTTTCTTTTGTTACCTATATTTTTGGTGTCATATTCAAGAAACCATTGCTAAATACAAGATCATGTAGAGTTGTTTCTATGTTTTCTTTTGAAAGTTTTATGGCTTTATAGCTGACATTTAGGCCTCTAATCCTTTTTAAATTCGTTTTTGGTAATGTAAGATAAGGAATCAGCTTCTTCTTCTTTTTTTTTTTTTTTTTGGTATGTGGATATCCAGTTTTCCCAGCACCATTTATTATTTTTAAAGGTTTTTTTTTTAATTTATTTATTTGACAGACAAAAATCACAAGTAGGCAGAGAGGCAGGCAGGGCGGGGGCGGGGGAGGCAAGAGAGCTTGATGCAGGGCTCAATCCCAGGACCCTGAGATCATGACTTGAGCTGAAGACAGAGGCTTTAACCCACTGAGCCACCCAGGCGCCCCTCCCAGCACCATTTATTAAAGAGACTGTTCTTTTCCCATTGAATGGTCTTGGCACACTTGTCAAAAAATCTATGGACCATAGATGTGAACTTTTATTTCTGGACTCTCAAGTCTGTTCTATTGGTCTCTGTGTCTATCCTTATGCCGATGCTGCATTGTTTTGATTAATGTAGTTTTGCAGTAAATTTTGAAATTAAGAAGTGTGAGTCCTCCATCTTTGCTCCTATTCAAAATTACTTTAACTCTTCAGGAAATCCTTGAAATGCCATATGAATTTTTGGATGGGTATTACTGCAAAATAAAAATGCCATTGTGATTCTGATAGAATTGCATTGAGTCTGAAGATCATCTTGGGTTTTATTACCCATCTTAACAATATTAAGTCTTCTGATCCATGAACATGAGATATCTTTTCATTTATTTGTATCTTCTTTAATTGCTTTTAGCAACATTTTATAGTTTTCAGTGTACAAGTCTTGCACTTCTTTGGTTAAATTTGTTCTTAAGTACTTAATTTACTGTAGTAGTATATTCATTTATTAATTTTGATGCTATTATAAATGAGATTGTTATCTTAATTTTCTTTTCAGATTGTTCATTACTAGTTTACATAAATAAAATTAATATTTGTGTGTTGATTTTATCTCCTGCAACTTTGCTATCCATAGCAGTATTATTCACAGTATCCAAATGGTGGAAACTTTTCAAGTGTCTGTCAACAGAAGAATGGATTTTTTAAATGTGGTATAGACATACAACAGAATATTATTTAGCTGTAAAAGAAATAAAGTCCTAACACATGCTACAAAGCTGAAAATATGCTAGGTGAAATAAATCAGTTACAAAAAGAAAAATATTACATGATTCCATGTATATGGAATATCTAGAATAACCAGATTCACTGAGAAGAAAGTTTAGAAGCTACCAGGGCCTGTGGGAGAAGGGAAATGGGGAATTATTGCTTAACGGATACAGACTTTCTGTTTCGGGTGATGAAAAATTTGGGATTGATAGGGGTGATGGTTGAATAAGATTCTGAATGTAATTATTACCACCGAATCATGCACTTAAAAATGACTAGAAAGGCAAGTTTTGCTTTTTTTTTTAGAAAGGCAAGTTTTATGTTATATGTATTTTGTCATACTTTTTAAAAAATAGTTTAAAAAATCTGTGAAAAAATAGTATTAAAAAATCTGTGAAAGTTTAAAAAAAACTCGGTGCAACCATGGTTCCAAAGCAGAATTCTTTTCTGACACACAGGCAGTCTCTGCTTACACATTTTCGCTGTGGCGCTCACCACAAAAAAACCTAGACCCCAAACCAAAACCAAACCAAACTAAGAATTCTTTTGTAAGAATTGGAATAATTATTGAGAATAATTGAGAATTGAATAATTATTCAACCACACACACACAATTACATATTGAAGTGGGACTTTGCTCAGGGCAGGCCACACATCTATGGTTTCTATACACAGTGAGACCAGAGTGAGTCCACAAAACATCTTTGCTTGGATCATTGGGTGGAGATGAAGCCTGATCATAGCAAATTGACCTAGGTGGCTTCCACACCATGGGCAAGCGAAGACTGGCACTTCCAGTTTTCAAATTGTGGGCTACCGGGACGCCTGGGTGGCTCAGTTGGTTAAGCAGCTGCCTTCGGCTCAGGTCATGATCCCAGCGTCCTGGGATGGAGTCCCACATCAGGCTCCTTGCTCCACAGGGAGCTTGCTTCTCCCTCTGACTCTGTCTGCCACTCTGCCTATGCTCGCTCTGGCTCTCTCTCTCTCTGACAAATAAATAAATAAAATCTTTAAATTAAAAAAAAATTGTGGGCTACCTATTAGTGGGCTGTATCATTTGATATAACATGATAATATTAAATAGAATCAGATCGATGTTATCATGTGGATCAAGAGCAAGGACTATGTGTTATGGAAAAACCTAATGGCTTGTTCTCATCCTCTCCCTCCCTCCCCCAACAGACAACAAATATGTTTTTTATACTACTTTTCAAATTTTAAAAATATAGTTACAAGCAACAACAAATGAATGTTATCCTCTCCTTGTCATAAAACATGGGATACTCTAACACTGTTCTGCATTTTGCATTTTTTTACTGAATCCAGCTTAGATATCTTTTTGTATCAGTACATAAGAGAGTTTCCTCATTTTTTTGTTGTAGCTACGTAACATTCCATTGTACAAATGTATCATAATTTTGTGATTCTTCCTGTTTGGATATTTTGTTTATTTCCAATATTTTGCAAGCAGTGCAGCAATGAATAATTTTACAGATATGTAATTTGTACACGGCCACGTATATTTGTAGGATACATTTGCTGAAGTGAAATTGGCCCACGTGCTGGGCCAAAGAGCATATGCATTTGTAATTTTTATAAATATTTCCAAACTGCATTCTGTAGAGAACTATACCAGTATACCCCCATAGCACCTTATGAGAGGGCCTCTTTCTCTATGGCCTTACCTGTAGAATGTTAAAGGATTTTTGCAATCTGAGCAGTGAAAATAATATCTCAATATGATTTTAATTTTCTTTTAGGGTGAATACCTTTTCATGTGTCTTAGAACAATTAGTATTCTCTTTTCTGTGAATTGTCATATTAGTTACCCATTTTTTCTGTTATTAGTTTCCTTTTTTTTTTTTTTGAGATTTTATTTATTTATTTATTTGACAGAGAGTGAAAGAGTGAAGATGCAAGCCAAGGACAGGAGTTGGGGCATGGGGGGTACAGAGGGAGAAGGAGAAGCAGGCTTCCCAAGGAGCAGGGAACCCTACACAGGGTTCAGTCCCAGGACCCTGAAATCATGACCTGAGCTGAAGGCAGCTGTTTAACCAACTGAGCCACCCAGGCACGAGTTATTAATCTTCTTATTGATATCTTCTATAGTCTTCTCTAGGGAGATTAGTCCTTGGTCTCTAATAGGAGTTGAAAAAAATTTTTCTTTTTCTAATCATTTATATTTTGGTTGGGCTAATAATGTATTGATTTTGCCATACACACATTCAAGTTTTCATTTCATTGTTTTTTTAAGTTTTTATTTTAATGTCAAATGTTTCCGTTTTTTATGGCTTTTGGCTTTTCAACCTTTGTTAGAAAGTCCTTTTCTCACCATATTTACTAAGGAATTGTTAGTTTGGGTTTTGTATGCTCTTTTAGTTGTTCACATAAATAAAGTTATACCATTTATAGTACTCTGTAAAGTACTATTTTCCACTTAATCTGGATATCCATGTGAGAGCTAAAGATTCACTTCAGTTATATTAGTGTTCTATGCCATGATACTGTGGTTCAGTGATTGATTATCCACTATTAATGGCTTTCAAGTGAGTTTCAGTTTTCAGTGTTACAAACAACCAGTCAGGACAAATCTTTCATGTGTCCCAGTGACTTGTGAGGCTGGTATGTGTGAGGAAGAGCCAGGGGTGCAGCCTTAGGACATACTTGTTCCATTTGTTTTTTTCACTAGCAGGGCCCCCTAGTGGCTCAAGCATAAGAAGGAGGGACAGACTTGGGAACCTGGGCTTCTCTGATACAGAATAATGAAACTAAGGAGGCTTCAAATCTTCTGATTCAACAATCTCATTTGACATACAAGGAAACTGAGTCTCATATAGGAGGCTGGTAGCTCGCCCTGCTCAGCAAGCCCAATAAGCCCAGAGACTGGCCCAGAACCCAGATCTCTGAGCCTCAGGTTGCAGCTCTGCCAGTGCCAGGTTTTTCCTGATATGCTGTGACCTCTCATTCCTGACACATTTTTTGGCAAGGTACAGTCTCTCAAAAGACTGGCTGAATAAATCTTGTATTCACTTAGGGAACCGTCTTTGGGTTATCAGTTAAGGGGAAAAGTGAACGGCTGCAAGCCCTCCCTCCCTTCATCTCTTCTCTGTCCTCAGTATCTTTTGCGGGTAAAAAAAAAAACAAAAAAAACTTCCCTTTTGGATGCCTTTCCACTACCACTGGCATGGACCAACTGTGCTGGGGCTGGAGTGAGGCATGGAGATTGGAGAGATGCCAGTCCTTAAAATGCAAGGTAGCTAATGGGGTGCCTGGGTGGCTCGGTTGGTAAAGCAACTGCCTCTGTCTCAGACCATGATCCTGGAGTCCCAGGATTGAGTCCTGCATTGGGCTCCCTGATCAGTGGAACATCTGCTTCTTCTTCTGACCTCCCTGCTGCCACCAACCTCGTGCTCTCTCTCTCTCTTTCAAATAAAAAATAAAATCTTTTTCAAAAAGTAAGGCAGCTGAGACTCAGAAAGACACACCAGTGCTGCTCTAGCATTTCTCTATTGCAGGTCTAAGGGACAGCCAGTTGGTGAAAAGGCTCTGGGGAACTCTCTGGGACCTGTATTTGCATTGACAAGCATACTGCTTTAACTAAGACTCTGTTTAATTCAAAAAGTGTGTCCTGTTTTTCTAAATACATTGTTGGCTTCCTGAGTACAAAAACTAGATCTGATGCTTCTTTACAGCCTTCAGGATCTGAGCACATTGCTGCATGTTCAGTTGCCTTCTCTCACTCCATTCTTTAAACCACTGGAACAGTTAGAATCTTTATGTTAAAATTCAGTAATTATCTTCTTGCAATTGCATTGTTTAGCCCAATCACATTCATGGCTATTGGCCCTGTACCTCCTGTGAAATTACAACCTCTTTATGGCAGGATTTCCACTGGGTTCCCATCCACTGAACCTCTTCATGGACTTCTCCTCTATTCATCTTGCCTAACTTACACAGGTATACTCTCACTCACTCTCTTTGGAAGAAAGCTTAGATCCTAGGGTCTCCTTTCTCAAGTGAAAGGAAGTTAATACTTTATTTTTATATCTTTGGTTTCAGGCACTGTTAATTCCTTGTTCTTAGGATTCTTGTAATATTCCCATAGTAGGGTCAGGCTTAGATTTCAAAACTGTTTCTATTACTGGGAAAAGGAGTGAACTGTCTTACAAGAAAATGAGAGTTTCTAGAGAGAAACCACCCCTCTCTCTTCCTTCCCTTCCCATGTCGATTTCTGGAACCCAGAACTGGGTTCTGCCAGCATATTCTGACTGGCTAAGAAAGGGTTCAAGGAATACCAAAGCAGGGATGTGTCTTGACTAAGGGCACTTTGAGAATCTACAGCAGAGATGGTATCAGAGAATCCACGTCTCTCAAGCCCAAGGTAGGAGGTGAACTTTCCAGGGCATTAAATTAGGCCTTACAACAGGCTAGACATACCTAGAAATCCAGTCTATGTTTTGCTAACAAAAGGCCTAATGTATGCAGGTCTATACATGCTGGGGTATCTTTGTTTACTTCTACTGGCCCTCCTCTAATCAAAAGGCAAGAACATTTTCCACTCTGAGACAAAAGCAAACAAGTAAGGAAATGGATTTTACTTAGATTGTAATAGGGATTGTAATAGGGAGGGCACTCCAGATATGAAGATCAGAGTGCCTACCGGGATTGTTTTTTGCCTTAGACTTTCATAGGGAGAAAAGTGGGAGATTTGCAATCAGAAGTTTCAGCAAGGTGAACAGAAAATGTTTATCTGTGTCTAGCTTCTCAGGGTGGAAGGCAGACTTTTAATCTCAGCCAATAATTCATGAAACAAAGAACAGGAAGTTGCAGGGTCTGAGTGGCCTTTAGAAGCAGGCTTAGACACAAGGGAAAGATTTTCTTTGCCTGGTCTTGTTACAGGCTAACAAAAGGGCTAAGAAAGATGGAGAGTGAGTTTTATTTAGGTGGGAGGGTGGTTCTTTACAGAGATCCCTTCAAAGATACCTGATAGGTCAGGAGGTTTCTTAACCATTGCTCTTCACCAAGGGCATGGGGCTCAAGTAAAGTTTAATAATGTTTTTCATCAGGGGGCCCCTTTGGAAGCAGAAACTGTACTTCGTGTGGCTTCTTAAGATGGGAATTAAGTCATCATTATTTTTAAGCAGGCTCCATGCTGGGGATTGAACTCACCTTTCAAGACCTGAGGCGACACAGTATAACACTTAACCCACTATTCACCCAGGCGCTTCAAGTTGTTATTTTTAGACGGTAAAAAAAAAGGAAGAAAAATGCCTTGAAAGGAAGCTCTTTCAATCAAATCACACCAGTTAGAAGCGCGCCACAGTCGCTGAAACTTCGAACTACAAGTCCCAGAGAGAAGTGCACCACTTCCGTCCCGTACTAAGGGCGGGAATCAAGCGCCTCGCTGCATGACGGGAAGCATACTTAATTTGTCCTATAATGAAAATGTAGTTGTAGCGCGTCTTCATTTTCCAGAAGCATAACTCAAGAAGATTCTCAAACAAGGAGCAGGGGCAGAGAACCAATAAATTAACGTCATCATCTCCACGGGGAACATAACTGGCTCCCCCAAAGGAAAGTATTTAACTGAAGCTGGAGCTCCCGCTCAATTTACCCAGTAGTCTCTTTCCGGCCACGCTCTGCGTCATTACCGTTGCATCTTCTGATTGGCCAAATGATAGGAGACAGCGCCTGCGCGCTGCATTCCTTTGAGGGTCGTGGGCAGACGCCATTTTGGCCCCAGAGGTGCTTCTGGGAAGTAGAGCGCGGATCTACACGCCTGTCCACCTACCCGGTACAGCTTCTTGTGCCGGGGCTTTTAGGTCGAAGTGTTTGTGCCCGCCGCTGCTGCCGTTTGATGCTACGCATCCCCGAAACCCTCTAGTCGAGCGGGAGCCCCTGAGCATCGGGCCGCGCCATCGGGGGTCACATCGCCAGGAAGGAGGTGACAGGGGCGGCGCGGGGCGCGGACCCTCCCCGCCGAGAGCCCGCCTGCCATGGATTCGGAATATTTCAGTGGCGACCAGTCAGGTGGGGCAGGGACTTGGGGGACAGGGCTTGGGGGGCGGAGCAGTTATTCAGTGGGGCTTGGCTTCTCACCCTCGCGGGGTAGGGGAAGGAGGCCCCGGAGACGTTCCCTCCCCCGACTTGGTCCGCCGTGGACTGTGAAGCGGCGCGCCAAGAGCCCCCCGACCCGCTGCGGCCCGGAAGTTAGAACCTTGGAGAGGGGATTCTAGACCGAGAGCGGTCTTCTGAATTGGCAAGTTTTTGGCTGAAACTGGGAAACCACTTCATATATTAAGTGCTTCTATGTGCAAAGTCCTAGGGAAGGTCTCTCCTGTTACGGATTTTTTTTTTTTTTCTTCATGTAGTTGCGAGTCTTGCGAGAATTCAAGGGAGCGGTTCAGTAGGGGGTGCAGGATATTTCCTAGACCTTTCACACGGAGTTGGGGATGGTTTAATCTCGCCTGCAACCGTGGTTTCCTAGTAAAATGTAGGACCCTCGTTTGAGTTGTATAAATATGTTAGAATAAGGCGTGTACTTCTGGTACTTGTGATTTTGTACTTTTCCTTCACCTTGAGACCTTTCCTCTTTCTCCTCACTGAAGTTTGATCTTCTTTGTTCCCTGTTTATTCAGTAAACACTGAGCGCCCCCTCCTAACACTGTACTAGGCACCGGAGATACAAGGACGAATAAGTCATGTCCTAGTGGGGAAGAACTTGACCGTTTCCTTTCACTTTGTGTCCTAGTCCCGTGAAGTGTTACCTGTCAGGAGTGCCTAAATGTCTGAATGTTAAGCTCTTTTCTGTTTTGAGTTCACTTCGATTCGCTATATGATAGCGAATAGTGATAACTACAGAACGCGTTTCCAGGCATGCCCTGCTGTTTTCGCCTAGAATGTTTGCTTGATATTTTCAACATAGTTTTCAGTTCTTTCTAAATTATTAAATTATTTTTCAAATAAATAATTGTATGTAATACATGTCTATGGGTTAAGTGCTGGAAGACTTGAAAAAATAACAGTTCCCTGACTTTTCATTCTTTTTGCCGTTTTTTGATATTTAAGTTCATATTAATTTATACTCTTTCTTGTTGCATATTTTTAGGCATTCCGTAATGATTCCCTTTGTGTTAGGACAGGATTTTAGCCTCTTATGTGCCCTTTTCCCCCCATACTCTTACTGTTGCAGCATAATTATTTGTTACATTTCAAAATTACTTGTAATTTGACTGTATAAATATTCTTTACTTCTCAGCTGAGTAGAGTAGCTCCTTACTATGATAGTGATTTCATTCTTAAACTTTTTGGTTTTCCTGTAGTTGACTGCTTCATTTTTAAAATTTAGTTTATTTTTATAAAACTTCTAACCAAGTCTTCCCATATCCTCCAACAGCCCTAAATCCCTCTCACAGTACAATTTTACTTTATATTTTTAAAGTTTTGGTTAAAGGTAGGTAGCAATTCAATTTTACCATTTTGTAACAGTGCAGTGTATGCTTTACTTTAAGGAATTTATACTATTTCTGTACTGGAGTTCTTGTGCTCTGCATTCATAAACAAATATTTACTGTGCTGTACCAGGCACTGTTCTGGGCTTCAGGGAATCAGCAGTGAACCAAAATCCTTGCTCTTTTGGCCCTTTGATTCAAGTGAGGAAAGACCCATATTAAACAAATAACTTGGTAAGTCATGTAGTACATTAGAAGGTGGTAAGTAAATTCTGTGGAGAGAATAGACTCCGGTTTTAACATAAGGTTGAAGTAGTTAAAGAGCACACTATTATTTAGAGGTTGTTGATTTGGTCCTTAGTGATGTTTCTTAAGCTTCACATTTCTTTTATGACGTATTTTTTGCTGCCACATATGTCATAATATGTGTTCTGATTGTTGGTATTTATATATAAGCGTTATAGTGTTGTTTTATTCATGACATAGCATCATTAGTCATGCTTCATCAGTGGTAACCTTTGCTCTTACATTATTCTTGATTCATTGTGTTCATTTCAGTTGTAGATGTCATCCATCTTACACCTTAAGTGGGTTTTTGTTTTATTTTTAAGCAGATGATGGTGGCGCTACCCCAGTACAGGATGAACGGGATTCAGGGTCAGACGTTGAGGATGATGTAAATGAGCAACACTCTGGATCAGACACTGGAAGTGTAGAACGTCATTCAGAGGTATTGGCTAAACAACATCTTTGGGGAGGCTTTTCCCTTGCATTCTGTGAGACATGTTTTTATTTAGGAGTTGTAGAGATCCTGTCACATGTTATAGGCTTCAAACCCTGGGAGTAAAGGATTTTAAATTAATAGAGAACTGCTTTAAAAAATAAACAGGGATGGCCTGGTTTCTTAGGAAATCACAGGGAAAGAATTTCAGGTTGGGGCCTTCTTCAGATAGTAGACAGTTCTCATATGTTCATATTGATTCACAAAATGGGCCAGGCCTTTTGGTATTTGAGTAGACCTCCCCATTCCCAAAATAATGTCTGAAAGAGGCAATGAGCATTTGCAAGCTGAAGAAATATCAATTAGGATAGAAAGTTACGGGATTTATCACCTGTCAGAATTCTTATCAGGATTTGACTTTCTCAGCATGAACTGTCCAGTGTATATAATGTATGTAATGACAGCAAACAGAATTTTAAAAGCTGTTTTTAATTAATAATACAGAGTAGTGTTGGATCTTGTGTACAGCATTTCAACATATTTGGCCTAATAAACATTTTAAAAACTATTTAATTTGCTTCCCTGGTTACACAGTCTGTACTACACAGTGTTAACAAAATAAAATTGGGAGATATTTGAATAATTCAGGTATACGTTTTTGTTAAACAAACTGAAACCCATAGGAATGATAAAGATGATGAGATTTTCTTTTAAGAAATTCATGTGCCATATATTTTGTTTGATTACACAAGAACAGAAAATTGTCTGATTTTAAGTAGTAGATACAGTTATTAGAGATTGTGTTACTGATTTTGTCCTTAGATATGTCATGAGTGTTCTTAGACATCCAGGAAATATTTACTGAGCATCCACTATGTGTCAGGTTCTTTTGAAGTATCCAGGACTAAATGAGGTCTCACCATCACCAAAATGCTTCTCTTCTTGGATTTATTTTTCATAAGGGGGAGAAAGACATTAAACAGTATTTTTTAAAAATTCTGTAATGTGTTAGGAGATAATTGCTGTGTCGAAAGAAGAAAGTTAGAAAGGATGGAGGGTGACAGAGTAGAGGGCAGGCTCTTTAAATTGGGAGGTACACATAGACTTTATTAAGAAAGTGACTTTTTTGATCAAGACGTGAAGGGAGGCAAAGGAATAGCCATGTGGATGTGTAGAGGAACACACACACACACACACACACACTATCCCAGGCAAAGACCCTAAGGTGTGCTTGTGCTTAGTTTGTTCAAGGAACACCAAGGAGTGTGGTAGAGGGCACATGAGATTGGAGGCTAAATGAACTGGGAGAAAGGCTTATCTTTTAGTTATTTTGATGCCACTCAGTTTTTGGTATGCTCTTAAGTATTTAGACTAAATCCTAATAATAACCAATAGATAGAAATTATCTCATAGTGTAAACCTTATTACAGTTTATTAGTGTGTAGGGCTTTATTAAAATTCCTACTTTGGAAAGTAGGATAAGATGATTGACTCAGGGCTTCATTATTCAATTGTAAATGTAATGTAGGCTTACCTTTAGGCATCTTCAACTACTTTTTTGTAATGAGGTGGATTCTAAATAAATAAATGTGCATGCTGAAAATTTGGAAACTATTAAAAACTTAAAGAAGAAAATTAAAATCAGCATACTGTTATCACAGAAATGACTGTTAAATTTTTATATTATTTGTCCTGCATTTTTATTTTCTCATATATGTAATGTGTGTACATTTTAAGTTACTTGAGGTTTTACTGTATATATTTTGTATTTATATAATATTTTTTATCTGTTCACTTAAGATTGTACCTAAGAATTTCCCTGTGTCATTAAGGATTCTCATTAAGCATAATTTTTAAGGCTTAATATGATATTTTTTTAAATGGATGCACCATTAATTGTTCAACACATTCCTGACTTTTGACCTTTAGAGTGTATAGGAATTAAAAATGAAGTCTGCCGTGAACGTATTTTTGTTCTTTCCATAGATAATCCCTTTCAGGAGGATTATCCCAATTTTTTAAACTACTAGGTTATAGTTTGAGAGTGCCAATTTTACCCTTATTAATTGTTGAGTTCTGCATTTATGCTCCTTTGGCTCTTTAAAGTGGCTTCTTTGGAAGTGGCTTCTTTTGGATCGTTTTCATATGAAAAATATTTTCTAGAAGACAGTGGGATGTTAGAAGAGTACCATTGTATTAAACTGAACAGTGGAGATGACAGGCCCAAAACCTAAAAAAAAATGTGTTAGTTTCCTATTGCTGCCATAACAATTTGACACGGATCTGGTGGCTTAAAAGAGATTTATAATTCTGGAGACCAGAAGGCTAAAATGGGTCTCAGGGGGTTAATGGGCTAAAATCAAGGTATTACCAGGGCCATGTTTCTTCTCTAAGGGAGAATCCATTTCTTTGCCTTCTCCAGCTCTGTAGATCAGTTGCATTCGTTGGCTCATGGTTCCTTCATCATCAGTGTCTGCACTATAACATCTTCAAATCTCTCTGACCTCTGCGGTCACATCTACATCTCTCTCTGACCCTCCTGCCTCCCTTTTCTAAGGACCTTTGTAGTTATATTGGGCCTACTCAGATAATCGAGGAAAATCTCCTTATCTCAGGTTCCTTAATTACATCTGTACAGCCCCTTTTGCATGTAAAGTTAACAAGCACAAGTTTGTGGATTGGGATATAGACATCTTTTGGAGAGCTATTATTTTGCCTGCCACAAGATGGAACTCAAAACATGGTTCTCCAATAGTACAAAAAGGTTTTTCCCATTTGCATTTTAGATTTTAGGCTGGTTTTTGAAAAAATTCATTTCACTTATGGTATTCACTCTATGTTTATTTGTTTAGAGCTCTAAGGAAAGTTTTGAAAAAACTCAAGGTAATATTTTTAAAATTAAAATTAATTTAAAAGTTTAAGATAATGAACGTCAAGATAAGTAACAGTGCTTTGCTGGTCCATATTGAAGCCTGAGACAAAATGAAAAATAATACCATATTTTTAAAATCTTGATATTTTGTTCATTATGGATTTTTCTCCTTCATCTGATCTTGAAAATCGTCACGTCTTTTTTTTAAAACCGCTTTATTGAGATAAATTTGCATGCCCTACGATTTGCCCATTTAAAATGTGCACTTCTGTTGTCTTTAGTATATTCACAGTAGTCACCATTGTCAATTTTAGAATATTTTCGTCACTTCAAAAAGAGACCTTTTAGCTATTACCTGCTTATCACTCACACCCTCCTCCCTTCCCATCCTTCTGCACATTCCATATGAATGGAATTATATAATATGTGGTCACTTGTGACTGGTTCTTTCACTTAATGTTTTTTTTAAGGTTTATTCATTGTAAACCGTGTATTTTGGATATATGTCTACACCATACCCATGTATGTTGTAGCATATATCGGAACTTATTTCTTTTTTGTGGTAATATTCCATTGTATGGGTAGTTTATCCATTTGTCCGTTGATGAACATTTAAGTTTTTACCTTTTGGCTGTTGTAAGAAATTCTATAAACATTTACATAGAAGTTTTTGTGTGTTACTTCTCTTGGGTATGTGCCTAGGAGTGGAGTTACTGGCTCATATGGTAACATTGTTCTTTTTTTTTTTTTTTTCTTTTTTTTTTTTAAGATTTCTCTTTATTTGACAGACAGAGATCACAGGTTGGCAGAGAGGCAGGTGGGGGCGGGGGGAGCTGGCTCTCTGCTAAGCAGAGAGTCCAATGGGGGACTTGATCCCAGGACCCTGAGATCATGATCTGAGCTGAAGGCAGAGACTTAACCCACTGAGCCACCCAGGCGTCCCGGTAACATTATTAAATGTTTGAGGAACTCTCAGGCTGTTTTCCACAGTGGCCGTATCATTTTACATTCCCACTAGTAGTATATGAAGGTTCTGATTTCTCTATATTCTTACCAACTTTTGTTATTACTTGACTCTGATCATAAACATCTTAGTGGGTATGCAGTAGTATCTCGTTATGGTTTTGATTTGCATTTCCCTGATGAGTAATGATGTTTGTTACACTTATGTTGGTATTGGCCATTTGTATAACTTATTGGGAGAAATGTCCATTCAGAGTCCTTGTTCATTTTTTAATTGGACAATTTGTCTTATAGACTTTAAAGAGTGCTTTAAATAGTACGGCTACAAGTCCCTTATTAGATGACTGATTTGCAAATATTTTCTCCTATTACATGAGTTATCTTTTGACTTTAATGACTTTTTGACACAAAAAAGTTTCTAATTTTAATGAAGTTCAATTTATCTATTTTTTCTTTTGTTGTTTGTACTTTTAGTGGCATATCTAAGAATTCTTCACCAAATCCAAGGTCATGAAGATTTATTTCTTTGTTTTAAGAGTTTCATTATTTTAGCTCTTATATTTAGATTTTTTGGGGCTCATTTTGGGTTAATTTTTGTATATACTGTGAGGTAATAAAACTGGTAAGGGTCCAGTTCCATTCTTTCGTTTGTGGATATTTAGTTGTGTCAGCATCATTTGTTGAAGAGATTTTTCTTTCCTCATTGAATGGTCTTGGCCCCTTGTCAGAAATCAGTTGGACATAGATGTAATGGTTTATTTCTGTATCCTCTGTTCTAATTGATTCCTGTTTGTGTCTGTATTTACACTAGTGCCATAGTACCTTGAGTAAGTTTTGATATTAAGGAGTGTGAGTGCTGCTTTGTTCTTTTCCAACATTGTTTTACCTCTTCTGAGTCCCTTGCAACTACATACATATTTTATAATCACCTTGTCCATTCCTGCAAGGAAGTTAGCTGGGGTCCTTGTAGGGATTGCAGTGAATCTATAGATGAGTTTGGGTAGTGTCATCATCTTAAGAATGCAAAGCTACTGATTCATGAATGTAGGGTATTTGTTCATTTATTTAGGTCTTCAGTTTCTTTCAACCATGCATTGTAATTTTCAGCGTACAAATGCTGCATTTGTATTTTAAATTTATTCCTGCTTTTCTCTTTGATGCTTTGTTGCCATTTTTCCTATTCTAATTAATTGCATTATGGTCTGAGAATATGCTTTGTACAATATCTGTTGTTTTAAATTTATTGAGGTTTATTTTACGGCTTAGTGTATGGTCTGTCTTGAAGAATGTTTCATGTGCAGTTGAGAAGAATATATAATTTGCCTTTGAAGCCACAGTGTGTCTCCTGTAGTCAACGTATCATTGGATATATATTTTTTTAATCTGATTTCTATCTCTTTTTGAGTGGGGACAGGCAGAGGGAGAAGGAGAGAGAGAATCTTGAGCAGGCTTCAGGCACAGTGCAGAGCCCAAAGCAGGGCTTAGTCTTACAACCTTGAGATCATGACCTGGAGTCGGCAGGCACAGTGCAGAGCCCAAAGCAGGGCTCAGTCTTACAACCTTGAGATCATGACCTGGAGTTGGATGTTTAACCGACTGAGCTACTCAAGAGCCCCTCTCGTTTCTGTCTCTTGATTGACTTGTTTAATCCATTCACAATCCAATGTTTTTGATAAGAGTTGCAGTCTGCCATTTTATTGTGTGTTTTCTATAGTCTTATCTCTTATTCCAGTCTTTGGTTTAAAATCTAATTTGTCTAACATAAGGATTGCCACTCCAGCTTTCTTTTGATGACCATTGGCATGATAAATTGTTTTCCATTACCTCACTTTAAGTCTGGATCTAAAATGAGTTTCTTGCAGATAGCATATAAATGGGTCTTACTTTTTTTATTGAATCTGATACCCTGTGTCTTTTGATTGGGAAATTTAGTCCATTTACATTCAGAGTAACCATTGAAAGGTATGAATTTAGGGCCATTATATTACTACCTGTAAAGTCACTGTTTCTGTATGTTGTTTCTGTTTCTTTCTGGCCTATGTTGCCTTTGGGTGCTTTCTCCCCTTAAAGGATCCCTTTTTACTTTTTAAAGATTTATTTATTTATTTATTTATTTATTTATTTATTTGATAGAGATCACAAGTAGAGAGACAGGCAGAGAGAGGGGGGAAGCAGGCTCCCTGCTGAGCAGAGAACCTGATGCGGGGTTCAATCCCAGGACCCTGAGACCATGACCTGAGCTGAGGGCAGAGGCTTAACCCACTGAGCCACCCAGGCTCCCCAAAGGATCCCTTTTAATATTACTTGCATGGCTGGCTTAGTGATCACAAATTTCTTTAGTTTCTGTTTGACCTGGAAGCTTTTTATCTCTCCTATTTTGTTTTTTGTGTTTTTTTTAAAGATTTTATTTATTTATTTGACAGAGAGAGATCACAAGTAGACAGAGAGGCAGGCAGAGAGAGAGATAGAGGGAAGCAGGCTCCCTGCTGAGCAGAAAGCCCGATGCGGGACTCAATCCCAGGACCCTGAGATCATGACCTGAGCCGAAGGCAGCAGCTCAACCCACTGAGCTACCCAGGTGCCCCTCTCCTATTTTGAATGAAATCCTTCCTTGCTGGATAAAGTAGTCTTGGCTGCATATTTTTCTTATTTAGTACCCTGAATCATGCCAGTCCTTTTTAGCCTGCCAGGTCTCTGGCCTATGTCTGCTGCCAGTGTAATGTTTCTACCCTTGTTGGTTATGGACCTCTTGTCCTGAGCTGCTTTCAGGATTTTCTCTTTGTCTCTGAGGTTTGCAAGTTTCACTTTTTGTTATGTCAATTTATTATGTCAGTTTATTATTATATGTCAAGGTACTGACCAATTTTTGTTGATGGGGGGGGTGGAAGGTTCTCTGTGTCTCCTGGACTTGAATGCCTATTTCCTTCACCAGATTAGGGAAGTTCTCTGCTATAATTTGTTCCAATACATCATCTGCCCCTCTGTTTCTTTCCTCTTCTGGGATCCCAATTATTCTAATATTGTTTAGCTTTATGGCATGGCTTATCTCTTGAATTCTGTCCTTTTTGTGATCCAGTAGTTTATCTCTCTTTTTCTCAGCTGCTTTATTCTCCATCATTTGGACGTCTTTATCATTAATTGTCTCATCTGCCTTATTTATCTTAGCAGCACGAGCCTCCATTTTTATTAAATCTCATTAATAGCCTTTATTTAGACTTGATTAGATTTTTGTTTTTATTTCTCCAGAAAGGGATTCCCTAGTGTCTTTTGTGCCTTTTTCAAGCCCAGCTAGTATCTTTGTAATCATTCTGAACTCTAGTTCCAACATCTTAATTTTATCTAGACTGATTACATCCCTAGTAGTCAGTACTGCCTATTCTCTTTTTTGAGGTGAGTTTTTCTGTCTTGTCATTCTGTCCAGAGAAGATTAGATGAGCAAGAGAACAAAGTCCTAAAATGGCAACAACAACCCCAGAGACATATACCCTAAACAAATCAGAAGAGACCTGAAACTGGAAATGAATGAATAAATGAATGAATGAATAAAAAATAAATAAAAGAAAGAATATAATCAGGCATGTGAACAGAATAGAGCAATACACTGGATCCTGGATACTTTGGTCTGTTTGTTGGAAAACTAGATCCCGGGGTGCCTGGGTGGCTCAGTTGTTAAGTGTCTGCCTTCGGCTCAGGTCATGATCCCAGGGTCCTGCTTGCGGGGAGTCTGCTTCTCTCTCTCCCACTCTCCTGCTTGTGTTCCCTTTATCGCTGTGTCTCTCCCTGTCAAAATAAATAAATAAAAATCTTTGGAAGAAAGAAAGAAAGAAAACTAGATCCTGAAATTGTAAAGAAAAGCTTACATATGTATAAAAATAAACTTAAATATAATAAAAGGATAGACTAATGGTAATCTTTGCCACCTGAATAGCTTTCAGGCAGGGAAGTCCCTTACCAGAGCAGACTTACGAAAGTTCTGATTTTGCGCACCAGTGATATATCACTTTTGGGTAGCCACTTACAGGGGCCCCCATCCGCATAATTTATCTTCCCATATATTGCTTAGGATTCACTTTTCCGTACCTCCTACCTTGCAGAACCCCCATCCACATAATTTATCTTCCCATATATCACTTAGGATTCACTTTTCCGTACCTCCTACCTTGCAGAAAGTGGTTGCTTTTCTATTTGTAGAGTTTCAGCTATTCTTTTCTTAGCTCTCCAGTTGAGTTCACAGGTGTTCATAATGCTTTGCTAGCTATCTAACTGAATTCCTGGGACCAGATGAAACTAAGGTCTCCTATTCTTATGCCATCTTGGACTAGTTGTCTTTTACCTCCTTGATTAAGTTTATTCTTAGGTATTTTATTCTTTTTTATATTAATGAGATTATTTTCTTTTTTTAAAGTTTTGTTGTTAGTGTATAAAAATGCAACAGATTTTTGTATATTGATTTTGTGTCCTGAAAGTATTGAATTCATTGATTAGTTCTTACAGTTTTTGGTGGTCTTCTGTGTATGACATGACATCTACAAATAATGACGGTTTTACCTCTTCCTCCCTGATTTGGATGCCTTTTGTTTATTTTTTCTTGCCTAATTGCTGTGGCTGGGACTGCCACCACTGTGTTGAAAAAAAGTGTTGAGAATGGACATCCTTGTCTTGTTCCTGATCTTAGAGGAAATGCTTTCACCTCTCCCCATTGACTATGATGTCATCTATGGGCTTGTCACATATGGCCTTTATTATGCCAAGATATGTTCCCTCTTTACCAGTTTGTTGAGAGGTTTTTTTTTTTTTTTTATCATAAATGGATGTTGTATTGTGTCAGGTACTTTTTCTGAATCTGTTGAGATGATCATATTTTTAGCTTTCATTTTGTTAATGTGGTATAAAGCGTTGGTTGATTTGTTGAGCTTACCTTTCATTACTGGAATAAATACCATTTAGTCATGGTGTACTGCTGAATTTGGTTTAATAATGTTTGCTCAGGATTTTTGACCTTTGTTCATCAGAAATATTGCCCAATAATTTTCTTTTCTTGTTGTATCTTTGTCTGGTTTTGTTATCTGGGTAATGATGGCTTCATAAAATGAGTTGGGAAGTGTTCCCTCAGCCTCCTCTTCTGCTTTTTAGAAGAGTTTGAGAAGGATTAGTATTAATTCTTCTTCAGATGTTTGATAGAATTAAACTATGACTTACATCTTTTTGACTAGGTTTCTAAAAGAGATATACATATAAACATCAGCGGGATTTTCATGAAATGTATTTGTTCTTTGTAGAGCGTGTTGAAAAATCAGAATCATCACCTAACTTTTGTGATCAGGCAGATAATGAAACGGGGAAAATTTTAAAAAAAAAATCTTTTTCAGTAGTTATCACCAAAGCCACACATTTTTAATAAAGCAGTTTGAGTACAGATGTGATCTGGTTATTACTAGTTGCCAGTTCTAATTTTTGTTGCTTTACTTGAATATTTTCTTAGACAATATGAAATTGACCTTGTGAATGGTCAGCTGGTTTTTGTTCCATGGAAAATATATTGAAGGAAATGTGTATTTTAAAATCCAGAAGCATGTAGATTTCATCTGCGTAGAAGGTAGAAGAGGGTCTCACACAAGAAATAGTATGTGGGACTATTGATGTAGAGGTTGTTTGTAAATGGAGCCTGGCTTCTCATTGTTTTCTAACTGTAGGCAAAGCATAATGGGCACATCTATCTGCTCTTGAAGTTGGGGGACAGTCCCATTAACCCAGCCTCATTTTGAATTTCATAAGGGTGGCAGGCTACTCTTGTTTGGATCTTTCTACAGAGGTTGTCCTAATACAAGGAAAGTATTTTTAAGGAGAGTACATCAGAGCAGCTAGACTATTCTTTTTGGTACTGCTGTCCTTGTTTATCCTATTTCTTACCAGTTCTTTGGTTCCATCTACATTCTCTTTCTTTGTGTTAGGTCTCAGGCTTTGTCATTGAGCCTGCAAGTTGAGGAGAAAAACATTATTTTGTGTTCTTTTTTGTTAAGCATTGTCTTATGGCATTCTATTTCATTTTGGTGAATTTAAGTGTCTTCTGTATACTAAAGGTAAAAGATACATTTTTTAAAAAGTGGTCTCTGATTTCAACATCAGTGTATTTCACATCACCTTTCAGTAAGGTAGAGGTACAGGATGTTATGGGGTATGAAGAAAGGAATGATTAATCAGCCCAGCCTTTTCAGATGATGTGTTTAAGCTGAGTCTTGAAGGGTTAATGTTTTGTAATTAATAGTAAGGTGTTTTGTTTTGAATGGCTAATAGCATCTTACTGAGTGATCACAGGCATTGTGCTAACTACTTTTCATTCATTTGATCCTCAAAACATTCCTCTAAGGTATTATTACTATCCCTAACTCCGTGAAATTGAGAACACTGAGGCTTTTTTTTTTTTTTTTTAAGATTTTTTTATTTATCTGTCAGAGAGAGTGAGCATAGGCAGGCAGAGAGGCAGGCAGAGGGAGAAAAGCAGGCTCCTGGCTGAGCAAGGAGCCCGATTCAGGACTCAATCCCAGGACCCTGGGATCATGGCCTGAGCCGAAGGCAGCTGCTTAACCAACTGAGCCACCCAGGTGTCCCGAGAACACTGAGGCTTAAGAGAAGTTAAGAGAATTTTCCTAGATGACAGAATAGGAAGTGGCTCAGCTAGGGTTTGGACCCAAGAGCTTTCTGATTCTAGAGTCTATGTTGTTAACTCAAAGTTAAGTTGTACACAATCCAGTCTATCTAGAGAGGAAAATGGAAGAGCCTTTAGGAAGAAGCTATTTTTGCCCAGTTTTGAGGTTTGAAAAGGACAAGGTGGGGGGAAGATACTTGAGGCAAAAGAAACATTTGTAAAGGCATGGAGGTAATAAAGTAAGTCGTTGCATGTGTCTGCGGTAGAATTTTAATGTGTGGTTAGAATCACTTGGATTAGATGTCAAAATGCAGATTCTGTGACCTCTTCTTCAGATTTACTGGATTAATATCTGGTGCTTTTTCACCAGTAGCACCCCGGATGATTCTAATGCACATAGGAAGTTTGGGAACTGCTAGTGCAGTACATAGGGTTGATATTGGAGAGAGGGCAGAAATGAATCTGGAGAGGTAGTAGGCAGGAGTAGGAGTTTGCTTCATTATTATGAACTCTTATGAACTCTTTTTTTTTTTTTTGACAGAAACAGACAGATCATAAGTAGGCAGAGAGGCAAGCAGAGGGAGAGGCAATCTGAGCAGAGAGCCTGATGCGGGGCTCAATCCCAGAACCCTGAGATCATGACCTGAGCAGAAGGCAGAGGCTTAACCCACTGAGCCACCCAGGCGCACCCTCATTATTATGAACTTTTAGCTTTGTGTGCAGTTTGCTCTTTTTTCTACTCATCAGAAGTGCTTTTGTTTTTAACTATCTGATCCTAAGATTAGCCATCTTTTGACTATGGATACTTATATATAGCTTCATTTTATTATGTGTATGCTTGCTGTAAAATTGGAGTTTCTCAAAGTCCGCTCCAGGAGCTACACTGGATAAGCAGCTTTATCTATAATAGCATTGTGTAATTCTGTTGCTGGATTTCTCAGATTCTTTCATATGCTAGTAAAGATGGTATGTATTGACAACTCCCAAGATGAGGTTTTCAGATACATCTTTTAGAGCTAAGGTCCGGTGAAACATGTTTTTGAAAAATATCCTGTAGAAATTTCTTCATGGCATTTAACTTTGTGACTTAGTATTCAATGTTCTGCCAATTTATAATGGTGGGTTAGTATGCAAGTTCAACAGTTTTGTTCGACTCTTCTAATGGTTAAGGAAGAAACAAGTATCCTGAGTTTGGTTCTGTATGTTTTTTTTTTTTTTTTAAGATTTTATTTATTTATTTGACAGACAGAGATCACAAGTAGGCAGAGAGGCAGGCAGAGAGAGAGGAAGGGAACCAGTCTCCCCGCTGAGCAGAGAGCCTGATTCGGGGCTCGATCCCAGGACCCTGGGATCACGATCTGAGCCGAAGGCAGAGGCCTTAACCCACTGAGCCACCCAGGTGCCCCCTGAGTTTGGTTCTTTACAAGGATTTCTATTTGACATTTATTGCTTTCTGTCAGTTTTATTATTTACTTTGTAATTTTTAGTTGTTAATCCTCTCTGTGCTTGGGTATTGTGACCCTGGTCCATATGGAGTGTGGTTTCTGTTTGTATGCTGAGCCAAATGACCAAATGATTCATTATGGGTAATAATATTTATTTGTATCTACAAGGTGAATGATTATAAGAGGGAGGTATGAGGTATTATAGACATTTTTAAAAATTCTAAGAAACCTCAGTGGTCAGTTTCTCTGACAGTTAACAATTAGGGGATTTTTTAAAAATTATTAAAAACATAACATTTAAATAAATGGCAGTTTCTATACTTGATTTGTTGTGCTCATATCTGACTTTTTTAAAAACTGCATTTTGGATTTTTTAAGTTTGCAACTTAAACCAATTGTTGAAACCAGCCTAAAAATTTTGAATGTTGTTTTGATAACTTTTAAGCATAACTGTATGATTTTTAATATATTCCTTTCCTAAATTCTGTGATGTCACTACCTAAGTGCATTCTCCAACTTGAGTCTCTTGACTAGCACTTTCTTACTACAGTGATTTCTTACCGTTTCGTCTTCGCCATATTACACATAATGAATACACACACAGTTTTAATGAAACTCAAAAATTGATGAGAATTCCCAAGTTTCACAGTCCTGACCATATGTAATGTCTTTGTCATGGTTGCTTATTTTATTCACTTATTTATTTATTTTTAAAGATTTATTTATTTATTTGAGAGAGAGATTGAGAGCAGGAGCCGGGATGGGGGGAGAGAAGAGAGGGAAAGGAAGAGGCAGAAGCAGACTCCCTGCTGAGCGGGGAGCCTGACAAGGGACTTGATCCTAGGACTCTGGGATCATGACCTGAGCTTAAGGCAGAGCTTAACCTACTAAGCTACTCAGATGCCCCATGGTTGCTTGTTTTGGGATGTATACACGATGTGTCTAGAAATCCAGGGTAGAGTGTAGCAGATAAGTTTTGGAATGGCTGTCTAGTTCATGATTCTCTTCCTCTGTGGCAGTGGGTCCCACTGCTTTGTCCATGCTCTGGAGGTATAACCCAGTGAATACTGAGTCATGACATCTGATACTGCTGTGGCCAATTAGATCATCTGTCCTGGGAGTTTAAAATTTTTGATCCTAGACACAGAAGTTTAGCATGTTTAGAGTGAGTCATGGTATTGATATTGCTCTAGTAGGAAGATCCTTGAGTTCCCTTTTCTAAGCTCTCTGAGCTGACTTGGTTCCTACCTTTTCTGAGTCTTTAGTCATTCATTCCACTTTGATTTTGGGAATATTGTTCTTTTTTCTGAAGATAGCCAGAGATGGTTTCTGTTCTTTGCAGTGAAAATAAATTGAGCCACACACGAACATGCTCTTAGAATTACATTATGGCTGTGTTGTGGAAAGCATTTCAGAAGCCAATTATTTTGATTTTCCCTTTTGCCTCCTGCTTCAGTTCCCCTGCTGGTGTTTGTATATCCCACCTTCCCTCCTCAGTAATCTTGTTAATTTTTTTTCTGACTCTGTTATCACAGACTAGTTACAAAAACCTGTTGTCTGCACACCTTTTATAGCTCTGTCTCATATAGATCACTTCCTGTAGGCTTTCAAAATAACATGCATACTTTCATGACAGTGCATATTAGTTTATGTTGTTAGGATATGTTTGGCTGGCTTACTAGAAAGCAGCTTCTTAGGATCAGGCATTGAAACGTGTTCAGCCTTGACTCCCAGCACTTGCACATACTTTGTTGAGTTAATTATTATTCCTCACTTTCATTTATAGTCGGCCCTTGAACTGTCTGGTTTTGAATTGTGCAGGCCTAGTTATATTTGGATTTTCTTTTTCAATAAATACAGTACTATAAATGTATTTTCTCTTCTTAATGACTTTCTTAAAACACTTTTTTCTAGCTTAATTTATTGTTAGAATATAGTATTGTAAGAATATACTATAGTGTATATATATTAAGAGTATCTTACTATATTGTAAGAATATAGTAAAGTATAATTTTAAGAAAATTGTGTATAAGAATATAGTATAACATAAAAAATATATGTTAATTGACATTTTATGTTATTGGTAAGGTTTCTAGTCAACAGGAGGCTAATTAAGTTTTTGGAAGTTAGTAGTTATACATGACTTTCAACTCTGTGTGTGGGGAGGTGGTCATTTCTCCTAGAGATCCTCCACCAAGTTGTTGAAGGGTCAACTGTAGTTTCTCTAAAACTTAAACTCTTGTCTCGGTGTTATTAGATGTATGACTGAGACTGCTCCAAGCCTCAATTTTGTTACCATGTAAAGTACTGTTATGAGGAGTAAATGAACTAACAGGAGAGAGTCTGACAAGACATTAGGCTCATAATAGGTACTTAGTATGTGTGAGCTATCCCTCTCCTTGTTTGTTTAGATTTGCCCAGGAGAATGTGTCCTGTATATCATTTGGTCTTATAGTTTCATAGTTCTTTTCCTTAAAATAATTTTAACTTTATAAAACCCAAGAATGTTTCTTTTAAAAAGAGCTTGGGTACCTGTTTGCTTATATTTCTTTGAAAAATATATTTAGGAGCTAAAATTATGTGAGAACATCAGAGTTTTATTTTTTTGTTTGTATTTTTAAAGTCTAGCTCTTCAAGATGTAAATCTCCTATATAATTATCTGGGGGTATACTTTACAGATTTGTTTTGGTCAAGTTTGGTTATCTTTTCCCATTTTGGAATCCAAACATGTTAGCCATTTTACAGGTGTATGATCTTCTTTAAGGTGGGGTGTTTCCATATAAGTATAGAACAACAATTTTATATTGAAGTGTGCATATTCCTTTGTTTTAAAAAAATTGTTGAAAAATTTCAGCATTTCACTACCAAACATATTTTTGCACTCTCCTAATTTTTCACCCTTAATTTTTCAGAATGAACCTAGTGATCGAGAGGATGGCCTCAACAAAAGACACCATGTGACAGATTCTGAGAATGATGACCCCTCAAATCTTAATGCCAGTGACTCTGAGAGTGAGGAGCTTCAAAGGCAAAAGGACAGTGACTCTGAATCTGAAGAACACGCAGAGCCTCCTGCAAGTGATTCTGAAAATGAGGACACTAATCAGCATGGGAGCGACTCTGAGAGTGAGGAGACCAGGAAGTTACCTGTCAGTGACTCTGAAAATGAGGAACTTCTTAATGGGCATGCAAGTGACTCAGAAAATGAAGACGTTAGGAAGCATCCTGCCAGTGATTCAGAAATGGAAGAGCTCCCCAAAAGTCCTGCCAGTGACTCTGAAACAGAGGATGCTTTAAAACCTCAAATCAGTGACTCTGAAAGTGAGGAACCTCCACAGCACCAAGCCAGTGATTCTGAAAACGAGGAGCTTCCCAAACCTCGAATTAGTGATTCGGAAAGTGAGGAGCTTCCTAAGCCTCGGGTCAGTGACTCTGAAAGTGAGGAGCCTCATAGGATTCAGGCCAGTGACTCAGAAAATGAGGAGCTTCCCAAACCCCGTATCAGTGACTCAGAAAGTGAGGACCCACCAAGGCACCAAGCCAGTGACTCAGAAAATGAGGAGCTTCCCAAACCCCGTATCAGTGACTCAGAAAGTGAGGACCCACCAAGACATCAAGCCAGTGACTCAGAAAATGAGGAGCTTCCCAAACCTCGGATTAGCGATTCGGAAAGTGAGGACCCCCCAAGGAACCAGGCCACTGATTCAGAAAATGAGCTTCCCAAGCCCCGAGTCAGTGACTCTGAGAGTGAGGAACCTCAGAGGGGACCTGCCAGTGATTCTGAAACTGAGGATGCCTCCAGACACAAACAAAAGCCAGAGTCAGATGACGATAGTGATGGGGAGAATAAGAGAGAGGATACAGAAATGCAGAATGACTCCTTTCATTCAGATAGCCATGTAGACAGAAAAAGGATCCAGAGTTCTGACAGCGAGGAGGAAGAACCCAAAAGGCCAAAAATTGACAGCGATGAAGATGAAGAAAAAGTCGGGGAGGAGGAGAAAGTAGCGAAGCGAAAGGCTGCTGTGCTTTCTGATAGTGAAGATGAAGAGAAAGCATGTAAGGAATTGTTTTGGACTGTTTGTGCATAGTTTTAATTATTGTCTAAGCTTGTAACTGTGAAGCACTGTATTTCTACACTTGATCTTAGCCAAAAGGCTGAGAAGCGATGAAGCACTGTATTTCTGAAATGTCAGGTCTATATTCTCTCATTCAACTTGATCTTCTAAAATATTACTAGGATACCAGTTTTGTTTGGTTTTCAGTGGCTGATCTTAGTATTAAATTTACTTTGAGTTCTAGGAGTATTAAGATCTAACTAGTTCAAAATAGTAAACTAATGGGAGTTTCATGGGAATGTGAAATACTTAGTTTTTTGTGGGGGAAGGGTAATATTTCCAAGAAATATGTTAACTTGAAAACCCAGTTGTACCCAGAGTTAGCTGCAAGTGTGATAGTCAGTGCACTAGTTTCCATCTAGCTATTGACTGAGTTCCCAAGTCTTTTTGGTACCTGTCTTTTGTGAAATGTGGTTGAATACCCAAATATGAGGAAGTGTGTGAGGGAGACTGCGTTTAGAGACTCTGTGTCTCTGTAGCATATTCTAATCTTTGTTACCTGGGATCCTGTTTTCATGGATAATAATTTTTACTTGATTGCTTTTTTTAATTTTATTACTTTTTTATGAAACTTCCTTGATAAGGTGGGGAGGCCTATTCCCTTATAAGCTGACAGTTGTTACAGGAGAAGGAAAAAGACCATCACACATGTGCCATCCAGTTTACTAAGGGAGATGAGAAATTCCAAACTGACCAGCAGTGACGGGGGAGTATGGGAATTCCACAAAAGAATATCTGAGCCTTTTCAGTTCTGCTAATATTTGGCAGAATAGAAGGGACTCTAATTCTGTACATCATTCTAGGCTTCTTTTCTCTATTCCCCCAAAGGAAAGGTAGCTATTGGTGTCCATTCTTATATTGATTGTTTTGTTCTTCATCTTCCAGTTACTGTTTCCTAAAGAGTATCATAATTGTGAGTTAACTCTGAACCTTTTAGTCACTATTTTTTTTAATAGTTTTTACTTAATCTCTATACCTGATGTGGGGCTCAAACTCAAGACCTGGAGATCAAGAGTTACATGGTCTGACAGAGACAGCCAGGTGCCCCTGGTCTTTTTTTTTTTTTCTTAATAATTATTCTAAGCTGTGTGTTAGGAGCCCTTTGATTTTTGCCGAGTGTTGCCATTTTAAATCACCTGTTCCTTTTAGTAATACCATGACCATGATGAATAAGATTAATGATATTTTTGCACCTTTTTTGACAGCAGCAAAGAAGAGTCGTGTTGTCTCTGATGCAGATGACTCTGACAGTGATGTTATATCAGACAAATCAGGCAAAAGAGAGAAGACTCTAGCATCTGACAGTGAAGAAGAAGTAGGGAAAGAAGAGTTGTCTGATAAGAAAAATGAAGAGAAGGATCTGTTTGGGAGTGATAGTGAGTCTGGGAATGAAGAAGAGTAAGTGACAGTATAACATGAGTTTTCAAGGGTTCATAGAGGTGGTAGAGAGGGGTTTGTCTTTTAAGTTTTTTTAAACTTGTATTAAAATTTGGGGATGAGAAGTAAAATACAATATATCCTGCCTGACTGCATGCCTTTGGGGGATTCAGGAATCCTGAACTATTGCTACACACTATAACGTGGATGAGTCTCAATAGTATTAAGTGAAAGAAGTGAAGAAGACATGTCTGATTCCACTATGTGAAGTTCAGGAGCAGGCAAAATTAATCTGCGGTGATGGAAATCAGAATGGTGGTTGGCTCTAGGATGTTCATGTAGGGACTGGCTAGAAAGGGCCACAACTGAACTCTCTGGAGAGATCAAATTGTTCTATATTTTGATGAGGGTAATGGTTATATGAATGTGTACTTTTCTCAAAATCCACCAAAATGGACACTTAAGATCTGCACATTTTACTGTACATAAAATATACTTTATTAGAAAAAGATTTCATGGTTCCTGTGCAAATGAGAAGAAAGCAAATGATTTCCTTCTCTTCTAGAAATCTTATTGCAGACATATTTGGAGAATCTGGCGATGAAGAGGAAGAAGAATTTACAGTAAGTATAAGGGAGATATTTCCTCTTAGACTATCGTTTTTGTTTCTGTGGCAGTGGTTCCCAAATAGGTAACTACAATAAGTAGAAATAAACAATTATAATGTGTGCAGTAGAAAAGTCTAAAATAGAGGATTCAGAAAAGTGAATTAAAAGTAGGTACAGAAGCATAAAAGGCAAAATTGAATTAATTGGTGGGGGACATTTTAAGAGATGGTGGAAGGTACCTTATAGTGCTAAAGGGAAATAATACTTAACAAAACTTGTGATTCTAGCAGTGGCAGGCTAGGTAGTTTGGACCAACCCTTCCACTAAGGATGACTAGAAAAGCCAGACAAATGTTTAAAAATCTCATAGCAGAGGAACAAAATAGCAAAAAATTACTAAGTCAACCCCAGAAAGACAGATACCTAAAGAGGTAAGCTCAGCATTTAAAACTGCTTTTTCTGGGATGGTTGCCTGATTAGGCTGAGAGGCTGGTCATATTTTTGACAGCCTCAGGGGTCAAAATTTGGAGGTCATATTTTGCTGAGCTTAGGAGACTCTGAAAACTGCATGCTCAGAATTGGGACTCCTTGGATTAAGAGTGATGTGGAAGTGGTAAGAGTCTGCTTGGATTTTAGGCCAGCTTTGAGTCTTCTAACAACCTAGAGAACCTCAGTCCCAGAGATTCGATCACAGTGCGCCTTAATTCATTGGCTAGTGCTCTGAGACACCTGGCATATTCAGACAAATCCCTTTAGGACAAAGGTAGCATCATCACAGGCCTCAGATTATTTCTGTAGTTTATCAGGTACATAGTGTGGTACGCAATCATAGATAACGTTAAAAAGAAGCAATAGTGACAACAGATAATAGAAATAGAGGGTCTAAATACCGGAATCTTGGCTATTTCCTTAAAAAAAAAAAAAACAAAAACTGTTCAGGGAGATAAAAGATTAGAAATTTTGTCAGAGCAAACAACTTTTTCTTTTTTTTTTTTTTTTTAATTTAAAAAAATTTTAAGATTATATTTTTGAGTAATCGCTATACCCAGCATGGGGCTTGAACTCACAACCCTGAGATCAGGAGTTGCATGTTCCACCAGCTGGGCCAGATAGGCGCCCCAGACCAAACAATATTTTTAAAAAGGTAGATTTGGAAGAAGAGAACTGAATAGAAATTCTGGAGTGGTAAAATTATAGTAAGAAATTAAAAATTTGGTGGATGAGTTTAGCAACAGAATAGAGTTATTTGAAAAGAAAATGAGGTTAGAAGGAGCTATTTAGAATGAAGAATTGAGATATATAAAAAATTATAAATTATACAAGAGAAGGCTTAACATAGTGAATTGGAATCTTGGAAAAATATAGCAGAAGCATTTAAGGAAATGTAAAGCAAGAGTTTCTAGAAGTTGTACAAATTATAAGCAGGATAAATACAATGATACAGTAAAATCTGTATCTAAATACATCATAGTAAAATTGCAAGAAGTCCAAGAAGACAGGGAAATTAAAAAGAAGCCAGAGGGGGAAAATATTACATTCAGAGAGGCAAAAATCAGATTAATAGCTGACTTCTTAACAGAAACTAACTGCAAACTTAGTGTTCTGTTACATTCAGCAAAAATACTTGTCAGGAATGAAGATTTCCTCCTAATTCATCTTACCAATATACCAATTGATGGAGATACTAAAGGCAGAAAGAAAATCTCAGGTGGAAAATCAGGGATTTAGGAAGAAAAAGCAACAAAAGTGTGTGGGTAAGTCTAAATGAGTATTGATGCTACAAAAAAAAGTCATGTGTGGTGTGGGTTGAAATATCTATAAAATTAGAATATGATAGCGGTGACAAATTGGGAGTATACATGGTCTTTGCAAATGTGTATAAAAGGACATCAGTAGACTTTGCTATGTGATCTCTAAAAGTGGCCACTAAAAAGACTAATGGAATATGTAACTTCCAATTAATAGAGGGGAAAAACAATAATAAAAGCTATCAGTCCAAAAAGAAGGCAAGAGAAAAAGAGGTATAGAACAGGGAATAATTAGAGTAGGATATAGTAAGATAGCAGATTTAAGCTTTCATAACATCTCAGATTATATTAAACTGAAATATATCAAGTGCTCTAATTAAAGGACAGAGGTGGTCAGACTGGATTTTAAAACATAGCTGTTTACTCATTTCATGAGTCATCTGAAAGAAGGTAAAGAAAAGTTGAAAATAAAAGGATGGAAAAAGATACTGTGTGTGAACGCTAGTAAAAAAAACTGGCACAGCTATATGAATATGAGACTTTGAGGCAGAAAAACATTTGAGATAAAGGGTCACTTTAGGGGTGCCTGGGTAGCACAGTTGGTTAAGCATGTGATCCTTGGTTTCGGCTCAGGTCGTGATCTCAGGATCTTGGAATCGGGCCCTCCCTCAGGCTTTGTGTCCAGTGCGGAGTCGCCCAGGATTCTCTCTCTCAAATAAATAGATCTTCCAAAAAAAAAAAAAAAAAAAAAAAAGAAAGAGGGTCACTTTATATTGATGAAAAAGGTTTTCAAATTGTATATATATACTAATGTGGCCGAAATACATATACACAAAACAAAAATTGACAGAATGGCAGAGAGAAATGGACAAATCTATTATCTGAGTGGAATGTAACCAATAAAGCAAGCAGACCAAAAAGCCACTGAAGAGTCTCTTTTTATGTAATCTGGAAATAAATGCAAATAAGAATACAAAAGAAAAGTTTGGGGATTATAAAAGTTAACATTATTTTCTGTTCTTTGGCTTTCCTTTTCACTTTCTTAATGGAGTCTTGAGGAGCAAAAGTTTTTAATTTTAATATAAATCAACTTTATCCATCTTTTCCTTTATAGTGAAACTTTGAATTCCCACAAATTTTTGCTTATTCCTAAGATCATAGAGATACTCTCATGAGTTATATTCTAGAAGCTTATTTTAATCTTTCACATTTAGTTATACAATCCACCTGTAATGGGTATGTATGAGATAGAAGTTAGGGGGTTCCTGGCTGGCTCAGTTGGTAGAGCATATGACTCTTTATCTTGGGATTGTAAAGAAGCCCCACATTGGGTATATAGAGTTACTTTAAATTTAAAATGTTTAAAAAAATTTTTCCTCCCATTTGGAATATCTGGTTGACGCAGGCCATCCTTTCCTGCTTCTCCCTAGTGCCATCTTTGTCATAAACATAGTGTCTGTAGATGATTTCCTATCTCAGCAGTTTCTTGTCTGTTCTGTGGGTCTCTTTATCCTTGCAGTGTTAATACAGAACTATGGATATTTGGTTGTTTATGCCCTCTAAGCTTGTTATTTTTCAAGATTGCCTTGATTTTCTTTTAGCACATTCCCATATAAATTTTAAACCAAGCTTTTGCCAAAATTACAAAGTATAAACATTTTCTGAATGCAGAGCAGTGAAATTAGAAATTCAATTAGAAATTGAATTAGAAATTCAAAATGCACAAACAAAATATCCTTGCCACCCAGAAATTTAAGACTTTCTTGTCAGACAATTCTTGCATTGAAAAAAAAAAAATCAGTACTTTAATTCCTAAAAGAGTGAAATTTAGATGAATTTAGAGTCTGATTCAAGAGGGTAGAAAAATAAAGTGAACCTAAGGAAAATAGGAATAATAGGAATAATTCATTCAACAGATATTTGGGAGCCTGTATGCCAGAGATTGGATATTGCACTCATGGTGCATATACTCAGTTAAGCAGCTTTTTTACAAGAGTAAGATGTGTTTCTCTAGTTTAGAGAATTAGCATCAACTTGATTTTGGGTTTAGTTCATGGAGAGAAACAACATACTCAGTGAAATAGTGGAAAGATCTAAGTACAACATAAAAGAAGCTATAAAGAAAAGACTGACCATTTTAATTGCATAAAAGTAAAAAATTATGCTTGGAAAACATTACCATAAACAAAATGCAGCTGTACCAATTGAGGATTGTGCAGGCCCTGTCACTTAAAAAATGCTATTTTAAAGAGACTAAGTTTTAAACCATACCAATAAGCCAAAGATCCAGCAGGAAAATGGACATAGGAAATTGGGAGTTCCATAGAGAAAAAATTAAAAATGACCTTTAAACATGAACAAAATGCCCACCGTTACTCATAAGAGAATATAAAGTAAGATGCCTTTTAGTTTTTGGTTCAGAGATTGGCGCATATCAATGTTTGATAACTTGTAGTAGTGAAAAGCTGGAGAAACAGGTGTACTTAATGCTTTGCTGGAAAGAATTAATAAGTATAGCCTCTATGAAGAGTTTGGTAAATATTTCACAGAATTTCAAATACATATACCTAAATGTCAGTGGCAAAATACATAAACAAATTATGGTTACAGTCATAGTATGAAATAATCCAAATGAATCCTTATAATGAATCCAATAATCCTTAA
Source organism: Neogale vison (assembly GCF_020171115.1). NCBI lineage: Eukaryota > Metazoa > Chordata > Mammalia > Carnivora > Mustelidae > Neogale > Neogale vison. The sequence goes on along the minus strand of NC_058093.1, from coordinate 112,092,927 downwards.
AATGAATGAGGACACTTTATGCCAATATGAATTGATCTCCATATTCTGTTGTTAAATGTGGAAAGCGCAGACCAGTATATACTGTACCCAGTGTGTGGAGTATGCTACCATTTGTATAATAAAAGGGGATAAGAAATAGATATGTTTAGAAGTATGTATGTGTAAATATAGGCTATTTCTGGAAGAAGACATAAGAAAAGTAATACTAGCAGCTGGGGTGGAGGAAGCTTTTTTGCTCTTTACCTTTTTATGAATGTATTACTTTAAAATGCAAAAAAAAATTAAGAGTAGTTATACTAAAGGAAATCTATAAGGAAATTGCAATAACCCTGGCAAATTTACCTGGCCTTAGGGTTTTAACCAAGAAGATTTGGAGGAAGAAAAAAGTGAAACACAGGTAAAAGAAGCAGAAGATTCAGATTCTGATGATAACATAAAGAGAGGAAAACAGTAAGTTTGTTTCATTTTTTAAAAAGGAATTTGTTAAAAACTAAGGATTGCTGGAGGGGAGTGGGTAGAGGAATGGGGTAACTGGGTGAAGGGCCTTAAGGAGGGCATGTGATGTAATGAGCACTGGGTATTATATAAGACTGATGAATCACTGAACTTTACCTCTGAAACTAATAATATACTATATGTTAATTTAAATTAAAAATCATAAAGGTATTTGTTAAAGAGTACTTTAAAAATGAAGATAGAGACTATCAAACTTTGTTTTTTCTTATTTTGGTTCCTTACTAAGTGTAGCAAAGAATCTGTTCCATTTTTCTCCATTCTTTTTCTCTATATACAGTGCTGTCTGAAAATACATTTACGCTTACTATTTTTCTTTTCATTTGCCCTGTGCTCAGCTTCTTAATTTGTGTCATCCTCACTGTGTAAGCTCTTCTTGAGTTACTGAAACATAACATAAAAATACATTTTTTTTTAAAGATTTTATTTATTTATTTGACAGCCAGAGATCACTAGTAGGCAGAGAGGCAGGCAGAGAGAGAGAGAGGGAAGCAGGCTCCCTGCTGAGCAGAGAGCCCGATGCGGGGCTCGATCCCAGGACCCTGAGATCATGACCTGAGCCGAAGGCAGCGGCTTAACCCACTGGTGCCCCAAAAATACATTTTTTTAGAGAAAAGCTGACTTTGGGGTTCCAGGGGCAATGAGGTAAAGTCCTAACTACAAAATATTACTTGGTTGAATTTCACTTTCTTTTGTTGAGATGATTGTAATCTCTGTTCAGAGAAGTCTGGTATCTTGAAAGGTGCCAGGTTGTAAGTATTTGCACTTTAGAAGAAAGTAGCATTTTACTGTTACACTGAAAAGAAATTAAAAAAAAAAAAGAAGAAGAAAGTAGCATCTTGTGGAGTTAGAATTAAGAAAGTTGGTGGTTCTTAACTGTGACAAAAGGAGATTTGTATTTAAAAGGGAATTTGTGGGTGTCTGGGTGGCTCAGTGGGTTAAGCCTCTGCCTTCGGCTCAGGTCATGATCTCAGGGTCCTGCAATAGAGTCCCACATTGGGCTCTCTGTTCAGTGGGGAGCCTGCTTCCTCCTCTCTCTGCCTGCCTCTCTGCCTACTTACGATCTCTCTCTGTCAAATAAATAAATAAAGTCTTTTAAATAAAATAAAAGGGAATTTGTATTTCACTTGATTTTGTGTTGCTCCTTAGTATGGACTTCCTATCGGATTTCGAGATGATGTTGCAGCGGAAAAAGAGCATGAGCGGCAAGCGCAGGCGTAACCGAGATGGTGGTACTTTTATTAGTGACGCTGACGACGTAGTGAGTGCTATGATTGTCAAGATGAATGAGGCTGCGGAGGTAAGATGGGTCACTGGTGGCTTCCTCTTTTCTTTCCTCACTTAAGGAAGAGAAAAGTATGTGGAGACATGTAGCTGAAATAAGACTGGTCATGGGTGTTTAATTGTGGACATAATATGTGATAGTGTGTTAGTTTGTTTTCTATCTTGGTAGAATTTGAAATTTTCTATAATTAAAATAGGAAAAAGCATCAAAGTAAATACTGAAACTCTTCTTTAATAACAATAACATTATTCCTCTAAATTTATAATTGTTTAAGCTATCTAATGGTTTTGTAGGTTTGATTAATACAGATGTAGAGGTGGTGGGTATTAAGGAGAGCATGGAGCACTGGATGTGGTGCATAAACAGTGAATCTTGGAACACTGAAAAAAATAAAAAAAATACAGACATAGAATTTGGGCTTCTATTAAAAAGTTCATTTTTTAGTTTTCTTGTAGAAAAAATTGTTACTAGGAGATACTGCTGCTTTATTTTAAAGTTTAGAATTATAGTGGTTACAATTTATTATTAACAATAAGTGTTGCTTTTTAAAAAATCTTTTTCTTCCTGGATAGGAAGACAGACAGTTGAACAATCAAAAAAAGCCAGCACTAAAAAAATTAACATTATTACCTACTGTGGTCATGCACCTTAAGAAGTAAGTATTCTGTTTTCTTGAAAAAGTTGTTTCCTCTTAATGGAATAATATTCAAATTATGTACTGGTGTTCTAGAGATATTATTTAATGACTGCTATCTGTCAGTTCATAGAAAAATAATAATAAATAGAATTTCCTAAATTATGTTACTTCCTCCCAAATTTTATTTTATTTTATTTTTTAAGAGGTGCGTGAGGGGCAGAGGGAGGGAGAAAATCTTAAACAGACTCCATGCCCGGCTCAGAGCCTGATGCAAGGCTTGGTCTCATAATCCTGAGATTATGCCTTGAGCTGAAATCAGGAGTTGGATGTTTATCTGACTGAGCCACCCAGGTGTCCCCTCATAAATTTTTCTTAAGTCTTGATCCTGTTACAAACAGAACAGAACAAATAGCAAACTGACATTAGGGAAAGAAAAGCATGTAAACCACTACTTTTGTTCTTTATCGACTCTCTTATTTTAAGTCTAGTAAAATTACCTCTCTTTTCCCAGTGTAATTGAGCACAGAGAAAATTCTGGGGGACTGGTTAAAGCCTGTATTGTAGGGGGCTTATATGACCAGTTATATCATGAAGTATGTCACTGGTCTTCTAGAATAAGGACCCTCTTTTGATAGATCTTGATACTAGGCTGTTTCACTGGTTTACTTATATTCTTAAGCAACTGATTTCTCCTTGAATCTAACTAAGTTAGGTGTCCTGCCGAGACTAACAGAATTTTGGGTTCTCTATCATCTAAACCAGTTTGAGAATCTCTATTCTGATAAAGATTTTTTTTTTTTAAGTTGTAATTATTGGAGCTCTTTATTCTTATTGTCTGTATCATTCATATAGCATTAACCTGTCTTATATAATTCAGGTTTTTAACAAATGATCTTTGCGTGTCAAATCTGGTTTTTTGTTTTTTGTTTTTTGTTTTTTTTTAAGTAGGAACTAAATTTTATATTGCTTTTCAAACAAGAATAGGTACTCAGTAAGGTGGTTGAGTAACTTTAAAAGCAGTCTTTGGAAATGCCACTAAATATATAAGAAAATCCAGAGCAAGCTATGGTAGAACCAAGGTTCAGAGACTTGACTTTTTTTTTAATTGCAGGCAGGACCTTAAAGAAACATTTATTGACAGTGGTGTGATGTCTGCCATCAAAGAATGGCTCTCCCCTCTACCAGATAGGAGTTTGCCAGCATTGAAGATTCGAGAGGAGCTATTGAAGATTCTGCAAGAGGTTAGAGGCAAATAATCTAAGTATATGTTCTTCGTTAATTATCTGATGTGGTTTGTATTTTTACAACCTCTGTGTCAGCATGTACTTAACATATTCTGCCTTAGTCTGCCAGAAGAGGGGTTTCAATAGGTATGTCTTTTAGAAACATGAGCATAAAAATGAGCATAAAAAGGAAGATCCTATAACATTTCATGTAACTATGGTATTGAAGGATAAAGATCTTGGAGTTGCTATTATTTATCTAAGAGGAATTGTGTAGCAGTGGACATGTTTTAGGGAGGCACTTGAAGTAGAAAAGGCACCTATTTCAGATTCAGATAAATTTGCTCATGAAATCTTGAGCTGGGCCACCTGTATGTGGCTGTGACACCTTGGGCAGGCTACTTAACTTCTGAAAGAATTCCCAAGGAACTTACCGTGTGCTAGGGGTTCATACATGTATTGGTTCATTTATTCCTCACAACAAATGTGTTAAGTAGGTGTATTGTTTTCATTCTACAGATGAGGAAATGAAGACTCAAGAGAAGTTAAATGACTTGTCCAAGGTCACATAACTAGCAGATTGGCTATGCTTGGGTTCAGACTGAGGTCTGTTTGATTCAGAGGCCTGTACTGATGCTTGTTATTAAACTGCTAACTTCTGAGTAGGGTTAGTTTACACTTTCCACATTAAGTTTTACTTTGACTCAGTGTAATACTGAAATCTCAACTCTTGATAGGAACACAGAGTATCTTTGTGTTCAGTGTCTGCAGATTCTGAAAATGGAATTTTCCTTATTTTGTGAAAGAACCAGGTGTTGGAGGTTCTCTAGAATAGATTGGCAGGACTCCCAGTTTTTGAGTGATTAATGTATTTGTATGTGTTTGTGTTCGCCAGCTACCTAGTGTGAGCCAGGAGACCCTGAAGCATAGTGGGATTGGACGAGCAGTGATGTATCTCTATAAACACCCCAAGGAATCAAGGTCCAACAAGGATATGGCAGGGAAATTAATCAGTATGTACATTTTGCTTTTTGTTGTGTTGTGTTTATGTATGTCAGAAAGACGTGTATGTATAAAAGCAAACTATATTTTTACCAATATTCATTTAAAATGGGTTCATGAAGTAGAATAGAAATTCTTTTGGTAATTTCTTGTGGGTACCAGTTTTTTACCCTTAGACTTAAAGTATTCCTTAGCATATTTAAGTATTCTATGAATATTAAGGATAGCAAGTGAAAAGTTTTCTAATCCTGGCTCAAGAGCATATATAGAGAGGGGGTTAGTATACAGGCCCTAGAGTCCATCATATCTGGGTTCAAATCCTGGATTCACCATCTACCTTATTGCATTCTTTAGGCAAGTGATTTAAGCTCTAAGCCTTGGTTTCCTCCTCTGTAAAATAATGATATATTCACTTTGAATTATAAAGATTAAATTAGAGGATATATGTACTGTATTATATATTATATACAATTATATATAGTTGTATATATTACATATTATATATATAAGCACAGTGCCTAGCACATAGTAAGACCTCAAGAAATGTTAGCCGCTGGTGCTGTTGTTACTTTTTTAAGGGTCTTCAAAGTGTTTTGCATGTTCTTACTTAATGATAACTGAGAAATCCAGGAGTCTAACTGGAATTAATCTAATCAATTACTCTATCTTTCAGTTTTAAGAATGAAAACCATATGTGTTTTCATCATTCTTCAAATTCTTCTATGCTCCATGTTGCAAAGAAATTTTTTAAACTTCAAGAATATATCAAAAATATTCCTGGGGCACCTGGGTGTCTCAGTGGGTTAAGCCTCTGCCGTCGGCTCAGGTCGTGATCCCAGGGTCCTGGGATCGAGCCCCACATCAGGCTCTCTGCCCAGCAGGGAGCCTGCTTCTCCCTCTCTATCTGCCTGCCTCTCTGCCTACTTCTGCCTACTTGTGATTTCTCTCTCTCTCTCTCCCTATCAAATAAATAAATAAATCTTATAAAAAATATTCCTATATGTGAATATAATAATTACTTTTCTACTCAGTTTTTGAGATTATCAAAGGTTTTTAGAGAAATTTATTTTTTTTGTGAACTAGAGAAGTATTACATTTTTGATCTTGTTAATAAACTGCAGTGCACTATTATGTGATAAACTTCTATGCAGTAGTTCTCAGCTCTCATTTTGCCCTAAGCTGAGAGAAGCAGAATATTCCCATGACGTACTATAACAGTGATTCTGAAGCTAATAGTGGGGTTGGTAGGCAAAATATATAAAGATACATAGACTCCCTGAGACTCCCTGCTCCCTTATTTGATAACACCTAATCTTCTTTCTGAATGTTCTTGCTTGTTTTGGTGGTGTAGTAAATGTAGCAGTAAGCTATATTTTGTTTGAGAACAAAAACATCACCCCTGGACTTTTACTGACTAAATGGTGGGCATGTTGTACTTTGGTTCATGGTCACATCACTGTAGCAGCTTTCTTAGACTTAATGAAGTCTAGACTCTGTGCTGCACTGTTAAAATGCAATTTTTGAAGATTTAGACATTTGACAAGTAATAAGGGAGCTTGTTTTTGGTTATACTAGGAAGCTAGAAGAATTTCAAGATCTGTTTTCAGTAGAGTCAACTTACAAAATAGGCTGCCTTTGAAATGTCAATACAGCTAATTGATGACTGTCAAAGTGAGTCAGTTACTACTTTCTTTAAACCTCTGTGGTAGTTAAAGGCATAAATGACTTTTTGACACTCAATTTTCTGAATCAGCGGAAGCTGGTTATAGTACTGGTATCATTACCTGCTGTTTATCCTGAAATGGTCCTGAAATAATGATATCTTTAGGGAAAGAATATTCTAAAGCCTGGAATATTACATCATACTAGGATGTAATATTATTATTACAGGGAATGGTAGCAGATATGCTACTTTCTAGTCTAAATAATTGATTTTTCCTTGTTACAGATGAATGGTCTCGGCCTATATTCGGTCTTACCTCAAACTACAAAGGTATGACAAGAGAAGAAAGAGAGCAGAGAGATCTAGAACAAATGCCTCAACGACGGAGAATGAACAGGTATGAAGAGTAAATATTGTTCCAGCAACTCAGGTTTTGTAATCAGGTCGTTAAGAATCCTGCAGAGTGATAGGATTTTGACTTTTCTCTCAGCTTCGTAGGTCTGTATAGTTTATACCCTTTTAGCTTAAATGTGGTACTGTACAGTGAAGGCCCACACTCGCTGCTTTTTTGGTTTGATTTGGTGGAATGTGGCCTCTGCCAAATTTAGAGGTTGCTTGTGTTTTTCCCGCCTGTTGCAGGAAAAACTCTTTCTCAGGCCATTTTCAGATTCTTAGGAAAAAAAAAATTGTTCCTGTTCCAGTTTGTATCAGCAAACCGGATGCAATTGCATTCAGGATGACAGAGTTATAAGTTACAAAAATGGCAGTTATTCCTCACCCATGATGAAACCTGGTATGCAAACAATCATTAAAAGAAGTTATAATTTTAAAAGATTTGGAATAATTTTTCCCAGATCCAGTGTAAAGGACCAAATTGTGGCCCAAGTTTGATATTTCGCTTTTCTGGGTTTTTTTTAGTTATAAGATTCTAACATTCCTGGTATCTCATTGATAATTTTTTTCACAGCACTGGTGGTCAGACACCCCGAAGAGACCTGGAAAAGGTGCTGACAGGAGAAGAAAAGTAAGATTTTTTTTATTAATTGTTGTTCTTAGACTTCATATAGAAAGTCTTCTGCTTGTTGCTTTAAAAAAAACGGCAAATGAAATGTTATCTTTACCTTGGTGGGGGGATGGCTTTCAGATTAACATTTATTGAATATCCACAAACGTGGTGGTGGTCTAGAGGATGTAACATTGAGAAGTAGTTCATTTCAGTAAAAATTTTGTTGCTGCTTGCTATGTGCTAGACTGTGTTGAGTTCTGGGAATATAAAAACCAAAAGTGGCCCGTGCTCTTAAAATGTCTATAAAGAGTTTTTAAGTAAAGGGGAGAGTTTAAGTAATAGTATGGGTTATCATGCAAAGTCTGCTTCAGGAATAGCAAGTAGACTGAAGTGGTTGGGCAGTAGTGTGGTACCTGAGATGGTACAAGATGATTTTGAGAGTATAGATGTGAGCCAGATTTTGAAGGGGTTTAAATCAAGTTGTGGAATTGTCATTTCTCTTTGTGATTCTATAGAAAGTGGACATAGATAGGAAGTTGCCAGATTTGATTTGGAATGCTGGTGCTGGTGGTATTGTGGTGCAAGGTGGGTTAGAGTGTAGAGGAGCTGAAGGCCGTGAAACTGAGGTACAAAATTGCCAAGAATTGGTGACTCTGTGGGTGAGGAGTTTGGCTAATGTTGAAGACACCAGTTTATCCCAAGTAACTCAGGCAGTGGTATTACCATTTGCTTAAATAGAGAGGAAGAGTAGATTTGGAGGACATAGGTGCCTTCTGCTTTGGGCATAGTAAATGTGAGATGCCTAGTGAAATACTCTTACAAATATTATGTATGATATTTATAATGTAAATATCATGGGTCTAAAACCTGGATTTGGGGCCAGAGACAATAGATTTGACACTTATTTTCACAGAAATGATTGTGGAACCAAGAAAGTATAGAGTAAGAAATAAACCACACCACTTTGAAAAGGGTGTAGCCAGTGAAAGTGAGTGAGTAGGTGTTGTTCTGCATGTTGGAGGAAACGCTAGAGGAGAATGAAGATGCCATGCTGGGGAGGGGTAGCTGCAAAGGGCATGGGCCATTGCAGAGGCTACAGAGGAGTTTGTTCAGTGAGTGCTGGCAATCAGGTGGCACCCAGATTGCAAGAGAGGGGAGAAGAAGAGCTAGAGAGCACTGGTGTTGTTGATTTGTGGATAGATTTGATGATGGGACAGATGGCAGCTTTAGGGGAGAATAGGTTATGAAAATTTTCTTTGGCTAGCCACTTAATTTATTCCTGTATTTGAAACTTATAGAAGCTTGATATTAAGAATAGATGAAACTTGGGGTGCCTGGATGGCTCAGTTAGTTAAACTTCTGACTCTTGATTTTGGCTCAGGTCATGATCTCAAGGTTGAGAGATCAGGTTCTGCACTGGGCATGAAGCCTGCTTAAGAGTCCTTCTCCCACTCTCTCTGCCCTCCCCACCCCTGCTCTCTCTGCCCTCCCCACCCCCTCACTCTCACACTTTCTCTCTCTTTAAAAAAAAAAAAAAGATTACACTCCATACAAGGAAATAGAAATGAATTTTTTATCCTCTTCTCCCACTCCCAACCTCCCCCCACACAGACACACATATATCCACTCCCCATTTACCAATAGAGTGAATAGTTACCTAAAAGTTGAGTGATTTGAATGCCCAGATGTTTATAAATAGGCTTTACTTTTGAGGGGTGCTAGTCTTAATTTAGTCTTAAATTTATACATAATAGGAACTATGTCACACCATCAAATGCTGGCAAGGATGTTGAGAAACCAGCTCACTCATACCTTAATGTGAATAAAATGATACAGCTCCTCTGGATAACAGTTTGGCAGTGCATGTAAACTTAAGCATGTAACCACCATACAACCCAGCACTTGCAGTCCTGGACACTTTTCCCAGAAAAATGAACACTTAAATTTGTGCCAAAACCTGTAAATGAGTATACAGCTATATTCATAATAGTCCGGAACTGGAAACAATCCAGATGTCCTTCAGCAGGTGAATAGTCAAACTGTGGCACATTTGTACTGTAGAATACTGCTCAGCAATTAAAAGGAACAAATACTGATAGATGTAACAACTTGGATGGATCCTCATGGGCATTATGTTTAGTGGATAAAGCCAATTTCTAAAGATTATGTAGTGTATTCCATTTATATAACATTCTTGAAATGCTAAAATTAGAGAAGTGAACAGGTTCATGGTCACCAGGGCTGGGGGCCAGGCAGATGGAGTAAAAGGGTGGACATGTTTTTTAAGAGGGCAATAGGAAGGACCCTTGTGGTAAATACACGAACCTACACTTGTGATAAAATTGCATAGAACTAATAAACACAGAAACACACAATGAATGTAAGTAAAACTGGGGAAATGTAAATAAAAACTGATGGACCTATATCAACATTAGTATTGTAGTTCTTGGATAGTTTGCATCTTTTACCATTGGGAGAGACACTGGATCTCTCTGTATTATTTCTTAAAACTACTTGTGAATCTGTGATTATCCAAACTTTTCAAAACAAGAAGCAGAAATTATTGTATTAATTGCGTATATAATACCACAAAAACTACTTTGAGGGCATACTCAGTTTTGGGGGATCATTTTGGCTACCAGATGTTTCATCTCACAAGTGAGACTGTGAGGAGCTCCACCAGACCAGAGAAATTGGAATTTGAGGTTCTGATGTGGGAGCCAGCCTTGGAAAGGAGAGAGGCTTGATTATATCTGAAGCCGAAGGGAGGCTAAGAGAACTCCTGAAAATGCAGAGGAAGTTGGCTTTGAGAGGGAAGTAGAAGAACTTCTAGAGTAATGTGAGTGATGGTGAGGTCAGCTGAGATAGCAAGAGGGCAGATAGGGTGACCTGGGGAAGGAGGAAGTTTGAAATACCTGTGCAGCTGAATCAGCTGGACCTAGCTGTGATTGGCTACATAATAGTATGGTCTTCTTCCTATTCTCAGGGCCCTCAGACCTGGAGATCCTGGATTCTGTGCCCGAGCAAGGGTCCCCATGCCCTCAAACAAGGACTACGTTGTCAGACCTAAGTGGAATGTGGAAATGGAGTCATCCAGGGTAAGTGAGGAGGGAAATAGCGAGGTGGATCTCAAGTGGAAGTTACTATTTTGTCTTTTACTTTACGTGTTATAACTTTTAACAGCTCTTGAGGTTTATCTGATTTATTAAAGAGAGCTGTTTTTTGGTCTCTTAGCTAGCCAGATCATTGCTTGTGAGCTTTACTTCAGACTTAAAGCAACATTATCAATCCTTTTATTTCAACTGAATCTTGAAGTCTAGAGTGTTCTCATGCAGTCATTTTTTTAGAACCATGAGAAACAGAACTCTCTACTTCTGCAGTCTACCCCTTCCTTTCTCTTCAACTGTTTTAAGTAATTCTGTTGTGAAATATTGAGGGTAAACACTTCCTCTGTCATCATTGTAAATACTACTCCGTGATCTTCATTGCTCCTCAGTAATCTTTTTTTATTCTCCATTCAAACTACTCTTTCTAGCCTGGTATTCTTAAAAAGGGCCTAAGCCGATTGGAAAAGCATAAGAGGCGATTTGCAGAACAGAAACGACTCAGCAAAGTGCACCGTGCTGTCAAGTTCAGCATTGAAGGCAACAGGATGCCCCTGTAGTCCTGGCCCAACCAGAGAGTATCCGGGAGGTATCCCCAAGGAAGCATGCTCTGTGCATGAGCTTGAATTGTCAGCAGCTAGAGTGAAAACAAGTGTGCGTGTGCTTTCCTAACCAGAAAAGGCCCAGCCCACTTCTAGTTACTGAAATAATGACCTTAACAAACACTTCATGACTTTCAAGTTCTGTTGAATATTTAGAAATCGAAATGGAAGTCCCTTCCTTTATTAGTACCCCAGAAACTCATGGATAATTAATTCCCTGATAAGCATTTTGATCTTCCTATTACCCATTTTTATTAAAAAGTCTTTTTTAGGGTCCAGAATCATAGTGTTCTGCATTATAAGCATGTAAAGTGATGAGTAGCTTCTTGATGGAAGGGAGGTGACTTTTCCTCCCATTGTCAGTGGCTCATCAGTGTGCATTTGAGGGGACCCATTGCGTAAAGGCTTCCACTAAATAAATTTGATTAATACTTATTTAATACATGGTTAGAAATGAAAATGTTGGAACCCTTCCTTAAAGTCACACTCACTCCCTGCTGTGCTCTGAGATGAATAGTGCTACTAGCAGTGTGCTCTTGAGAGTCTGAGTGTGTTGCCTTCCTTTTGTGACTTCTCCATGACCCCTGCTTGGGCAGCTATTTTCATGGACTACACTCACCTTTGTGCCAGTTCATTTTTTATATTAAGCTGCAATTAAAACAAAGCACACTTTCCACCTACTGAGAATAAATGCAGGTAGAAGAGCACTACTTCAGTGCCAAGAACTTTTTCATACTTCCTTCCCCTTTTTTATACTTTTACCCATATCCACATCCCTTGATATCCCTTATCTTCCTCAGCCGCTTCTCTTTCTTTTTACCTTTTCTTTTTCCACTGTCTTTTCCCCTCTTGCTGTCCCTCTTAGTAGTATTTTTTCTTCCCCAGTACGCTTAGGTTTGAGAATTGAGAATGGTAAGACAGAGAAAATGTAATAAAAAATCTCAGTGGCCATTCTTCTTTGGAAACCTAGCTGTGTCCTGAAAGGCATGTGCCTGTCTGCCAGTATTGCTGGTTCTGATCCCATTCTCCCAGTAGGTGATGGGCAAGTGGGAAGAAGTGGCCCAGTCTCCTGTTAGAGGAGAGCGGTGACTAGCAGGCAGAGAGGCAAGTTCAAGCTGCTTTCCTTTCCTTCATCCCAGCACTCCCGAGATCATAATGTGCCAGTACTATCTAGGTCCAAGTCTAGGCATGTTTGGGGGCCTAGTGGTTTCATGTTACATTTTAGGGCATTGTCCTTAAACCACCTGACACTCTTTACCTGTTCAGGAAGAGTCCTTACGAATTCACTCAGGGCTTCCACATTGCAGACACTAATGAGTATTATTAGAAAACATATTTTCCAGAAGAAAATTGGAGTGAGTAAATGGCTTTCAAATGAAACTCTTTGTTTTAAATGTCATTTTTATTTTTAAAAGTACATAAGTAAATATAAAACACTATAGAATAACCCCATCTCAAAGCCCTGCTCTTCTCAAAGTCCCCAGTGTTCACAGTTTGTTGTGTTAAATGTATTCCCAGTAATGCTTCAAATTTGTTTTTTTGTGGTTATAATTACAGAAAATTATGAGATTAGAAAGAGAAATCAGCCACCATTCTAAAGCAGTTTGTTATATTTTTTGCCCTTTTTTTCTATTGATACTTTCATAAAATTACACTGTATATAATTTTGGTAATTTCCCCTCATTAAACCACCTTATCATTTGTCTTTTATATTGGCTGCATAATAGTCTATCATGTGAATATATAATTTGTTTATTTATTCCTCTGTGGTTTCTGATATTTCACTCCTAAATAATGCAGTAACCTACACTACGTTGTATATTGAAATGTTTATTCCATGGAGTGCTTTTAAGATAACAGTAAAATGACAAACGCAATGTATGTTTTTATATAAACTTTTAAATGCAGAAAGCACAAATAAAGTTAATGTCACTTGTAATTCTACCACACCTTAATAACATTTTGGGCTATTTCCTTTTTGTCCTTTTTATATTGTATATACACATTACTGGTTTTGTGGTTTGGTGTTTTTGTTTCAACTTTTATGCAAAATTGTTGTTTTATACTTCGTTGGGTTTTTGTTTTACTAAATATGGTAAAAATTAATTTAAGTAAACATTCTTCAGTGACTTAATATTGTGTCATAATACAGTGGTGCCATAGTTTTTTGTTGTTGTTGTTGTTGTTTTAAGCAAACCCATCTTGCTAATATTTTAAGCTACTTTTGGTTTTTCACTGATAAAACAGTGCAGTATACACTCTCAGTGTTCTAAGGAGGTGTGGTACAGAGTTGAATTAGGAGAGAGGTCATTGAATTTGGCATGTTAGGTACTAAATCTTTTGTGTTCTCTGACTTGGGGAAACTAGGCATGTGCCAGCTATAAGTCTTAATATAAATAGGAATGGATCAGTGTGACCTGGGTGTGTCCCTTTTGGGAAGGCTAGAGGGCTCAGATTGTTAGAGAGGTGCTGGGAGATGTTTCTAATGGCTTGTAAAGCTGCTGGGAGTTAGGTAATTGGTGGAGATCTGAGTGGGTAAGGCTTCTGATATGGACTGACTATAAGTACTAAGAATCAGGGCGCATCTGAAAGGAGGTCACATGTTTCGGATTATCCAGAAAATCTGGGGATTTGATAGGGTGATAGAAGCATAGCTCCTTCTCCTCTGATAAGGAATGTTTTTGCTAACTCGGAGTACTAGTGCCAACTGTTAAATTGACATAAATATTTGGACTTGGGATTGTTTTAGAAAATATAGGGTGGATGATCACTCTTGTTCAAGACTGACTGAGGGTTCCTTGCTTCTGTCTGAGGGGTATGCTGAGTCTAGAGGTGGGATAAGACTTGGGAGGCTCCTCAACTCAACATCATCACACTGATAACTGACCCAGAGTGTCTCCTTCTGGGCCTTACCTTCTTTTAGCAGTCTTGGAATTGAGCTTCACAGGTGATTCAGTAATAAACATCTGGGGAGAAATAGAAGAACTTGTCCCTTTTTATGCCATTCAACATTCTTAAGGATCGGAATTGTCAGTAACACTATAGTCAACCAGAAGAGTTTCCCCTGGTCTTTGACTTAAGTGGCAGACCTCCTCAGCATTTCTAAAGGTCAGTTTCTTAGAGATGGCATCCTTTTAAGACCCATAGTCGTTAAAAATTAAAAAAGAAATAATCTAACAACCAAACCTTTAAACATATACGGCAAGCAGGAAGAGATGTAAAAAGTAGTAACACCCTTGGATCAAAAGATTTCATTTGCTTTTTTTTGTTGTTACCAAGTGTACTTATTTAATATAAATCTAATTGGTTCCAAAGTAGTAGTAATAATAGTAATAGCTGATACATATTTTGAGCACTGACTAATGTGCTAGTATTTGACACAATTATCTCATTTACTTCTCCTAGCAGTCTTGAAAGGAGGGGCCTGATTTGCATAGGGCTCTAGAACTTGCTGAGGCAAAGTGGGTATTCACCCCAAGTCTGAAACTAGAGCTTCAGCACTTAATTGGGTTCGCTTTACTCATCCTCTCACCTCATTGGTTATGCTTAAGGCTTTTTCTCAGATGACTTTCCTTGCCTTAGAAAATCACTATTCTTCATGCCAGCACTGCTGGGAGGTGAATATCTGAAGTGGCCAGCTCCATGTTTGACCTTTGAAAGGGAAAAGCATATAGTCAAAATGTAAGTGAATGGAATTGGGGGGAATCATAGTTTAAATTTTCCCCCTTTCATCTAGGAGGTTTCTGTGGACTGAGGCAGAATTTTAAAATAAGACACAGATAACTGATAATCTTCATTGAGAGAGTTTAATATGTGCACATTGCTAACACTGATGTGTACACTTGATCTTGTTCCTGAGGTCACCAAAGCATATTGTGATTATTACAGAGATTGGAGCTCTTCTGACTGTTAACTTGCAGATAAAAGAAGATGAAAGACAAAACTAGATTTGTGTATTTCAATAATTTGCTCTTTAATTTTTACCCCACTCTTAGTTTCAGGGAACCTCCAAGAAGGGTATCAGTCGACTGGATAAGCAGATGAGAAAGTTCACAGATATCAGAAAAAAAAGCAGATCTGCACACGCAGTGAAAATCAGCATCGAGGGCAATAAAATGCCATTGTGACCTTGCCTGGGATGTGTCCCCATCTCTAAGAAATGCGCAATGGACTCTTTGGAGAAAGAAGATGATATTTTAAAAATTTTTTTAGTGTATCTGTAAATGGTTCTGCTTGTATCAGATGTTGTCATAGGACTCACATTTCTCTCACTTGTATTTAAAACTGTTTGTTGTGTACTTTGTACAGAAGAATACTAGTCATACTTCTATAAACTTTACACAATAAAGTTCCATTCTGGTTTTGGGGGGTTGTCTCTTCATTGTCTTAGAGGATGTATTCTCAGTGGGGGTGAAAATTGGCTTTTGGTGAGAGAAAAAGATCTTAGCTATTACAGTGGTTTGTGACCCTTCCATCTTCCATGTTCATCCTTCCTGGCCATAGTAATAGTAAGGAATTTGATCTCTGTCTTGGATTCCTGATAAGGAACTTCTAAAAACCTTTGCATTTTCTGGGTGATAGGAATGTTTTGTGATTCTCATGAGGTGACTTGTTAGTCCCTGAGGTAGCTTTAGGATGGAGGATGTCACCAAAAAGATCTACCATGTAATTCAAGGGTTGGGATTTGGGGCAGGCCTGATGGGTTGGAGTGAGGGGATTGAGTTCAGTCATGTGCCCAATGATGTAATTGGTCATGTTTGAGTAGTGAGATCCCAATTAAAAACTCTGGACATTCACGTTCACTGGGGCTTCCTGAATGGTGAGCACACTGATAAGCTGAGATGGTGATGTGCCTTCATTCCACAAAGAGAGGGTGTGGAAGCTCTGTTTACTGCCCTATGTCTCTTCATTTGGCTGGTCCTCCTACTTTGAGTCCTTTATAATAAATCATAAACATAGTGCTTTCCTGAGTTCTGTCAGTCATTTTAGCAAATTCTTGAACCTAAGGGGATCATGGGAACCCCCAGATTTGTAACCAGTCAGTAAAAGTGGTCATGGACCCACTTGAAACTGGCATTCAAAATGGGAGCAGTCTTAGGGAGGACTGAGCCCTTAAACCTGTTGAGTCGGATGCTAACTCAGGTGGTTAGTGTCGGAATGAATTGCAATATTCTAGTTGGGGTTGAAAGAAAATACAAAATCTTACTATTTCTCGTCTTAGGGAAATTTTAATTACTTGATTTTAATTAAATTACATTGATGTTTTCTCATGGAAAGGCTGTTGTAATGAAAAAAAAAAGTTGTGAAATACTTCCTTAGAGGAAATGTGGATGTAACTGAAAATCACTGTACACTTACTGATAGCAGTTTGGCAGTTGGGTTAGAGGTAACTATAGTTTATGGCTATATTCTATTTTTGTGATACTTTAAACTTAATAGTCTCTGCAGATTTAATTATGAAAAACCTCTGTTTAGTCAAAATGACTAAATTCAAGAACCAGTAATTCATTTTAATTATGAAAATTCTGATACAAATTGGAACAGGGTTTTTGACAACACTGATTTTCAAAAAATTTTGAAAGTAGTACTTGCCATAAAAGCTTTTGAATAGCCAAAATGGCTTCAAGTGTATGCACTTACTCAAAAGGTCCTTTCAGGATCTCTGCATTTACTTTTTTTTTTTTTAGATTTTATTTATTTATTTGAGACACAGAAGGAGAAAGAGCATGAAGTGGGGAGAGCAAAGGGAGAGGGAGAAGCAAACTCCCTGCTGAGTGGAGTTGGTGGGGGAACTCCAACCTGGGACTCTGGGATCATGATCTGAGCCAAAGGTGGATGCTTAACCAGCTGAGCCACCTGGGCAACCCTGCATTTACTTTCAACAAGCTTAGCACAGATGGGGCAGTGAACTGTAAAAGGCAGGTGCATAAAAATGTTATCAGGTGATTGCTAACTGCTAGGTGGAGGTGGAAACAGTACTTTTTTTTTTTTTAAAGATTTTATTTGTTTATTTGACAGAGATCACAAGTAGACAGAGAGGCAGGCAGAGAGAGAGGGAAGCAGGCTCCCTGCTGAAGCAGAGAGCCCGATGTGGGACTCGATTCCAGGACCCTGGCATCATGACCTGAACTGAAGGCAGCGGCTTAACCCACTGAGCCACCCAGGCGCCCCGAAACAGTACTTTCTACAGTCATTTTGCTTTATATAGATAGCCTTAAAATAAAAAAACTTGTGAGAGCAATAAAAATATAGCCATCTATTGAAGCAAATGTAGAACCTGGTCATTAAAAATTCTAAACAAGAAAGGTAAGAGTAAAAAAAGATTTAAACTTACTAATACAGTATTTTGCCATTTGATGGGGTAAGCTCCAATTATATGATGATTTCACTGATACGGGCTAAAACATGGTGCCAGACAGTAAAGAAATAATCATAAGTGAATTCAAAATGATTTAGGAGGTTCTCTTAATACTATGTTGAAGAAAAGACTGTTTCTGTATAAATGATCCTTGGTCCATGGGTTAAAAACTCAAACCTCAAAACAGGATGGCTTTTTTTTTTTTTTTTTTTTAATTTTGGAAATTTTTCTAACTTAAAATTATGTTGCAAGAATGGTAAAATAAACTCCCATATACCTGTCTTCACCTATTTTAACCAGTTGTTCACATTCGTAGCATTTACTTTATACATGTGAGTAACTTGTTTGACAGCTTGCCTCTTGGTCCCCAAATGTTTAAGCAGATTTCTCTCCATAGAGACTTTTAGTTTGTTCAATTGTCGGTGGTGGTAACTTTGACCCCTTGAATGGAGTGATGCAGAATCATTTTTTCCCAGTTAAAAAATTTAAATGTTGACTAAATTATTTTACATTAATTATGTATAAATGTAAAGTATGCATAGAATTTAACATCTTTAAGGGCAGTTTTTAAGTGTACAGTTAGTAGCATTAAGTCCCTTCACTTTTGTTTGCAACCATCAACTGCCTTTCATCTCCAGAAATCTTTTCCTCTTAAAAAATGAAACTTCCATTGAATAGTAACTCCACATTCTCTTCCTCTGGCCTACCCCTGGCAGTCACCATACTGCTTTGTCTCTGGTTTTGACTACTCCCATCTCATATAAATGGAATCATACATTGTTTATCCTTTGTGAGTGGTGTACTCACTTAGCATAATGTCCTCAAGGTTCATTCATGCTGAAGCATGGGTCGGAATTTCCTTCCAAACATTTTAAGACTGAATAATACTGTATTACATGTGTATACCATGGTTGGTTTGTCCATTCATCATCTGTTGATGTATATTTGGGTTGCTTTTACCTTTTGACTTGTGAAGAATGCTGCCATGAATATGGGTGTGCAAATATTTCTTTGAGACCCTGCTGTGAGTTCTTTGAAGTATATACCCAGAGGTAGAATTATTGGGTCATAATGGTAATTCTGATTTATGGAACTGCCATGCTGTTTTCCAAAATGGCTGCCCCATTTTACATTCCTACCAATAATCCAAAGCGTTCTAATTTGTCCATAGCCACATCAACACTTATATATGTTTAGTTTTTTGGGGGGTTATTTTTGGTTTTGTTCTTGTTTTTTTTTATAGTAATCATCCTACTGGGTGCAAGATGGTATGTCATTGTGGTTTTAATTTGTATTTTTCTGATTAGTGACATTGAGTATCTTTTCATATTCTTAATAATGCTTTTGATACCTTCTTTGGAGAAATACCTAGTCAGATATTTGGCCTGTTTTTAAAGTAAGTTTTGAGTTGTTGGAGTTCTGTATATATTCTGGATAATAACTTACCAGATGAATGATTTGCAGATATTTTTCTAATTTTGTGGATTGCCTTTTCACTCTTTATTCCCACTTGGCACCCTTGTAAAAAATCATTTGACCATATATATAAGGGTTTATTTCCGGCCTCACTTCCATCAGTCTGTATGGCTGTCCTAGCATCAGCATGACACTTGTTTTAGGAACAAGAACCAAATTTTTCACTTGTTTATTTCTTGATTTTGAAGAATTCCTGGATGACATGCTTGGCCTGAGACTCTTTGCCATAGTTTTTAACCATCGCAGAACTGCAACCAACTATGTGGGATTTCCCTCTCTGTTCATAGAGGCCTACCCATTTGCCTAATTTCTTATTGTCATTAATCTTAATTAGATTGATTTTGGTGTTCAGCACAAAGGGCCTCAACCAACTTGATATACATAAGCTTATCACAGTTGGGTGCAAGCACACGAAGATCGGCTTGGCACTTGTCTAAGGCTTTGGTGGCTTTGTGAATTTCATATGCTAGGCCCTTGTGGATGAGGGTGGTTTTCAGCACCTCTTGTATTAACATCCATTACACCTCCAGCAGCAATGCCTTCCTAGGCCATGGTGGTGGGCCAGTGTAGAGCCCAATCTTAGGTGTACCTGAAGCCCCACCTCTGAGCAAGTTGGTGGCGGCAGGGAAAGAGCATGATCTTGTTTTGACTACTACGGCTTTGTAAATTTTGAAATCCAGAAATGTGAGTCTTCCAACTTTGTTCTTGAAATTTCAAGATTGTTTTGTCTATTTGGGGTCCTTGGAAACTTCATAGGAATTTTAGGAGGGATTATACTGTTTCTTCAAGAAACATCATTGGGGTATTGACAAGGACTGCATTGGTTCTACAGATCACTTTGGGTAGTATTGACATTTTAACAGTATGAAGTCTTCCTGTCTATGAACACAGGATGTCTTCCTGTGTAATCTCCTTGATTTCTTTGAGCAACATTTCAGTGTATATTATATAGACATTTTCTTTGTAGTTATGGCAGTTAATTTTGACATCTTAAGTTGTATTTATCACAAAAACTTTGTAGTCTACCTGCCTTTATATTATTGATGTCACAAATCACTATATATGTATATACACACACATTCACAACATATTGTATATCTACTAACAGATTTATAATTATTTTTTACACTTTTCTATTTTAAATCTTGTAAAAGAAGTTATAATACTGGGCTTTATATTTGTCCGTGTATTTACCTGTGCTGGAAAAATTTACATTTTTGTATGGCTTTGAGTTACTAGTGTCCTTTCAACCTGGAGGACCGCCTTTAGCATTTCTTGTAGAGCTTGTCTCTGTGGCGTTTGTTTATCTGGGAATGGCTTATTTTCTCCCTCATTTTTGAAGGATAGGTTTGCCAGATAGAGAATTCTTGGTTGATGGGTTTTTTTCTTAAATCAGTTTTATTATATCATCTGATTGACTTCTGGCCTGCAGAGATTGTGCCCTGGGAGCCAGAGAGGGACCCCTTTACTAGTAAAATACAATTTTGGGGGAGGGCATCAGATTAACCATTGTTTCCAAATTGCCTTCTCCCTACCTACCTGTATACTACTGTTCCTCAGGCAGAGATTGTCAGGCCAAGCTCCATACTGTTGTTGTGATCTTCCCTCTCGTGGTAGCAGAAGTCTTACAGCCTCAGATGCACAGGTAGAATGTGGTGTGGAGTGAAGTGAGTATAGATTACATGTATATAAAAGTTGTGCTGAGATGTTAGAGTAGTCCTGAGAGGTGGAATTGTGTAGTGTTGACATGGGCTGGAAATGTTGCAAAAATGCTTATGATTCTATAGCATAGAAGTTGGCTGATTTTGGTACCATTGAGCTCTACATGTGCATTTCATATGTTTATTGTTTGTTTGTTTAAAGAAAGTGGTGAGCTGTGTCACAGCATTACCTGTATGCCTCATTTTAAGCAAGCTGAGTACATAAATGTAAAGATCTGACAAAAGCTTGGGGATCATAGTTTGGAAAAGGCTTTACTTACAAGATTTTTAGAAAACATTCTTGGGGCGCCTGGGTGGCTCAGTGGGTTAAGCCTCTGCCTTCGGCTCAGGTCATGATCCCAAGGTCCTCGGGATCGAGCCCCACATCGGGCTCTCTGCTTCGCAGGGAGCCTGCTTCCTCCTCTCTCTCTGCCTGCCTCTCTGCCTATTTGTGAGCTATGTCTGTCAAATAAATAAAATCTTTTAAAAAAACAAAAAAAGAAAAGAAAAGAAAACATTCTTATTGCTTTGGGGCACCCAGGTGACACAGTTAGTTAAGTGTTCCGCTCTTGGTTTTGGCTCAGGTCATGATCTCAGGGTCATGAGATCGAGGCCCTCATCTGGCTCCAAGTCCAGTGTGGAGTCTGTTTGAGACTCTCCCTCTCCCTCTGCCGCTCTTCTCTTAATAATAATAATAATAATATAAAAATATTCTTGCTGCTTTAAAGCAGGATTTGAAGGAGCAACTTGTGAGAACAAGCCTCACTCTAGGAGATGAGGGTTTCGGTCTGTGCTCCCCAGGACTAGCTCAGTTCTTAAAAAGCCTGGGGCCCTGGACCTTTGTGTTCTTTCCATAGTGGAGCTGCAGTTATGGATGCATCAAGGGAGGCTCAAAGTGTGTCAGGCCCTAAGATAACTAGTTACTCCTTGGGTTTATTTGACTAGAGAGCAATGGGTTAGGCTTTTAACAAAATACTTTGTAAATGTTTTATGATGCTGACATGTTTAAAAGACAGTGGATTGAAAGTAAAGAGTCAGAGTTTGGTCTCCCAAAATGTGTGGATCTCTTTGGGTTGGGGAAATCGTGCTCATGGTTTTGAGAGGAGAAAAAAGGAGAGAGTTTATGCTTTCCTGTCCTTTGAATTTAGAGAAGGAGTGATTTTTTAAAAAAAATTCTTTTCTTGTGATTTGAGAAAGAAGTTACTTTTTTGGCTAGAGATAGTACAGAAATAGAGTTCTGCACACTAGTTCTATGTGAGACCAGCAGAGGTCAGTTAAGTGCTGGCCTTTTTTTTTTTTTTTTTTTTAAAGATTTTATCCATTTGACACAGAGAGATCACAAGCAGGCAGAGAGGCAGGCAGAGAGAGAGAGAGAGAGAGAGAGAGAGGGAAGCAGGCTCCCCACCAAGCAGAGAGCCCGATGCGGGGCTCGATCCCAGGACCCTGAGATCATGACCCGAGCCAAAGGCAGAGGCTTTAACCCACGGAGCCACCCAGGCGCCCCAAGTGCTGGTCTTTTGAAAAACTTACCCTGGTAGTTGACCAGTGTAGTTATGGACAGCCATTCCAAGCTGGTCTCTTCTGAAACCCATGTCAGGAGGAAGTAGGACCAAATCAGAGTCCATGGGCTCAAGGGGTCAAGGACCACATCCATCTGGTTGTCACCATTCAGTTTGTTGAGCTGAACTAACATGGCTCTTCATATTTTGACATTGATTATACTTAATTCTATGAGATGTTATTGTCCCTGCTTTATAGATAAAGGTAATGGTGCACAGAGATCAAGGTGCCACCCAGCTGGTGAGTGGCAGAGCCAGAATTCAAGGTCAGGGCTGAATGCAGATCCCTGGCCACCTTAGCAGCTGGATTTTTTTTTTTTTTTCCCACATGAAGTATTTGGTAGTTTTTAATTGTCAGACTTGTAGTTCTTGGCTTTTATCTTCTGGACATTCCTAAGTGTTGCTATTCTGTTTTTATTGAGGAAGTCCGAGAATCTTGTGGAAAAAGTCATTCAGGGGTTTCCTAAGAAATAGTGTTGTTTAGTATTATATTTTAAAAAGGATCAAATTTGGTAGACTTTCAGCATCACCAGGTTATCCTTAGAGCAGAATTTGGAATGAAATTGATTCATATCAACCAATTTCCTTTTTAAAAAATTTTAAAGCAAAACTGTGTAAGTCCTATGCATGTCTCTGCTGAAAGGGAGAGAAACTACAGCTGGGCCTCATGCCTTCATGGTGACCAGTTAATCACCCTACTTAGGTTTCACATAAAGGCACTGTTATCTTTCCATAAGTGAGAAAAATGTGTTCAAAGTGAAATGACTGCCCAAAGTCATACTGTAAATAGCAAACCATCCATGGATCCGGAGTCCATTCTTTCTGCCTTCAAAGCTTTCAGTTATGCTGCAGTGTTTTCTGGGTGAAATACTAGGATTTATACAGGTGCTTAGAGTTTTTGTGTTGAGCCTGTAGTTGTTCTTGGATCTTGTTTAAACTAGTACTATCTAAAGTGAATACCTGTGTCCATTCTTTTCCAGGTTTTGCTGTTACCACTCAAGATACCATACCTTGAATAACACATGGGAGACCTCAGGACACTGATAAGGTTAATAGCCTAATGGCTGGGGAAGGGCTGAGATTCAGCCACTGCTAAATAGTTCGGTGATAACCTCCTTCAAATGTTATACTATGGATGTCTGTTAGGGCTGAGGATCCTGGGGAAAAGTCTTGAATTCTGTCTGTTATTGGGTTTGATTATGGATAGGACTTATGGGCTGAAGTGGCCCAGGCAGAGGCCCACCTGCAGAGATCTGGGAGCCCCAAGAGAAAATTCACTGTAAGAGAAGGAGCAATCTGACAGGGCAAGCCCCCTCTTTGCAAGAGGATAGAATGTTGGAGGCAAGCTGAATGTCCCAGTATATCCTGAGTCTGTGGGTGTGAACTGAGCTGTGTTGATGGATGCTATAATGCTGGAGTTCAGAAAGTTGTGCTGGTCATCCGTATGCAAAAGGAACACTCTAGCCTCATAGCCCTTCGGAATCCTGCAATGGCAGCTCCTCTGGCCAGCCAATTTAGGGCACAATGACAGGAGTGGTCCTCCCTCCTGGGGTACATCTGTGGGATCATCAGGCCCAAAGCTGCAAAAGCTTGACCTGAGAGGCCATAGCAACCCACTTAGGATCATGTGCGCCCTTAGGATTCCTAGATATTTGTGAAGGAAGGATTTTCCTTGAGGTAGGACTCCCTACATTTGCATAGATGAGCACACAAAGCCATTGAGATTCAGAAATTAACATGAAACAACTTCATTTGTACTCATGGCTGATTAAGGCTAAGAAAGTTTTCCTTTCTGCTACATTTTTTTTAATTTTTTATTTTTTATAAACATATATTTTTATCCCTAGGGGTACAGGTCTGTGAATTGCCAGGTTTACACACTTCACAGCACTCACCAAAGCACATACCCTCCCCAATGTTCATAACCCCACCCCCCTTCTCGTAGCCCCCCTCCCCCCAGCAACCCTCAGTTTGTTTTGTGAGATTAAGAGTCACTTATGGTTTGTCTCCCTCCCAATCCCATCTTGTTTCATTTATTCTTCTCCTACCCCCTTAACCTCTATGTTGCATCACCACTTCCTCATATCAGGGAGATCAAATGATAGTTGTCTTTCTCTGCTTGACTTATTTCGCTAAGCATGATACGCTCTAGTTCCATCAGCTACATTTTTAAATGGGTAAGTGAACAGGATCCATTAGTATAGCTTGTATCTTCATTAAAGACTGGGCGGCACATAGCCCGTGGTCTGGACTCCACAGCCCCACAGCCGCTCTGCTCTCGTCATATCACTCTTCCATTCACTCACTGCTCTCCAGCACCCACTGGCCAGCTTCTCTTTCTGCATGTGCACCCAGCTATTCTGAGTCTGGATCGCATTTTCCCGCCCTGTCTCCTCAAATATCCACCGACCTTGCTCTCTTCATTTGGTCTCTGTTCAAATGTCACCTTGTTGGTGACACCTTGCCTAACTTTCTTATATGAGAAAGCAACACCTGCCCCTCACTTTACTTTTCCCTGAGGCACTTTGCACTAACTTTCTATATATTTACTTGTTTGTTATTGAGTGTACCTTTCTCATTAGAGTGGCCGCTCCATGAGGGCAGGAACTCCATTAGTTTTATCTATTGATGTATCCCCAACAACCGGAACAATGTCTGTGACATAGTATATACTCTGTAAACTTGATTCATGAATGGACCCTACTGCCTGCCTGCCTTCATTCATTAATCAATTCATTCAACAAACACTGAGCCCTGTAGATGCTACATATCCAACACCTTGTAGGTGTAGTTGGATATACTGGATAGCAGAGGACCAAAGGTGAACAAGTTAGCTTCTGTCCTCAATTAGGTCACAGTATGAGGAGGGACACAGAAAGGCAAACTTAACTAGAGATGCATTGTACTGAGTTTACAGGGGGTGCAACAGGAAAGGATCAAGAAAAAGAGGGCAGTGTTGAGTTGATTCCTGTGGGTGAGGATGATTACGATGGTAAACATTTATTGAGTGTTTCCTGTGTGCCATCTCTCCGTTAAACAATGAATACAGTATCATTTAAGGCTGTTAACAGTTTTCTGACATAACTGCTAATATTACCTTTATCTTAGGGATGCAGAAATAGGCTCAGAAAGCACCAAGGTCATAGAGCTAGTACTTGGAACTGAGATTCAAACTTGGCTTTTTCTGGTTCCAGATCTCAAGCTGTAACTATGTGCTGGGCAGACAAACAGGGAAGACAATGTGAGCCGAAGAAACACTATATCCCAAGGATTGAAACCTTACCATGTGTATTCAGGTAACAGCAGAGATTCCAGGAAGTGTGAAAAGAGATGAGGTAGTAGGAGTGTATGACACTTAGAAGGTGGCCTTAGAGGACCTAGGTTTGCATACCTGTTCCTGATTCCTTTCTCTTTCCTTCTTCCAGAGTAGCTTGCTTTTGCTACTGTATTAGTTAGGCTTCTAAATATGCTTCGATCTGAAAGAAAAATTTCATGGCCGAAGCAGGGGGTAGTGGGGGCGGGGGTTGACTATGTGGTTGTAGTGTCCCTGATGGGAGATGGAGTTCTTGAGTAGGATAGTAACTTTGCGAATGAAGTGGAGACAACAGGAAGATCTTCGGAGAGAGAACTGCTGGAGCTTGCTCTGCATTGGCTGTCGGAGTCAGAGAAAGAAGGTGCTGCACCTGGGTGAATGAGGTGAGAAAGAAGGTGCTGCACCTGGGTGAATGAGGTGAGAAAGAAGGTGCTACACCTGGATACCATTAATGAGGCCAGAGCATCTAGGGGAAAGCTGCATGGAAGTGGTGAAGATGAAGGACGAGGGTGATCTGCTGTACCTGTGGCTCCCTGAGGAAGGGAGATGCCCCGTGCTGGTCTGGGTGCATAAGGCCAGAGCTCCAAGTGGAGTCACAGAGCTGACAGACATCAGCTACTAAGTAGGTGTTCAAATTGCTGCCAAGAAAGATAAGCACTAGACTTGGGGTGGAATCTTTGGGAATGCCAGATGTGAATGCTAGGAATCTTCTCAGTATGGACATCTTTGGATGGGTATTATGTTGTTTTCAGATCATTTGTTCTGACATATCATACACATATGTCTAAACCAACCAGGGAATTTTTTGACATTTTCTTGGTTTAAAAAAAAGTATTCAAGGGCATGAGAGGTCTTGCACCATTTTCTTCTGTAAATGTCTGAGTAAAATGGCAGGTTGGAAGTCCCTTCAGCCTACTCGGCTGCTTTTTTTCCCAGTGGCTTCCACAAACCCCATCTGGAATCACAGCCACAGTGATCACCCTTATCCATGAAATGTGATCAGAAACTTGATATAGACCCATTTCAGCCCAGCCTTTTGCCCAGCTCACAGTACTCACTAAGTGTCCAGGTGAAACCCAGTCAGGGCTCCCGGCCATTACCCCTGCAGGAGCCCTTCACTTCAGAGTGGTAGCTAGCACAGAGCACACTGGTGGTGAGGATCTTGGTTGCAGACCTTTGCCAAGTGCCTGTGTGCACAAAGGGCAAATCTGCATACAGGAGGATGCAGGGAATAGGGCCAGGGTAAGATGGAGAGCCCCAGCTACTCACAATCTTTGTTCTCCCCTCCTTGGTCAGCAGTGTCCCAGGAGAAGGCAGAGGGAAAGAATGAATTTGCCTCACACAACACCCCAGCCCAGGTAGCACAGGGCCACGGTGGTATTGATGTGGGGAAGGGAGTGGGACTCTTCATGATGGTCTTCTTTTCATCTGCTCACTCAGGGACATATTGAGATCACTTACGGTGGCAGGATGGGAATGAGAATGAAAGTGGCAAGAAAGGGTACTTTGCAGTCACATGACCCCAAGTCCTGTTCCCCTTCTGCCACCTGTGGGCTATGGGGTCTAGGGCAAAATTCACTTCAACTCGTTAAGCCTTGGTTTCCTCCTCCTCGAAGGCATTGATGCCCACTGCAAAGAGAGGTCATGGAGATGAAAGTGCTCAGGATGTCCAGCACACGGTAAGTAGCTTAATAGGTGAGCCTACCTCATTGTGATTATTTTTCAGTTTCCTATATGTTTTCAGTCCCACTGCTTAATTGAGCATTGGGTTTGGTGATATGTGGCTTTATATTTCCTTTACCTCAGCTAGGAACAGTATAAGGACTACATGCTCAGGCTCTGGAGTTTGCCCAGACCTAGCCTTGAATCCTGGCAGAGCCAATTACTGATGGAGTGAGAGTCTTCTTATGCTCTGGATAATGGAAAAAAGATCTCTGTAAAATTGAAGCTGCAGCTGGATGAAGATGGAAATGCTATCTACAGGCTCAAGCCTGTGGAGTGTCATAACTTCAGAAGGAAAGGGCCACATACCTTGCAGCTATGTTAACTTGCCAAAGTCCCCAGCAGGTCTCATTCCTTTCTCAGTGGGGTTAGAGGTAAGGTGGCCAGCACTCACAAAATGAAAAAATCAAAGGTCTCTTTATGAATGGAGTGGGCACAGGGCTTAAAGGAGCCAAACAGTGGGCAGTCTCAGTCTATGGCCCATATTCACATACTCCAGTTTCTGTATGGGGAGAGCCCAAAGCACCCAATGGGCTGAGCTGAGTACACTACTTCCAGAAATAGCATATGCCCTTGACAAACATTTTCCTAAGATTTATATTTTTACCAACTCCTGGTTGTGGGTTAATGGGCTCACCAAAAAGTTCCATTTGACCAGAACTTCAGCAAAATGTGGGATGAGGACTGGACATGAACCAACTCTGTGATTGTGTCCACTCATCATCCAGCATTTAGCTTAGCAGACTGCCTACCACCCTCTGGAGAGAAAGGCACTGTCGTCTGCCATCCAAGTACTTTGCTCCACTGATGACACTGAGGAACAAGTCTGAATCTGCAATGGATACCTGTGGGATTGAACTCATCATCCCAGACTGGCCAACACAATTTGGACAATGCCCAGAAGACATTCCTCTACTGCTGGGTGCAGATGACTCGGACTTCAACCCCTACTCTGTTGCTATATGTTTTCCTTACCCAAGTTCCTGTCCTTGCCGGTGTCAATTCCACAGCCACTGGTGTATGTATCATCACTTAGTCCTAGATCACTTATTGGCTGCTGCAGGAAGTGGGTTCTGCACACTTAACACATGTTGCTACATGTTTTAAAGCTAGCCAGGGACATGTATTAAAGGGGCATGTCCCTTTAATAACAGTTTATAGATTAAGCAAATTGAACAAATCGATTTTCTAAGTCTTCTGACAGACTGGCTGCAAATGGGCTTTGAAATCCTTGTTTTTATTTTCATTGGATTCTGGGACTTCAAAATGCTTTTCCATGGGCTCAAAACTAAAGCATAATGCATTTACATATAACTAAAATTATAAAGCAACGTGGGCCCAAGGGATGGATTATTATTATGAGCCAAAGATAACTTCTTGTATATTGGCCTTCTGTTGTTTAACTTAGTAATACCAGCCTGGGACCCATAAGCACAAAAGCCTGCGGATGCCAAACTCAAATTTTACCTCTACAAGAGTTTGAAACATAGCTCAAATAAGCAGATTTTTAGCCATTTGCAGGCTATCTGGTATGTGTACCCCAGGAAACCACACCTAACCTCTTCTAGCCATAGATAAACCCAGCAGCTATAAAGCTGTTCATGTTCCATGTTCCAGAGACTCTAAGTGTTGCTACTGAGTGATATCACCTAAACACACAAGCACTCTCTCTCTCTGCTTTTCCTCTTCTCCCTTTGGATGGACAGTTTTATTCTATGAAGGACTTCCCTCATCATGACACCCTGTCCAGGTGTTAGTCAAATACAGTTCACTATATGCTACTGCCACCTGGTGGTCATATCTTTTTCGTGCTCAACCCCCAAATCCTCCAACTTGCTTTAGCCTGTCTAGACATTTATCAGTTTTATGCATCTTTTCAAAAACTAGTTTGGGGTTTTGCTATTTTTCTCTGTTGCTTTTCTGTTTTCTTTTTTAGTTGGCTTCTGCTGTAATCTTTATTATTTCCTTATTCTTCTTAATTTGTATTTCATTTGTCCTTCTTTAGTTTCCTAAGGTAGAACAGCAATTACAGATTTGAGATCTTTCTTCTTTTCCAAGAAGAGATGTTTAGTGTTATAAATTTCCCTCTAAACAGTGTTTTCAGGGGCGCCTGGGTGGTTCAGTTGTTAAGCATCTGCCTTCAGCTCAGGTCATGATCCCAGTGTCCTGGAATCAAGCCCCACATCGGGCTCCCTACTCGGTGGGCAAGAAGCCTGCTTTCTTCTGCTTGTGCTCCCACACTCGCTGTCTCTCCGTCAAATAAATAAATAAAATATTTAAAAAACAAAAACAAAAAACACTTTCAGCTGTACCCCACAAATTTTGATACATTGTGTTTTCATTTTCATTCAGGTCAAAGTACTTTCTCATTTCCCTCTGAATTCATTTTTTGACTTAAGTATTATTTAGAAGTGTGTTATTTAGTTTCTGATATTTGGGAATTTTCCACATTTCTGTCATTGAGTTAAATGTAATGCCATTATAATCAGAGAACATACTTTGTATTGTATGAATAACTTTAGAGTTTTGAGTTGTGTTATGGGCATAGAATAGGACCTATTATGGTAAGCAGTTTGTGTGTACTTCAATACAATGTGTATTTTGCTGTAGTTGGAAGAGTATTCCACAATTGTCAGGTCAAGTAGGTTGGTAGTATTGTTCTAGTTTTGTGTATTTACTGATTTTTATTCTATGTGTTCTATCAAATATTGAAAGGGGTTTTGAAATCTCTGACTATAATTGTGGGTGTGTTTATTTCTCCTTTCTATTCCATAAATTTTTGCTTCATGTATTTTGAAGCTCTATTATTAGGTGCATTAATGTTTAGGATTATTATGTCCTCTTGACAGATTGGCTTTTCTCTTTATCTTTTGAAGTGGTCCTTTTTTTTTTTTTTTTTAAGATTTTATTTCTTTTTTTGACAGAGAGAGATCACAAGTAGGCAGAGAGCTAGGCAGAGAGAAAGAGGGGAAGCAGGCTCCCTGCTGAGCAGAGAGCCCAATGCCAGGCTTGATCCCAGGACCCTGAGATCATGACCTGAGCCGAAGGCAGAGGCTTAACCCACTGAGCTACCCAGGCGCCCCGAAGTGGTCCTTTTTATCCTATTATATTCTTTGGTTTGAAATCTACTCTATCTGTTATTAATATAGTTACCTAATTTTCTTTTGATAATATTAGCATGGTGTGTATTTTTCCATTCTTTTACTCTTACCCGATTTGTTTCTTTATGTTTATTTTTTATTTTTATTTTTTTATTTATTTGAGAGAGAGTGAAAGTGAGAGATCACAGAAGGAGAGGGAGAAGCAGACTCCCTGCTGAGTGGAGAGCCATGACCTGAGCCAAAGGCAGACGCTTAACCTACTGAGCTACCCAGGTGCCCCAATTTCTTTGTGTTTAAAGTAGGCCTCTTGTAGGCAACTTGAGCCTTACTTTTCATCCAAAATGACAATCTATGCCCTTTTCATTTGAATATTTAGATCTTCACATTTAATGTGTTGGTTGATGTGACGGGATTTAAATCTACCATATTGCTATTTATTTTCTAGCTGTTTATCTCATCTACTCTTTTTCCTCTTTTGTGGGGAGAACACTTATTTTGGATTAATTGAATATAGTTTTATAATTGCACATTATCTCCTTTGTTGATTTATTAGCTATAACCTTTTTAAGGCATTTCTTTAGGGTTTAGAGTATGCATCCCTAACTTAGGTCAGTCTGCTGACACATGGCAGTCTAACAGTGTATGTCTTTTTCTCTTCCCTCAGCCTTTGTGCTATTGTTACATATTTTATTTTTACATGTTCTTAACTCACTGTATTAGTTTGGTACAACTGCCACAACAAATTACTTCAAACGGAGTGGCTTAAATCACAGAGATTTATCATCTCACAGTTCTGAAAGCTGGAAGTCCAAGATCAAAGTGTGGACAGCACCATAAACCTTCTGAAGGTTCTAGGGAAGGATCTGGTGCACAACGACTCTTTCCTGGTCGTGAACTCTTTTATGGTAGTTCCTTTGCTGTGGCAGCATAACTTAGTCTTCACATGTCATTTTCCCTGTGTGCGTGTCTGTGTCTAAATTTCCCCTTTTTATGGGGATGCCAGTTAGATTAGATTAGAGACCAACCCTACTCCATCCAGGTAAGACCTCATCCTAACTTAACTAATTTCATCAGCAATGATCCTGTTTCCAGCTAAGATTACATCTGGAGGTACTGGGGGTTAGTACTTCAACATATGAATTTTAAGGAACATAATTCTAAACCCATAACAGCACACAACATATTATTATTATATTGCTTTAAACAATTCATTATTTTTTAAAGAAACTTAAAAATAAGAAATAAAATCTTTTATACACTTGCAAGTATCAGCACTTCACTTTTTAAATTGCCAAATAAATATTAAATGGCTATATTACATTTTATTTATTCAAGAGTGTATGGATACTTGGGTTGTTTCTACTTTTGAGCTATTATGAATAATGTTATTATAAACATTTGTGTGCAAGTTCTTATGTAGACATGTATTTTTATGTCTCTTGGATAGATATATAGGAGTAGAATTGTTGGCTCATGTAACTTAACTATTGAGGAACTGCTAAAATTTTTTCTACAGTGGCTGTATAATTTCAGATTCCCACCAACAATGTATGAGGGCTTCAATTTTACCATATACTTGCCAACAGTTATTATCTTTTTAATGCTCTTGATTTGCATTTTCCTGATAGCTAATAATATTTGAGACTCATTGACCATTTGTATATCTTCTTCAGAGAAATGTCTCTTCAGATAATTTGCACATTTTTAATTGGGTTATTTGTCTTTCTATGAAGCTATAATAGTTCTTTATATACTCTAGATATCAGTCGCTTATTAGATATATGATTTGCAAAAATATTCCCCCATTATGCATAAAAGTTTTTAATTTAAATGGAATTCAGTTTATTTTTTCTTTTGTTTCTTGTGCTTTTGGTGTCATTTTGCTTCATGTGCAGCACAATATTGGGTTTTACTTTGTGATCTAATTAGAATTTTTTTCTCAGTTAATGAATTAAATTCACTTTATTGATTTGACAGATATTTTTCTCTTCTGTATCGTAATTTTTTTGATACTAATAAGAGTTTGTGTTATCATTCTGTTTGCTTTCTTTATATGAAAGCTTTATATAATACCCTTGTTTCTTCCCTTGAAAGTTGCAGTGTATCTTGGATCCCACATTTTTCTTGTTATAGGATTATTTCTTGTTCTTAAGGGTTATTTTGCCAGAGTATAGTAACTTCT
Organism: Neogale vison; assembly: GCF_020171115.1. Taxonomy (NCBI): domain Eukaryota; kingdom Metazoa; phylum Chordata; class Mammalia; order Carnivora; family Mustelidae; genus Neogale; species Neogale vison. The sequence continues at coordinate 112,060,481 of NC_058093.1, read as the reverse complement.
TTGAGAAAAAGGTCATGGAAAGAAAACTGAGACCTGCACATCTGAAAATAACTTTAGTTTGCCTTCAAGTTTGATTCACTGTTTGGCAGGTTTTAGAATTCAAGATACAAAATAGTTTTCCCCCCAATTTTTGCAGATCTTGTCAATCTTGTCTAGTATATAATGGTGCTAAAAAGAATTTTGCTTTTCCTTTAAAAGTGGCCTTAAAAAAAAGTTCTCTCTAGGGGCACCTGGGTGTCTCAGTTGGTTAAGCATCTGCCTTCAGCTCAGGTCATGAGCTCAGGGTCCTGGGATCGAAGCCCACAGCCACCTCCCGGCTCACTGGGAAGTCTGTTTCTCCTTCTCTCTTTGTTCTTGCTCCTGGCTCATTCTCTTTCTCTCTCTCAAATAAATAAAATCTTTTTAAAAAATATCTCTGGAACTTTTCTGGGTTATTTGCCTCTGATCTGAAAGTTTACAAGAGTGTGTATAAGTGTGTGTCTTTTTTTTCTTTCCAGATTTTATTTATTTATTTTACAGAGAGAGACACAGCAAAAGAGGGAGCACAAGCAAGGTGAGTGGGAGAGAGGGAAGCAGGCTTCCCACAGAGCATGGAGCCCAATGTGGGGCTTCATCCCAGGACCCTGGGATCATGCCCAGAGCCACAAGCAGATGCTGAACCAACTGAGCCCACCCAGGTGCCTTAGTTTGGATCCTTTTCTATTCATTTGCTTGGCGCTTGAAGGGCTCTTTCAGTTTGAAGACATCTCGGTTCTGGGACATTTTCTTCTATTATTTCTTCAGTGACTTCCACTCTCATTTTTTTTCCCCGTGTTCTCTCTTTCTGGTATAGCTATTAGTCAGATCCTGAACATTTGTAAAAAACAAACCAAAAAAACCTGTTTTTACATTTTCCTTCTTTTGCACATTGATATTTCCTCAGCTTTATTTTTCAACTCTTTACTCATGGTAATGATTTTCTTACTTCTAAGTTCTCTTTGTTGTCCTCTGTTTCATTTTTTACAAGCAGACTTTATTTTCAAAAACCATTTTAGATTTACGGAAAAACTGATTTTTCAGTATGGTACAGTACTGAAGATAGTACAGATAGTTCCTGCATATTCCACACCCAGTTTATTGACTTCTTTCTTTAGTGTGGTAAATTTGTTACATTTAATGAACCAATTTTGATACATTATTGTTAATGTTACGTTACGTTATTATAGTTACGTTATTGTAGTCCATACTTTATTCAGATTTCCTTAGTTTTTTATCTAATGTCCTTTTCTGCTTCCGGATCCTATCCAGGATTCATTACCATTTAGTCATCATGTCTTCCTAGATTCCTCTTGACTGTGATAGTTTCTCAAACTTTCTTTGTTTTTTATGATCTTGACAGTTTTGAGGAGTGTTGGTCAGGTGTTTGTAGACTGTTCCTGTACTGGAATTTTTTTTTTTTTTAAAGATTTTATTGTCTGGTGTTTTCTTCATGGTTAGACTGCTGTTACTGGATTTGGGGAGGAAGACCATGGAGCTAAGATACCATTTTCCTTCTTTCTTTTTTTTTTTTTTTAAGATTTTATTTATTTATTTGACAGAGATCACAAGTAGGCAGAGAGGCAGGCAGAGAGAGAGAGGAGGAAACAGGCTCCCGAGCCCGATGTGGGGCTCGATCCCAGGACCCTGAGATCATGACCTGAGCTGAAGGCAAAGGCTTTAACCCACTGAGCCACCCAGGCGCCCCTAAGACACTATTTTCATCACATCATATCAAGGCAACATATCTTAATCACTGTGTATGTCACATCATTTTCTGCTATAAAACTATTCTTTTCTCAGTTTTCTACAGTGTATTTTTGGGCAGGAAATCACTATCTCCAGCTCACACTTAAGGAGTTGGGGAATTATGCTCCATTTCCTGAGGGCAGAGTATCTACAGAAATTATTTGAAAATTTTCCACATAGGAAATTTGTATCCCCCATTTTAAAATTAACGTATAATGTATTATTTGCTTCAGGGGTACAAGTCTGTAAATCATCAGTCTTACACAATTCACAGCACCCACCATAGCACACATCCTCCCAATGTCCATAACCTAGCCACCCTATCCCTCCCCCCATGCCCCCCATAACCATCAGTTTGTTTCCTGAGATAGTCTTTTATGGTTTGTCTCCCTCCTGATCCCATCTTGTTTCATTTTTTCCCTCCCTACCCTCCATGACCTCTCCACCCTGTCTCTCAAATTCCTCAAATCAGAGAGATCATATGATAATTGTCTTTCTCTGATTGACTTATTTTGGTTAGCATAATACCCTCTAGTTCCATCTACGTCATTGCAAAAGGTAAGATTTCATTTTTGCTGGCTGCATAATATTCCATTGTATATAAAGCCTGCATCTTCTTTATCCATTCATCTGTTGATGGACATCTAGGTTCTTTCTGTAGTTTGGCTGTTGTGGACATTGCTATTATAACATTAGGGTGCATGTGCCCTTTCAGATCACTACAGTTCTATCTTTAGGGTAAATACCCAGTAGTGTGATTGATGGGTTGTAGGGTAGCTCTATTTTCAATTTTTGAGGAACCTCCATACTGTTTTCCAGAGTGGCTGCACCAGCTTGCATTCCCACCAGCAGTGTAGGAGGGTTCCCCTTTCTCTGCATCCTTGCCAACATCTTCGTTTCCTGACTTGTTAATTTTAGCCATTCTAGGACTGATGTCAGGTAGTATCTCATTGTGCTTTTGATTTGTATTTCCCTGATGCCAAGTGATATGGAGCACTTTTTCATGTGTCTGTTGGCCATCTGGATGTCTTCTTTGCAGAAATGTCTGTTCATGTCTTCTGCCCATTTCTTGATTGGATTATTTGTTCTTTGGGTGTTGAGTTTGTTAAGTTCTTTATCCCCCATTTTTAAATTTATGCTATCATTTATTTATGTCAATGTAGACTCCAGAGTATTTATTTTATATTTTGGGTTATAATCCAGTACTTCAAACTGATCTAAGTTTGGCCATTGAGAACTCTTTCATTTGGTTCCTGTGTCCCTTGCCCTAGTTCCATCAGAGATGGGGGTGGGGCAGCAGGTGTTGAGCAATTCCTTCCTTATTTTTTTTTTAAAGATTTTATTTATTTGACAGAGAGAGAGAAATCACAAGTAGGCAGAGAGACAGGCAGAGAGAGAGAGAGGAGGAAGCAGGCTGTCCCCGGAGCAGAGAGCCCAACGTGGGGCTCGATCCCAGGACCCTGGGATCATGACCTGAGCCGGAGGCAGAGGCCTTAACCCATTGAGCCACCCGAGCAATTCCTTCCTTTATGGCACTGTAAAATGCTGTAAGCTTATCTTGGATATTTCTTGCTCCAGGTGTAGAATCACCCATTTCTCCAAAGATCCCTGGTTCTTGTTATTGGAGGATGGTATTAGAAACCAAGATCTGGGCACTAGGTCTGCTTGTTGCTACTGGGGTGTTGTTGCATCTAGGTCTTCTCTGCTGACAGAGCAAGGATATGTGTGTGTGTGTGTGTGTGTGTGTGTACTAATCCATGTATGTAAGTAGATCTCTAAATATTTCTGTGTGTAACCATCTGTATCTGTGTTAAGCTACACATGAGTTCATACTGGTGTTCTCTATTACCATATGGATTATTCTAGCCTTTCCTGTTCCTTATCTGCAAACTCCCAGTCTACCACTGAAGAATCTGGATTTCACCCTCTGCCATCCTTTTACTGTTTGGTTCTAGAATCTCTAAAGAACAATATCAGAATTGCTAACTCATTCACCTATAGGAAACAACTTTATCAACAAAAGTACAGTGCTTACATGCAGTCCTTTATGCAGGTCGACACCTTTACTCCAACCCCCTCCAGTGAGGTTGTTTCATGTATTAGTAATACATTAGTGGGTTTTGGTTTTTTTTTTTTTTTTTTTTTGACGCGGGGGAGGCTCACAGTCTGTATTCCATCATAGGATTTTCCCAACATCCTAAACAATTTTTTAAAATTTGCACACTCTAAATTCCTATGGGTTTTGACAAATGAAGAATGTCCTGTATCCATCATTTAAGTATTATAGTAGTAGTATAGTTTCACAGCCCTAAAAAATCCCTTTTGCTTCATCCATTTAACCTCTTTAGTTGGACTTATACAGTAAGTAGCATTTCCAGACTGAGTTATTTCAATCAGCATTATGCATTTAAGGTTCATCCATATCTTTTGATGGCTTGATAGCTAATTTTCAAATACCAAATAATATTCCGTTTATGATCATAGCACAATTTGTTTATTTGTTTACCTATTGAAGGATATCTTAGTTGTTTCTACATTTGGCAAATGTAAATAAAGCTGCTATAAATATATCTATTTAGGTTTTGTTTGGGCATAAGTTTTCAAATCAGTTGGGTAGATACCTAAGAGCACAATTGCTAGATCATGTGGTAAGGCTATGATTAGCTTTGTAAGAAACTGCCAATCTACCTTCCAAAGTGGCTGTACTATTTTGCATTCCTACCAGCAATAAATGAAATTTCCTGTTGCTCCACATCCTTGACAGCATTTGGTATGGTCAGCGGTTTGGATTCTAGCCATTCTAATAGCCGTGTAATGGTATCTTGTTGTTTTAATTTGAAATTCCCTAATGGCATATGATGTTCAGCACCCTTTCATATACTTATTTCCCATCTGTATATTTTCTGATGAGGTGTCTATTTAGATGTTTTGCCCATTTTTGAAATTGGTTCTCTATTTCATTTTTAATTGCATTTTCTTTTTGCCTAAGGATGTAATTTTTAAAAGATCTCTTTGGCAAAATTAACTTTTTCTTTTTAAGTTCTCTTTCATCTTCTGAATTTCTGTCTTCCCTCTAGAGTCTGTTTTTTCTTTCTTTATTTGGGTTTTTTACTTTCACATCAAGGATTTTCTTCAAATATCCAGTGAGCCTTAGTTCATATTTTTTCCTTTAAACCATCTTATTGTGGAAAATAAGTAACGCATGTACAGAAAAAAGAAAGCATGAAAACAAGTGTTCAACTGAATGAATTTTTGTTCAAATCAAGAAATAGAACATTACCGGCACTCTAGAAGCTTCTGTATATATGCCTCTTGCCTGTCATTATACTCTAACTTTCTCTCTACCAGCTTATTAATATCCCAGCTAGCCATAATCGTCTCCTTTAAAAAAATAGTTTTGACACCATGCAAATGTGCATGTATAAATACTATAGTTGGGTATTCAGTCATTTTTTTAAATTTAAGAAGGAGGTAATTTTTTAAAATACAGGGAAAGCCATATGCATTGACAACGCCCACTGATTGGCAGGCTTTGCTTTAGGGTCATGAGGCAAAAGCCAGTTTTTATCAGCAATACCAGAATGAAAACACTTAACCTTGAAATGCCAACATCTCCACTAACTGCGCTAATCATCCCCAGATTTTTTATTCTGTTTCTTTAGAGTAGAACCCTTTTCGACTATCATCGTGGTATTGTGTGGCCTTTTCCTCTAGAGGGCACCAGTCATCTTCCCTAGAACCCTCCCTTTGGTCATCTCCCTGGGCGTTCCAGTTCCCGCCTACTGCCCAATGGCATTCTGAAGAGAGTGTCTCTGTGAGCAGCAGTGGCAAACAGACCCCAACAAGTGTCTCATCTCAAGGTTTGGAACACGTAAGACAGCTACCTCCGTTGGAGTCCTGAGAGGTCCTGAGAATATAAACTTCCTTGCATTGAGTCTCATTAAGTAATGCTCTAGCCAGCTCAGCCCAACTGTTGGCTGCTGTAAATCCAAGCAGCAGAGGCATGCTAGCCCTTTACAAAAGCACTCCCCAAAACTCTGCTAAGGAGACCAGCCCAGGCTGACATTTTGGCCTTATCACATTTTGGCCTTATCAACTTTTACCTGCCTCTCTCCCATCTCAGGAGTTTCCTGGATCACAATTCTGCTGTAGAGAGTTCCTCTTGCTATAGCCTATTACAGAGTTGGAATTAGCCCACCCTTTCTGCAGAGACTGTGTTATGACTTTTTTTTCACTATTCAGACCCAAAAGTCTTAACATTGTCCAGTGCTTGCCTAATGGAAGACCAAGTGGGTGAACTAACCTCCCTTGGGCTACTAAGGGCCTCTGGCCCCAAAATTCTATTCCAGTGGCATTGGTTCACTCAGATACTGGTGGTACCATTTGTCCAAGATGATGAGGCACTGGGAGAGACTACAAAAAATATAGAGTACAATATGATGCAGAGCAATGCTGATGAAGTTCTAGAATATAGGTGAGGTTCAGAGGGGTGAGGTCCAGAGCCGATGACCAAAAAGAATTCTTGAGACATCTTTGGTGTAAAATGGTGGTTTATTAAAGCACAGGGACAGGACCCATGGGCAGGAAGAGCTGCAGCCCCAGGGTTGTGAGGGGTGGCAGGTTCTGTACCATGTGGTTGGAGGAAGGTAAGGGAAAGGGAGGTTTCAATAGAACTTTCATATGCTAAAGAGGACCTACAAGATACCAGATACCAGAGGCCTTGCCATTGCCAAGGTCATTTTGCCCTCTAGCAAGGTATTAACATTAAGAAGGGTGGGAGATTCCTAAAGAATGTCACTTATGGGGATGCCTGGGTGGCTCAGTTGGTTAAGCAGCTGCCTTCGGCTCAGGTCATGATCCCAGCGTCCTGGGATCAAATCTCACATCAGGCTCCTTGCTTGACAGGGAGCCTGCTTCTCCCTCTGCCTCTGCCTGCCACTCTGTCTGCCTGTGCTCACTCTCGCTCCTCTCTCTCTGACAAATAAATAAATAAGATCTTTAAAAAAAAAAAAAAAAAAAAGAATGTCACTTATTTCCCACGGGGGGGGGGGTGGGTTGCAAGGTGTCAACTTTTTGCTTTGTCCTCAGCCAGGCTTCTCTTCCCTCCTCATTCCCCCCTGAACAATTTAGACGCTTAAATCTTTAAGGTTGTTGAAGGTGGAAGGTCTCAGCTTCTCTAACATCTTCCTGCTGAACAGGGGCATAGAGTTGTCCCTACCTACTCGGGTCAACACTGATCAGAGGGAATGAATCCAGAGACAGCTGAATCCAGGGGAGACTGCTCAGGTGACCTTCCCAAATGGAAAGGATCATCTGTGGAAGTTATGGCAGTAAAGGAGTCAATGTCAGGTGAGGAGACATGGGAGAAAACAGCAAAACATGATTAGTGTAACAAAAAGAAAATGAAGCTCAAATAAGTTTTTTGCTAGTTGACAAAACACCCTTTCGTAGTCCAGGAGTTTAATCAATCACTAAAGGAAAGAGGGACTATTTAAAGTGCCAACTTGAGTATGTTAGAACCAAAGAAATATTTTGTGATAATCTGGAACATAAATATAGTATTTTGCCATTCTGTTTTGTAAATCTGCTTTACACATTTGTATTACCATAGCATTTTAATAGATAAGTGTTGCTTCAAGGGTTATTTAGGACTGACCATGTACTTTGCAAGAGCTTCCATGTGCCAAACATCCTCCAGTTCCAAAGGGGGAACAAAGTGGTTGTTATTTGGTCATACCAATGAGACAGAATGAGTTCACCACTGTTTTTGGAAGTTTTGGAAGGTTGGCCAGGTTGGTAATGGTTTTAATCATGCATTTGTGATTCCAGGCAAAACCCAGAGTACAGTGGCCTATGCAGTCTGGGGGAAACCATGAGCACAAATTAGAGTCATATAACCATTGGGTCCCACTAGGAGACAGTCCTCCAGTTCTGGGCTTCTGTAACTGCAGTCAAGATATCAAGGGCTATTTAGTTTTGGAGGGCCATCTATTAAATTTGTAATAAGAGGCAGTCCATTGTTACTTTATAGGGACCAAGGGATTCCAAACCTAGGGACAATTATTTGTCACAAAATTTGTCACCTCCATGGCCTTTTTGCCCACATTAGTGGCCTGGTGTAAACCCTGTATTACTTTCATTGGTTCCTAAGGTCATATCCTTGGACATCCCTTGAAGTGAACTACAGCTATCTCCTTAGGTAGGTGTACAGCCTTAAGAAGAGTAATAATTTTAGGCCTGTATTTGATTGTGGATTTATGGCTTGATAATAAACCCCTTTTCTTCCAAATTGCTCCATGGACATGTAGGACTAGGAAAGCATATTTGGACTCAGTATTAATATCAATTTGTAAGGATTTGGCAATTGCAAGGTGCTAGTGAGCACTACAGCATACCCAGCTTTTCTTATTCTTTTTATGAAAACCACTGTCATCAATCAACCAACTGTCATTTGTATTTTTAATAGGGGAATCTTAAATATGGCCAACTAAAGTAAGATCAATAACCTCTGAACAGTTTTGCTCTATAGAGAAGTACAAGGGTCAGGTTCAATCATACATACACAGGTAACTGGGTTTAAAGTTTGACAAGTTTTAAGTATTATTTCAGGCATATCTGTAAGCATAGCCCAGTATTTAAGTTGGCCTCCATCATCCAATGATGGCCTTTGGTTTCTAAGACAAATATGGACCTGATGTTAAGTCCTTACAGTCAGGGACTGTCCCATAGTGAGCTTTGAGGCTCTTTTTATGAGGAGGGCTATTCTATGCTTAGTTAAAGCATTTGTTTGCAACTGTACCTTCTAGGATAAATATGACTAAGGGATGAAACCATTAAGCCCTTTGAGTGGTCCAGCCTTAACAATATCCTAATTACGAAGGATCACTGGCAAGTGGGAGAAAACTTATCAAGAGATAAGGGTAGTCCCACATGCATCATTCAATCCAATCATAAAGAAAGTGGGGTCATCCATTATCTCCACAAGTCCATAGTTAATCCTTTGGAGTGGGGTGTGCTGGCTTTTAGGCAATTTCATTATCCCCGCCACACACAAGGTGATAGTTAAGTTATATATTTGTGGGGGAATCAATCCCATTTTCCAGTTGTTTAAACAGTTATGTGCCCATGGGGTTCTGTTATTATTCCTACAGAATATTAAGCAAGATCATCTAAACAAGCTATTGTGCAACTTCTCTGAAGTTTACCTCAGGTTGTCTAGTGTAGGTAAACAACAAACATTTAAAGACATTCAAATCTAGAACTTAACATCCACAAAGGTGTGTTATTGAAACATAATTTTTCTCTCTAAAATAACCCTCATTTCCAGAAATGGCCAAATCAGGTCTAAATTATTTGAAAAACAAGTCCAGTTTTAACAAACTTGACCTAATTATTTACATAAGCTCAGCAAGAACACTGAGTGATCATATAGATCTTTTAGAATCTGCTTTGCTGGAACTTCTTATAAGGACTCTCTAGGTTGAACTTTTAGTTGCCTCTCCAGAAGCCAAGCCAAGTACTTGCCATCAGACATGCCTGCAATACCTGTCAATTTGGGTGAATTCCTCTTCATGGGGTCCTCAAAGTATCCTGAGGTTCCTGAACCTGCCAGGAAGTGACATCCTTTACTCACCTGATGAGGCTGCCAGGAACTCTGTAAGTAAGGTATCAGGCCAACAGTTCCAAGGGGCTTTATGGCTCCAGGTTTCATAAAGTCATCCTTAGTTCCTTAAAGCTGTCTGGTCATATCTTAGTCTATGCATGTCTTTCTCAAATATGACGTTCCAGTCAAAGCCTTGGTAAAATAACCAATGTTTCCAATAGTGTCCTGTTATAAGGAGAACAGATTCTTATTGAACTTATACAAACGACTGATTGCCATGGAAGAATACTGAGACCTTTTGAGTTTCAGAGGATTCAGATAGAGAGAAAAGTTAAATTCTTTGATTTGTTTACAAATGAATATTTTTAATTTTTCTTAGTCTGGAAGAGTAAACATTAGAGAATGAGCAATGTCTAAAATAAGAGACACAACACTATAATCTTTTAGTTCAGCTAGTCCCATGTTACTAATTCTGATTTAGTTTGAATGCAACTTCAGTTAGTTCTGGAAATTCTTACCCATTTCAGTTTTAGAATTTTCAAATATATCAAATATCTGTATTTGTCCTTAAAGTCCTTTATATGAATCTCCTTTAAGGTGAAACTCATTTTACATGAGAATTAAAACTATAAATGACAAAAACTCAGAATAGATATGGTTAAAGAGTTGATGTGATTAGAGTTTACAATATAGCTGGCAGGAAATCAGGTTATTTCTGTGGCACAGAACATTTCAATAATTAGAATATCAAGTGATGACCTTATCAAAACGTTAAAACTCTAGGAAATGTATAGACCTTTAGAATAGTTATAGCATTTACCCAACTGTAACCCAAGGTTTATCATTTGTTTAGCAGTACTTCCTGAGTAACTTAGGATACCAAGGAAAAGCCTAATAAATTATAAAGATTTCATTTACAATTTAAATCTTGTCAACATTTGCTAAAATCTTGTAAAGTTTTAAGGCAGGTGTCTAAATATAATTAAGGATTTTAAGACCTGGTATAGGCAAAATGTGGAAAATGGTTTTTCTGAACAGGAAAAGAGGAACAATTATTTACATTTTCTTCCTAACAGCAGATTTAATAAAACTGTCTTTTTGAATGGAGACAATTTTAATCTTTTTTTTTCCAATTTATTTATTTTCAGAAAAACAGTATTCATTATTTTTTCACCACACCCAGTGCTCCATGCAAGCTGTGCCCTCTATAATACCCACCACCTGGTACCCCAACCTCCCACCCCCCCACCACTTCAAACCCCTCAGATTGTTTTTCAGAGTCCATAGTCTCTCATGGTTCATCTCCTCTTCCAATTTACCCCAAAGCACATACCCTCCCCAATGTCCATAACCCTACCCCCCTTCTCCCAACCCCCCTCCCCCCAGCAACCCACAGTTTGTTTCGTGAGATTAAGAGTCACTTATGGTTTGTCTCCCTCCCTATCCCATCTTGTTTCATGGATTCTTCTCCTACCCACTTAAGCCCCCATGTTGCATCACCACTCCCTCATATTAGGGAGATCATATGATAGTTGTCTTTCTCCGCTTGACTTATTTCGCTAAGCATGATACGCTCTAGTTCCATCCATGTTGTCGCAAATGGCAAGATTTCGTTTCTTTTGATGGCTGCATAGTATTCCATTGTGTATACATACCACATCTTCTTGATCCATTCATCTGTTGATGGACATCTAGGTTCTTTCCATAGTTTGGCTATTGTGGATATTGCTGCTATAAACATTCGGGTGCACGTGCCCCTTTGGATCACAATGTTTGTATCTTTAGGGTAAATTCCCAGTAGTGCAATTGCTGGGTCATAGGGCAGTTCTATTTTCAACATTTTGAGGAACCTCCATGCTGTTTTCCAGAGGGGTTGCACCAGCTTGCATTCCCACCAACAGTGTAGGAGGGTTCCCCTTTCTCCGCATCCTCGCCAGCATCTGTCATTTCCTGACTTGTTGATTTTAGCCATTCTGACTGGTGTGAGGTGATATCTCATTGTGGTTTTGATTTGTATTTCCCTGATGCCGAGTGATATGGAGCACTTTTTCATGTGTCTGTTGGCCATCTGGATGTCTTCTTTGCAGAAATGTCTGTTCATGTCCTCTGCCCATTTCTTGATTGGATTATTTGTTCTTTGGGTGTTGAGTTTGTTAAGTTCTTTATAGATTTTGGACACTAGTCCTTTATCTGATATGTCATTTGCAAATATCTTCTCCCATTCTGTCAGTTGTCTTTTGGTTTTGTTAACTGTTTCCTTTGCTGTGCAAAAGCTTTTGATTTTGATGAACTCCCAAAAGTTCATTTTTGCCCTTGCTTCCCTTGCCTTTGGCGATGTTCCTAGGAAGATGTTGCTGCGGCTGAGGTCGAAGAGGTTGCTGCCTGTGTTCTCCTCAAGGATTTTGATGGATTCCTTTCTCACATTGAGGTCCTTAATCCATTTTGAATCTATTTTTGTGTGTGGTGTAAGGAAATGGTCCAATTTCATTTTTCTGCACGTGGCTGTCCAATTTTCCCAACACCATTTATTGAAGAGGCTGTCTTTTTTCCATTGGACATTCTTTCCTGCTTTGTCGAAGATTAGTTGACCATAGAGTTGAGGGTCTATTTCTGGGCTCTCTATTCTGTTCCATTGGTCTATGTGTCTGTTTTTGTGCCAGTACCATGCTGTCTTGATGATGACAGCTTTGTAATAAAGCTTGAAGTCTGGAATTGTGATGCCACCAACTTTGGCTTTCTTTTTCAATATCCCTTTGGCTATTCGAGGTCTTTTCTGGTTCCATATAAATTTTAAAATTATTTGTTCCATTTCTTTGAAAAAGATGGATGGTACTTTGATAGGAATTGCATTAAATGTGTAGATTGCTTTAGGTAGCATAGACATTTTCACAATATTTATTCTTCCAATCCAGGAGCATGGAACATTTTTCCATTTCTTTGTGTCTTCCTCAATTTCTTTCATGAGTACTTTATAGTTTTCTGAGTATAGATTCTTAGCCTCTTTGGTTAGGTTTATTCCTAGGTATCTTATGGTTTGGGGTGCAATTGTAAATGGGATTGACTCCTTAATTTCTCTTTCTTCTGTCTTGTTGTTGGTGTAGAGAAATGCAACTGATTTCTGTGCATTGATCTTATATCCTGACACTTTACTGAATTCCTGTATAAGTTCTAGCAGTTTTGGAGTGGAGTCTTTTGGGTTTTCCACATAGAGTATCAAATCATCTGCGAAGAGTGATAATTTGACTTCTTCTTTGCCGATTTGGATGCCTTTAATTTCCTTTTGTTGTCTGATTGCTGAGGCTAGGACTTCTAGTACTATGTTGAATAGTAGTGGTGATAATGGACATCCCTGCCGTGTTCCTGACCTTAGTGGAAAGGCTTTCAGTTTTTCTCCATTGAGAATGATATTTGCAGTTGGTTTTTCATAGATGGCTTTGATGATATTGAGGTATGTGCCCTCTATCCCTACACTTTGAAGGGTTTTGATCAGGAAGGGATGCTGTACTTTGTCAAATGCTTTTTCAGCATCTATTGAGAGTATCATATGGTTCTTGTTCTTTCTTTTATTGATGTGTTGTATCACATTGACTGATTTGCGGATGTTGAACCAACCTTGCAGCCCTGGGATAAATCCCACTTGGTCGTGGTGAATAATCCTTTTAATGTACTGTTGAATCCTATTGGCTAGTACTTTGGTGAGAATTTTTGCATCTGTGTTCATCAAGGATATTGGTCTATAGCTCTCTTTTTTGATGGGATCCTTGTCTGGTTTTGGGATCAAGGTGATGCTGGCCTCATAAAATGAGTTTGGGAGTTTTCCTTCCATTTCTATTTTTTGGAACAGTTTCAGGAGAATAGGAATTAGTTCTTCTTTAAATGTTTGGTAGAATTCCCCCGGGAAGCCATCTGGCCCTGGGCTTTTGTTTGTTTGGAGATTTTTAATGACTGTTTCAATCTCCTTACTGGTTATGGGTCTGTTCAGGCTTTCTATTTCTTCCTGGTTCAATTTTGGTAGTTTATATGTTTCTAGGAATGCATCCATTTCTTCCAGATTGTCAAAGTTGTTGGCGTAGAGTTGCTCATAGTATGTTCTTATAATAGTTTGTATTTCTTTGGTGTTAGTTGTGATCTCTCCTCTTTCATTCATGATTTTATTTATTTGGGTCCTTTCTCTTTTCTTTTTGATAAGTCTGGCCAAGGGCTTATCAATTTTATTAATTCTTTCAAAGAACCAGCTCCTAGTTTGGTTGATTTGTTCTATTGTTTTTTTGGTTTCTATTTCATTGATTTCTGCTCTGATCTTTATGATTTCTCTTCTCCTGCTGGGCTTAGGGTTTCTTTCTTGTTCTTTCTCCAGCTCCTTTAGGTGTAGGGTTAGGTTGTGTACCTGAGACCTTTCTTGTTTCTTGAGAAAAGCTTGTACCGCTATATATTTTCCTCTCAGGACTGCCTTTGTTGTGTCCCACAGATTTTGAACCGTTGTATTTTCATTATCATTTGTTTCCATGATTTTTTTCAATTCTTCTTTAATTTCCCGGTTGACCCATTCATTCTTTAGAAGGATGCTGTTTAGTCTCCATGTATTTGTGTTCTTTCCAGACTTCCTCTTGTGGTTGAGTTCTAGCTTCAGAGCATTGTGGTCTGAAAATATACAGGGAATGATTCCAATCTTTTGATACTGGTTGAGTCCTGATTTAGGACCGAGGATGTGATCTATTCTGGAGAATGTTCCATGTGCACTAGAGAAGAATGTGTATTCTGTTGCTTTGGGATGAAATGTTCTGAATATATCTGTGATGTCCATCTCATCCAGTTTATCATTTAAGGCCTTTATTTCCCTGTTGATCTTTTGCTTGGATGATCTGTCCATTTCAGTGATGGGAGTGTTAAAGTCCCCTACTATTATTGTATTATTGTTGATGTGTTTCTTTGATTTTGTTATTAATTGGTTTATATAGTTGGCTGCTCCCACATTGGGGGCATAGATATTTAAAATTGTTAGATCTTCTTGTTGGACAGACCCTTTGAGTATGATATAGTGTCCTTCCTCATCTCTTATTATAGTCTTTGGCTTAAAATCTAAGTGATCTGATATAAGGATTGCCACTCCTGCTTTTTTCTGATGTCCATTAGCATGGTAAATTCTTTTCCACCCCCTCACTTTAAGTCTGGAGGTGTCTTCAGGTTTAAAATGGGTTTCTTGGAGGCAACATATAGATGGGTTTTGTTTTTTTATCCATTCTGATACCCTGTGTCTTTTGATTGGGGCATTTAGCCCATTAACATTCAGGGTAACTATTGAGAGATATGATTTTAGTGCCATTGTATTGCCTGTAAGGTGACTGTTACTGTATATTGTCTCTGTTCCTTTCTGATCTACCACTTGTAGGCTCTCTCTTTGCTTAGAGGACCCCTTTCAGTATTTCCTGTAGAGCTGGTTTGGTGTTTGCAAATTCTTTCAGTTTTTGTTTGTCCTGGAAGCTTTTAATCTCTCCTTCTATTTTCAATGATAGCCTAGCTGGATATAGTATTCTTGGCTGCATGTTTTTCTCGTTTAGTGCTCTGAAAATGTCATGCCAGCTCTTTCTGGCCTGCCAGGTCTCTGTGGATAAGTCAGCTGCCAATCTAATACTTTTACCATTGTATGTTACAGACTTCTTTTCCCGGGCTGCTTTCAGGATTTTCTCTTTGTCACTAAGGCTTGTAAATTTTACTATTAGGTGACGGGGTGTGGGCCTATTCTTATTGATTTTGAGGGGCATTCTCTGAACCTCCTGAATTTTGATGCTCGTTCCCTTTGCCATATTGGGGAAATTCTCCCCAATAATTCTCTCCAGTATACCTTCTGCTCCCCTCTCTCTTTCTTCTTCTTCTGGAATCCCAATTATTCTAATGTTGTTTCGTCTTATGGTGTCACTTATCTCTCGAATTCTCTCCTCATGGTCCAGTAGCTGTTTGTCCCTCTTTTGCTCAGCTTCTTTATTCTCTGTCATTTGGTCTTCTATATCGCTAATTCTTTCTTCTGCCTCATTTACCCTAGCAGTGAGAGCCTCCATTTTTGATTGAACTTCATTAATAGCTTTTTTGATTTCAACTTGGTTGGATTTTAGTTCTTTTATTTCTCCAGAAAGGGCTTTTATATCTCTGGAGAGGGTTTCTCTAATATCTTCCATGCCTTTTTCAAGCCCGGCTATAACCTTGAGAACTGTCATTTTGAACTCTAGATCTGACATATTACCAATGTCTGTATTGATTAGGTCCCTAGCCTTTGGTACTGCCTCTTGTTCTTTTTTTTGTTGTGAATTTTTCCGCCTTGTCATTTTGTCCAGCTAAGAGTATATGAAGGAGCAAGTAAAATACTAAAAGGGTGGCAACAATCCCAGGAAAATATGCTTTAACCAAATCAGAAGAGATCCCAAATCGTGAGGGGGGATTTCTCCTCCCTCACAATTGGGTGAGGGATCTCCTCTGATTGGGATCTCCTTTGATTGGGATCTCCCAATCTCTTCTGATTGGGATCTCTTCTGATTTGGGGATAAAAAGAGGTTCAAAAAGAAAGAAAGAAAGAAAAAAATAAAAAAAGAATTAAAAAAAAGAGATTGAATTAAAAATTCAATCAAGAATTTAAAAAAGAATTAAGAAAAAAAAAGATTGAAGAGATTAGGATCTCTTCTGATTTGGGGATAAAAAGAGGTTCAAAAAGAAAGAAAGAAAAAAAAGAAAAAAAAAATTTAAAAAAAGAAAATGAATGAAGAAAAGTATAAAAAAGAAAAAAATATATATATATTAGATAATCTAGTTAAAAAACGTTAAAAAAGAAAAGGGTAAAAGTTATAAAAATTTTTAGCAGAAGAAGTGAAAAAAAAATGAAAAAGGAAAAAATTAAATTAACTGCAAGACTAAAAAATCACAGGCAGAAAGCCATGAGTTCTGTGGTTTGTTTTCTCCTCCTCTGGAATTCTGCTGCTCTCTCCTTGGTATTGAAACTGCACTCCTTGGTAGGTGAACTTGGTCTTGCCTGGATTTCTTGTTGATCTTCTGGGGGAGGGGCCTGTTGTAGTGATTCTCAAGTGTCTTTGCCCCAGGCGGAATTACACCGCCCTTACCAGGGGCCGGGCTGAGTGATCTGCTCGGCTTTGCTTTCAGGAGCTTTTGTTCCCTGAGCGCTTTCCTTAGAGTTCCGGAGGACGGGAACACAAATGGCGGCCTCCTGGTCTCCGGCCCGGAGGAGCCGAGACCCCGGGGCCCCGCTCCCCTGTGCGCCCTCAGCGAACAGCTCCTAGTAACTCGCGTCTGCCTAACCTCCCGCCGCGCTCCGAGCTCACCGAGCTTGCGACCAGTTCAAGGCAACTCCGAGCTGCGAGTTACTGTTGGCTCTGTCTCTGTAGCCGGCCTTCCCGTTCCAATATCCGCAAGCTCTGCGACACTCAGACACCCCCGATCCTTCTGTGACCCCACGGGACCTGAGGTCACGCCGACCCCGTGTGGGCTTCGCCCCGGTTTAGCCTCCGGAGCGATGTCCCTCAGCGGAACAGACTTTTAAAAGTCCTGATTTTGTGCTCCGCTGCTCCGCCGCTTGCCGGGAGCCGGCCCCTCCCCCTGCGGTCTATCTTCCCGTCGCTTTGGATTCACTTCTCCGCCAGTCCTACCTTTCAGAAAGTGGTTGTTTTTCTGTTTCTAGAATTGCTGTTCTTCTTCTCTTCAATCTGCCGATGGATTTTCAGGTGTTTGCAATCTTTAGATAAGCTCTCTAGCTGATCTCCTGCTAGCTGAGGTAGTCTCAGCCTGCTACTTCTCCGCCATCTTGACTCCTCCCCGAGACAATTTTAATCTTATACCAACGTACCTTTAAAACCCATTCATTTCAATCTTAGTCAGTCCTGACCACATCTAAAACTTTTTCTGAAGATTTCCCTTCACAAACCTTCTACTAACTTTCTTTTACATTTAGATTTTGTCCCAAGCCATTTCTTTCCAAACAACTATCTCATTTAGAACAAAATTGCCTTTTATCTTTAACAAAATGCATTCCCATTCCTTATCTTTATTCCATACCTACTTTTCCACATACAGAGTTGTTTCCCTTATTTATTTTTTTTTAAAGATTTTATTTATTTATTTGACAGAGAGAGATCACAAGTAGGCAGAGAGACAGGCAGAGAGAGAGGAAGGGAAGCAGGCTCCCTGCTGAGCAGAGAGCCCGATGCGGGACTCGATCCCAGGACCCTGAGATCATGACCTCAGCCGAAGGCAGCGGCTTAACCCACTGAGCCACCCAGGCGCCCTGTTTCCCTTATTTCCATTAGTCTTAGTTACAGTTAGAATTTTGTACTCTTAGAAACACCTTAGTCTCTGGTCAGTTAAGTATTAATTGTGAACTGTTGTAACAGAATTTTTTTAGATGGAAAATTTATGAATCAGTTAAGCACTAAACGTGTTTATCAACAGATTTAAATATCCTTTTCTTTCTTTGCTATAAGAAGTCAAAACCACAAACCTACATCCAGTAATTAATGACTTAGCATTTTATCCTATTTGAGAGACCTATATGTCCAATGAATTTAATTCCATTTGTCATCCAAGCCAAAACTTTATAAACTTTCAGGTTGCCAAGAGTTTGAAAGCTATATTAACAATTACCCAACAATTACCAAAAAACTCTGAGACAGACAATGAACCATCAGTTCAGTCATCTTTTTGATGAACAACCCAACAGAGTTAACACAAGGTTATTTGACCTTCAGTAAACATTGATAGAAGTTTCACATTTACTGCTGTAACTTCAAAGACATGGCTATCTTAATTAAACCAACAGACTTTACTTAGTTTAAATACTGATTTATGTTCCACCTGGGCCTACCCCATTTTCAGTATTTAACTGAGACACAGGTGGGGAAATCTGGAGTGTGGGGGTGTTAGGTCCAGGGGATTCTCTTCTTGCTCCTTGACAGTGAAGAGAGAAGGAGCCTTGGTGCATGGTCTAGAGGCTAGTCATGCAAGCTGCACCCGTGTTGGTGCAGAAACAGTAGAAGGGGGAGACAGAAGAAACAAAGTGCTGTCAGAAGGCAGAGAAAGGATTCCCAGTTTTAGAGCTCATCAGCTCTAACAGAGGAGCAGACGCCATGCTTTCCCACCAACAAGGAGGGAGAGGTCAGGCAGTCCACATCTGGCCAGAGAAGATGGAATTTCCTTGAAACAAAGGAAGTTTCAGCAGCTGCTTAGGCATATTCCTTAAAGTCTCCTCTTGAGTTAAACCCCAGTTGGCTCCAGTAAAAGCCACTAACACAGGAAATGAGTGAGGGAGAAGCCCCCACATCTATTAGGAGGAACAGAGAGAGAGATAAAGTCAGAGTCCCCTTTGCTAGGGATGGCCTGTGTATCCTCCAGCAACCTGGGTTTACTAGGAGAAGCCTTACTTATGTAATTATCGTCTAAAAGGTCAGGAGGGAGTTTACTAGCTGACTCATTTGGGGAAACACATTCTGCAAAAGGCCCTAAGGTCGGGGTCCTGGTGGAGAGCAATGAAGGCCTAGGTATGAGAGGCCTACGGAGGCCATGCAGTGTTACAGGAGCTCAGTCCTTTCCTAAGTTTTTCAATCCAAATTATTTCCAGCGGGTTAAAAGGCACCCCAAGGTAGAGTCCTTGGGAACTGAAGAAGCCTACTGAGGCCATGCTCCCAGTAAAGTAAAGAAGGTCCATTACCAGATCACCCCTGATGCCTGGGTGGCATCATGCGCAAGATATGTCAGAGGTTCCCATGTGTCAAAAGCGACCGGAGGTGTCCCTCAAGACATCGCTATTGATCACGATCCTGCCTTCCCTGGGAAGGCATTCCTGCCATAAAAGGCCCTGAAGAAGTGCCGGTGTCCCTCCTCTTCCCCATCACATCCTAGGCTGCCAGTGGGTACCTGGTGAATGAACCAAAATACTGTGCCATGCCATGCCATCGTCTGTCCTGTAGATTGCATATTGTTTTGCCATTTTAACCCATGGAAATACTAGAAAAGTTTGGCAAGGGGAAATTTACCCAATTTTGTAGCTTTAAGTAGTTTGTAGAAGACACTGACAAGAGACAATAAAGACTGAAATCCATCATGGTGACATTCCAACACATGTGGTCCTTGCAGCCAACTTCCCCAGGAAACGGTCCCCAGTTGTGTTTTAATTCAATTGGGTACTGGTTTCGGCCAGTTCCCCATGGAGGTCCTGTGACCAGAAGTTGCTAGAGCAGGGATGTGGAGGGGATCACATTAGATCAAACAGGAGGAAACCTCACATGGGAGTCTTAAGATTGGCAGCCATCCTGGTGACTTAGGTGGCTGTCCCATACCCAAGAGAGACAACTTTATGTAAGAACAGGAATAAAGAGTGGGCATCAAGTTTCTGGGTCTTATTACCATTCTAGACAGGGTACTGACTTCCAGCCAAAAGGCAGACTTTCTCCTCCCCATAGAGTAGTCACGGGCTAGAGGATTACAGCCTGAGCAATCAACATGCAAGTGGTCCAATAAGACCATACTCCTTGAAAAGCCCCTGAAATGAGAGTAAGTGAAGAAGAGAGAAAGTACTCTCCAATTTTGCACCAAAGCTCAGAGTCCAAATGTAAAGATTCACAGCCCCACGTTGGGTGCCAAATGATGAAGTTCTAGAATATAGGTGAGGTTTGGTGGGGTGAGGTCTGGAGCCAATGACCAAAAAGAATTCTTGAGACATCTTTGGTGTAAAATGGTGGTTTATTTTAGCATGGGGACAGGTCCTATGGGCAGGAAGAGCTGCAGCCCCAGGGTTGTGAGGGGTGACAGGTTATGTACCATGTGGTTGGAGGAAGGTAAGGGAAAGGGAGGTTTCAATAGAACTTTCATATGCTAAAGAGGACCTACAAGATACCAGATACCAGAGGCCTTGCCATTGCCAAGGTCATTTTGCCCTCTAGCAAGGTATTAACATTTAGATGAGAGATTCCCAAAGAATGTCATGTATGTTCCACCCAGGAGTAGGGGGGGCGGTTTGCAAAGGTGTCAGCCTTTTGCTTTGTCCTCAGCCAGCCTTCTGTTCCTCATCAATGCCACACTAAATTGACATGGCAGTGTTCCAAATTTTTGAGTTCCAACCACTAAGGCTGTCCATGATCATTTTGCTGTTTGATTGTCCCACTGACTGGATGGACCCCATATCAATTTCTTCATCATTTCCAAAATTTCCACCCTGCCTTTTTTTTTTTTAATCACCACTTATATTGAGTTCAAGAGATTTGGGGCTAAATAGGAAAAAAGAAATGACCATGAAGTAGCAAGAGCACACAATGAGCTTTATTTGGGCAACACTGACAGGGTGGCATGCGGGGAATTCCCTTATCACATGAGGCCATCCAGAGTCTTCAATACAGGGACCACCTGCAAGGAGGGGGAAGGGCAAAAGAATTCCTGAGGAAGAGGAGAATTGAAGAGAGGATTTGTGTGTCCACAAGGTGTTGCTTAGTGGCATAGCAGAGGGTATTTGAATCAGAGATTTCCAGGGGTATTTTATCTGTGGCTAGTGGATGATGGGTCCTCTATCCTGGGGTATGCAAAGTAGAAGGCTCCAAAAACTCACTTGAAACCCTATTTACCTCAGTTCATTTTTACTCAATACATCATGTTGGCTTCTAACCAAAAAATTACAAGTTGTATTAAAAGACAAGAAATACGGGGGACAAGATGGCGGGGTACTAGGAAGAGGCGTCTTTTCAGCTGGTACCCCAAAGTGAGCTGATTACCTACCAAAGAACTCTGATCACCCATGAAATCAGCCTGAGATCAGAATTATACACGTCTGGGTCTCTACAGGGGCAGAAGACGCCAGTGAGCAGGTAAAGCGGAATGGGAACAGCGGACTGATATCGGAAGATAAACAAAAGGGGGAGGGAGCCACCAGAGGCGACCGGTGCAAAAGTAATACCCAGATACGAGCGAGAGTGCCCTGCGTCTGGGGACCAGCATTAACTCGGAGACTGGTTGAAAGCACTCCAAAAGAGCAAAGGATCGCGGGGGCAAATTGTGGGAATCGGGGCGGCTAGGGACAGGGGCTTGAGTCCCCGGTCCCAGACGGCCTCCCCGGCGCGGAGGCAGAGAGAGTGCGGCGGAGAAACCGGCTCCTGGTCCCTAAGCCGCCAGCGTGCCCCAGAGCGCCGGGTTCCGGCTCCTGTGAGGGGATGGGAGCCGGTCTGCAGAACGCGCGCTAGCCCTACCACAAAGCTTGAGATGCGCGTGCACGTCGCTCCAGCTCTCCTGGGTTTCTAAGGCCCTGGGGCGCTTCTTGACCCGGGCCATTGTTTCAAAGTCTAAGCCGCGCGCCCGCGAAACTCTTCCCCGGACAGAGGCGCGCAAAAGCCCAGCCTGCGGCTTACGGACCAGCGCCCCGTTCTCAGTGCCCCAGACGCGCGCCCGACCCACAGCCGCCTCTGAAAAGAGGTGCGCGCAAGCCGGGCACTCCCAGCCCCGGCCAGCGGCAAAATCTCTGTGCGATCGCTGCTTGGAACCTCTCTGGCGGTCAGGAGCTCCCAGACAGCCGCCACTGCCTTGGCTTTGGGGACGAGCAAAAGATCCTGCGCCCCCAGGGTCTTTAACTTGGAACCTGCACTGCCAGCGTCCAAGGGGGAATTTATTCAGCTTCTGCACCCAGACTGAGGCTTCAGAAACGGAGATCAGGAAGTGTTCCAGGGTGCACCTTGACTGCACCAGAGTTGATACATCCAGCTACATCTGTTCAGTCTTCTCCCACCAAAATGACTAGGAGGAGGAATGCCCAACAGAAGAAAAATACAGAGGATGGACCTTCCGCAATAGAGCTAACGGCTATCAACATAGACAATATGTCGGAAAGAGAATTCAGGCTAACAATTATCCAGGCAATAGCTAGGTTGGAGAAAGCCATGGATGACCAAACAGAATTGATTAGGGCCGAACTGAAAGCGACCAGACAGGATGTTCACAATGTTAGGGCGGAGCTTAAAGCCACCAGGGAGGAGGTCCGCAATGCTCTCAATGAGTTCCAATCCAATCTAAACTCTCTCAAAGCTAGGGTAACTGAGACAGAAGATAGAATTAGTGATCTGGAAGACAAACAGATAGAGAGAAAGGATCAGGAGGAAGCCTGGAACAAACAGCTTAGATCCCACGAAAGCAGAATTAGGGAAATAAGTGATGCCATGAAGCGTTCCAACGTCAGAATTATTGGAATTCCTGAAGGGGAGGAGAAAGAAAGAAGTCTAGAAGATGTCGTGGAACAAGTCCTTCATGAAAACTTTCCGAATCTCGCGAATGAAACCAGCGTTCATGTACTAGAGGCTGAACGGTCTCCACCCAAGATTATACACTCCAAAAAAACATCACGACACCTGATAGTCAAATTGAGAAATTATAATTGTAGGTATAATCTCTTGAAAGCTGCCAGGGCAAAGAGGCTCCTTACTTACAGAGGGAAGCCCATCAGAATAACGTCAGACCTGTCCACAGAGACCTGGCAAGCCAGAAGAGGTTGGCAAGATATATTCAGGGCACTAAATGAGAAGAACATGCAGCCAAGAATACTTTATCCAGCAAGACTGACATTCAAAATGGATGGAGAGATAAAGAGTTTCCAAGACCGGCAAGGCTTAAAAGACTATGCAACCACCAAGCCGATACTGCAGGAAATATTAAGGGGGGTTCTATAAAAGAGGAAAAATCCCAAGAATAGCATTGAACAGAAATATAGAGACAGTCTACAGAAAGAAAGACTTCAAAGGTAACTCGATGTCAATAAAAACGTATCTATCAATAATCACTCTCAACGTGAATGGCCTCAATGCACCCATAAAACGGCACAGGGTTGCAGATTGGATAAAACGACAGGACCCATCCATATGCTGTCTACAAGAGACCCATTTTGAACCTAAAGATACACGCAGACTGAAAGTGAAGGGGTGGAGAAGCATCTTTCATGCCAATGGGACTCAAAAGAAGGCTGGGGTAGCGATTCTCATATCAGATAAATTAGACTTCAAACTAAAGACTGTAGTCAGAGATACAGAAGGACACTACATAATCCTTAAAGGGACTATCCACCAAGATGATCTAACAATTGTAAATATCTATGCTCCCAATATGGGAGCAGCCAATTACTTAAGAAAACTGTTAATCAAGATAAAGAGTCATATTGATATGAATACACTAATCATAGGTGATCTTAACACGCCTCTTTCAGAATTAGACAGATCATTGAAGCAGAAACTCAACAAAGAAACAAGAGCATTGAATGACACATTGGACCAGATGGACCTCATAGATATATACAGAACATTCCACCCTAAAACAGCAGAATACTCATTCTTCTCAAGTGCACACGGAACCTTCTCCAGAATAGACCACATACTGGGTCACAAATCAGGACTCAGCCGATACCAAAAGACTGAGATTATTCCCTGCATATTCTCAGATCACAATGCTTTGAAACTGGAGCTCAATCACAAGGAAAAGTTCCGAAGGAACTCAAACACCTGGAAGCTAAAGACCACCTTACTTAAGAATGCTTGGATCAACCAGGAGATCAAAGAAGAACTGAAACAATTCATGGAAACCAATGAGAATGAAGACACTTCGGTCCAAAACCTATGGGATACAGCAAAGGCGGTCCTAAGGGGAAAATATATAGCCATCCAAGCCTTGCTCAAAAAAATTGAAAAATCCAGAACACACCAGCTGTCTCTACACCTTAAAGAACTGGAGGATCAACAACAAATCAAACCAACTCCACACATAAGAAGGGAAATCATCAAGATTAGAGCTGAGATCAATGAGGGAGAAACCAGAGATACAGTAGAACGTATCAATGAAACTAGAAGCTGGTTTTTTGAAAGAATCAATAAGATCGATAAGCCACTGGCTACACTAATCCGAAAGAAAAGAGAGAAATCCCAAATTCTTAAAATTATGAATGAAAAGGGAGAGATCACAACTAACACCAAGGAAGTAGAAACAATCATCAGAAGTTATTACGAACAGTTATATGCCAATAAGCTTAGCAACCTAGATGAAATGGATGCATTCCTGGAAAAATATAAACTACCAAAATTGAACCAGGAAGAAATCAACAACCTGAATAGACCGATATCTAATAACGAGATTGAAGCAGTGATCAAAAATCTCCCAAAAAACAAGAGCCCAGGACCTGACGGATTCCCTGGGGAATTCTACCAAACCTTCCAAGAAGAAATAACACCTATTCTCCTGAAGCTGTTTCAAAAAATTGAAGCAGAAGGAAAACTTCCAGACTCTTTCTATGAAGCCAGCATTACCCTGATCCCCAAACCAGGCAAGGACCCTACCAAAAAGGAGAGTTTCAGACCAATATCACTGATGAATATGGATGCTAAGATTCTCAACAAGATCCTAGCCAACAGGATCCAACAACACATTAAAAAGATTATCCACCATGATCAGGTGGGATTCATCCCTGGGCTACAAGGATGGTTCAACATTCGTAAATCAATCAATGTGATACAACAAATTAATATGAGAAGAGAGAAGAACCACATGGTCCTCTCAATTGATGCAGAAAAAGCATTTGACAAAATCCAACATCCGTTCCTGATTAAAACGCTTCAAAGTATAGGGATAGAGGGAACATTCCTGAACCTCATCAAATCTATCTATGAAAGACCCACAGCAAATATCATCCTCAATGGGAAAAAGCTTGCAGCCTTCCCGTTGAGATCAGGAACAAGACAAGGATGCCCACTTTCACCACTCTTGTTCAACATAGTATTAGAAGTCCTAGCAACAGCAATCAGACAACAGAGAGAAATAAAAGGTATCCAAATTGGTAATGAAGAAGTCAAACTCTCTCTCTTCGCAGATGACATGATTCTTTATATGGAAAACCCAAAAGACTCCACCCCCAAACTACTAGAACTCATACAGCAATTCAGCAGCGTGGCAGGATACAAAGTCAATGTGCAGAAATCAGTGGCTTTCTTATACACTAACAAGGAAAATACAGAAAGGGAAATTAGAGAATCGATTCCATTTACTATAGCACCAAGAACCATAAGATACCTGGGAATAAACCTAACTAAAGAGGTAAAGGATCTATACTTGAGGAACTATAGAACACTCATGAAAGAAATTGAAGAAGACACAAAAAGATGGAAGACCATTCCATGCTCTTGGATCGGAAGAATAAACATTGTTAAAATGTCTATACTGCCTAGAGCAATCTATACTTTTAATGCCATTCCGATCAAAATTCCACCGGCATTCTTCAAAGAGCTGGAGCAAATAATCCAAAAATTTGTATGGAATCAGAAGAGACCCCGAATCGCTAAGGAAACGTTGAAAAACAAAAATAAAGCTGGCGGCATCACCTTACCTGATTTCAAGCTTTATTACAAAGCTGTGATCACCAAGACAGCATGGTACTGGCATAAAAACAGACACATAGACCAGTGGAACAGAGTAGAGAGCCCTGATATGGACCCTCAACTCTATGGTCAATTAATCTTCGACAAAACAGGAAAAAATATACAGTGGAAAAAAGACAGTCTCTTCAATAAATGGTGCTGGGAAAGCTGGACAGCTATATGTAGAAGAATGAAACTCGACCATTCTCTTACACCGTACACAAAGATCAACTCAAAATGGATAAAAGACCTCAACGTGAGACAGGAATCTATCAGAATCTTAGAGGAGAACATAGGCAGTAATCTCTTCGATATCAGCCACAGCAACTTCTTTCAAGATACGTCTCCAAAGGCAAAGGAAACAAAAGCGAAAATAGACTTCTGGGACTTCATCAAAATCAAAAGCTTCTGCACAGCAAAGGAAACAGTCAAAAAAACAAAGAGGCAACCCACGGAATGGGAGAAGATATTTGCAAATGACAGTACAGACAAAAGGTTGATATCCAGGATCTATAATGAACTCCTCAAACTCAACCCACACGAAACAGACAAACACATCAAAAAATGGGCAGAAGATATGAACAGACACTTCTCCAATCAAGAAATACAAATGGCTATCAGACACATGAAAAAATGCTCATCATCATTAGCCCTCAGGGAGATTCAAATTAAAACCACATTGAGATATCACCTTACACCAGTTAGAATGGCCAAAATTAACAAAACAGGAAACAACATGTGTTGGAGAGGATGTGGAGAAAGGGGAACCCTCTTACACTGTTGGTGGGAATGCAAGTTGGTGCAGCCTCTTTGGAGAACAGTGTGGAGATTCCTCAAGAAATTAAAAATAGAGCTTCCCTACGACCCTGCAATTGCACTCCTGGGTATTTACCCCAAAGATACAGATGTCGTGAAAAGAAGGGCCATCTGTACCCCAATGTTTATAGCAGCAATGGCCACAGTCGCCAAACTATGGAAAGAACCAAGATGCCCTTCAACGGATGAATGGATAAGGAAGATGTGGTCCATATACACTATGGAGTATTATGCCTCCATCAGAAAGGACGAATATCCAACTTTTGTAGCAACATGGACGGGACTGGAAGAGATTATGCTGAGTGAAATCAGTCAAGCAGAGAGAGTCAATTATCATATGGTTTCACTCATTTGTGGAGCATAACCAATAGCATGGAGGACAAGGGGCGTTAGAGAGTAGTAGGGAATTTGGGTAAATTGGAAGGGGAGGTGAACCATGAGAGACTATGGACTCTGAAAAACAGTCTGAGGGGTTTGAAGTGGCGGGGGGGTGGGAGGTTGGGGTACCAGGTGGTGGGTATTATAGAGGGCACAGCTTGCATGGAGCACTGGGTGTGGTGAAAAAATAATGAATACTGTTTTTCTGAAAATAAATAAATTGGGAAAAAAAAAAAAGACAAGAAATACATTTTGAAGAGACAGCAAGGATCAGAATAAGACTCAGTTATGGCAGAAATATTGAAACTGCCAAACTGGGAATTTAAAACAACATGACTCATATTCTAAGATCTTTAATGGATAAAGTGGATAATGTGCAAGAACAAGTGGGCAATATAAGCAGAGAAATGGAAAAAAATGGATGTACTAGGAATCAAAAAGCACTGTAATATTGTTGGTGGGAATGCAAGCTGTTTTCCATACAGCTTTTCCAAATGGATCTTCCTCAGAAAGTTGAAAATAGAGCTACCCTATGACCCAGCAATCTCACTATGGCTAATTACCCTGAAGATACAAAAGTAATGACCCGAAGGGTCATGTGCTCCCTAATGTTTATAGGAGCATTGCCCACACTAACCAAACTATGGAAAGAACCTAGATGTCCATCAACAGATGAATGGATAAAGAAGATGTGGGCATAATGTACAATGGAATACTATGCAGCTATCAGAGAAATGAAATCTTACCATTTGCAAGAGGTGGATGTAACTAGAGGGTATTATGCTAACCAAAATAAGTCAATCAGAGAAAGACAATTATCGTATGATCTCTCTGATATGAGGAATTTGTGAGGCAGGGTGGAGGTTCATGGGGGGGTAGGGAGGGAAAAATGAAACAAGATGGGATCAGGAGGGAGACAAACCATAAGAGACTCTGAATCTCAGGAAACAAACAGGGTTGCTGGGGGTTGTGGGGGGAGCAATAGGGTGGCTGGGTTATGGGCATTGGGGAGGGTGTGTGTTACGGTGAGCACTGTGAATTGTGTGGGACTGATGATTCACAGACCTGTACCTTTGAAACAAATAATATATTATTTGTTAATTTAAAAATAAATTTTAAAAATCCACTGTAATAAAAATGAAAAATGCTTTTGATGAACTCATCAATAGATTGGACACTAGCCCAGGAAAGATTCAATCAGCTTAAAGATACATCAATAGAAACTTCCAAAACTGAAATGCGAAGAGAAACAAGAATGAAAAGATGGAACAGAATATCCAAGAACCATGGGAAAAATCCAAAAGGTGTAACATATACATAATGGGAATACCAAAATAAGAAAGGAGAAAGAAAGAAAGAAAGAAAGAAGAAATACAGTTGAAGTAATAATGATTAAGAATTTTTCAAAATTAATTTCTGATACCAGGTCACAGATACAGAACACCAAGGATAATAAATACTAAAAATATATATCTAGGCACACATTTCAAACCACAGAAATCAAATGCAAAGAGAAAATTTTGAATGAAGCCAGAGGGGAAAAACACTTTACCTATACAGAAACAAGGGTATGAATGACATCAAACTTCTGGGGCTCCTGGGTGGCTCAGCCATTAAGCATCTGCCTTCAGGTCAGGTCATGGGATCTGACCCATGGGATCCCAGGGTCCTGGGATCGAGTCGCAAATTGGGCTCCCTGCTCTATGGGAAGCCTGCTTCTCCCTCTCCCACTCCCCCTGTTTGTGTTTCCTCTCTTGCTGTGTCTTTCTCTGTCAAATAAATAAATTAAATCTAAAAAAAAAAAAAAGAATTACATCAAGCTTCTTTTCAGAAACTATGCAAGCAAGAAGAGAGTGATATGAAATATTTAAACTGTTGAAAGAAAAGAACTACCAATCTAGAATTCCATATTCAGCAAATTATCCCTGAAAGATAAAGGAGAAATAGAGCCCTCCTTTGAAAAAAAATTGACAGAAGTTGTCACCAGTACACTTGCCTTGCAAGAAATGTTAAATTCTTCATAGAGAAGGAAAAGTATGTAAGTCAGAAAGTCAAATCTACATAAAGGAAGGAAAAAAATAAATCAAGGTAAAATAAAAATTTTAAATCTTTATTTTTAAAATTGGAGTATAAAATCTTTAAAAATAATAAAAAGTAAAATTGGAGTATAATTAACATACAGTGTTTTATTAGTTTCAGATGTACAACATGGTGATGACAATTCTATATGTTGTTACTGACTAGAGTGTCTATGCTGTACTTCTCATCCCTATGACTGACTTACTTTGTAACTGAAAGTTTGTGCTTCTCAATTCCCTTCAGCTATTTTACCCACTCTCCACTCCTTCCACTCTGGCAACCACTAGTTTGTTCTCCATATTTATGATACTGTTTCTGTGTGTGTGTGTGTGTGTGTGTGTGTTTTGTTTTTTTAGATTCCATATATAAGTGAAGTCATTGTATTTGTCTTTCTCTGACTTATTTCATTAGGATAATATACTCCATGGCCATCCATGTTCTTATGGATGGCAAGATTTCATTCTTTTTTGTGGCTGAAATGTTTCCAGAGTGGCTGTACCAATATACATTCCCACCAATAGTGCACAAGTGTTCCCTTTCCTCCACTTCCTTGCCAACACTTGTTATTTCTTGTCTATATTAAAAGATTGATTATTTAATTTTTTAATTCCTAATTGATCTAGCAGGTAACCATTTGTTCCAAATAATAATAGTGATTGTAGCTTATGGATAAGAATGACTAAAATGGGGCGCCTGGGTGGCTCAGTGGGTTAAGCCGCTGCCTTCGGCTCAGGTCATGATCTCAGGGTCCTGGGATCGAGTCCCGCATCGGGCTCTCTGCTCAGCAGGGAGCCTGCTTCCTCCTCTCTCTCTGCCTGCCTCTCTGCCTGCTTGTGATCTCTCTCTGTCAAATAAATAAATAAAATCTTTAAAAAAAAAAAAAAGAATGACTAAAATGTTTTAAAAGATGAGAGAGAGAAATTGGGAATACTCTGTTATAAGGTGTTCACACTCCCCATGAAGTGCTATAGTATTATTTGAAAGAGGATTTGGATTAGATGCAAATGTATATTACAAACTCAAGGGAAACATAGTAAAAAAGTTTTCCTAGACAAATAAAACTAAAGGGATTCATGACCATTAAACCACGCCTACAAGAAATATTAAAAAGGACCCTTTGAGTGGAAAGGAAGGACCAGAAGTGACAAAAACAAGAAAGGATCAGAGAAAAATCTCCAGAAACAACAACAAAGCAAGTAAAATGGCAATAAATACATATCTTTCCAAGAAAGCCTAATTGATATACTAAGAGAGAAGAAAAAGGGAATCATAAAAATGTTCAATTAAAATCACAGAAGACAGAAAAATATTACAAAGAAAAAAGAAACAAAGAACAATGGCAATGAATAGAAAACAGATAAGGTCTACTTCATAGGTAAAGACAGAGACAGAGTGGGTCACCTGGGTGGCTCAGTTGGTTAAGCATGTGCCTTCAGCTCAAGTCATGATCCCAGAGTCCAGGGATGGAGCCTTGCATTGGGCTCCCTGCTTAGTGGGGAGTCTGCTTCTCCCTCTCCCACTCCCCCTGCTCATGCTCTCTCCCTCAAATAAATAAATAAAATCTTAAAAAAAAAAAAAGACATAGTGACAGTAAAGAGGTAAAGAAAGGGGATGCCTGAGTGGCTCAGTGGGTTAAAGCCTCTGCTTTCAGCTCAGGTCATGATCCCAGAGTCCTGGGATTGAGCCCCGCATCGGGCTCTCTGCTTGATGGGGAGCCTGCTTCATTTCCTCTCTCTCTGCCTGCCTCTGCCTACTTGTGATCTCTCTCTATCAAATAAATAAAATCTTAAAAAAAAAAGAGGTAAAGAAAGATATACCATGTCAAGACTAATCAAAAGAAAGCTAGGGTAGTTATATTAATTTCAGACAAAGCAGGCTTTTTTTTTTAAAAGCAGACTTTAGAGCAAGAAAATTATGAGGGATAATGAGAGACTTATGTAATGATAAAAGGGTCAATTCTTTAAAAAGTCATGACAATACTTAACATGTTTGTACCTAACAACAGAGTGTCAAATTATGTGAAGCAAAAACTTGATAAACATGCAAAAGGAAATAGAAGAGTTCACTTTCATGGTTGGAGATTTCAAATTCCTTCTATAGTGATTGACAGATTCAGCAGGCATAAAATCAGTGAGGACATAGTTGAAATGAATAGTACCATTAATCAACTGGACCTAATTGACATCTCTAGAACACTTCATCCAATGACTGCAGAATGCACATTCTTCTCAAACTCACATGGACTTTTCACTAAGTTTGACCACATTTTTGGCCATAGAACACACCTTAAAAAACAGACTTTAAAAGAATAGAAATCATACAATGTCTGTTTTCAGAATGTAGTGGAATTCAATTAGAAATTAACACCAGAAAGATAGTTGGAAAACCCCAAAATATTTGGAGATTAACAGCATATTGCTAAATACCACATGGATCAAAGGGTCTTTTTTTTTAAATTTGTTTATTTGACAGACAGATCACAAGTGGGCAGAGAGGCAGGCAGAGACAGAGAGAGGGGGAAGCAGGCTCCCCACCAAGCAGAGAGCCCGATGCGGAGCTCGATCCCAGAACCCTGGGATCATGACCTGAGCTGAAGGCAGAGGCTCTAACCCACTGAGCCACCCAGGTGCCCCTGGATCAAAGAGTCTTAAGGGAAGTTTAAAATACTTTCAACTAAATGAAAATGAAAATTCAACTTAATCAAAATTTGTTAGATGTCAAGAAAAGTATTAGAGGGAAATTTAGAGCATTGGAGATCATCACTATTTGACTTCAATAATTACTCTAAAGCTACAGTGATCAAGATTGGTATTAATTAATTAATTGGTATTAATGAACAGACAAATAGATCAATGGAAGAGAGTAAAGAGCAAGAAATAGATCTGTATAACTGTAGTGTATTGTTGACAAAGAAGCAAAGGTAATTTGATGGATAAAGGATAATCTTTTCAACAAATGCTTTTGGAACAACTGGACGTCCACATGCAAAAAAAATTAATATAGAGATAAACTATACATATTTTCTTAAGACAAATATAATTTCCATTTATTTCATTTTTCCCCAGGAGTACAGGCCTGTGATTAATCATTTTACACAATACACAGCCCTCACCGCAACACACACCTCCAACGTCCATCACCCAGCCACACCATGCCCTCATCTACCTCCCCTCCAGCAACCCTCAGTTTGTTTCCTGAGATTAAGAGTCTCTTATGGTTTGTCTCCCTCTCTGGTTTCATTCCATTTCATTTTTTCCTGTCTTCCTCTATGATCCTCTGCTTTGTTACTTAAAATCCACATATCAGTGGGATCTTATGATAATTCTCTCTCTGACTGACTTATTTCACTTAACATAATACCCTCTATTTCCATCCACATCATTGTAAATGGCATGGTTTTAATTTTTTGGTAGCTGCATAATATTCCACCATATATATGTGGTGGAATAATATATATATCCCACATGGGTTTTTTTTTAAGATTTTATTTATTTATTGGACAGAGAGAGAGATCACAAGTAGGTGGAGAGGCAGGCAGAGAGAGAGGGGGGAAGCAGGCTCCCCGCTGAGCAGAGAGCCTGATGTGGGGCTTGACCCCAGGACCCTGAGATCATGACCGAGCCGAAGGCAGAGGCTCAACCCACTGAGCCACCCAGGCTCCCCCCAAATGTTCTTTATCCATTCATTGGTCGATGGACTTTCAATAGTTAGGCTATTGCGGACATTGCTCCTATAAACATTGGGGTGTAGGTGTCCTTTGGATCATTACATTTGTAACTTTAAGGTAAATACCCAGTAGCACAACTGCTGGGTTGTAGGGTAGCTCTATTTTCAACTTTCTGAGGAGCCTCCATACTGTCTTCTGAGTGGTTACAACAGTTTTCATTCCCACCAACAAAATGGCAATGGGTTCTCCTTTCTCCGAACCCTTGTCAACATCTGTCATTTCCTGATTTGTTAATTTTAGCCATTCCGCCTGGTGTGAGGTGGTATCTAATTGTGGTTTTGATTTGAATTTTCCTGATGCTGAGTGATGTTGAGCATTTTTTCATGTGTCTATTGGCCTTTTGGATGTCTTCTTTGGAGAAGTTCTTTATAGATTTTGGATGCTGGTCCTTTATCTGATATATCATTTGCAAATGTCTTCTTCCATTCTGTCAGTTGTCTTTTGGTTTTGTTGACTATTTCCTTTGCTGTTCAAAAGCTTTTTATCTTGATGATGTCCCAACAGTTCATTTTTGCCTTTGTCCTTGCCTTTGGAGACATGTCTAGCAAGACGTTGCTATGCCTGAGGTTGAAGAGGTTGCTACCTGTGTTCTCCTCTGATTTTGATGAATTCCTGTCTCAATTTTAGGTCTTTCACCCATTTTGAGTCTATTTTTATGTGTGGTGTAAGAAAATGGTCCAGTTTCATTCTTCTGTGACTGTCCAATTTTCCCAACACCATTTGCTGAAGAGACTGTCTTTTTTCCATTGGACATTCTTCCCTGCTTTGTTGAAGATTAGTTGACCATAGAGTTGACAGTCCATTTCTAGGCTCTCTATTCTGTTCCACTGATCTGTGTTTCTGTTTTTGTGCCAGCACCATACTGTCTTGATGATTACAGCTTTGTAATAGAGCTTGAAGTCTGAAATTGTGATGCCACCAGCTTTGGTTTTCTTTTTCAACATTCCTCTGCTATTCTGGGTCTTTTCTGATTCCATACAAATTTTAGAATTATTTGTTCTATGAAAAAAGTTGATGGTATTTTGATAAGGATTGCATTCAATGCATAGATTGCTGTGGGTAGCATAGACATTTTAACAATACTTGCTCTTCCAATCCACGAGCAAGGTATGTTTTTCCATTTCTTTGTGTCTTCCTCAATTTCTTTCATAAGTATTCTATACTTTTCTGAGTACAGATTCTTTGCCTCTTTGGTTAGATTTATTCTTAGGTATCTTATGGTTTGGGGTGCAGCTTAAATGGGATTGACTCCTTAATTTCTCCTTCTTCTGTCTTGTTGTTGGTGTATAGAAATGCAACTGATTTCTGTACATTGGTTTTATATCCTGCCACCTTACTGAATTCCTGGGTGAATTCTAGCAGTTTTGGGGTGGTGTCTTTTGTATTTTCCACATAAAGTATCATATCATTTGCAGAGAGTGAGAGTTTGACTTCTTCTTTAGATTTGGATGCCTTTTCTTTCTTTCTTTCTTTCTTTCTTTCTTTCTTTCTTTCCTTCTTTCTTTCTTCTTTGAGATTTTATTTATTTATTTGACAGAGAGAGACACAGCAAGAGGGGAACATAAGCAGGGGGAGTGGGAGAGGGAGAAGCAGGCTTTCATCTGAGCAGGGAGCCCAATGCAGGGCTCAATCCCAGGACCCTGGGATCATGACCTGAGCCAAAGGCAGATGCTTAATGACTGAGCCGCCCAGGCACCCCACCTTTTGTCTCTTTTTGTTGTCTGACTGCTGAGGCTAGGACATCTAGTACTATGTTGAGTAACAGTGGTGATAGTGGACATCTGTGCTGTGTTCCTGACTTTGGGGAAAAAGCTTAGTTTTTCCCCATTGAGAATGATATTTGCTGTGAGTTTTTCATAGATGGCTTTTATGATATTGAGATATATACCCTCTATCCCTACACTGTGGAGAGTTTTGATCAAGAAAGAATGCTGTACTTTGTCGAATGCTTTTTCTGCATCTATTGGGAGTATCATGTCATTCTTGTTCTTTCTTTTATTAATGTAGTGTATCACATTGGTTGATTTGTGGATGTTGAACCAACCTTGTAATGCAGGAATAAATTCCACTTGGTCATAGTGAATAATCCTTTTAATGTACTGTTATATCCTATTGGCTAGTATTTTGGTGAGAATTTTTGTATCCATATTCATCAGGGATATTGGTCTATAATTCTCCTTTTTGATGGGGTCTCTGTCTTGTTTTGGGATCAAGAAAATGCTGGCCTCATAAAATGAGTTTGGAAGTTTTCCCTTCCATTTCTATTTTTGGAACAGTTTCAGAGAATAGTTGTTAATAAATGTTTGGTAGAATTCCCCTGGGAAGCCATCTGGCCCTGGGTTCTTGTTTGTTGGGAGATTTTTTTTTTTTTACTTTTTTTTTTTAATTTCTTTTCAGCGTAACAGTATTCATTATTTTTGCACCACACCCAGTGCTCCATGCAATCCATGCCCTCTCTAATACCCACCACCTGGTTCCCCCAACCTCCCACCCCCCGCCCCTTCAAAACCCTCAGATTGTTTTTCAGAGTCCATAGTCTCTCATGGTTCACCTCCCCTTCCAATTTCCCTCAACTCCCTTTTCCTCTCCATCTCTCCTTATCCTCCATGCTATTTGTTATGCTCCACAAATAAGTGAAACCATATGATAACTGACTCTCTGCTTGACTTATTTCACTCAGCATAATCTCTTCCAGTCCCGTCCATGTTGCTACAAAAGTTGGGTATTCATCCTTTCTGATGGAGGCATAATACTCCATAGTGTATATGGACCACATCTTCCTTATCCATTCATCCGTTGAAGGGCATCTTGGTTCTTTCCATAGTTTGGCGACCATGGCCATTGCTGCTATAAACATTGGGGTACAGATGGCCCTTTTCACGACATCTGTATCTTTGGGGTAAATACCCAGGAGTGCAATTGCAAGGGTCGTAGGGAAGCTCTATTTTTAATTTCTTGAGGAATCTCCACACTGTTCTCCAAAGAGGCTGCACCAACTTGCATTCCCACCAACAGTGTAAGAGGGTTCCCCTTTCTCCACATCCTCTCCAACACATGTTGTTTCCTGTTTTGTTAATTTTGGCCATTCTAACTGGTGTAAGGTGATATCTCAATGTGGTTTTAATTTGAATCTCCCTGAGGGCTAATGATGATGAGCATTTTTTCATGTGTCTGATAGCCATTTGTATGTCTTGATTGGAGAAGTGTCTGTTCATATCTTCTGGCCCATTTTTTGATGTGTTTGTCTGTTTCGTGTGGGTTGAGTTTGAGGAGTTCATTATAGATCCTGGATATCAACCTTTTGTCTGTACTGTCATTTGCAAATATCTTCTCCCATTCCGTGGGTTGCCTCTTTGTTTTTTTGACTGTTTCCTTTGCTGTGCAGAAGCTTTTGATTTTGATGAAGTCCCAGAAGTTTATTTTCGCTTTTGTTTCCTTTGCCTTTGGAGACGTATCTTGAAAGAAGTTGCTGTGGCTGATATCGAAGAGATTACTGCCTATGTTCTCCTCTAAGATTCTGATGGATTCCTTGTCTCACGTTGAGGTCTTTTATCCATTTTGAGTTGATCTTTGTGTACGGTGTAAGAGAATGGTCGAGTTTCATTCTTCTACATATAGCTGTCCAGTTTTCCCAGCACCATTTATTGAAGAGACTGTCTTTTTTCCACTGTATATTTTTTCCTGTTTTGTCAAAGATTAATTGACCATAGAGTTGAGGTCCATATCAGGGCTCTCTACTCTGTTCCACTGGTCTATGTGTCTGTTTTTATGCCAGTACCATGCTGTCTTGGTGATCACAGCTTTGTAATAAAGCTTGAAATCAGGTAAGGTGATGCCGCCAGCTTTATTTTTTGTTTTTCAACATTTCCTTAGCGATTCGGGGTCTCTTCTGATTCCATACAAATTTTTGGATTATTTGCTCCAGCTCTTTGAAGAATGCCGGTGGAATTTTGATCGGAATGGCATTAAAAGTATAGATTGTTCTAGGCAGTATAGACATTTTAACAATGTTTATTCTTCCGATCCAAGAGCATGGAATGGTCTTCCATCTTTTTGTGTCTTCTCAATTTCTTTCATGAGTGTTCTATAGTTCCTCAAGTACAGATCCTTTACCTCTTTAGTTAGGTTTATTCCAAGGTATCTTATGGTTCTTGGTGCTATAGTAAATGGAATCGATTCTCTAATTTCCCTTTCTGTATTTTCATTGTTAGTGTATAAGAAAGCCACTGATTTCTGTACATTGACTTTGTATCCTGCCACGTTGCTGAATTGCTGTATGAGTTCTAGTAGTTTGGGGGTGGAGTCTTTTGGGTTTTCCATATAAAGAATCATGCATGTGACATCTTCTTGATCCATTCTTCACTCAACAGACATTTAGGTTCTTTCCATACTTTGGCTATTGTTGATAATGCTGCTATAAACATCAGGTTGCATGTATCCCTTTGAATCAGTATTTTTGTAAACTTTGGATAAATACCTAGTAGTACAGTTGTTGGATCATAAGTAATTCTATTTTTAACATTTTGAGGAACTTCCATACCCTTTTCTAGAGTGGCTGCACCAGTTTGCATTCCCACCAATCGTATAAGAGGGTTCCCCTTTCTCTGCATCCTCACCAACACCCATTGTTTCCTGTGTTGTTAATTTTAGTCATTCTGACAGGTGTGAGATGATATCTCATTGTAGTTTTGTTTGCCTTTCCCTGATGATAAGTGATGATGAGCATCTTTTCATGTGTCTGTTGGTTATCTGTATGACTTCTTTGGAGAAATGTCTATTCATGTCTTTTGCTAATTTTTTACATTGGGTTGCTTTTTGGATGTTGACTTTGATAAGTTTTTTATATATTTTGGATACTAATTCTTTATCAGATATGTCATTTGAAAATATCTTCTCCCATTCCATAGATTTTCTTTTAATTTTGTTGGTTTCTTCCTTGTGTAGAAGCTTTTTTTTTTTTTTTAAAGATTTTCTTTATTTATTTGTCAGAGAGAGAGGGAGAGAGAGCGAGCATAGGCAGACAGAGAGGCAGGCAGAGGCAGAGGCAGAGGCAGAGGGAGAAGCAGGCTCCCTGCCGAGCAAGGAGCCCGATGTGGGACTCGATCCCAGGACGCTGGGATCATGACCTGAGCCGAAGGCAGCTGCTTAACCAACTGAGCCACCCAGGCGTCCCGTGTAGAAGCTTTTTATGTTGATGAAGTTCCAATAGTTTATGCTGCTTTTGTTTCCCTTGCCTCTGGAGACCTGTCTAGAAAAAAAGGTGCTCTGGCCAATGTCAGAGATGTTACTTCCTGTGTTCTATGAGTTTTATGGTTTCAGGTCTCACGTTTATCCTCTTTGAATTTATTTTCATGTGTGGTGTAAGAAGTTGATCCAGTTTCATTCTTTTGCATGTTGCTGTCCAGTTTCTCGATACCATTTGTTGAAGAGACTGTTTTTTCCCTGGATACTCTTTCTCGCTTTGTCAAAGATTAATTGTGTAATTGTGGGCTCATTTCTGCATTTTCTATTCTGTTCCATTGATCTCTGTGTCTGTTTTTGTGCCAGTATTATACTATTTCAATTACTACAGTTTTATAATGTAACTTGATGTCTAGAATTGTGATGCCTCCATCTTTGCTTTTCTTTTTTCAAGATTGCTTTGGCTATTCAGGGTCTTTTTTGGTTCCACACAAATTTTAGAATTGTTTGTTCTAACTCTGTGACAAATGTTGTTGTTATTTTGTTAGGGATTGCATTAAATGTGTAGATTTGTGTGCATTTGGGTAGTATAGACATTTTAACAATATTTGTTCTTCCAATCCATGACCATAGAATATCTTTCCATTTTTTGTGTCCTTTTCAGTTTCTTTCATCAGTGTTTTATAGTTTTCAAAATAGAGATCTTTCCCTCTTTGGTTAGGTTTATTCCTAGATAACTTATTATTTTTGGTACAGATATAAATTTTAATTTCACTTTCTGCTGCTTCATTATTGCTATATAGAAATGCAACAGATTTCTGTACATTGATTTTGTATCCTTCAGCTTTACTAAATTTGTTTATCAGTTCTAGCAGTTTTTTGGTGGAGTCTTTTGGGTTTCTATATATCATATCATGTCATCTGCAAATAGTGACTATTTTGCTTCCTCTTTACTAATTTGGATGGCTTTTATTTCTTTTTGTCGTCTGTTTGCTGTGGCTCAGAATTGTGGTACTGTGTTGAACAAAAGTGGTGAGAGTAGAGATCCTTCTCTTGTTCCTGACCTTAGAAGAAAATCTCTCAGTTTTCCCCCATTAAGGAGCATACTAGCTGTGGGCTTTTCATATATGGTCTTTACTATATTGAGATATGTTCCCTCTAGACCTACTTTGTTGAGGTTTTTCTCATGAATGGAAGATGTCTTTTGTCAAATGCTTTTTCTGTGTCTGTTGAAATGATCTAATGGTTCTTATCCTTTCTTTTATCACATTGACTGATTTGTGAATATTGATCCACCTTTGCAATGCAGGAGTAAATCCCATTTGATTATGGTGAATGATTTTTTTTCTAATGTGTTATTGGACACTCCTGGTGGCTCAGTTGATTAAATGGCTGCCTTCGGCTCAGGTCATGATCCTGGGGTCCTGGGATCAAGTCCCTGCATCTGGATCCCTGCTCATTGAGGGGTTTGCCTCTCCTTGCTCTGCTCCTCACCACCCTTCTTGCTCAAACTCTCGCCTTCTCTCTCAAATAAATAAAAACTTTTTTAAAAAAATATTTAAATGTATTGTTGGATTAGATATGCTAATATTTTGTTGAGAGTTTATGCATCTCTCTGTTCATCAGAAATATGGTCATGTAATTTTCTTTTGTGTGTGTGTGGTTTCTTTATCTGGTTTTAGTATCAGAGTAATGTAGCCTCATAGAATGAATTTGGAAGTTTTCCTTCCCTTTCTATTTTTTGGAATAGTTTGAGAAGAATATGTATTAACTCTTCTTTAAATGTTTGTTAGAATTCGCCTGTGAAACCATCTGGCCCTAGACTTTTCTTTATTGGAAGTTTTTTGATTACTGATTCAATTTATTTGCTGAATGTCAGTCTCTTCAAATTTTCTATTTCTTTCTGTTTCGGTTTTGGTAGGTTATATGTTTCTAGGAATTTATCCATTTCTTTCAGGTTGTGCAATTTGTTGGCACAAATTGCCACACAATATTCTCTTATAATTGAATTTCTGTAGTATTAGTTGCTTTCCTCCTCTCTCACTTGTGATTTTACTTGAGTCCTTCTCTTTTTTTCTTGATAAATCTGGCTAGGGTTTACCAATTCGATTTTTTTTTTTTTTTTCAAAGAACCAGGGCCTGGTTTCATTGATCTATTCTACTATAGTTTTTTAAAATTTTGTTTTATTCTGTTTTTGTTTTTATTTATCTCTGCTCTAATCTTTATCATTTCCTCCCTTCTTCCTACTTTAGGCTTCATTTTTTATTCTTTTTATAACTCCTTCAGGTGTAAGGTTAAGTTGCATGTTGGAGATTTTTTTTAATTCTTGAGGTAGGCTTGTATTGCTCTAAATATCTTTCTTAGCACAACTTATGATGCATCCCAAAGGTTTTGGACCATTGTGTTTCACTTTCACTTGTTTCCATGTACTTTTTAATTTCTTCTTTTATTTTCTGGTTGACCTATTCATTGTTTAGTAGCATGCTATTTAACCTCTACGTATTTGTGATCTTTTCACGTTTTTTTCTTGTGTGACTTCTGGTTTCATAACATTGTGGCCAGAAAAGATGCATGGTATTCAGGCTCCAAACTCAACAGGGAGTCTGCTTCTCTCTCTTCCCCTGCCCTCCCCTGTCATGCTCTCTCTCTCTCTCTGTAGCTCTCTCAAAATAAATAAAATCATAAAAAAAAAAGAAAAGATACATGGGATGATTTCTGTCTTCTTGAATTTGTTGAGGCTTGTTTTGTGGGCTAGTATGTGACCTATTCTAGAGAATGTTCCATTCCATTCCACTTGAAAAGAATGTGTATTCTACTTCTTAAGGATGGCATATTCTGAATATATCTGTTAAATCTATCTGGTCCACTCTGTCATTGAAAGCCATTGTTTCCTTGTTGATTTTCTGTCTATATGATCTGTCCATTGATGAAATCAGAGTATTAAAATCCCCCATATTATTGTATTATTATGGATTAGTTTTTTAATGCTGTTAACTGTTCTACATATTTGAGTGCTCCCATGTTGGGTGCATAAATATTTACAATTGCTATATCTTCTTGTTGGATTGTTCCATTTATTATTATATAGTGTCATTCTTTGTCTCTCCTTATAGCCTTTGAATGTCTGTTCTCTCTGATATTAGTATTGCTACTCTGGCTTGCTTTTGATATCCATTTGCATGGTAGATATTTCTCCATCCCCTGTAATGAGTCTCTTGTAGGCAGAATATTGATAAATCTTGTTTTTTATTCTATTCTGTCCCTCTATGTCTTTTGATTGCAGTATTTAGTCCATTTACATTGAAAGTAATCATTGATAGATATGTATTGTAATTTTATTACTAGTTTTGTGGCTGTTTCTGAAGATTTTCTCTTTTCATGGTTTGCTGGTTTTCTTTAATGATATATTTGGGTATCTTTCTCTTCATTCTTTGCATATTTATTAGTGATTCTTTATTGTTACTGTTAGTTCTTTATTTTTTATTTACTTATTTATTTATTTATTTATTTTTAAAGATTTTATTTATTTATAATAAATAAGACAGAGAGAGGAGACACAGCCAGAGAGGGAACACAAGCAGGGGAAGTGGGAGAAGTAGAAGCAGACTCCCCACTGAGCAGGGAGCCCAATGTGGGACTTGATCCCAGGACCCTGGGATCATGACCCGAGCTGAAGGCAGATGCTTAACAACTGAGCCACCTGAGCATCCCTACCATTAGGTTTTTATATAACTTTTGCAAATAACAGTCTAAATTCAGTTGATGGTCATTTACGTTTGAACCTATTCTTTACTCCCTATGTTTTAGATATACGGTGTCATATTTTACATCCTTTTATTTTGTGAGTTCCTTGACTGATTTTTTACAGAAATATTCATTTTTACTGCCTCTGTCTTTCTTGCCTTCATATGTCACTTTTTTCCTTTCCTTTCCATTCAGAGTACCTTTTAATATTTCTTGTAGAGCTAATGGAGTGGTCATGAACTCCTTTAGTTTTTGTGTTTCTGGTAAATTCTTTATCTCTTTCTATTCTGAATGACAGCCTTGCTGGATAAAGTATTCTTGGCTGTAGATTTTTCCCATTCAGCACTTTGAATATATTATGCCATTCCCTTCTGACTTGAAATTTCTGCTGAAAAATCCCCCAGTAGCTTTAGAGGGTTTCCCTTGTATGTTACCTTTTTTTCCCCCTGTCTTGCCGCTTTAAAAATTTTTTTCTTTATCACTATATTTTGCCCATTTAATTACAATATGTCTTGGTTAGATCTGCTTTTGTTGATTTCCTGGGGGGGGTTGGTTCCCTGTGCCTCCTGGATCTAGGACTGTTTCCTTCCCCAGATTCGGTAAGTTTTCATCTTTTATTTCTTGAAATAAATTTTCTGCCCACCTTTCTCTTTTTTTTCTTCTGGGACTCCTATAATGTGAGTATTATTACATTTGATGGAGTTTATTCTTACATTTGCATAATTCTTTTTTCTCTCTTTTGTTCAGCTTGATTATTTTCCATTAGTCTGTCCTCTAGGTCATTAATTTGCTCTTCTGCTACTTCTAGCCTGCTTTTTATTCTCTTGGATGTGTTTCTGATCTCATTTGTTGCGCTCTTCACCTCTGATTGGTTCTGTTTTATCTTTATGTTAAGGACTTCACTAATATCTTACACTCTTTTCTAAAGTCTAGTGGATTTGTCTTGTGATCATTGCTTTAAACACTCCATCAGTATGTTACTTCTATCTTTTTCACTTCAGTCCCTAGCTGTGGCCTTGTCCTTTTCTTGCATTTGGGACAAATTTCTCTTCTTCTCATTTTATTTAAGTCTCTATGCTTGTTTCTCTGTGTTAGAACAGTCAGCTACATCTTGTGTTCCTGAGGGTAATGACCTTATGGAGAAGAGGTCTTGTAGTGACCCTGAGATGTAGTATTCCCTGTTTCCCAGGCCTGGTGCTTCCAGGAGTGTTTCCAATGTATGCTGCTGTTTTGTCCTTGGCTGCTTTATCCTTCAGGCCAATTGTCAGCAAAGGCTCTCTTTGCCTGATGTGGGCAGGTTTTTTCCCTGGCTTGAATGTAGTGCATTTTAACTAGGTATGCTCCAGTCTGCTTGTGAAATGAGATCTGTCACCACCACCACAAGGACCAAGGCTCCACAAAACTCCCAAATCTGGGTGTGTGGTGTGAGCAGGAGTTTGGACCAGTCTTCTGGAGGAGGTGGCCCATGGTGCTGGGACTGAAGCAAGCATGACTAGGAAGGGTGGTTCCACCAGGGTGCAGGGGGGCAGGGCTTGGTATAAGCAAATTAGGTAGTGAGTGTCAGTGCTGTGCTGGTTCCCACAGGTGGCCCTGTGCTTATGTGGAGGGGTGGGGGTGGAAAATGGCACCTGCCATTTCCTTTGTTCCCAGAAGTATCTCTTCATGAACACTGCCTCTCTGGAACGTGGTCCAAAATGAGTAAATAACCTCCCCCCTCTGTGTTCCAGGTGCTGTTCAGATTGCTGTTTCTACATTGTATGTCTACAAGCTGTTTGCACTGCCTTCTCTCCAAGAGCAGCCTTGAAGACTCTGAACTCTTCCCATGCACCAT
Source organism: Neogale vison (assembly GCF_020171115.1). Taxonomy (NCBI): domain Eukaryota; kingdom Metazoa; phylum Chordata; class Mammalia; order Carnivora; family Mustelidae; genus Neogale; species Neogale vison. The sequence continues at coordinate 112,016,939 of NC_058093.1, read as the reverse complement.
GCCCATTGACCTTAACATTCCACGTTTAAGCCCAACTGGTTGTTAGACTATGACATTTGGGCCCACTTACTTTCCGAGCCAATTTCTTTTTTTTTTTTTTTCCCCAATTTATTTATTTTCAGAAAAACAGTATTCATTATTTTTTCACCACACCCAGTGCTCCATGCAAGCTGTGCCCTCTATAATACCCACCACCTGGTACCCCAACCCCCCACCCCCCTGCCACTTCAAACCCCTCAGATTGTTTTTCAGAGTCCATAGTCTCTCATGGTTCATCTCCCCTTCCAATTGACCCAAAAGCACATACCCTCCCCAATGTCCATAACTCTACCCCCCTTCTCCCAACCCCCCTCCCCCCAGCAACCCACAGTTTGTTTCATGAGATTAAGAGTCACTTATGGTTTGTCTCCCTCCCTATCCCATCTTGTTTCATGGATTCTTCTCCTACCCACTTAAGCCCCCATGTTGCATCACCACTTCCTCATATCAGGGAGATCATATGATATTTGTCTTTCTCCGCTTGACTTATTTCGCTAAGCATGATACGCTCTAGTTCCATCCATGTTGTCGCAAATGGCAAGATTTCGTTTCTTTTGATGTCCAAGCCAATTTCTATGGGATTCATTTTCTCTGTGTGCCTCTTGTGTGTTAGCTTCTCTCTTGCTCTTCTCCATAAGCACGATCTGTTTCTCTCCCAAACCAGTCTCTGCACTCCCTGCTCTCTTCAAGGTGACCTCTTCTCTCCATTTATTTGCTTGTTTGTTTGTTTATAAAGATATTATTTATTTGAGAGAGAGAGTGAGAAAGATCATGTTGGGGGGGGGAGCTGAGGGAAAGAGAGAAACAGACTCCCTGCTGAGCAGGGAGCCCAACATGGGGCTCAATCCCAAGATCTGGGATCATGACTTGAGCTGAAGGCAGATGCTTAACCAACTGAACCACCCAGGTACCCCTCTTCTCTCCCTTTAGTTGTGGAGGTTGTTTTGCCAGTCTTTTAGGATGGTTTGATAGTTATCTATCTGTGTTCATGGGACAAGGTAGGCCTTGGGTTCCTCCCACTCCACCACCATCTTCCATCTCGCCTATAAATTTTTTAAACATGGCAGCCATTTTATTCCCCCTCCCTTCAATCTATTTGCTGATTTGGTGCATCTGGATGCTTGCCAGGAGATTGGAGTATTTTTTTTTTCCAATTTATTTATTTATAGAAAATCAGTATTCATTATTTTTTCACCACACCCAGTGCTCCATGCAAGCTGTGCCCTCTATAATACCCACCACCTGGTACCCCAACCACCCACCCCCCCCGCCACTTCAAACCCCTCAGATTGTTTTTCAGAGTCCATAGTCTCTCATGGTTCCTCTCTACTTCCAATTTATCCAAAAGCACATACCCTCCCCAATGTCCATAACCCTACACCCCTTCTCCCAACCCCCCTCTCCCCAGCAACCCACAGTTTGTTTCGTGGGATTAAGAGTCACTTATGGTTTGTCTCCCTCCCTATCCCATCTTGTTTCATGGATTCTTCTCCTACCCACTTAAGCCCCCATGTTGCATCACCACTCCCTCATATCAGGGAGATCATATGATAGTTGTCTTTCTCTGCTTGACTTATTTCGCTAAGCATGATGCGCTCTAGTTCCATCCATGTTGTCGCAAATGGCAAGATTTCGTTTCTTTTGATGGCTGCATAGTATTCCATTGTGTATATATACCACATCTTCTTGATCCATTCATCGGTTGATGGACATCTAGGTTCTTTCCATAGTTTGGCTATTGTGGACATTGCTGCTATAAACATTCGGGTGCACGTGGCCTTTTGGATCACTACGTTTGTATCTTTAGGGTAAATTCCCAGTAGTGCAATTGCTGGGTCATAGGGCAGTTCTATTTTCAACATTTTGAGGAACCTCCATGCTGTTTTCCAGAGTGGTTGCACCAGCTTGCATTCCCACCAACAGTGTAGGAGGGTTCCCCTTTCTCCGCATCCTCGCCAGCATCTGTCATTTCCTGACTTGTTGATAGATTGGAGTATTTTTAAATGGTAGAACCTAATCTTCCTTAGTCTTTGGTATCTGGGAGACAAAGTCCTATCCAGAAAAAGGGCTTACTTAGCTCAAACCAAGTGCCCATCTTTTTCATAAAAGATTTGACAAGTTTGGGAGCATTCTGGGGTAGGAAACTGAAGAGTGGACTTTAAAACTGCCAAGAGGAAGAACAACTTTCTGCATCTTTGAAGTGCACAAAGTAGACCCTTCAGTCTCTCAGTCCAAAGCTGAGAGTGTCTTACTATCATTTGAAACCAGATGGGATCTGTATCTAACTACAACTGAGGTCAAGTTTCTAACTACAACTGAGGTCAAGTTTCATCCAGCATAGTTATTTTTTTAATCACTGAGATATGATGGATATATAATATTATGTTCAGGTATATAACATAGTGATTTGACATTTGCATACATTATAAAATTATCTCCAAAGTGTAGTCACCATCTGTCACCACCCAGTTAATACAACATTATTGACTATATTCCCCATGCTGTACATTATATCCCCATGACTTATTTTATAATGGGAAGTTTGTACTTCTTGATCCCCTTCACTCATTTCACCCTTCCACAAATCCCCTTTCCTCCTGGCAGGCACAAATCTGTTGTCTATATTAATAAGTCTAAGTTTTATTTTGTTTATTTGTTCATTTGTTTTGTAGATCCCACCTATAAGTGAAATCATGCAGTATTCTTTTTTCTCTTTCTTATTTCACTTAGAATAATACCCACTATGTCCAAATGTGTTGTTGCATGTAGTAAGATTTCATTCTTTTTTATGGCTGAGTGGTATTATTTTGTGTGCTTATGCTACGCTATCTTCATCCATGGACACCTAGGTTGTTTCCATTGTATCTTGGCCATTGTAAATAATGCTGCAGTGAACATAAGGGTGAATATATCTTTTTTAAATTAGTGTTTTCATTTTCTTCATATAGATATCTAGTAGTGGAATTCCTAGATCATATGGTAATTCTATTTTAATTTGAGAAACTTTATACTGTTCCTATAGTGGCTGCACCTATTTACATTCCCACCAACAATAAACCAAGGTTTCCTTTTCTCCACACCCTTGCCAACACTTGATATTTCTTGTTTTTTGTTTTTGTTTTTGTTTTTTATTTTTTGCTGATAGTCATTCTGGCAGGTGTGATACATCTCATTGTGGTTTTATTGTATTTCCCTGATGATTAGTGATATTAAACATCCTTCCATATGTCTGTTGGATATCTGTATGTCTTCTTTTGAAAAATTTCTATTCAGAGTCTCCATTATTATTTATTCTCTTATTTTATCCATTTGCTTTTTTGACATTGAGTTATATGAGTTCTTTATATATTTTGGACATGAACAATTTATCAAATGTATGATTTGCAAATATCTTCTGCCATTCGGTATGTTGTCTCTTTGTTTTGTTGATAGTTTCCTTCACTGTGCAGAAGCTTCTCAGTTCAGTGTAGTTTCATTTGTTTGGTTTTGTTTTTATTTCCTTTGCCTTTGCAGTCAGATCCAATGAAAATATCACTAAGACCAACACCAAGGAATTTATTACCTATGTTTTCTTCTAGGAGTTTTATGGTTTCAGGTCTTACTCTGAAGTCTTTAATCATAGGCTCCATGCCTAGTGTGGAACCCATTGTGGGGCTGGAACTCACAACCCTGAGATCAAGACGTGTGCTGAGATCAAGAGTCAGATACTTAATTGACTGAGCCTCCTGGGGCCAGGTTCATTCTTTTGCATGTAATTGTCTCGTAGTTTTTCCAACACCATTTATTGGAAAGACTGTCTTTTCCCCATCATACAATATTCTTGCCTCCTTTGGTGTAGATTAATTGACTATATACTTGTGGATCTATTTTGGCACTCTCCTGTACTATTGATCTATGTGTCTATTTTTGTGCTGGTATCATACTGTTTTGACTACGATAGCTTTGTAGTATATCATGAAATCTGAGATTGTGATACCTCCAGCATTGGTATTATTTCTCAAGATGGCTTTAGCTATTTGAGGTCTTTCATTGGGCTCCATGCTGGGTGTGTAGCCTACTAAAAAGAAAAGTTTTTACTTAAATTCCAGTTAGTTCACATACAGAATAATATTAATTTCAGGTGTACAATATAGTGATTTAACACTTTCACACAACACCCAGTACTCATCACAACAAATGCATTCTTTAATCCCCATCACCTATTTAACCATCCCCACACCCATGTCCCCTCTGGTAACCATCAGTTTGTTCTCTATAGTTAAGAGTCTGTTTCTTTGTTTGTCTCCCTCACTCTCTTTTCCCCCCTCCCATTTGTCTTGTTTCTTAAATTCCACATATGGTGAAATCATATGGTATTTGTATTTCTCTGACTGACTTATTTTGTTTAGCATAATACTCTCTATACAAATTTTATAATTATTTGCTCCAAAATACAAAATGTACAAAATGCTGTACAAAATGCTGTTTGTATTGATAAGCATTGCATTGAATCTGTAGATTGCTTTGGGTATGTATGGACATTTATTTTAATTATAGTAATTCTTCTAATCCATGGGCATGGCATACCTTTCTATTTGTTCTGGTCATCTTCAATTTCTTTTATCAGTATCTTATAGTTTTCAGAGTTTAGGTCTTTCACCTTTTGATTTAATTTATTCTTAGGGTTTTTAAAAAATTTTTGGTGTCATTTTATTAATTTATTATTTTTTAAAAGACAACTTCTTGTTAGTTTTATTTACAGAAAATTCAACAGCATCCACTCAGTCCAGTTTGGTGGCCAGTTCTTTAGCCTTTGCTTTTTCCAACTTGGCAATGTGAGCCACTGACTTTGGACCTAGGACACTGTCTCCCCAGTGACAGTGTATCACACCATATCTGTCAGTGTAATTGGTCTTAATAGCTTCCACCAGCTTAGGCAGAGCTCCTTTGTCTTCCAAGTTAACCTCTGTGAAACAAGACACCCCAGCCTGGTGTTCCCCTTGATAATGCAGTAAGGAACACCAAACTTATGACACAGGCCAGCTCAGTGGGATCCACACCATGTGCAATAACTACCAGCTGAACCTTCTTGTTTTCCACCAAGGTGGTGACAGTATTATCCTTAGCTCGAAGGACAGGTGGCCTCTTAGTGAGGACATCCCTTTTCCCAGAAGCTTTCTTCTCAGACCAGGCCAACAATCTCTTCTTCTTCTCATTCTTTGTCTCTGGTCTGTATTTGTGGGCCAGCTTAAGCAGTTGAATAGCTGTTTAGCAGTCCACGACCTGGGTGGACTGGTTAATTCCAGGAAGCACTTTTAGACATTTGTAGAAAATAGCCCTTTGCTGCTGCAGCTGGATGTAGCAGGGACATTTGACAATGCAGGTGAGGTAAATTTAGGGCTGAACGTCTTGTCCAATGCCAAAAATTCTTGGGTCTTTTCTCAAACAGGGGACTGACCGCCTTCTGAGCCTCCTGCTTCTTCACAAGAGCAAGGCCTGGGACCACCCCTTAGCCTTCTTTCCCTTTGGCATCTTGGATTGCTGGAGGAGAGAGTGGTATAATTTTAAATGGGATTGTTTTCTTAATTTCTCTTTCTGCTACATCATTATTAGTGTATAGAAATGGAACAGTTTCTACATATTAATTTTGTGTCCTGTAACTTTACTGAATTCATTTATCAGTTCTAATAGATTTTTGGTGGAGTCTTTTGGGTTTTCTATATATAGTATGTCATCTGCAAAGAGTGACAATTTTATTCCTTTTTAACCAATATAGATGGATTCCTTTTATTTACTGTTATTATTATTGGTCTGATTGCTGCAGCCAAGACTGCCAAGACTGTGTTGAATAAAAAAAAAGTATTGAGTATGGAGATCCTTGTCTTGTTCCTGATTTTAGATGATAATATTTCAATTATTCACCATTAAGTATGATGTTATTGTGGGTTTTTCATATATGGCCATTACTATGTTGAGGTATGTTTCTTCTTTTTTTTTTTTTTCCCAATTTATTTATTTTCAGAAAAACAGTATTCATTATTTTTTCACCACACCCAGTGCTCCATGCAAGCTGTGCCCTCTATAATACCCACCACGTGGTACCCCAACCTCCCACCCCCCCGCCACTTCAAACCCCTCAGACTGTTTTTCAGAGTCCATAGTCTCTCATGGTTCACCTCCCCTTCCAATTTACCCAAATTCCCTACACCTCTCTAACGCCCCTTGTCCTCCATGCTATTGGTTATGCTCCACAAATGAGTGAAACCATATGATAATTGACTCTCTCTGCTTGACTGATTTCACTCAGCATAATCTCGTATGTTTCTTCTAAACTCACTTTGTTGAGAGTGTATGTTGTATTTTGTAATGTATGTTGTATTTTGTCAAATGTTCCTTCTGAATTTATTTTTTTCCTTTTTCCTTTTATTTTATTTCTTTTCAGTATTCCAGAATTCATGGTTTATGCACCACACCCAGTGATCCATGCAATACATGTCCTCCTTAATACCCACCACCAGGCTCACCTAACTCCCCACACCGCTGCTTCTGAATTTATTGAGATGATCGTACATTTTTTGGCCTTTCCCTTGTTAATGTGATATGTCACATTGATTGATTTATGAATATTGACTCACTCTTGCAACCTTGCAACCACAATCCCATTTGATTGTGGTAGATGACTTTTTTAACATATTGTTAAATTTGGTTTATTAATATTTTGTTGAGGATTTTTGCATCTGTGTTCATCAGAGATACTGGCCTGTTTCATTTTTTGTAGTGTCTTTGTCTGGTTTTGGTATTAGTGTAAGACTGGTCTTATAGAATAAATTTGGATGTTTTCCTTCCTCTACTATTTTATTGCAATAGTTTAAGGATAGGTATTAACTCTTCTTTAAAATTTGATAGAATTCATCAGTAAAGCATGATCCTGAACTTTTATTTGTTGGTTTTTTAAATTGATTCAATTTGATTAGTAATTAATCTGTTCAAATTTTCTATTTCTTCCTGATTCAATTTTGGAAGATGGTGTGTTTCTAGGAATTTATCCATTTTTTCTAGGTTGTCCAATTTATTGGCGTATGGTTTTTCGTAATATTCTCTTATAATCTTTTGTTTTGCTATGGTGTCTGCTATTTCTCCTCAATTTCTGATTTTGAGTTCTCTCTTTTTCTTGATAAATCATGCTAAAAGTGGGCCAATTTTGTTTATCTTTTCAAAGAACCAGCTCTTGTTTTCATTAGTCTTTTTTATTGTGTTTTTAATTTTTTTTAAGATTTTATTTATTTATTTGACAGAGAGAGAGATCACAAGTAGGCAGAGAGGCAGGTAGAGAAGTGGGGAAGCAGGCTCCCTGCTGAGCAGAGAGCCTGATGCTGGGTTCAATCCCAGGACCCTGTGATCATGACCTGAGCTGAAGGCAGAGGCTTAACCCACTGAGCCACCCAGGCACCCCTGTGTTTTTAATTTTTATTTCATTATTTCTGCTCTGATCTTTATCATTCCCTTCCTTCTGCTACCTTTGGGTTTTGTTTGTTCTCCTTTTCTAGCTCCTTTAGGTGTTTATTTGAGATTTTTCTTATTTCTTGAGGTAGATATCTAATGCTTTAAACTTCCCTCTTAGAACTGTTTTTGTTGTGTCCCAAGGATATTGGACCCTTGTGCTTTTATTTTCACTAGTCTCCATGTATTTGTTGGTTTCCCCTTTGATTTCTGAGTTGACACATTTATCATTTAGTAGCACGTTGTTTAGCCTCCGTGTTTTGGGATTATTTCCAGATTTTTCTTGTAATTGATTTCCAGTTTCATACAGTTGTAGTTGGAAAAGTTGTTTGATATGATTTCAGTCTTCTTAAATTTATTGAGACTTGTTTTGTGGCCTAATGTGATCAATCCTAGGGAATGCTCCATATGCATTTGAAAAGAATGTGTATTCTATTTGTTTTGGGTGGAATGTTCTGTATATATCTGTCAGGTTTATCTAATGTGATGTTTTATTCAAAACCACTGTTTCCTTGTGGATTTTCTATCTGAATGATCTGCTATTAAGTCCCCTACTATTGTTGAATTATTGTTGATTTCTTCCTTTATGTCTGTTACTATTTGCTTTATGTATTTAGGTGCTCTTACATTGGATGTATCAATATTTACAACTGTTATATCCTCTTATTGGATTGACCCTTTTATCACTATGTCTTTGTCTCTTGCTATCATCTTTATTTTAAAGCCTATTCTGTCTGATGTAAGTATTGTTATCCCAGCCTTTTTTATTTGTATGATATATATTTTTCTATCCCTTCATTTTCAATCTGTATTATCTAGGTCTAAAGTGAGTCTCTTGTAGGCAGCATATAGATGGCTTTTGTTTTTGTTTTTGTTTTTAGCCATTTAGTCACCCTATGTCTTTTGACTTGAGCATTTAGTCAATTACAATCAAAGTAATTATCACCATTTTGTTGTTTTCCAGCTGTGTTTGTAGTTCTTCTCTCTTTCTTCTTCTGCTGTTTTCTTCCCTTTGGCTTGGTGGCTTTCTTTAGTGTTATGCTTGGATTCCTTTCTTTTTATTTTTTGTGTATCTTTTTCTAAAATTTGTGGTTATCCTTGAGTCCATATAGAACGTTTTATGTGTGTAGCAGTCTATATTAAGTTGATGGTCCAAGTGATCGAACACACTCTAAGATAACTAAGTTTTTACTTCTCCCTCCACATTTTATGTATAGGATGTCATGTTTTTCATCTTTTTATTTTGTGTATCCCATGACTAATTTTTGTAGATATAATTGATCTTACTACTTTTGTGTTTTAACCTTCATACTGGCTGTATGAGTGATTAACCTACTACCTTTACTGTATTTTGCTTTTACCTATGAAATTTTTTCCTTTCTTAATTTTTTTACTTCTACTCATGGCCTTCTCTTTCCATGTAAAAAATTCCTTTTAACAATTATTTTTTTGGGGGGCGCCTGGGTGGCTCAGTAGGTTAAAGCCTCTACCTTCGGCTCAGGTCATGATCTCAGGGTCCTGGGATTGAGCCCTGCATCGGGCTCTCTGCTTGGCAGGGAGCCTGCTTCCTCCTCTCTCTCTGCCTGCCTCTCTGCCTACTTGTTGTAATCTCTGTCTATCAAATAAATAAATAAATTCTTTTTTTTCCCCTTTATTCTTATTAGGCTGGTTTAGTGTTGATGAAATTTAACTTTTGTTTTTCAGGGAAACACTATCTCTCTCTCTCTCTCTCTTTTTTTTTTTGTTTGTTCCTATCCTGTTTATCCCTCCTTCTATTCTGAAACTTTCTAGATAGAATATTCTTGGTTGTAATTTTTTTCTTTCAGCACTTTGAATGTATCATCCACTCCTTTATGGCCTTCAATGTCTGCTGAAAGACCAGCTGATACCAACTTAGTTCTTGATTGAACCAGAAAGGGGAAACATATTCTGATATGAAAAAAAATACAATCTTAAGCTGTTATGATTCCTTTTTAAATAATTTTCAGCATTCTAAAAAAATTATGAGACAGGCAAAGAAGCAAAAAATGTAACCAATAAATAAGAAACAATGAACCAATATACGTAGACCCACAAACAGACCCACAACGTATTAAAGAAGATAGAGAAAACAGTGGGCCAAATTGGTGGAAATTTGGAGATTTTCTACAGAGAAATGGAATATGAAAAGAAAAATCATGTGGACATTCCAGAAGTGAAAACTTTGACTTCTGAAATTAATAATTCATTGCACAGCTTTCATAGAGATTGGACACAGAAGACAGAATTACTGAACTTGAAGACAGATTGATAGAAACTCCTCAAATCAGCATAGAGAGAAGGAAAGAAAGAAAGAAGAAAGGAAGAAAGAAAGAAAAAAGAAAGAAGGAGAGATGAAATGGCAGATTGTGATTAATCTTATGAAGTCCTCTGCACCATGTGATTGTTTAAGCACATGCATGATTTTTTTTAAACAGGTACAGTGCTCTCCTGTCTGATGAGGGGTTCTGTGGGACCTCAGTGTCCACACTGACCCTTGCACTCATTGCGCAGGGTGATGGGAAGGGAAAGGACATAGGTTAGAAACCAGAAGACCTGGACTTCATGCTTAGCTCTCCCATTGACTTGCGGTGTGATCTGGGTTTGCTTAAAACTTACTTTCCCGGCCAAACCCCATGAAGTCCCCAGAAGGGCTATAGCTAGGATCAGGCCTAGTCCAGCACCTGCCAGTGGAGCCTGACAAGGAGCAAGTCTGAAACTGGCTAACGATTGACCTATTCTAAATATTGACAGAGCCCAAGTTCTGCCATTGCCCAACCATACATGACTTCTCTCCTTCACCTGCAACCTGGGTCCATGTCACAGGGGACAGAACAGAGACTTTGAAGCTTACCACAAGTTCCACATAACTCCTTCATTAGGGACAATTTAGGGAGTCCCACTGAGTCTCTTTCCTCCTCATCAATATGAAGAGAGTTAGTAGTACTTTCCCTCCCAGTTGCTGTGAGACCACTGCCATCACAAGGTTAGCTAAGTGAGGGTGATCAATACAGCTACCCTCATCTCTGTCCTCAGCCTGCAGCCTCCCCTGAGACAGCTGGGGTTGGCTAGCCATCTCTTCCCTGGGGTCCATCTCCCTGCTCAGTCTCCCCTGGCTTCCCTTGGGACTTGGTCCATCTATTCCTGAACTTGTGCCCACGAGTTCACAAACCCCACCCCCTGCCACCTCCCTCCATCTCTCCCTGGTCCTCTTGGCCTCAGTTCAGCTAGCAGTTTCCCATCTGTCCTTCCACCCCTGCTCTGCCCCTGGTTAAGCTGGGTGGAGGACTCCTTAGGAGGCAGAAACCCCAATTCCTCAGCCCAGCAACCCCAGTGTAGGACTCTCTGCACATGACTGGCTTCCAATGGAGTACTGAACTCCCACTTTCATAGATGACTCAGCCTGTGCAGAACACTCCCATCTCTAAAGAAGTTTCAGTTATTGTGACCCTCAGTCCCAAACTTTGCATGAAGGAGTAAGGACAGAAGGGGAGGGAGGAGCTCACTGATACCTCCAGGGACTCTGCAGATTTTTATTGTCTTTTATCCTTACAATCACTAGGGATATAGTAGATATGAACCCAAGTTCTTAGATGAGGATATGAAGGTTCCGGGTAATGCAGCAAGTCTTAGGCACCAACTGGGAGATATCTATGGCATTACATATGACATGAGCTGGGAAGCTGTTGCTGGCTTTGCAGTTATTGCTGTTCATTTTAAAGTATGATCTTGTTTAAGTTGGAAACTGTCTGTTCTTTAAAAGTTTGATAGAGGAGTGCTTGAGTGGCTCAGTGGGTTGGGCCTCTCCCTTCAGCTCAGGTCATGATCTCAGGGTCCTGGGATTGAGCCCCGCATCAGGCTCTCTGCTCAGCAGGGAGCCAGCTTCCCCCTCTGTTTCTACTTGCCTCTCTTCCTACTTGTTCTCTCTCTCTCTCTGTCAAATAAATAAATAAAATCTTAAAAAAAAAAGTTTGATAGAATTCACAGGCACAAAACAACACATGGCTGAGGTTTGGAAGGGGAGAAAGATGGCTTTCAGCACCACTTCAGTTTTCTTTTTGTGTTTTCAGGAATGTATCTATTTCATTTATGTTTTCGAGTTTATTAGATTCTAGCAAAACAGTTCTTAATTCCTTCTCCTTGCTATTTTATTTTTTATGAGATATAATTGACATTTAACATCATATTAGTTTCAGGTGTGCAAAATAATGATTATTTATATATATTTTTAAATGATTGCCACAATGTCTTGTTAACATCCATTGCCATAATTACAAAGTTTGTTTTCTGTGAGGAGAACATTCAAGATCTACTTTCTAGCAGTTTTCAAATACAATACAGTATTATTAACTATAGTCACCATGTTGCACATTACATCCTCAAGGCTTATTTATTTTATAGCTAGAAGTTCGTGCCTTTTGACCTTCTTTACCCATTTTTCCCACCCCCAAATTCTCCTCCTCTGGCAACCACCAATCTGTTTTCTGCATCTATGAATTTAGTTGGTTGGTTGGGTGGTCCGTTAGTTAGTTAGGTTCCATATATAAGTGAGAAACTGCAGTATTTGTCTTTCTTTGTCCAACTTATGTCACTTAGCATAGTAACCTTAGGGTCCATTCATGTTGCACAAATGGTAAGATTTTCTTTTTTTTCATATTTTCATATGTTTATTTGCCATCTATATGTCTTCTTTTTAAATTAACATTTAATATATTATTTGTTTCAGGGGTACAGGTCTGTAATTCATCAGTCTTACATAATTCACAGCACTCACCATAGCACATGCCCTACCCAGTGTCCATCACCCAGCCACCCCATTCCTCCCACCACCCTCTTCTCTAGCAACCCTCAGTTTGTTTCCTGAGATTAAGAGTCTCTTATGGTTTGTCTCCCTCTCTGATTTCGTCCCACTTCATTTTTTCCTTTCCTCCCCCATGATCCTCTCCCTATTTCTCAAATTCTACATATTAATGATATCACATGATAATTGATTTCATTGACTTATTTTGCTTAACATAATATCCTCTAGTTCCATCCATGTTGTTGCAAACGGCATGATTTCATTTTTGATGGCTGCATAATATTCCATAGTATATATACACCACATCTTTTTTATTCATTCATCTGTTGATGGACATCTAGGCTTTTTCCAAAGTTTGGATATTTTGGACATTGTTGCTATAAGCATAGGGGTGCACATGCCCCTTCAGATCACTACATTTGTATCTTTGAGGTAAATACCCCATAGAGCAATTGCTGCGTCATAGGGTAGCTCTTTTTGCAACTTTTTGAGGAACCTCCACACTATTTTCCAGAGTGACTGCACCAGCTTGCATTCCCACCAAGAGTGTAGGAGAGTTCCCCTTCCTCTGCATCCTCTCCAATACCTGTCATTTCCTGACTGGTTAATTTTAGCCATTCTGACTGTTTAAGGCAGTATCTCATTGAGGTTTTGGTTCGTATTTCCCTGATAACCGAGTGATGTTGAGCACTTTTCCATGTGTGTGTTGGTCAATTGGATGTCTTCTTTGCAGAAATGTCCGTTCATGTCTTCTGCCCATTTTTTGATTGCAATATTTGCTCTTTGGGTATTGAGTTTAAGTCCTTTATAGATTTGGGATACTAGCCCTTTATCTGATATGTCATTTGCAAATATCTTTTCCCATTCTGTTGGTTATCTTTGGTTTTGTTGACTGTTTCCTTTGCTGTGCAAATGCTTTTTATCTTGATCAAGTCCCAATAGTTCATTTTTGCTTTTGTTCCCTTGCCTCCAGCAATATCTCTAGTAAGAAGTTGCTATGGTTGAGGTCAAAGAGTTTGTGGCCTGTCTTCTCCTTAGGATGTTGATGGTGTCCTATATCATATTTAGGTCCTTCATCCATTTTTATTTTTGTATATGGTATAAGGAAGTGGTCCAGTTTCATTCTTCTGCATGTTGCTGACCAGTTTTCCCAACACCATTTGTTGAAAAAACTGTCTTTTTCCACTAAATATTCTTTCCTGCTTTGTCAAAGATAAGTTGACTGTATAGTTGTGGGTCCATTTCTGGGTTTTCCATTTTGTTCCATTGATCTATGCGTCTGTTTTTGTGACAGTACCATACTGTCTTGATGACTGCAGCTTTGTAATAAAGCTTTAAGTCCAGAATTGTGATGCCTCCAGCTTTTCTTTTCTTTTTCAGGAGTGCTTTGGCTATTCAGGGTCTTTTGTAGTTCTGTACAAATTTTAGGATTATTTGTTCTAGCCCTGTGAAAAATGCTGGTAGTATTTTGATAACGATTGCATTAAATGTGTAGATTATTTGGGGGAGTATAGACATCTTAACAATGTTTGTTCTTCCAATCCAAGCTTTTCCATTTTTTTGTGTCCTCTTCAATATCTTTCATAAGTGTTCTCTAGTTTTCAGAGTTCACATCTTTTACATCTTTGGTTAGGTTTATTCCTAGGTATCTCTGGTTCTTGATATAATGGTAAATGAGACCAATTCCTTGATTTCTCTTTCTGCTACTCCATTATTAAAATGCAACAGATTTCTGTGCATTTATTTTATATCCTGTGACTTTGCTACACTCATATATTAGTTCTAGCAATTTTGGGGTGAAGTTTGTTGGTTTTCTACATGAAGCAACATGTTGTCTGTAAATAGTGAGAGTTTGACTTCTTCCTTGCTGATTTGGATATCTTTTGTTTCTTTTTATTGTTTGATTGCTGAGGCTGACTTCCAATAATGGTTAAAGAGTAATGGTGAGAGTGGCCATCAGTTTTCCCCACTGAAGATGATATTAGTTGTGGTTCTTTCATATATGGCCTGCGTGATGTTGAGGCATGTTCCATCTATCCCTACTCTGTTGAAGGTTTTTATCAAGAATGGGTACTGTATATTGTCAAATGATGTTTTGGCATCTATTGAGAGGATCATATAGTTCTTATCCTTTCTTGTAGTAATGTGGTGTATCATGATTGATTGAACCACACCTACAGCCAAGAAAAATCCCACTTGATTGTGGTGAATAATGCTTTTAATGTACTGTTGGATTCAATTTGCTAGTCTCTTGTTGAAAATTTTTGTATCCCTGTTCATTGTTAATGTTGGACTATAATTCTCCTTTTCTTTTTTTTTGTTCATATTTCTTTTTCTGTTGTTCATTTTATATATATATATATATATATATATATATATATATATATATAAAAGATTTTGTTTATTTATTTGACAGAGAGAGAGAGATCACAAGTAGCCACAGAGGCAGGCAGAGAGAGAGGCAGGAAGCAGGCTCTCTGCTGAGCAGAGAGTCTGATGCGGGCTTGATCCCAGGACCCTGGGATCATGACCCGAGCCGAAGGCAGAGGCTTAACCCACTGAACCACCCAGGCACCCCTGTAATTCTCCTTTTCAGCGGAGTCTTTGTCTGATTTTGGAATCAAGGTAATGCTGGGCTTGTAGAAGGAGACTGGAAGTTTTCCATCCATTTCCTTTTTTTTTTTTTTTTTTAACAGTTCAAGAATGGGTATTAACTCTTTAAACGTTTGGTCCTGGGAAGCCACCTGGCCATGGACTTTTGTTTTCTGGGAGTTTTTTGATTGCTGATTCAACTTCTTTGCTGGTTATGGGTCTGTTAAAATTTTCTATATCTTCCTATTTCAGATTTGTTAATTTGGTAATTCTAGGAATTTGTCCATTTCTTCCAGATTGATCAATGGCTATAATTTTTCATAATATTGTCTTATAATTGTTTGTATCTTTGTGGTGTTGATTGTGATCTGTCCTCTTTCATTTGTGATTTTATTTATTTGGGTCACTTCTCTTTTCTTTTTATAAGTCTGGCTAGAGGTTTGTCAATTTTATTAATTCTTTCAAAGCACCAACTCCTGGTTTTGTTAATCTGTTCCAGATTTTTGTTTGTTTGTTTCTATATAATTTATTTCTTTTCTAATCTTTATTATTTCCCCTCTTCAGCTGGCTTTAGTCTATATTTGCTGTTCCTTTTCCAGTTCCTGTAGGTGTAATATTAAGTTGTATATTTGAGAGTTTTTTTGCTTCTTGAGTTAGGCCTATTTTGCAATATACTTCTCTCTTAGGACCATCCTTGCTGCATCTCAAAAGTTTTGGATGTCATATTTTCATTTTCATCTGCTTCTATACATTTTTTAAAAAATTTTTCTTTAAGGGCGCCTGGGTGGTTCAGTGGTTAAAGCCTCTGCCTTTGGCTCAGGTCATGATCCCAGGGTCCTGGGATGGAGCCTCACATCTCACTCTCTGCTCAGCAGGGAGCCTGCCTCCTCCTTCTCTCTCTTTCTGCCTGCCTCTCTGCCTGTGGTCTGTCTGTCAAATAAATAAAAATCTTAAAAAAAAAAAATTTCTTCTTTTACTTGTTGGTTGAGCCATTCATTCTTTAGTAGGATGTTCTTTAACCTGTGTGTATTTGTGGTCTTTCCAAATTTTTTCTTGTGGATGACTTCAAATTTTATAATCCTGTGGTCTGAAAATATGCATGGTATGATCTCTCTCTTTTTGTATTGTTGAAGGCAGATTCATGACCCAGTATATGATCTATTCTGGAGAATGTTCTGCGTGCACTTGAAAAGAATGTTTATTCTGCTGCTTTAGGATGAAATGTTCTGAATATATCTGTTAAGTCCATCTGGTCCATGTGAGTTCTCTCTTTTAATTGGCAAGTTTAACCTAGTTATATTTATCATTATTTCCAACTCATTCCATAGTTTCCATTAACTATATTTTCTTCTTGTCTCATTTTATAGTTTATGTTTGTTTTGATTTACTTTTTGTATAAGGTGTGAGATTTAGATTGGGTTTCATTCTTTGGCCTACAGATGGTCTACGGTACCAGCTTCATGTGTTGAGAAGTCTCTCCTTTCTCCATTGAATTACTTTTGCAGCTTTGTCAAAAATCAGATGCCCATAGTTGTGTGTTTAATTTATATCTAAGTACTTCATTTTCTTTCCTTTTTAAAGATTTTATTTGTTTATTTGACAGACAGAAATCACAAGTAGGCAGAGAGGCAGGCAAAGAGAGAGAAAGGGAAGCAAGCTCCCTGCCAAGCAGAGAGCCCAATGTGGGGCTTGATTCCAGGACCCTGGGATCATGACCTGAGCCGAAGGCAGAGGCTTTAACCCACTGAGCCACCCAAGCTCCCCTAAGTACTTCATTTTCTTTAGGGTGGTTGGAAGTGGTATTGTTTTTAGTTTTGATTTGGACATGTTCATTGTTATTATATAGGAATTAAATATATTTATGTGTACTGCTTATTTATTTTTAGTCTCCTTTTTTGTTTTCTGTTGGACAGATGCAGTTTTCTTGGGTGTGTTTAAAAGATGTACCTTTGTTCTTGTTTTCTTGCCTTTAGGACCATTTCCAGAGACTTTAAATGTTTTTTCTTTTTTTTTTTTTTTCATAATTTTCACTAGTTTCACTATGCTCCTCATACTGTCATGCCCGGGTTTTCTCATCCATGCTAGTTAACTATCTTTATGGGAAGCTCACCTTGTGCAGAGGCATCCAGCATGCTGTCACTCTCTCAATCCATTATGTCCCACAAGTGTCAGGGATGCTGGCCCAATGCACTAATTGGGAGGTGGTTCCAACTCTGGGCCTGTCTTCCTCCCAGTTCCTAGCTGTGCCATCTACCCCTCTCCTGGGTGTGTTAAGAGATGAATCTTGCAGGCCCCTTCTCAGCACAGTTCTTCTCTTGTGGTTGAATATAGATAACTCCAAGGGTCCTGGTATCTCTCCGATGTGATTAGCAGCTCGGGTCTGACAAGCTGGTTATAATCACAAGTCAAGGTCTCCTTCACTATTGACTCACTGTGCTATCTTTTCTGAGATTGCTGCCTGAGGCTTGGAAAAAGTGCCTATCCAAGCAGAAATGGCCCTTAAAGACCATCTGTCTAGTGGTTTTTAACCTCAGTTACACTTTTAAATCACCTAGGGAGTTTTTAAAGTATCAATGCCTGGGTCACCTACTCTAAATCAGTTAAACCAGAGTCTCCAAGGGCGCAATTCTAGCTAGATGTCTGTGAAAGTTCCCCAGGAGGTTCTAACGGACAGATGGGCTTGAGAACCACAGCTTTCATTTAATCCCTTTTTTTATGATGCCCAGATGAGAGAATGAGTTGGCCAAGGCCACACAGAGTTAGATTCCTTGTATAACTTTCAGCTAATTGTCTCAGCTTGTCTCACCTCTATCCCTTTTTATTGGGTACATCCTTGCTTCTTTCTCTGCCTCCTCCAGTCAGTTTTAGAAGGCTGGGTCAAGACAGAACCTCTTGCTTACTGCTGTTCATGATCGTGTGAAATTGTCCTTAAACAGCTTCCCCAGCTACACTGTGAGCTCATGCTGAGCTGAACCAACACCTTCTGAGTCTCTGGCTACTTCCTCCACTGGATTGATAATAGTTTCTACACCCAGCAGGTGCTCAACACAGCTGCTCTCCAAGAACAGCGGAGAACAGACAGAGCCATAGGGCTTTGGGAGTCAGACTTAGACTTGAATCCTGATTCCACCATGTAAACCCTCCTGAACTTCAGATTCCTCCTCTGTAACAGGAGTTCAAAGCCTCTGCCTTCATTGTTGGGTTGACTGTAAAGCTCTGGCTTCCAGATCTGTTTTGCGTGGGCTCCTTCCAAGACCCTGGGAGGGGCTCTCACAGTTTCAGAGTCACATTTTCTATTCTTCTTCATATAGAGAGCTCCCTCCAAATGCTATCAGCCTAAGACCTCACCGAACTTGGACCTCCTCCTCCCCACCCCACAGAGCTGCTCTGGCAGTTAAAGAAGATTGTGTTCCTAAAGTGTGGGAAATGCAGTAGATGCTCCACAAATGTTACTTCTCTCCAGAACAGCCCAGAAAAAGGATTCAAAGACAGACAGAACTGTAGCTGAGGTGCATGTCACATGTCCCCTTTAATGTCTCAAATATTCCCATTCAGCAATCCAGCCCCCATTCCACAAGTGGCCTCTGGGGTTCAGACACAAGCCTGAGGGATGCTAAGGTACCTGGTTCTCAGGGAAGGCCTCCTCAGCTCTAATGTGGCCATGGATCCAGTCAAGGTAGCGGCTAACTTTTGTGTAAATGCCGTAATTGTGGAGGCGCCCGCAGCCTTCGCCCCAGCTCACCAGGCCCACCAGGAACCAGGTGCCACGGAAAGATGCAACCATAGGCCCCCCACTGTCACCCTCACAGGCATCCCGCGCGTCCCCAAGGATGCCCGCGCACAGCATGTTCTCAGAGACCATGTTGTGCATGGCCTGGATGCACTCATTGTGCGGGGCCACGGGGATATTGATGAAATTGAGGACGAAGGTGCGGTTCCTTTTGGTCTCACTGCGATAGCCCCAGCCGGTCACCACAGTCTCCTGCCCAACCTGAGTGAGTTCACGCTCTGCAAGGCCACTGTCTGGGAGGCAGATGGGCACGATGGTCTGCGAGAGGACAGCAGGCTGGGCGAGGCGGAGCAGTGCGATGTCATTGTCTGTGGTGCTCTTGCTGTAGTTGGGGTGGATGAGGATCTCCTTGATGTCCACATCCATCTCCCACCTCTCCCAGCGCCGCAGGTCATACTCCCCTGTGGGACAAAGGAGCAGTTAAGAGCGGTTTGGGGCAGCCAGTGGGCCCACACCTGGAGTGGTCGCTGTTTCTCCCAGGCAGTTACGAGTGCCAAAAGTCTGTGCTTCATATCCCTGCCAGTGGTAACAGCTGGGGTGTCAGTCCTAAAGGGGCATTATTCCGGCTGGAATTTAATACTCAGTCCCAGATGGAGCAGTGAGGCCTGGCAAGTAAGCAGCTGTGGGTGGTCAGCATGGCAGCCTAGAACACAGATCAGATCCACACTGGGAAGTGGAGGGACACAACTCTCCTAGCAGTGGAGGGACACAACTCTCCTAGCAGTGCTGGCCCAAGAACAAGGCAGTGACAAGCCACGATGGGGACAGGGCCAGAACAGCAAGACCTAGAGAGGACCCACGGGACAAAGGCTCTGCCAGGGAAGATCTGGATCACACGTAAGGGACAAGATCCTCTCCAGCAAGGCTGATGGCTCCTGGAGCAGCAGGGGCAGTGCAGGGAGCTGAGAAATCTAAACTGAGTGCCACTGGAGGCCATGGGACTTTGGTCATGCTGGAGGCAATTGTAGAGAATATGAATTTGGTCATCCTCAATATATCTTTTCCTTCTTTTCTGCATGAGCAATGGAGAGCCCCCTCCAGAAGTTGGTAGAGCGGGGCCCAGGCTTGTGGCCCTGGGTTACTGCAGGGAAGCAGCCGGGAAGATGCTGGGGCCTCTGCTGCTCAGCTCAGCCTCTGCACTGCTGTCAGTCATGTGAAGCATGGCCCTGAGCCCAAGCCATGTGGATGCCTTGTGGATCTCTGCACCTAAGGTGCCAGACACCCACACACACAGCCTGTTCATCTGAGTGTGAATAAAGAGGCGAGGGTATGTGTGTGTGTGTGTGTGTGTGTGAGAGACCCCCCTCACTTTGCAAACATGTGTATGTAAGCACTTGGGCACCAGATTGGAAGAGAATCCCCTACCTGCAGAACAACAGGTGCCACTGTGTCTAAAATACCACAAGAGTAGCTGCGGGGAGCACACAGGCCTCTTCTCCCCAGACACCTTCCAGGGGACTCACTCAAGCAGCCTCTTGCTCAAGCACCCCAAAGACGAGGGTCCCCAAAGCTCACTAAGGTCTCTGGTGGCGCCCTCCTGCCTAGCCCCAGCCCGCACCGAGCCTGACGATGAGCTTCTTAGAGTCCTCCATGCAGTGGGCGGCTGTCAGCACCCAGGAGGTATGGATGAGCACTGCCCCGCAGGCCAGCTTCTTCTTTGAGTCCAGCAGGATCACCTGGAATGGGAGTAGGCAGTGACATCACAACACTACCTCTGACAGCTCCAAGTCTGGGCCTACAGTTCTTGGCACAGCCACAGCATGGTTCTCAAGCCTGAGGCACTGGCTGCATTGGTCAGTTTTTCATGGTCACACAGCATGGACTTATGGTCCCTTGCTGGCATTTTCTGTCTTACAGAGTTGGACTGTTGTAGGGCATCTCCTTGCCTCTGCCCATGCTATGGCTACAGTCACCCTTAGCAGCACCCAGAAAGTTCTACTCACCCTTGAGACTTAGGCTGGGACTCAAGTCCTCTAAGATGCCTTTGAAGCCTCAAGGTTGTATTGAGTATCCCCCTCAGGATTCCATAAGCCCCTATCCCCCTGGCCATCCTGGCTTTGGTCCCATTGAGTGGCTGTTTTTATGGGCCTGACCCTTGCAGGATCTATCCCCAAGGCCTGCCAATCTTCTGCTTATTGATTTTCTGTACCCCTCCCTCCCACCCAGTGCCTGGGACCATTTAAAGTATTAGTTCCCATGGTAGCAGGGTCAACCCAAGCAAGACCTCTGTCATAAGCCAGGCCTTGGCCTAATGTGCCACCAGCAGCACATGATCTTTCCAGCTCTTTGTTATAACTATAACTCACCTTCCTGCACATCTGCCCCCTGCCCCTGTGCCCAATTCACCCTGCCCCGACCACTACTTTCCCATCAGGTACCCCTGGATTTCCCTTAAACTGCTTCGCCATTAGCACTGCCCCCCACCCCAAGTGAAGGCAGCATTTCCTCTCTCCATCTGTGCATTCTGATCAGGAACTCCCAGTAGGGGCTCAGAGATTCCTGCCCCAACTGCTGAACAGCTGCTTCTCATCTCACCTGCCAGGGGCTCTCTCCCCATTTGGTCTCTTTCCCATTGACGAGCCTTGGATCTACTTGGTCAGTTTGGTTTGTGTCCCGTTTCAAGTGCTTGCGCTTCTTCTCCAATCGCTTCCCTGGCTTCCCACAAGGGAACTTCACTGAAGATAGGGGAAGCAAGTGAATTCCTGCCAGGCACTACTCCCCAAGACTGCCCTCCCATCTTTGTCTACTTCCTGCCTGCAGGCTAGTTTGCTCCATTGTAGGGTTAAAAGGCTAGGTGACGCTGAGGCACCCAGTTCGAGTAGCCTGCAAATCCCCTTGTGTTAGTCAGTCAGTCAACAAACAGTGCCACCTAATGGTAAGAGCCAGACCAAGCACCATCACTACCTATCTGTGTGTCCTCGGACAGGTTAAACTTTGCGGAGTTCAGTATTTGCTCCTCCAGAAGTTGCTGGGAGCAGTCCCTGAGGTACGTAAAATAAAGTCTCATGCTGGGATACCGCCAAGCTCTTAACACAGGTAAGAAATTATGGGGAGGAAGTGGTGGGCATTCCTGGGGGAGCCCCCAAAGTAGCTCTGAGCACGGTTGTGAGGTCCCCTGCCAAGAGGACAGAGAACAGGACAGAGAACCGAGGGCTGGGAGGGCTTTCAACATCTGCTTATAATGGACCATGCATGCTAGGTTGAAAGATTTAGACTTGTACGATAGTTGATGGGCAACCATCAGCAGAAGAATTGCATAGTGGCAGAGAATAGAGAGAGACAACAGCAAAAAATTCCAGAAGCTAGACATGGTAACTAACTTGGCTGACTGAGAAAGCAAAAACCTTAGCTAGTAATACAATTCCAGCAGCAGACTGCTTTTTATTACAGAACCCTCCAGAAGCCTCAGTGTTTCTGAAGGACACAGTGTAGGCTGGGACTACAGACAGGAACGCTGAGTTTAGAAATGAAACTGCCAAAGCCCTAGTCCTCTGTCTTGGGCCCCCAGTGGCTTGGCTCCTCTCTCAGTCCTGAAAAAGACCACAGGTGCCTTCTCTGCACAGGGTGAACCAGAGACTATGATCTGGGCCTCCAGCCACAGGAAAGAGTGACATGCAAGGCTGGCCAGACGGAGTCACGCAGATATCTGCAGACTGGGCAGATGCCAGCTCCTCTTCTCTACTCTGCTCCAGGGGGGCTGGAAGGCAGGCTATGCCCAGTCAAACGTGAATCTGGAGAATTCCTCTCAGGAAGCGGCCTCTGAGGAGGAACTGAGAGCTTGGCAATAGGGATTCTACCAGTGACCTGGGCCTTCTGATGGCCTCTTAGAAAGCCTTTAGGCCAACTGGTCCACAGGCATTTCCTTGTAAGTTCCCGTGAATCATTATTTCAAAATAAAAAGTTAGACATTTCTTCCCAGTGAAAGGGTTGGAATATAACATTGTGGAAAGTTCCCTGAAAGAACACGAAGCCAAGTCAAAGAGATGGAAAACAGAAGTGAAAATAAACCTAGAGAAGCGATCCCAAGGAGCGGAGATCTGAGTAATTGGAGGTCCCAGAGGTGAGAAAAGAGACCGCAGGGGAGAATATGAAAGAAATAACTAAGGAAATGTGCCTGAGGCAGTAGACAGGAATTTCCACATGAAAAGGTTCCATCAAGGGCATTGTTCAGCGAATGACAAAAAGACCCATACTGGGAAACAATCTGCTGAAATTCATGATAAGAGTTGTAAAATTCTCACTTCTAGGACATACACAAAGTTGATAAAAATTAAAATGTTATAAGAAGGAAAACAGAAAAGAAGGCAGACTCAAGGTTCCTGTCTCTCCTCAGGGAAGCCAGAGGGGAGCTGGGATGCCAAGCTGGACGAGGTGTCTTCAGAAAATAAAGCTATCCAAGGTGGATGGAGGAAGATGCTGGAGGCCTGGCCCCTAACACCCACTCAGAGTTTGGGAGATGAGCTCATATGGGCTCATGCTCCTCCGGAAGTTGTCCCCAAGGTGAGCTGGGGAACCTGGTGGAAGGCAGGCAAGAGAGGGAAAGCGACCCAAGGGCACCCACACAACTCCCAGGCTGACTGCACTACCAAGCACCCTGTCGGTGCAGGGGCGGCCCGTCTCCTCGCCCACTCCCTGGAAGCCTCTCGTGCCGCCCCCACCGCCGGTTTTGGGGACGCTCACCTGTGGGCTCGCACTCCAGGTGGTCGTCCCCCAGCTTGTAGCCCGGCGCGCAGCGGCAGCGGCGCCCGCCCTCCTCCTCCAGGCAGTGGTGCGCGCAGCCGCCGTTGTCCACCGAGCAGTTGAAGTAGATCATCTCTGGACGGACACGGGAGGAGGCGCCAGGAGGGGGTGGCGCGGCGCGTTCCGACTCCCGCCCCGCCCCCCGGCCCCCCAGGAACCCCGTCTCCCGACCCCCACCCTCCTCCGCGGCCGGCTCTCTCACCGTGCCTACAGAAGCGACCCTCCCAGCCCCCGTCGCAGTTGCAGCCAAAGGCGCTAATGCCGTCGATGCATGTGCCGTGCCCGCAACACGGGCTGTCGCACGGGTGCTCAGAAGGTAGGGACGCGCACTGGTCCCCGTCTGCGACATGGGAGGAGGGACGTCATTGGTGTCTCCAGCGGGGGGGGCCCCACGCCCCGCCCCGTCCCTACAGCGGCTCAAAAAAAACGGGGGGGGGGGGAGGGGTGGTTGGCAGGGGCACCGCAGCCTGGGGTCTAGAGCGCACTCACCGACGTACTTGGACCAGTAGGCCAGCTGTGAAGAAAAGGGACACAGTCAAAGGCCTCAGCCCATGTATAAGTATACAGGGAGCCCAGGGGGTGCCCCCTGAGTCTGGCCCAGGTAGAGCAGGGGAGGGAAGGGCTTCTGGACAAAGAGGGGTCTACCCCTGCTTGTTGCCAGCCGCTGGTGCAACTGCCCTCTGAGGAGGACCACCACACTCCTCCTTGCACCCTGCTGCCCAAGTCCAAGCCACATCCCAGGTACCACCCGCCACCCCACTCCACCCCACCCTACCCCACCCCACCCCCAGTGCAGCTGTAACCCTGCTCTCTGGACTGCCTGCTACAGCAACAACCTTTACACTGGAAGCGACCCAAATCTCCCCCAGCTGCTCTGCCTCCTTCCAGCCTCTGTCACTCTCTTGGGCTTTTCTGGACCTCTCATGCATGTGGTCTTTCCCTAAGCCAGTGTTCTCAAAGTGGAGACGTTGTTGGTTAGACATGGATTGCTGAGAAGGTCTGCTTGTCTGACCAAGTCCCTGTTTCTGCTGCTGCTGCTGCTGGTCTGGGACCACCACACGGGAGATCCACAGCTGGATGCCTGCAACATTAAACCCCTCCCTGTAGCAGTGGCTCTGCCCTGCTGGGCCTGGGAGACCTTAGGGTAAGGTGCTCAGATGGTGGCTGCACAAAGTCCTTTGGGCATCTGTTGAGGAGGTTGTTTGGGAAAAAGGCCAGTGGGGATCTAGGTAAGGAGGTAGCAGATGAAAGGACAGACCAGAGTTTCCCACCCTAGTCTTGGAAGCCCTGAATTAATAAGGAAGGGCATCCTTATAGACCTTACACACCTGCATCCCAGGTAGCAGCACAACTTCTCGTCCTAGTAGCTCAAGTAAGCTCTTGAGATGGACTGGGTCTGAGCCTTGTATCAGAGAGCTACCTCCCTTACCAATCCATCCTTCTGCCTCAGGGCTGCCACCACGGCGCCCTGGCAGCCAGAGAGGATGTGGACTTCCCTTCTGATCCCCTGAGCAATCAGATTTTGCCTCTTGAGAATTTGAACTGAGGCACAGAGGGAGTGTATGTAGACAGACATCAGGGAATCTTGGGTCACACACCCCCTGATAGGCAGATGTGTGGCTGGAAACAGAGAAGGTGGGATTTTGGTCACAGAGAACAGGGGAGGCAGGGGCCAGCTATGGGCAGAGGGCGGGCTGAACTTCCTCCAGTGGGGTTATTGGGAATCTGAGCCTAAGGTTTCCCCAAATTCCCTATTCCTGGAGCTAATTGCAGAGTTCTGTTCCTTGCAGTCATGTGTGACCTGACCAAGACTGTAGGGCCAGCGTCTCCTTCATTCCACTCACCCTCCCCACCCCCGAGCAAGCTGGATGGAGAAGGGGCTGTTGCCCATTGCCTCCCCAGACTCCCAGGAGGGCCTCAGCAGTGGGGCCCTAGCTTGTTCCTCCAGACCCCTGCTGGCCACCAGCCTGCCCCTGAGGCTCGTCCTCTGCACCCAGCCAGATGGCCTTACTGTGTAATCCACATTTTGGAAAATCTCCTGGGCCTCCTCGAAGTCACAGATTTCCTCTATGCACTCCCGCTCCAGGCTGCCTGGCCGGATCTCCTCTAGGAAGGAGTTGGCTCGCTTGCGGATCCGCAAAACCTGGTGGGCACTCTTGCTGCTGGAGAACACTGAGTCTGGTTGGGGGGTAAGGGGAAGCTCATTAGGGAGAGGGGTCTAGGGTGAGGCCACTCTGCAGTGAGGCCCAGGAAATATTTTTATCTTGAGCCTTCAGGACTTAAAACTCTGCTGCTCCTCTGCTCTCTTCCTCCACATACAGCAGATGGCCAGCCGGGGAAGACAGGAGACTTGGCCATTCAGAGGATATGTGCTGGACAGACAGTCCTCCCTTTGGACCCAACCTGACCTCCGTATGACCTTGAGCCAGTGCCTTTGCCTCTCTAAACTTCAGTTTATTTGTACAAACATGAGGATGAGGTAATGGTGTCAAACAGCACAGTGCCTGACCTAGAAATGAGCACTCAGTGACACATGTTGGCTGGATGTTGTTATTACCAGGACTGCAAACGTCACCCTGTCTTGCTATTCTCCCAGTACCCCTGTGCAACCCTATCTTGACTGTCCCACCTATCTCCCACCCCTCCCCACCTCCACCCCCCTTGACCTCTCCTGAGTGGAGCATTTCCTCTGCCTTCCCCTCAGGGGCAGGGCAGACCTGGAAGACAGCAGACCTGTGCCTTGGGCTCTGAGAGATGTCTGTTGGTTATAGCTGGGATGGAGGGACCAAGTAAGGGGAGTGAGCAAGACAGGCTGGAGGAGGCAGTGCAGTGTCCAGGAAAGGAAGGCATCTGACCTGATTCTGGATACAGGAGCCAAGTGAACCACAGGTAGGAGTGGGGACACCCCAGGCAGATAAGCAGCTCAAGATGGAGCTCAAATGCCAACAACAGCTGGTGTGCCTCAAGGAGACTGGGGCAGGGGGGCTGCTGCAAGGCACTGGTAGCTCTTTGTCCCTCAGACCTCCTCATGCACCCTGGCTTCCTCCTGTTGGCTGGGGGTTAAGGGGGTGAAGGGGTGAAGCTGGGCAGTCACCATACACGTGCCTAGGAGGAGAGGCTGCCCTGTGGCAGTGTGGTTGCTGGCCAGTCCTGGCTTTCAGCTTTCGGGCTTTCACAGTTAAGGGAGTGAGTGGATGGAGGGGAAAGACCCAGGGGACTCTGTGGCCCACTCCCAGACTGGAGGTAGGAACTTCATGACATGCCCCCTGGGGCTCATTGCTGTCACCACAGTACTCTGCCATCACAGTGCCCCCACCCCTGCCCAGAGTGGAGGGGTGGGGGCTACTGGTTTCAAGCAGCTGGCCTTTAGGGACTATCAGGTTGCTCCTCCCCATGGTGCCTCTCCTGTCACTCTCAGGCTCAGAGGATATGCTGCAAAGTATGAGGGCCTTGTGTGGGGCCTTGTGAAGACCCTGATGATCCCAGGGAAGGACAGTGGCCTTACCGGGAGGAACTGGTGTGCCGGAAATTCCCCAGATGGTCACCAACAGTAAGAGGCTTGCGAGCTGCCACATTCTGGAGTTGCTGCCACCTGTCTGAGGAGGATTTTTGAGCTTCCAGCAGCCTCACCAGCCCCTGCTCTGCCTGCCACCCCTGCCCCAGATGGGAGCTGACTGCCAGGGCCGGGGCTTGGGGGGTCCTTGTTCACTACCCAGATAGCTACTAGCCCCTCAGTGTCCTGGCCTGTGTGGGGCTAGGATCACAGCAGCTGCCCAGCATCTGAGGGATGAAGAGAAAAGGTGGAAAGGACACAGATTCCTGGGAAAGATCAAAGGGACTCAGCACAAAAGGGCCATGGCAGATGCCCTCTCTTGCCCTGTTATTTGAGGATCAGGGGGTGGTGACTTTGCTGATCTAATGGCCAGGCTAAGAGTCGTAACTAATATTTATCAGACATTTATGGTATTTTTCGAACAACTTATACGTAGTTCAGAAAGCAGGCCACCAAGTCAACCACTTGGTGCAGATCCCAGCTCTGGGACACCAATGCTGGGCAAGATACCTAACGGCTCCATGCCTCAGTTTCCTAGTTAGAAAAACTGTATTTCTGCCTTATAGTAACCCTATGAGAATTAAATTAATTAATCCACATAATACTCTTAAAACAGGGTTTGTATACAGCAAATGCTTGGGAATGTTGGCTTTTATTCTCTCAGTCAAAGCTCACAAAACAGGGCGCCTGGGTGGCTCAGTGGGTTAAGCCGCTGCCTTCAGCTTAGGTCATGATCTCAGGGTCCTGGGATCGAGTCCCGCATCGGGCTTTCTGCTGAGCAGGGAGCCTGCTCCACCCCTCCTCTCTCTGGCCTGCCTCTCTGCCTACTTGTGATCACTCTCTCTCTCTCTCTCTCTGTCAAATAAATAAATAAAATCTTTAGAAAAAAAAAAAAGCTCACAATGCCTGCGAGTGAGGTGTCTTCACCCCATTTCATAGAAGGTGGTCACATCAAAGCTTAGAGGAGAGAAGGAGCTTACTGAAAACCCACAACTGGGACCTGACAGAGCTAGGACCCCAGCCCAGTGTCCAGGCCTCGAATCTTAACCCCTGCCTCAAACTACCTGCTGCTTCACGAAACCCCAGAAGTACTCCTGCAGGCTGGAAACTGAGGAGCAATCCCTCCACTGCCTCCAAGCCCAAACGGTAGGCCTGCCGGCCCCACCCGCAACCTCCCCCACTCCATCTGACCTCACTTTCCGCCTTCACTGACCACCCCCACCCCCGCCGGAGGCTGTTTGTGATATTTGTTTGAATCAGACACCCTAGGTTTAGAGGAGGGGGTGAGGTGGGGAGTAGGGGGAGTCCTGGGCTCCAAGCTGCCCTTACGATGTCCCAGGTCCCTGGCGACCCTCAGACTATTTCCACTTGCCTCCAAGTCTGGGAAGAAGGCCCGTGGGAACTGTGGCACCCAGGCCTGAAAAATGCCAGCCAGCGCCCTGGCCTGGCCTGTGGCGGAGTCCTGACGTCCCATTAGCCCAAGCTCCAGCCAGCTTCTGGAACCCTGGCTGGAGCATTCACCCTTCACATTTGCTGTTCCCACCCCCGTCCCCCCTCACAGACCTGCCATGAAGGGGCCTTACTGGGGTGGGCCAGGGAGAGGCTGCAAGGTCGCTGTCCCGCCGCCATGACAGCCTGAACCGCGCGTGAGTTAATCCATAACCTCAAATATTTGCTTGGCCCTCAGTGCTGAGACCTCCCCCTCCACAGATAAACAAACGGGCTCCCAGCTCCTGATGGCCCTGTTTGCCCAAAGCCCACTTTTGTCCACCAATGGGTGCCATCCAGGAGGGAGGGCGGGAAGGGATGGGCAGCGTCAAACTGTCTACCGATGTGGTCTCATTTGGGCCTCGAAGGTGGCTGGCTGTAGGAGGGACATCATGGCTATGTTGCAGATGGGGACACTTTTACCCAAAGATACTAGTTTTCCCCAGATTAGCACTACTGGTGATGATTCTGTGTTTCACCAAATCGAGGACGCCGTTAATTATAAAATGCACCTATTTTATGTGGCAGAAACACTGTCAGGTACACAGAATCACAGCATCCTGATTTCCAATTTTCACTATGAAAAGACACCCCTCTCTGGGTCCCTCCCATGTGAGCGCTGGCCACTCAGCTCTACCCTGGGCTCCAATAGCTCCTGTAGCTGCCCCGCACAGCAGCCTGTGGCTGCTCCTGGAATCTCTACTTTGTAGATAAGAGCACTCAGAAATCTCTTGTTAGTTGCTCAGATTCACCAAGCTGCTGAGTGGCAGGCCTGGCGTAGACTCAGGTCTTCCTGGCACCTCTTGGCCACCTTTGTAAACAAGGGAGAAAAACAAACTGGGTTCTGGAAAGGCTGCTTTGAGTCCGTGGCTGGGATGCTGGGAATGAAAAGGGCAGAAGTACAAGGTCCAGCCTGAAGCCTTGGCGCCAGTTCTTGAGTCTGTCGACATTTATGAGGTATCTTGCTTCCCTGTACCCACTGTGTGGGATCCACACCTATTTCCTCCCTACCGTACCTGCTCTTCCAACCCCCACCCCCACCCCAGGGCTTAACCACACCCCCCAAAGCCAGAGCTCCTGCAGGGATCATGTGACCCTGTCCTGCTGGCCTCCAGGACTGCCCAGGAAAGTCACCTGACCCAGGGGTCAACCCAGTTCTCTACCCCAGCCCCTAGTAGTACGGTCTGGGTGCCCTCATTCCACAGTGAGCACTGGACTGGGAAGATTTTGAAGCCGGGGCCCAGGCATCCATATTTGGGCCTAAAGCAGAGGAAGCTGAGGAAGAGGAAGATACAAACTCAGGAGAGAGGCTGAGAGAGGAGACCTTGGACACTCAGGAGTGGGAGGGAGCAGCAGGGGTAGGCCCCTACCCTCCAGAGAGAGCACATCCTGGCTTTAGGCTCATGAGGGTCCCTGCCCTCCTAGAAATCCCCTCTTTCCTTAAGTTCCCTTAAACTGACTGGGGCAGCTTGCATTTCTTAGGACAGGATATCTCCTCCAGAGGCACAGCACCTTCCCTGAGCTGTGGGGCTACAGGCCCACAGGCCACCTGAGAAGGCAAGAGGAATGGGGGGACATAAGCACGAGCTGGGGTGGCCCAGGAAGGCTGCCTGGAGGAGGTACAGCTACACCTAGAGGTCAGAGAGCAGGAAGGACCCTGGGAACAGAAGAAGGCCCCTCAGGAGGGGAGGGAATGGAGGCACAGGAGACAAACAGTGGAGCAAACATCGCAGCAAGGAGGGGTAGAAGAGAGGGAGGAGGAAATAATGGAGTATGGCGTGTGGAGTGGAGCCTCCAGCAAGTGGGGAGCCAGTAGCTGTCTTTGGAGGGTCTGTGGCAGCTGCCTCTAGAAGGGGACATGTGTTCCTCAGAACTCAGGCAGGAAGCCCAGAGACCATGGGCATGACCACACAAGAGGGGCGGCTCAGCAGCCGAGGACCTTGCCAAATACCTCCAGCGCCCATGTTCTTGTGCTAGGTGGCCTCCCAGTAAGTCTAAGTCCAAAGCAGCTAGTGGTCTGGGCTCTCCTCACTTCCACTTCTCTCCCCTAATAACCCCTTCTCCTCCATGGCTACCGAGTGCAAGGTATGGGGCTGTTCACTGGGACTCCATCCTCCTTGCCTTCCCCACCAAGCTCCTCACCCACCACCTGCTCCCCAGCTGGCACTGGTGGTCAGTTCCATGTGATGGCTGCATGGGGTTCACACGTTGGTCCCGAATATGGATGAGAGACTCTGCCTGAGGCACCCACATCCAAACCAGCCCCGATGCCCAAAGCCTGACCCCCTGAAGAGCCAAGGCAGCTGCAGTGGGAGAAGTGACCAGTGCCAGGGGTGGACTCATGCCTTGAAGGCTGCCCAGAGTCGGGCAGGATGGTTCTTCTTGCTGAACGATTCATGCTTGTTGGCCAACTGGGCACTGCAGTAGGGGTGCCTGCTTCAGGCCTCCTTATTGGCTGGCAGCTCAGGAAACCAGAGTCATCTCCCTGAAGCAGGGAGGGCCCCCTCCTGCTGTTCCCCAAGTTTGCGCTGACTGAACAGTTGCCATCCCTGGGAGAGTGCTGCTGGGAATCCAGGTGTCTGGGCTCACTGGCAACAGGTTTCTAGCAAGGGCCACTGCCCTGGTCCGCCCAATTCAGTCTGGGCTGCTGTTCCAAGGGATGGCCTTGCCTGGCTTGGTGGCCGCTGCTGGTTTGTCTTGTCTGACGCTGGGGTGTTCCTTCCCAGTTGTGAGTCACCCTGCTGGGCCTAACTTTCTCCTGATGCCAGAGCAGGACTTTGGCGTCACAGCCAGCCATGATTCAGAGAGAGGAAGGCCGTCCGTGCGCAGGGAACTGACTGCATTTGTGAGGACATGGGCAGAGGAATAAGATGCAAAGGGGTGGGGTTGGAGGGAAGGTGGGAGGAAGAGGAGTTTGGGGGGGGGGCTACAGAAAGAAAGCCAAAACCAGGAGATGTCATCGAGCAGTGGGGGATTCAGAAACCTCACTTTTGTTGTCAGGCTCATACAAGCTTATTGTTTTTAAACTTTTATTTATTTATTTATTTTTAAGATGTTATTTGTTTATTTATTTATTTAAGAGAGAGAGAGAGACCCAGCAGAGTGAGGGGCAGAGAGAGAAGCATACTCCCTGCTGAGCAGGAAGCCCGATGCAGTGCTCAATAAGGGGCTGGATCACAGGACCCTGAGATCATGACCTGAGCCAAAGG
This sequence comes from Neogale vison, assembly GCF_020171115.1. Lineage (NCBI taxonomy): Eukaryota > Metazoa > Chordata > Mammalia > Carnivora > Mustelidae > Neogale > Neogale vison. Next base: position 111,985,230 of record NC_058093.1, on the reverse strand, counting down.
CAGCCGCTCAAGTGACTGAGCCACCCACGTGTTCCTCACATGGGTTTAAACTTCAACTTCTTTCCTTCCCTCAGCCTCCATTTTCCACACCTGTAAAATGAGACCAATAACTGTATGCACTCCAGGCTGATGTTATGAGGATTCAATTAAATATTTTCTATAAGGTGGACAGAGACTTAGGTAATCAGCCAGCAGCAATGTCCTCTCTCAGCTTCCCAAGTATCCTAGAGAGAAAGTGAGGTGCCACCTGAAGCTTTGTTTTGATCAGAGGCCCCCAGGGAGAGGAGGGAGTATGGGTACCCCTCCCCCTTTGTGAATGCCTGTGAGGGCCTGGGAGAGGTAGACCAGGACGGGAGAGGGACCAGCTGCTGTCTGTATAGCTACAGGCTCAGACTCAGCGTCCAAGGCTCCTGCTCTCCCCCCGGGGTTGGGGTGTGCTTTTACCCAGCACTGGCCCCCACTCTCGAATCCCAAATAGTATCTCATAGATCCTGGGCTACCTCTCCTTATCAGAGCGGTGAGATGGAGGGCTCACAGGACTGTGGCTGGTGCTCACCCCAGGCTGGCTCCCCAGGGTCTTATCCATTCTCTCTGCTGGGGAAGGCCTGGAGCTGCTTCCCTGGAGGCCAGGGAAGAGAGAAACCAAAGGCCCTGGGGAGCCGCCCACCGTACCATACCGTACCCGGTAAGAAGTGCAGGTGGGTAGATGCAGCCAAGGTCAACAGCACATTGACACAATGACTTTTTTTTTTTTCTCAAACCAGGTTTGAGGAATAATGTACATACAATAAAATTGGCTTTTTAAATGTTCAGTTCTGTTTGTTTTAACAAATGTATGTAGTAGTGTAACTACCACCACGATTATGACTATGGGACATTTCTGTCACCCTCAAAAGTTCCCCGGTGCACCACCCTTGCAACCACTGATGTGGTTTCTGTTGCTTTTTCTAGAATGGCATATAAATGGAATCCTACAGCATGGAGCCTTTTAGAATTGGCTTCTATCACTCACCAGAGTTTCTGAGATTCCTTCATGTGAATGTACGTATCAGTAGTTTCTATAGCTGAGTAGTTTCCATTATATGGATGTACCACAATTGGTTACCCATTCACCACTGCTTGGCTATTATTAAATAAAGCTTCTGGAACATTGACATACAGGTCTTTGTGTGGATATGTTTTCATTTCTCTTGGGCAAGTCTCCAGGAATGGGACTGCTGAGTCATGTGGCCAGTACATTTACTTTTATTAAAAAACAAAAACAAACTGTTATGTAAAGTGGCTGTACCAGGGGCGCCTGGGTGGCTCAGTGGATTGGGCCGCTGCCTTCGGCTCGGGTCATGATCCCAGGGTCCTGGGATCAAGCCCCGCGTCGGGCTCTCTGCTCTGTGGGAAGCCTGCTTCCTCCTCTCTCTCTGCCTGCCTCTCGCCAACTTCTGATCTCTGTCTGTCAAATAAATAAATAAAATAAATCTTTAAAAAAAAAAAAAAAAAGTGGCTGTACCATTTTGCATTCCCACAAGCAAAATATGAGTGGTCCAGTCATTCTTCATCCGCACCAGCACTTGCATGGTTAGTTTTTTTGTTTCATTTTGTTATTTTTGGTTGTCTTAATAGGTGCGTGGTAGGATCTCATTTCATTTCCCCAATCTTTAATGATGTTAGGCATCATTTCATGTACTTATTTGCCATTCATATACCCTCTTTGGTGATGTGTCTGTTTCAATATTTGGTCTATTTTTTTAAATTGAGGGTTTTTTTTAAAAAAAAAAAGATTTTATTTATTTATTTGAGAGAGAGAGAGAGTGCACACAAGTAGGGGGAGCAGCAGACGGAGAAGCAGGCTCCCTGAAGGGACCCCAGTGTGGGACCCAATCCCATGAACCCGAGACCATGACTCGACCTGAAGGCAGACGCTTAACCAACTGAGCTACCCAGGCGCCCCTAAAATTGAGGGTTTTTTTAAAAAGCTTTTATTTATTTGGAAGAGAGAGAGAGCACAAGAGTGGGGTGTAGGGCATAGGGAAAGAGAGAATCAGATTCCCTGGTGAGCAGTGAACCCAATACTGTCTGAATCCCAAGGACTCCGGGATCATGACCTTAGCTGAAGGCAGATGCTTAATGACTGAGCCACCCAGGTGCCCAGATCCTTTGCATTTTTATACACATTTTAGATTCAGCTTGTCAATTTCTTTAAAACAAAACAAAAAAATCTTGCTGGGATTTTGAATGGAACTGAGTCGATTCTATGGAACAATCTGGAGAGAAGAGACATCTTACTGGTGGGTCTTCTGATCTATTAGCCTGGAATTCCCATTTAGGTCTTTGTTAACTTGTCTCCCCAATGTTTGGTAGTTCTTAGTATATAGATCTTGAACATATTTTGTTAAATTTATCCCTACTTATTTTATGTTTTTTAAAAATGCTATTGTAAATGGCATTTTACATATTTTAATTACAATTATGTGTTGCTAATATATAGAAATACAACTGATAGTTTTATTCTGAGACTTACTTTTTCAGTTTTATTGAGATAAAACTAACATATAACATTATATTAGATAAAGGCATACAGTATGCTTTAATATATGTATATATTGCAAAGTGATTACCACAAAAAGTATAGTTGATATCCATCACCTCACATAGTTACATTTTTTTTCTTGAGGTGAGAATTTTTTCAATATACTGTCTGCATGACTTTCATAAATACAATACAGAATGATAAGCTACAGTTACCATGCTGCATCTTACATCCCCAGAACTTATCTCTAACTGGAGGTTTGTACCCTTTGACCTCCTTCCCTCACGCCCCCCCCTCTGGTAACCACTGATTTTTTTGTTGTTGTTGTTTTTTGTTTTTTTAAAGATTTTATTTATTTATTTGACAGAGAGAAATCACAAGTAGGCAGAGAGGCAGGCAGAGAGAGAGAGGAGGAAGCAGGCTCCCTGCTGAGCAGAGAGCCCAATGCGGGACTTGATCCCAGGACCCTGAGATCATGACCTGAGCCGAAGGCAGCGGCTTAACCCACTGAGCCACCCAGGCGCCCTTTTTGTTTGTTTTTTAAGGATTTTATTTATTTATTTGTCAGAGAGAGAGTACAAGCTAGGGGAGCAGGTAGAGGGAGAACCAGGCTCCACACTGAGCAAGGAGCCTGATGCGGGACTTGATCCCCCTGGGATCATGACCTGAGCCGAAGGCAGATGACCCAGGCGTCCCTACTAATCGAATCTATAATGAACTCATAGATTTTTTGGTTCTACATGCAAGTGAGATCATACAGTATTTGTCTTCAACTTATTTCTTGATTCCACAAGCATGTGCTGGGGTAACTGACCCTCCAAGTTTGTCTGGGACTATTCTGATTTTAGCCCTTAAAGCATGTCTAGTAAACTCTACCCTGGGATGAGAAAACTCCCAGTTTTTAGGGGAAAGGTACAAAACACAAAGGTGAGCCCCAAAAGAGGGGCTGAAAGCAACACTGGTTTTAGTACCAAATAGACCCAGGACTTTCCCTAGGCCCTGTTGCTGACGATGACAGTCGTGATGGACAGTTTGTGATCACTCATCAACCATTATTACACCACTTGATGACTTAAGTGTGCTGTCCTCTGGAGGACGGAACATCCACTTTGCGTGTGGATTCACCATTGTGCTTTGTATCTAGACAGTACTAGTTTAATTTTTAACATGATAAATATTGCGACCATGTTTTTTTTAAAGTTCAGATGATGAACGTTAGCATGATTACAATACCAATGCCAGCATGCACCAGACGCTATGGTCATTTAGAAAGCTAAACGACTGTGTTATTTCGGTGGCAGCTGGATAACACATACAATGGTGTTAGAGCGATAAATCGTCAAAAAGGGGATCCTGGACCATCTGCAGAGAATTGGGGATTTGGCATGGAGTGGGAGAGGCTGGGGGCAGGGGGGCAAAGAAATGTAAAAGCACATGAAGAAACTGATTCCCACAGGTACCCAAGGAAACAGGCAAGTACTTCTAACTTAATGAAAATGTTTTTTGTTTTTTGGGGGTTTTTTTGACACCAGTTCTCAGTTGAAGATAGTGGTCGCTGAATTAGCGTGGGCCTACTGGATGGATGAATGTAATGCTCCTTTGATTGTTCTGACACTGAGAAAGTTACATGTCCTCAATCATAGGCCATACCTGAAATATCTTGTAGGTGGACCGAAGGTGAAATTTGGATAACAGATGTGTTGGCCCTTTATAGTGTGTAGAGCTGGCTCTGTCAGATCCTACCAACAATCATGCTTTCTACAGGTTGCCAAGAGTTGAGTCCAATCATGGCAATGAAGAAATGTTCTCCTGCCTCTCAAGCACTTTGATTTGAAAAGTGGAGCTCCAGGGCTCCTGGGTGGCTCAGTGGGTTAAGCCGCTGCCTTTGGCTCAGGTCATGATCTCAGGGTCCTGGGATTGAGTCCCACATTGGGCTCTATGCTCAGCAGGGAGCCTGCTTCTCTCTCTCTCTCTCTCTCTCTGCCAGCCTCTCTGCTTACCTGTGATCTCTCTCTGTCAAATAAATAAATAAAATATATAAAAAAAAAATGAAAAGTGGAGCTCCAAATGGTCTTTTTGATTTCTGTGAGGATTTTATTTATTTATTTTTAGATTTTATTTATTTATTTGACAGACAGAGATCACAACTAGGCAGAGAGGCAGGCAGAGAGAGAGAGAGGGGAAGCAGGTTCCCCGCTGAGCAGAGATCCCAATGCAGGGCTCGATCCCAGGACCCTAAGATCATGACCTGAGCCGAAGGCAGAGGCTTAACCCACTGAGCCACCCAGGTGTCCCTCTGTGAGGATTTTAATGAAACTTCAGAAAAAATTTCTAAAGTACCAATGATATACAAATACAAAGGAGCCATGGCTCATCTGTCTGCACTTGCACTTGACAGTGCAAGTGTAAATTTTTGCAAATTCTGATCAGTCTATGAACGCTTACCAAAGAAAACGAAAAGATCTTACCTGCTAAGTGTCCTGAACACCTTATATACCCATGGCCCAAGGGGTTTGGTTTGCTTCCTTTGAGACTGAGGCCTTCCCAATGACCGGTTTGGTCATTTCTCAGTTTCCTCAAAACGTGCAAGAGACCCCAATGAGCTATTTGATGTTCTAGAAATAGGAGACAGTCTCCTTTAGACATGTGCCTCCAAGAGGCTGTCGTCATTGCCAGCCGTAGAAGAGATGGTAAAAAGTTAGGCTTTCATCAAATCATATTCTCAAAGTGTAGGATAATTTGAAAATAATATTGAGAATGAGAAGGGAGACAAGGATTGCATTCGAATGGACATCTATGAATGGTTCTTCCAAAACTGATGATCTTTGAAGAGATCAGAAGGATCCTGAAAAAGGATGATCTGATGGCACCTGAGTTGTTCATCGTTCTGTGTAGGAAATAACAAAACCCCATGTAATAAAAATTGTCTGGTGACATAAAACAAAATGTCACCAGAAGAGGGGCAACCGATTTAAACAGGACTTTCTCACTTCTTTACTAAGACTGGAACTTATCTGTGATTCAAATTTAATATCACAAGTTTAAATACCTCTATGCTTTAAAGCCATTTTCTCTGAGATACACATAAGTACGATAGAGAGAGAGAGCGAGCGTGCGCTTTATGACACCCAGTGTGCTTCAAAATGTTTACAAAGGATGAAAGTTTAGATGTTGAATTTATTGATGGAAAGGAGCTAACAAAAAGCTGTTCTACCAAAACCAGCCTATAGCTACAAAGAGGATGGGTCTTTTTGGAGAGCAGGAAGCTAATCCCTACAAGTCTAAAAACCTGCTGTTGTTAGTAAGATCCTAAGTATTCCATGCTCAAATGATTTTGTTGAGAGAATCATTAGCTTGATGCCATTGCATTGGACTGACTGCAGGAATTAGTGTAATGTGGGCTTAATAAGAGCAGGACTGCAAGTCAAAGAATTTTATGTTTGGCCATATTCAGTTTCTTCACTACATCAAAGAAGGTTTCCTAAAGGCTACAGGCAAGGAAACAGAGAGGTAAAAATCTCCTCTGCATCAATGACAGAAATGTCATTTTTTTAAATTAAATATTGGTACTATGTTTAATTAGTCCTATTGTATTTACATTCTCTTAGAAAGTCTTACATGTATGTATCTTTTTTTTAAAGACTTTATTTTTGTAGAGCAGTTTTAGGTTCACAAAAAATTGAGGGGAGTGTACAGAGATTTCCCATATACCCCAACCACTGTACCCCCCACATGTACAGACTCCCCATCAACATCCCCAACAGAGTGTACATTTGTTAAAACTGATGAACCTACATTAACACATCATAATTAGCCAAAGCCCGTAGTTTACATTTGGGTTTGCCCCTGATGTGGTACATTCTGTGGGTATGGACACACGATGGACACCATCCATCTTTACCGTATCATACAGAGGAGTTCCACTGCCCTAAAATCATCTGTGCTTCATTTATTCCTGCCTCCCCTATATATATATATATATATATATATATATATATATATATATATATTTTACTGTCTCCATACTGCTTTTTTGCTGAATGTCATGGAATCATACCATATGTAGCCTTTTACATGTATGTATGTTAATACAAATTTTAAGTATCCAATGAGTTAAAATAAATTGCAGTACCAGAGAACAAAACATTACCTATTTTTATATTTCTTTCTCACAAAGTAGTCCTAATAATTATTTGTCATGTTCATTACTAATCCTAATGTTCTGTTTAAATAATAGCATTTATGTAACACAAAAGTAAATAATACAGAATATAAAATTTACAATAAACACCTATTTTTCATATTTAATGATATAATTCTGACATACGATTTTCATATTTCTAGGTTAAATCAACATATACACAGGTATGTGTATAATTTTTAACATATTATTATGGGTTTTGGGAGTCTGCCATGGCTGTGTCCCAGGCTGGATCTCTAAAGTTGGTCACGCGAATATTTGTCCCACCTCCTCCTCCGCTGCCTGGGCTCTGTTTAAGCCAAGGGATGCTTAGCCCACGAAGACCTGGCCGCTGTTCTCAAGGGGCCCACAGTCGGGTGATGAAGCCATTCCCAAAACAGGCCGGCAGAGAGCAATACCGAAGGTGCCAGCACGTAGCCTCCCCCAGGTAACCCAGTCCGGAGGAGGTCTTCTGAGAAGGCTTCCTGGAGGAGGTGGGCCTCGGCTGGCGCGTGGAGGCGAAGGAGGACGGGGCCGGGGGTGGCGGTGGTGGTGCTTGGAGTTCAAAGAGAGGGCGTGCGAAGAGCGAGGCGGAGCGCGGCACCGGGGCCTCCCCGGCAGGTGAGCGGCCCAAACGGACCTGCACAGTTGGGTCTCCCTCTGGCCGCCCCTCGCGCCCCTGAGTGCCCCGCGTCCTCCAGGCGATCCTCTGTCCCGCTCCACGGAGGTCGGAAGCCGGAAGGGCTGCTCCTGCGGGCTGGCCGTGCGCTCCCGTCCCAAGCAGGGCCTCCGACTCCGTCGCCAGCACTCCGGGCGCCCCGCCGCCCCCCGCGGGTGTCTGCTGGCAGCTTTCCTCCCGCTGAGTCAGCCTGTGAGTCAGCGCCCCCTGACTGCGCCGGCCCGCCGCGTCTGGGCCGGGCTCAGGGACGCGAGACTGGGGCGGGGGCTGAGGGCGGGGAGGGAGGAGGAGGAGGAGGAGGGGTGAGCTAGACGGGGGTGGAGGAAGGGAGGGAGGGGAGAATGGGCTTTGGAAGAAAAAGTGGAGAAAATAGGGGAAGAGAAAAGGGAAGGGAAAAGGGAGGAGGGAAGGAGGAGTAAGGGACAGGCGGAGGAGGAGGCGGGGGAGGCAGGAGGGAGGGAGATGGGGAGAAGGAGGGAGGAAGGGCAAGGTCCAAAGTAAGGGTTCCAAACCTTCGGCCTGCAGGGCAAATTTGGCTTGTCTTCTGTTTTTGTTCAGCTGAGGAGCTGAGAATAGCTTTCAAATTTTGTAACTTGAAAAATACAAAGAGACGAACATTTTGTAACAAATGAAAATTATTTACAATTCAAATTTCAGCGTCCAGGAGGAGTTTTTTGGAACACTAATGCTCATCTGTAATATGTGTCCATTACTGCTTTGCAGAACAGCAGAGTTGAGCAATTATGCGAGACTGTACGGCCCCCAAAGCCTAAAGTGTTTACTACCTGTACCTTTCCATGTTTGCTGCCCACATTCCAGGGGCTGCTCAAGTCCCTGGCTGTTAAGGAGGCAATTCTTTTTGGAGTGTAAGGCCTGTGGAGGGGGAGGGGATGCCGGGCCTCAGGCCTGATGGGGGGGTTCCCACCCTGGGGAGCCATTCCAGCTCTGCTAACCCGTACCCAAGGTTTTGTCAGTAGGCAGTAGAGCCCTCCTTACTTGCACCCCAGGCCACTCTCTGTTGTGGCTGAACTTCCTCTGCTCTGGGGTAGGGAGCTACTCACTGCAGCCTGGGGACCCAGGTTTGTCCCACACCATCTCTGGGAGCCTCCCCCTCCCCACCTCCGGTGGTGTGCTGGGGGCCCCAGGGACCAAATACTCACTCCCAGCTATGTGGTTGTTGCTCCTGGTTACCCATTAACCATCTAGTCCTTCCACATGGTTTCAAGGAAGTCAGGCCTGCACATTTATTGCCTTTGCTGCTCCCGGGAATGTGACAAGCCCCATCACCTGCACCCCAAGGCAAACCAGCCTGGTGATCCAGGTTCTGGCCTGATGTTGCTTAAGGCAGTGCTTTTGAAACTTTGTTGTTGTTTTTTTTTAAACCTCAACCCCCAGTAAGAAATACATTTTACATTGCAGCAAAGTTTCACAAAACTATTTACCCCTATTACAGGTGATGCCCTCTTGCCAGTATCTATTCCTTTTCTGTTTTTTGGAAATGATGATCATGAAACATGAAATTGGTTGTATGAACTGCTAATGGGTTGCAACCAGCAATATGAAAAACATGCTTGATGGTGTCCAGACATATCTGTCTTTACTCTTTTTCAGTACAAAGCACAACAGCAGAAAAGGGCCTGCTTCACCGGTTAGCAGAGGCTTCCTGGCTCTCAGTCTTCATGACTCTCCCTTTCACCCTTGACCTAAGACAGAGCCCTCAACCTGCCAGAGCAATAAATCTGCATACCTGTTTGTTTCTACCCTGCAGGGTGCATTGAATCTTGGTAACCACTCCCCTGGGGTGGGGAGGACAAAAGGGATTGGGGCTAGGAAGAGGATTTACTCCTCACTCTACTTAAATGCTGTTTGAATTCTGTGAATTCTGTCACATACCTATTCATATTTTTTACTTTAAAACATTTTGAGCCAATAGAAAGGTATCTGGAACACAAAACCATCCTGCCCCTGCAATAAGTTCATGCATTCTACCTTCCTCCCACTCCTTTCTCCCTGCTCCCTCCCCACAGACCTCTTCAACCCCCCCCCCCACCTCTCCTCCACCCCAGCATTTCTCCCTCTGAGTGAATGAAGCCTCAGAATGCTTAACATTCCCCGAGGTGGGCGTTTCTAACAACTGATAAGTCAGAATTCCTTTTGAAAGTTAGTTGCCACTCCAGGGGTGCCTAGGTGGCTCAGTCAGTTAAGTGTCTGCTTTCCACTCAGGTCAGGATATCGGGGTCTTGGGATCAAGCCCCCCAACCTCCCAGGGCTCCCTGCTCAGCAAGGATCCTTCTTCTCTCTCTGTCTGCCAGTCCCCTGCTTCTGCTTGCTCTCTCTGTCAAATAATTTTTTTTTTTTAAGGGAAGTTGGTTGCCATCCTGTAGACTGTCGACCAACATGCAGTCTTTTTAGACTTACAAAAAAGTTGCCAGTATAGCACCTTCTGCTCAGATTTTCCCTAATGTTTGCCACAAAAGGACCAAAGCCAGGGGATTAACAAAGATATAACACTGTTCACTCATCTACTAGCCTTATTTGGATTTTGCCAAACGTCCCACCAGCATCCTTTTCCTGGTCCAGGTTCCCATTCGGAATCCCACATGGCATTCAGTTGTCCTGTCCCCTTTAGCTTGCACCTGGGATAGTTCCTCAGTCTCTCTGTGCCACTGCAACACTTGGGCCAGTTATCTTGTAGGAATAGAGCTCCCTGTTTTCTCCTTCCTCTATTGAAGTTACGCATTTTTGGCAAGAATACCACAGAAGTGATGTGCCCTTCTCCAGATGCCCTATCAGGTGGTTCTGATGTGTCTAAACTGCTCATAGTAATTTTGATTACCTGGTAAAAATGGTCTCTTGGAGGTTTCTCCACTGTAAAGCCATCTGTTTTCCTTTGTCATTAATAAACATTCTGTGGGGAGATGCTTTATGACTATATAAATATCCTGTTCTCTCATACTTTTTCCCACTAATTGTAGAATCCCTTGATGATCCTTGTTTGCAACAGTTATTGCTGTGGGTTTTACCAAATAGTGATTTTTCTATTTCCACTATTCTTTCTACATTACTGGGAAATCTACTGTAAAAAGGAACTCTTTCCCCCATTTATTTACTTAATCCATTATTTTTACATCTTTATGGATGGTCTCTTAGACTCTTCTTTTTTGCTCAAATTGTAACAGATTTGGCAATTGGGAGCTCCCCTAAGTTGGCTTCTGTGCTCCTTGACATGCCTCCATCATTCCTGGAGCACTTCCTTACTGTGTGGCACAAGATGACCCAGGCTTCTCTGGTATTTTCCCTTCCCCAGCCCTGGAATCAGTCATTTCTCTAGATGCCCTGGCTTGTTTTATTGGAGAATGGTATTTAGGAATTAGGATCTAGGTACAAATCAGATTTAATCTGGTTAAATGAAAATGCAAAACTGGACTGGCCTTCGGAACAGCTTGGGAAGGAAAAGAGCAAGCTGTGCAGGGCTGAGGGGGCTGGTGTGAGGTGGGGACACAAACAGTGGAGAGAGCGTGGGCAGAGCAGCGTGAGCCAAGGCAGTGAGGGCGGTGTGACTGTTCAATCCTTGGCTGGGAGTACCTGTGGGAAGCATGGCCTCCATACAAATAAAAGGAAGGATTCAGAAAGAAACCATCAATAAAACAAGAAAAGGCAGCCTACTGAATGGGAGAAGATATTGCAAATAATCTATCCAATAAAGGATTAATATTCAAAGTATATGAAGAACTTACAGAACTCAACACCGGAAAAAACAAAACAAAACATAAAAACCCAAATAATCTGATTTTAAAATGTACAGAGGACTTGAACAGACATTTCTCCAAACAAAAATACAGGTGATCAACAGACACATGAAATGGTGCTCCACATCACTGATCATTAGGGAAATGCAAATCAAAACCACAATAAGCTATCACCTCATACCAGAATGGCTCAAAAATTCAAAACACAAGACTCAAAAACACGAGAAATAACAAATGTTGGTGAGGATGTAGAGGAAAGGGGACCCTAGTGGTGGTAGGAATGTAAACTGGTGTAGTCATTGTAGAAAACAGTATGGATTTTCCTAAAACAATTAAAAACAGGATTACCATAAGATCCAGTACCATAAGATCCAAATACCCACTACTGGATATTTACCCCAAGAAACAAAAACACTAATTAAAAAAGATACATGCATCCCTATCTTTATTTTAGCATTATTGACAATGGACAAGATACAGAAGCAACCCAACTGCCCGTTGATAGATGAATGGATAAAGAAAATATATTACATATATACAATGGAATATTGGTCAGCCATAAAAAGAATGAAATCTTGCCATTGGTGACAATGTGGATGGATCTGGAGGGTATTATGCTAAGTGAAGTACATTAGAGAAAGAAATACCATATGATTTTACTCCTGTGTGGAATAAACAAACAAAGAAAAAGCAGAAATAGACCCATAAATACAGGAAACAAACTGGTGGTTGTTGTGGGGTGGGGTGGGCAAAATGGGTGAAGGGGGTGGGAGATAGAGATTTTCAGCTCTGGAATGAGTAAGTCATGGGAACAAAAGGTACAGCATAGTGAATATCACCAATGGCACTGTCATGCATTGTATGGTGACAGATGGGAGCTATGCTTGTGAGCATACACAGACTTACAGAATCACTATTTTGTACATCTGAAACTAAAGTCCCATTGTGCATGAACTGTACTTCAATTTAAAAGAACAAGGAGAGGGTGCCTGAGTGGCTCAGTGGGTTAAGCCTCTGCCATCGGCTCAGGTCATGATCTCAGGGTCCTGGGATGGAGCTCTGGAGTCGGGCTCTCTGCTCAGCAGGGAACCTGCTTCCCCCTCTCTCTCTGCCTGCCTCTCTGCCTACTTGGGATTTCTCTCTGTCAAGTAAATAAATGAAATCGTTATAAAAAATAAAAAAACAAAAAAACAAGGAGAGGTGCCTGGGTGACTCAGTTGGTGAACATCCAACTCTTGATTTTTGGCTCAGGTCATGATCTCAGTGTCCTGTGATCAAACCCCGTGTCAGGCTCCATACTCACCAGGGAGTCTGCTGGAGATTCTCTCTCTCCCTCGCCATCGACCCTCTCCCCTCTCTAAAATAAATAAATACATCTTAGGGGTGCCTGAGTGGCTCAGTGGGTTAAGCCTCTGCCTTCAGCACAGGTCATGATCTCAGGGGATCGAGCCCCACATCGGCCTCTCTGCTCAGCAGGGAGCCTGCTTCTCCCTCTCTCTCTGCCTACTTGTGATCTCTCTCTCCGTGTCAAATAAATAAATAAAATCTTTTTTAAAAAATAAAATAAATAAATACATCTCGAAAAAATTAAAAAACAAAACAAAACAAAAAATCAAGGAACACTAGGGCGTCAGCAGGGATATGCTCCTGGGGTATGCACCCAGCACCTGGAGTTGGGAGGGAGGGGATCACTTTTCATTTTTTTTTTTTTAAAGATTTTATTTATTTATTTGACAGAGAGAAATCACAAGTAGTAGGAGAGGCAGGCAGAGAGAGAGAGGGAAGCAGGCTCCCTGCTGAGCAGAGAGCCCGATGCGGGACTTGATCCCAGGACCCCGAGATCATGACCTGAGCCGAAGGCAGCGGCTTAACCCACTGAGCCACCCAGGCGCCCCTCACTTTTCATTTTTGTCTTTAACAGTGTCTGTGTTCATTGTTTCCTTTTTTGAAACCAAAGAACAATGAAAGGGGCACTGATGGACCGTGTAGTGGGGTTCACCCAGCACAGCGGGTCTTTGCATGGGGGCCAGCCACTTTGTAGTTTCAAATGCTGAAATCCTTGGGGCTGAGAGGGAGTGCGGCTTTCAGACTCCGCTGCTTGTCACCCACCACAAGAAGTACATCTTATAACATGTTCTAACATATAGACACATAAATTTAACTTAAACCAGTATCCACAAGCTGTTTTCTATTCCAGGCAGGTTATTTTCAGCTAGTTTGATTCCACAACATACTAATGAATGGATCCAAACTTGCAGTTTGAAAAACGCCCCTCCAGGCCAAACTCTTATTGTGCAAACAGGGAAACTGAGGTCCTAAGAAGGGAACTGAGTGCCCCAAATGCTATGGCTTTTCAAGAGGACCTTTTTACTTATGACCTTTCAAATAATGCTACATTTGTATAGCTACTGGGAGGGAAATAGGTCTGGATAATGAGAGTAGATGTTTTGAAAGTGTGAAGAGTCAGATGAAATTGGGCTAAGGGTCTTGAACCAGGACTTTCTGGCCTTATTCAATAGCCCCAAATGCCTCATGTTGGAGGCCATAGGCTCTTTGAAATAAAGTAAATGTTTTGTCATTTATCTGTCCCTTCACAACTTACTCAGCAAAAGCTCTGAGAAGGTACTACCCAGAGGCAGGCCTGTAGGATGAAAGTGTGTCTTGCCCTCAGGGTGCTCTCAGTGTCCTTGGGAAGCCCACAGACAAGCCCCCAGAGAGGACCTTGAGGTAAGAGATGTACAGGGTAGGAGTGGGGCAGACTGAGCATTTGGGGCCCTGAGAGTGAAGTGATGGGAAGGACAAGAAGGGGTTGGAGACACAGAGGCTCCATGGTGAGGGCTTCTCTGCCTGCCACCCCATGGAGTTTAAACTTCATCCCATGGGCAATGGGGGCCTGTGACATGCTCTGAGAAGGGGAGTGACCTGGCCAGGTTTGCATCCATTACAATGATTCCTGTAGTCACAGGAAGCTGTTGGCCAAAATCTGACACTGCAGCTCATGGAGGCCACCCTAGGAGGTGACCCAGGTAGAGAAAAAGGGATCTAGAGTTTGCAGGGAACAGCTGACAGCAAGAGCAGGCCTGCTGAGGCATGAAGGCAGCTTTGTAGCCCCTGCCCCATCCAAGTGCAGAGACCATGCACACTTTTCTAAAGACATGGCGCTGACATCAGAGAGAGTTCTCAGACCCTCTAACCTAAGGGACTGCCCTAGAGAATCACACCAGCCCGCACCCCAGAACTCAGTCCCTGAGTCCCTTGGATGGAACACAAGGTGGGGTGTTAACAGTGAAAAGACATACAGTGCACTGTCCTGCAGAGACCTGGTTTCCAAAGTTCCTCTTCCATATACAAATTAGGTGACTTTAGGAAAGTTGGTTAACTTTGCCCTGGCTTACGTATAATTTCCTCCTTGCCCGATGCGGGAGACAGGGTAAGTGTGGATGAGTTCGTGTGTTTAAGGTCTGTTGTAAACCCAAATGGAGAGTCACTCTCATAATCTTTTAAAGATGAGGAGGCCAAGGTCAGAGAGGTTAAGTGACTCGCCCAAGGCTACCCAGCTGGTGGATCTATGAGCCCAGCGGTGGTCTGACTGTATTCAGCCTGTGTTCCTTTCTCCATGCTGGGATTCCACAGCAAGCAAAGCCCTGCAGCCTGCACCCAGCCTAAAATGATGTGTGACTATTAACCTAATCCTGGGGTGGGGGCAGAGTATATAGCGATGAGTCACCCTGAGCAGCTCCAACAAAGAGACCCCCTCCTCCCCAGCCAGCACTTGGGCTGAGACTTGGTTGCCAAGCAACAAGACATAACATATATAAATACAACCCAGTCTCTAGCTGTAACAGTGAGGCCTATTTCTTGCACTGCTGTCTTCCCCTTGCTTTTGCCCTCTGCCCTGGCTGCCTTCCCTGCAGCTTCTCTTGGGGCAGTAGGTTTGCTCCTCAAGGGAAGAGCTTCCAGATCAGAGTGAAGGCAGACTGCAGAGGCAGATTCCTCAGGGTGGATGTGGAGTTCTGCCTGGGTGACAAATGGGCAAGGCTGTGCAGGGCGGGGTGGGAGAGAGGTGCAGAAGGTGTGGGTGGTGGCCACAGACGGGATGGTAAGGGCGGCGGTAGCTGAACAGGACTTCCTGATGTTGAGGCAGGAGCATGGCAGAAGGAGGCACCTCAGATGCGGGGGTGTGTGCCCATTTCCTCGGGGCAGGAGGAGGGCCTTCTGCTGCTCTGGGTGCCCCAGTGGTGGTGACAGCCTCCTGTGTGGGTCTCGTGCCATCTCCTCTTGAACCTGTGCGTTTCTCATTCCACCTTGCATTACCAGTTTAGCTGCAGAATATCTCCTCTGGGAGAGCCTCTTGCCTATGCACTTGTCCTGCTTGTGCCCAAGACAGTGTACATGGTAACAGTTATTATTTCAGGACTCCTTTTGTGATCAGGCAATGAACTTGGCACTGCATATAGATCATCCTATTAACCCTCACAACGATACTATAGCGTCGGAATTATTTTTTCATCAGTTTTATTAGGCTTAATTTACACATAATAAAATGTACCATTTTTACCTGTATAATGAGATAGTTTGACACATGGATACAATGTTGTAGTCAGCATCGTGGTGTTCATGACCTAGAACAATTCCATCACCCCTCTGCAGCCTGTCCTCTTCACTCGGCCCCTGGCAACCACACTGACACTAGAGTTTTACCTTTCCTAGTCTTTCATTGAAATGGAAGGCAGCTATGCTAACCACCATACCACCAACGTGAAATGGAATAATGCCATATATAGTCCTTTGGTGAAAGTCTTCTTTTACTTACCATAATGCTTTTGAAATGTTATCATTGTTTAGGTCCTTCATTAGTCCAGCTAATGAATATCTGGGCTGTTTCCATTTGGGGGCTATTATGAAAAAAGTAGCACCAAATGTATATGTACAAGCATTTCTATAGATGTGTTTTCGTCTCTCTAGGTGGAACTGCTGGCTCATTCAAAAGATGAAAGACTGAAGTTCAGAGAGGTTAAGAAACTTGCCCGAGCAGACAGACATACCTTGGCAGAAATTCACAGCCAAGCCTCACCTCAGTGGCAGGTGGTCACCCAGAGGAAATAGGTATTTTTTTTTTAGTCGAAAGTAATTCTTTGGCCAGTAATTCCTGTAATAGTGCATACCTGGGCTGGATTCAGCTATATTCTGGCTCTAAGCTGGCAGAAGCCGCCTGACGCTCAGCACAAGCTGCTGAGTGCATGGGGGCATAGGTCACTCTTTGGAGGCATTTCAGCAGGTGACTTCTATAAGCCTGGATGGCAGGACTGTGAGCTGTTTTGTTTTCTGAAAGTGTTTGCCAGCCTTCTCCACTCTGAAAGGGCTGTTTTCTCTAAATAATTACTTGAGGGGAGAGACTTTGAGCGGAAGCATTGTGCTCCTCACCAGGCTTGTAACCAGTTGTCTGAATATCCATTGTGAATGTCTTGAGTCTGTCCTCGCTTTCACAACTGTTGGTTGTTGGTATTTTTCTGAAAGGGAGGGCTTTCCCTTCTTCCTCATTTAAGTTTAGAACACTGTGCCTCATGAATGATTATGTGGGAGATAACCCTTTATTATCATCACTTTCGTGTTCCACATGTTCCAGATTTGGCCCTAATTAACCCCTTGACGCTGACTCTGGTGTCCTTTCCACACATGTACAATGCCCCAGTCTTTTGTACTTCTGCAGCAGCCCCAGTCCCTTTTGGTAAAGACTGGCATTCAGAAACCTAGACTGAAACACTAGATAGACTCACTGTGGGCGCCTGGGTGGCTCAGTGGGTTAAGCCGCTGCCTTCGGCTCAGGTCATGATCTCAGGGTCCTGGGATCGAGTCCCGCATCGGGCTCTCTGCTCAGCAGGGAGCCTGCTTCCCTCTCTCTCTCTCTGCCTGCCTCTCCATCTACTTGTGATTTCTCTCTGTCAAATAAATACATAAAATCTTAAAAAGAAAAAATAGATAGACTCACTGTGGCTGGGATATCCCACTTCTAGGCCTCCTCAGGCTACAAGTTTAAAAGCAGCAGGGTTATGTAAGAGGCAGTGCCGTGAGACTACATTTGTAAGTGAGGGCTTGGCAAAAATCGGGCACCAGGTTCTAAGGGAATCTACAGTAGGTGGCAGGTCCATTGCACGGCAGAACCCTGGCCAAGCCAACCAGGCAGTCAAGTTTCTTTGCTCAGAAATCCCTCCACAAAAAAAAAAAAAAAAAGAAATCCCTCCACAGGGGTGCCTGGGTGGCTCAGTCTTCACGTGTCTGGTTTCGGCCCAGGTCATAATCCCAGGGTCCTGGGATCAAGCCCTGCATTGGGGTCCCTGGTTGGTGGGAAGCCTGTTTCTCCCTCTCCCACTCCCCCTGCTTTCTTACTATGTTCCCTTTCTTGCTGTCCCTCTGTCAAATAAATAAATAATATCTTTAAAAGAAAAGAAAAGAAAAGAAATCCCTCCACAAATTTATTGAAGTTTGAGGCAACAACCTCAAGGGTTGAGGGGGCAGGTAACATCTTTTAGTTTTTCTTTCTTTGGCATGAATAACTTTCAGGGCAGAGGACATGATAGTCTGGTTCTTTTTCTTTTTCTTTTTTTAAAGTATTTTATTTATTCACTTGAGAGAGAGAGAGAGAATAAGAGTAGAGAGGGTCAGGGGGAGAAGCAGACTCCCCACTGAGCGGGGAGCCTGATGCGGGACCAGATCCCAGGACTCCAGGATTATGACCAAGCAGAAGGCAGTTGCCCAACCAACTGAACCACCCAGGCGTCAGACATGCTGGTTCTTAAGGATGGTGGTGGAGGGCCAGGGAGTGGCAGGGGAAGAATGGTCTTTGGGGCTCTGGAAGATACACTGTGTTTCTAGTGGTGACAGAAAACTGCCCAAGTTCTCTGGGCATGGCCCCTCTGCTATGCTCAAGGCTGATGGAGAAGCTGGCTCATGAGAGTCTGATCAGAATGAACCCCAAAATTAGAGGTGAGAACTCATAATATGGGGCCACCATCTCAGAGTCGGTCTCCCTGAAAGTAACTGCCTTCTGGTGTGTTTGGGCACCCTCCATTCCCAAGGGGCTGCTGGCTCTACAGTCTACTGGGGCAGGTGTGGCGCTGGGCCTCTCACAGGCAGCAGTGGGGGCAAGGCTTTCTGTATCCAGTGGCTTTCACATGCCTTGCCCCACTGGTGTCCAACACAATCCTGTCTTCTGTTCAGTGAGCCAGACCAAGAGGGTCAGGCACCAGTTCCGGCCAACTCCAGTGTTCGTGGCTGAGCCTGGCTAGAGCCACCAGGCTTGGCCAGAGTAGGGCAGCCAGTGTTTGAGGGCACAGGGAACCCCACTCTCTGAGACAGGTCTGAGCAACCACAGCAGTCTGGAGGGGCCAAGGGTCAGTGGCACTGCTGTCTCTCAGGACACTGAGCCTTCTCCAGTGCAGCTCCAGACAGGCTGGCCTCTGATGAAGAACCAGACCTTCAGATGAAGAATGTCATCCCTTTGAGCAGATTTGCAGGAACCAGCTGTGAAAGGAGCTGCACCATGCTGGGTTGAGGGGCGTCTTGAGCCAGAAGGATGGAGATGACTAATTCTTCACTGGTGTCTGTTGGTATCAACACCCATGATGGCTGATGGCATACCTGGCTCTGAAAGGGAGTTTGGGGGTCCCTGGAGGGAAGGAAGCCAGTGGTTTCACCAGGGACCAGTCTGAACCTGGGGGGCAGAGCCCCAGGTGCTGGGAGGGGCAGCTGAAGGCAAGACAGGGCGTGGTACCCTGTGGTATTAGGCAATCAGGGAGGGGCTCTGGGACCTGGCATTAGGGAGGAACCCAGAGACACCAGGCGCTGGGGAGGGCTGGATGCTGGACTCCTTTCAGGGCTGTTCCATTAGGTGGCCCAGCAGCCTGGTAACAGCAACCCTGCTTTTCTCTGCCACATTTTCCTATGCAAAAGAGAATATGAATAGGAATATACATATGAAATGAGAATGTGCAAATGAAGATAATCATTCCCATGACGTTCTCTTGGGATGTTTGTGAGAAACACCAATAAAACATGGTGAAGAGAGTGGGGAAGAAGCAGAGAGAGAAGGAAATAAGAGGAACAGGAAGAGAACCAGACAATATGAACAAGAGAAAGGGAAGAAACATTCCTCATTCTGCTGTTGAGACACAGATATTGGAGGCAACAATGGGCCATTAGGGGGTGCTGCAGCGGTGGAGGCCACCGGGAGGCCCCAAGCAAACAGCCAACTTCTCAAAAGCCCTAATTTACTATAAAGTCTTAGAATGTGTTAGCTCAGATAACCCATGTGATTTAAACATCTCTAGGACCTTTTCCAAAACAGAAAGTTCTCCCCCAGTAACAGTCCATTATTTCCTTTTCCACTGTATCATGTCCTATCTAACACCATGATGAGGGCTAAAGGAATGTGAAAGGGACAGTCATCTCTTGGATGAGTTTCACTTCTCAAATTTCACTTAGCATCGGTGTCTCACGTGGTCTGTCATTTTGTTGTAAATACCAAGGGCAAAAAAAAAATCTCTATTATGTTCCCTGGCAGCCAAGAAGCTGTCCTTAGCTCTCTATTCATTATATGAACATCTTTCATTAAAAAGAAATTAGAATAAAAGTTAAAATTAAAGTATACATACCAGCTATCAAATTTGTAATTATAGCAGAAAGAAAGTAAAATGACTTAGGTTGCATAAATGAAAAAAAGTAGGATATAAAATTGCATTATAGGATTGCATCTGCCTAAAACTACCTAAAAATGTATAAAAGCAAAATATACCATCACAACAAAGATCTTTGCAGGGAGAAAAGACTGAATGGGAATAGCTATAGATGGAATGAGAGGGTTTTCTTCCTTGTGTGTCCCACATTTTCCATCAATATGTGTAACATAATGGAAAATACACAATACACAATTTTAAAGAGATATAGGTAATAGCAACTGATAAAGGAAAGAATTAGAGATAACCAAAATCACGGAAAATTCAAGACAAACCTCTGGGGGAAATCTTGTCATATGGCCTCTTTCCACACTCAGAAAGTTGCTTGGGCGATCCCAAACAGCAGAAATCCCAGAAATGATTTTTCTTGGCTTCCGGAAGTACTGTGGATTTTTGTCAGGAGCTTTACCTTACTAATGTTTTGCTTTTTGACACAGCAAAGTGAGTGTCCACCCCAACTGCCTTGGGGATGATGATGACAATTATAAAAAATAAATAAAAATAAATAATAGACTCGCCATGGATCATTTATACAGCACATGGTATACCTACAGTGTCCTGTTCTAGCTCCCCAAGTCACGGCCCTCCATGTGCTTCCCAGGGAGACACGATTGGCTGCCAGGCAACAGTCATCTATCCCTCAGCTCTTGTAACCTCTAGCTTGGGCTTGTGGTCAGATGTGGCCTGGCAGTGTGCTCAGCCCTGGGGCACACCTCATGTGGGCTGAACCCATCATGGTAGTGCTGACTCCTTTGCAGACACAGGAAAGGAGCTGGCCCAGCGCCAGTCAATGAAATGCTCTCAGGAGGAAGTTCAGCTACAAGTGACAGACACTTATTCCCTCCTTATGTGAAAGTACAGAGCCCTGTGGTACAGACTGGGATGGGGGTTGTGTTTCTACCACTTCTGTGTGGCCCCTTGTCCTCATTCTCCAAGACAGCCTAGAAGGTATTCCAGAATGGAGAAAGGGATGAAGACAGAGAAGCCAAAGCAGTTGTCTCTTGGGGAAGGGTCTCTCAAGAAGGTTCTTGGATGAACACTTCATTGATTTCCCTTTTACTAGTACCTAGTCACAGGACCACATTTAGGTACAAGGGAGGCTGTTTATTATAGAAGGTCTATTGCTCAGCCAAAATTTGATTTTTATGGAAAAGGCAGAATGAACTCGGGGGCACCATTAGCAGATTTTTAGCAAGAACAAAAGGGGCAGTCTGCTGGATGGCAGATGTGAGATTTCTCTTAGTGAAGAGAATCACAAGCACACTTAGCCTCAGATTTTTGTTTTGTTTTGTTTTGGTTTTATTTAAATTCAATTAACATATAATGTATTATTAGTTTCAGAGGTAGAAGTTAGTGATTCACCAGGCTTATATATTACCCAGTGCTCATTACATCACAGATTTTGGTTTCCAGTGTTATTCTCTAATAAGAGAAAATAGGATTCCGTGGAGAATGGCTGATTCTAGGACTGTGGTAGAAATATTCAAGATGAGTCTGGCACATTTGGTAATGCCAGAAAGTAAGGAAGTACTCAAAAAGTAGGAAAAAACAAAGAAAATCCCACAATGGTGGGGGAATGTCAAAGGGTCACAGGAACCAATGTAAAGAACTCCAAATGGCCAAATCTGGAACAATTTGAGCAACAAAGTAAATATATTATATTGGATTACAACCCAAAGTATAAAATAAATATCTATAAGTCCATATTAATTAAATAAAAGATTGCATAATAATAACTGAGAGAAGATACACATTTTCTATGGAGAATTCCAAGGAATTTATATAGATACTCTGCACCCTTAGGAAGTGAAACACAACTCCCGACTCCTTAGGTGGGAGCACTGTGACTTCCTTTCTTTTTTTTTTTTTTTTGTTTGTTTTTTTTTTTTTTAAAGATTTTATGTATTTATTTGACAGAGAGAAATCACAAGTAGATGGAGAGGCAGGCAGAGAGAGAGAGAGAGAAGGAAGCAGGCTCCCTGCTGAGCAGAGAGCCCTATGCGGGACTCGATCCCAGGACCCTGAGATCATGACCCGAGCCGAAGGCAGCGGCTTAACCCACTGAGCCACCCAGGCGCCCCTGTGACTTCCTTTCAAAGAGCACAATATGGAAAGTGGGGGGAGAAAAGAGTGTGAGAAATCTGACAAGTGACGATTCAAACTGGCAACCAAGGTCAACCTCAACAGCCGTAAGTCATGCTGATGATGTGACCCCTGATAGGTTGTGATAAGAAAGGCATGCTACCTCTGTGATAGTCACCCTCAAATTCATAACCCTAGGTTAAGCATGAGAAAAACATAAGACACACCACAGTGGAGGAAAAGTTTACAAAATACCTGACCAGTGCTTCTCAGAACTGTTAAGGTCATCAAAAACAAGGGACGTCATAGTCAAGAGGCGCCTAAGTCAACAGGAGGACAGAATATAAAGTGGGATACTAGATGCCATTCAGACACAGAAAAAGGACATTAGGTAAAAACTATAGAAATCTGAATGAAGTGTGGATTTCACTTAATTACAATTTATTAATATTGGTTCCCTAATTTGACAAATGTTTCAGATATTAATAATTGAAACTGGATGTGGGGTATATGGGGACTCTCCGTACCATCTGCTCAATTTCTCTGTAAATATAAATCTGTTCTAAAAAATTAAAAGATTATGAGAAAGAGAGAAACAGAGAGTGAGAATGAATATATGAATCCTTCCCCTTTCCTGTGTAGGATGCCAAGCTATTTGGAGGTGAGGAAGTCACCTTCTGACAGCAGAGATGACAATTCATGGCCTAACCAACTTGGGCCCCTCTATTGGGTTTTCGCTATATAAGAAAAGAATCTTCGCTCTTCAAGCTGTTTTGGGCTAGGTGTTTTGATCCTTGAAGCTGAATGCATCCCAACGGATAGTCCTCAGATCACTTCCTCAGCTACCGCTGTGGTTTAGATCTTTATCTCCTTACTCAAGATCTTTAGCCTGCTTAAACACCCTTCCTTCCTCATCTGGTTGCTCTCTTCTCTGGATTTACCCCCTGGCTACATTTCTCCCAAGATCCCAAGGCCAGCGACTCCTACCCTTCCCAGGACAGGGTTATTCTCTTACACTTCCAAGCTTGTGTACACTTGAGTTCTTCTGCCTGGAATGCCCATTCTTCCATCCTTATTCCTCCCAGCAAATAACTTCCTGAATTTAAGTTTCAGCTCACCATGTGTGACGGGCAGGACTCTCATATGTCCCTGAAGATCCCACTGGTAAAGATGGCCTGCATAGCCCTTGGTACTGTGAATATAATGAACTATACTTTTATGATTAGATTATGTGGTATGACATAGTTGATTTAAAAAAAAAAGATTTATTTATTTTAGAGAGGGGGTGACGGGCTGAGGAAGAGAGAGCCCCAAGTAGACTCTGCATTCTGCATGGAGCCTCACACAGCTGTCAGTCTCATGACTGAGCTAAAACCAATGGTTGGATGCCCAACTGACTGCACCACCCAGGCACCCCAGCACAACTGATTTAAGAACGGGTTATCTGGGAGGGGCTGATTTAATCATATGAACTTTTAAAAAGCAGAGAGTTTTCTCTGGCAACAAAAGAGGAAGTCAGGCAGAGATTCAGCATGGGAGGGAAATTTGATTTTCAAGAAATTCTCTGTTGTTGGCTTTGAGAACAAAGGGCAGGGTCACATGGCAAGGAATGCGGGGGGGGGGCGCTCTAGAAGTTGACTGCAGGCCCTGGCTGATTGCCAGCAAAGAAATAGGGACCTCAACTCTACAACCACAAGGAAATGAATTCTGCCAACAACAAGAATGAGGATGGAAGCAGATCTTCCCCAGAACGCCCGGATAAGAACCAACCCAGCTGATGTCCTGATGATACCGAACAGAGAACACAGCCATGATGCCATGCAAACTCTGACCTAGGGAGCTATGAACTACTAAATAGGCGTTGTTTTAAGCCACTAAGTCTATTGCCATTGGTTATGCAGCAATAGAAAACTCACATACCATGCCTCTCCTCTGAAGTCTTCCCTCACTGCTCAGCGCACCTGTGACTTCTCTGCTGCTGGGGCACCTCACACACACACACAGCCCTGCTACGGGGCAATTCATTATTATAATAATCCACTTAGCAGTCTTCCCTCCTCACAAGATTCCAGAGTTCCTGAGAAATGTTGGAACCTATCACTTCATCATTGCAATCTCTGGCACAGAGCAGGAAAGCAAAAAAAAACAAAAAACAAAAAACAAAAAATAACAAAAAAAAACTGGTTAAATGAAGTTTAAAAAAAAAAAATCCTAAGATCACAAATTTGTAATCATATTTACTAAAATCGCCAAAGATGCAGGAGATATAATGTCTTAGCAAGAGAAAAAGTTACCAATGTAAAAAGAGAATGGAGGAAAAAAATGTTAATATTCATGTAGGGCTTTTCTGAGGAACCAGATGTGAATGAAGTCTCTAGGTAAGTTGGTGAGGGAAGAAGTAAGCAGAAGTATGAGGAAAAATTCATCTCTACATTACTTAGTAAACAGGTATTTTTGAGTGTCTGCTATGCAGTCCGGCCAGAACTGTGGAAAACAATACAGGATTTAAATCTTGCCCTCAAAAATACTAAGAACTCCTTTCTGTGGCATACCAGGCTTAGAATGTTAGAATCAAAACACTTAAAAATCTTGACTTTATTGATTCTTCTCCTACCCACTTAAGCCCCCATGTAGCATCACCACTTCCTCATATCAGGGAGATCATATGGAATACGCAGGAAGGGGTGAGATCCATAATGTACCGAGAAACCAAGTAGACGCTGAGCGAGGGAAAAAATGGCACAGGAAGTTGTAAGGGGGATACTTGAGGAAAGAATAGATGGGGCGGAAAAGATGTTTCCTGGGTCAGAGTAGCGTGGGCTAAAAACAAAACAGGTCACTTCGCGGTGGACCTCCAACGCCAACACGATTGAATTGTGTTTTATCCTGAGGGCGATGGAGAGTGAAGGAAGGAATTAGTGAAAAGAGATTCAGGTTTCAGATTATGCTACTAGCTCGAGGGGTGGGGTGTCAACTCATCTCTGAGCTTTTTCCACATGTGTTAAACTGGGAAAGTAGTACTTGCTGGACCGACCTCGAATGGTGATAGGAACTAAACAGAGAACAGCTGTAAAACTTAGAAGGCCGAACCCCGGTGTGTGTTGGGGGGGCGTGGTTTACTGTTGACAAGCTGACAATAATTTCTAAAGTCCTTCAGTAAAAAATTCTGGGGGTGCCTGGGTGGCTCAGTGGGTTAAGCCTCTGCAATAGGCTCGGGTCATGATCCCAGACTCCTGGGATCGAGCCCCGCATCGGACTCTCTGCTCAGCAGGGAGCCTGCTTCCTCCTCTCTCTCTGCCTGCCTCTCTGCCTACTTGTGATCTCACTCTCTGTCAAATAAATTAAAAAAAACTTAAAAGAAAAAAGAAAAAAATTCTGCAATGAAGTACGAAAATCAACAGGCAGATGGCTTGGGGCCTGCAAACAACATGCTACGGACTCAGAGTCGCTCCCAGTCTTTTATTGCTCTGCTGCTCCGCGCCGGGCTCAAAGCCCAAGCAGGAGACGCTCCCCTGGGTTTGCTTGGAAGTCTCGGGCGCCGAGGACTCCCGCAGAAGGTGGGGGATATAGGCGCGCGTGCGTGTGCCGGGCGCACTGGGACCCGAGCCGCGGCTGCGAGATAGGGGCGGGGCTCGCGCCGGGGCTGAGCGGGGCTAGGAATCCCCGCACTGCCCAACGCTGGGGGAAGCAAAGCGTGTGTGGGCGCAGCCGGCCACTGCGCAGGCGCGGGCACGGTCCTCTGGGCCTGCGTGCGGCGTTGCAGCCTGGGCGCGCGCGCCCGTGGCGGGTTCCGCTCCCGGCGGGCGGAGGGCTGCGCGCGCACAGGCGAGCCGGCCGTGACGTGCGCCGCGCTACGCCCGACGTCACGGGTCCGTGTGTAGTGGCGGCCCGCTGCCCTCAGCGGCGGCGCCTGACGAAAGTGGTGCGGCCGCTGGGTGCGGTGTTCAGGGGTCGTGCGGCGTGCGGCGGCTACGAGGGCGAGGACGACGACCGGCAGGCCCGGCACCTCCAACCGCGGAGTCGCCGCTCCTGCCCCTTCTCCGGCCTCTGGCGGCGCCCGGCCCACGGCTTCCTCCTTTCCTGCTCAGCTTCGCGCGGGCCTCGGGGCCGCGGCGTCTAGAAGTACCGAGGGGAGCCGAGAGGCCCCGGTCGGCCGCGACCGTCCACGCGCAATCCACCCCGCCCGGCGCGGGCTCCATGTGAAGGAGGGATCCGGCCCGCGCCAGACTCCTCGCGCGCCCCTCCGGCCCCCGGGGGCCCGCGGCCTCCCCCGACAGGGGGGCGCGGTGACAGGCCGCGCGGGGGCGGAGGGGCGGGCTCGGAGGCAGCGGCTGCCCCTCCTCGGGCCTGCGGCTCCCTACGTCCCCGCGGAACGGCCGGTACGTGCCTGTGTTTGTGTGGGGCGGGGGCCGCGGCGGGCCTGTGCGCAGCTCCCCAGGCGGGGATTTCGCTAGGTGGTTGTCCTCTGGGTGGAGAGATTTCGGGGGTCCCCGCATCTTGTCCTGAGCCTCAAGTCTGAGCGCAGTAGACTGCTGGGCTGTGTAGCTGTCAGACACGTACTTTGCATGGATTTTAGAAGGAAGATTGCAGCTGCCCCCGGGAGAAGAAGTGGTATATGCAGTAAGCGAAAAAGTGCTTGTCTTTGCACTGTCACATTGTGATAATCTACTGATTGGGAAGGGGGGAGGGTGATTCTTCAAGCTTTAGGATTTACCGTTGGGCCGGCAGTTGTCTTGCTTTGTCTGACTTCGTCTTTTCAGCACAATGAGGTCGGTACGTGTCTTCCCATTTTACAGATGAAAAATTGAGTCTCGGAGAGATTAGGGAATTGCCCAAGGTCATGCACCTGGTAATTCGGGAAGCCCTGTTTCCCATGTATGTATTTTCTGTAGGACTGTATTTTTGAGTCTTGAAAAAAATTATGTGAGGAAAATGAGAATAGTTGGAGAGTTTCTTCCTGGGAGTAAATTCTAAACGTAGGTAGATGTAATTTTCTTGTACTTAGGCTGTTCAGTGTGTTTTGCTGTGGCTTAGCCAAATGGCTTTTTTTTTTCTTTTAAAAAATTACTTTTAAAGGGTGGCGCTGGGCACCTTTACCCGTTTGCAGTAAAAAAAAAAATTAACAGAAAAAAGAAATTAACTTTTATTAAAAGAAGAAATGTAATAAAATTAAAAAAGGATGAAACAGAAAAGAAATATAATTGGTAAAATGCATATTTCCTGAAAAGTTAACTTTACTTGTGCAGTTTGTTCTTGACAAATACAGGGAACTCGCAGTTAGGTTATTAGCTTGAGATTTCCTTATTGCAAAACTTGTTGCTGACTTGTGTGGCAATGGCTGAACATACTTAGTACTATTGGTGCAGTCTTATGCAATATTTCTGAGTTGTCAAAATTAGTGTGTAGAATATCATAGAAAGTTATCTTGTAATGGTGTGATTTTTTTTTCCCTTTCATTGGTGTGTGGTGCTTATAAACCAAAAATTGTCGTTTTAACATTGGCTCGTATTATTTCTTTGATTATAGTTAGGAATAAGGATATTTCTTTTTATAGAAGAAAATATTAATAGATCCTTTGAATAGCGGAGGCTTAATGTATAGTTAGAAATGTTTAAGGAATGTATCCTATTACAGTACTCTGATTTTCTGCAGTGTATTACCAGGTTTAAGAAAATTTGTAGTTGAATATTTTTGTGTTGTCTGTGGAGAAAAGGTCAAATTATAGTGTTGACAAGTGGTTAGTTCATAGATTGATTTGTTTGGTTAAAATGTGAACTATTTTGAGTCCTGTTGATTTATATTGAGTGTGATTCCATTATAGAATGGTTATCTTGGCGTGATTTCCATGTGTCTCTTTTGAGAAAAGTAACTGTTAAAGGCTTATTTTTAAAAATTAGATTACATTAGGGACTGAGTCTAGTAATGGTTCTTTCATTTTTAGTTCACCTTGCTGCTACCAGAGCCGTAAACTGTGCTTAATAGATGCTGTGTTAAAATGAAGCCACGTTAAGGTCCTGACAGCTTTGGTTTTGGGTTCATCTTTTTTTCCTTTGTAGAGTTGGAGTTCTCTGAGCTCCTCAGTACCCTCCCCCAACTTTTCTTTTTAATATGAAATAATTTCAAGCATACATAATTTCAAACATACTGCTAATAGAGTGAACATCCGTATCATGATCCTCTAGATTCAGTATTGACATCTTGTATTTGCTTTATCTGTAAATATGTGTGTATTATTTTTGGTTCAACCATTTGAAACTAAGCTGTGAACATTATGACACTTTATCCCTAAATATGTCAGCATACATTTCCAAAGGTGGACATTTCCTAACTTAGTCAAAATACCATTATTGTTAATTTTTTTAGTTCATATTTTCTGATCAGTAATTAGTTGATAGTTTCTTAATTGATAATTCCTTAATGTAACCTAACATTCATATTTAAATCTCATATTTAAATCTCTCTATGTATACTGTTTGGTCATTTATGGTTTTTTCACACCCAGTCACACCAGACCAAGATACAAGATTTATTCACTGCATTTGGTGGTTAAGTCTCTTTGATCTCTTTGAATCTAGAACAGTTTCACCTCTGCCTTTTAAAATGAAGTTGCTTTTTCTTTTCTTTTTTTTGAGATCAAACCAGTGGTCTTATAAAATGAGTAACATTTTCTATTTGTCTGATTCCGTACCACCCCCCCAATAGTGTCATTTAGTTTGTTCCTCTGTTCCCCTGAATTAGTTAACTGTAAGCTAGCTTTAAAGGCTTGATTAATTTCAAATTAAATATTTTGGGCAAGAATAACCCTTAAGTGATACTGTGTAGTTCATATTGCTTCCCATCAGGTCAACCATTTGAAACTAAGCTGTGTCCCATTATTTGTGATGCTGAGTTTGATCACTTGGTTATGGGGGTTAAGGTAAGGTTTATTTTCCCCACTGCAGTTAGCAATCTGTGGCATGATAAATTAGCACTGTAGTGCTAGCTGTTCTCCAATAATCTGTCACTGAATAGTTGTAGCATATATTGCTGACTTTTAGGCTAACTTTTGAATTTCAGTGTTATTCTTTTGTTGGTATATATATATAGAAACAAAAACCACAGGAATTATAAAATATCCTATACAACTATATTAATCAGATTCTGATTTTGAGGGTTTTAAAATTTTTTAATCATTAATTAAAATTTATAAATTGACATTTTTAGTTGTGAATTCCAGGTATCGCCTGTTATGAATTTAAAAAACCAAACCTGGCTTCTGAAAAATGGGGAAAACTCAATGCCTCTCTTTTCCTGGACTCTCACTGAGGGAGTGTGTTTAAGTTTTCATTAGCCCATATTTGTTGACAGACAAAAATAACTAGAAATATAGTAAAGGAGGAATGGATTTACTAAAAACATTTTGAGAAAACTCTGAATTTTCTGGTATAATGCAAGGAGCACTGGACTGAGGGTGAGAATATCTGAATTGTAATGGTAATTCCACCACTATGAAGTTTAAGAATTAAAAATTTTTTGACTTCACTCAGTGTTCTCATTTTGTAATGACCAAGTTAGTAAACATTTATGAGTTGATTTTTATTGAAATATAATTGATACACAGTATCCTATTAGCTTTAGGTATATATCATAGTTATTTAATATTTTTTACAATACAGAATGATGTCCACAATAACTATAGATACCATTTGTCACTTTACAAAGTTATTATATTATAATTTTATTGGTTATATTATCTATGCTGTATATTACATTCCTGTGAGTTATATATTTTATGAATACTGTGATTTCTGATAACAAGTATGTTGGCTACATTTAGAGGTGAACCTCATTTTAATTAAGCCAGGTAGAAATAAATCAAATATATGTAATATAAAATTGAATTTATTTCCCAACTAATTAACTGACATTTAATAGGTTATTGGTTTTCGTTACTGCTTTAGAGAAGTTTCATAATAGGATTTACTTAAGTTACACATTCTCTTATTTTTTTTTAAAGATTTTATTTATTTATTTGACAGAGAGAGATCACAAGCAGGCAGAGAGGCAGGCAGAGAGAGAGGAGGAAGCAGGCTCCCTGCTGAGCAGAGAGCCCGATGCGGGCCTCGATCCCAGGACCCTGAGATCATGACCTGAGCCGAAGGCAGCGGCTTAACCCACTGAGCCACCCAGGCGCCCTACACATTCTCTTATTAAAAATATGATTTAGGGGCACCTGTGTGGCTCAGTTGGTTAGATGTCCCAACTCTTGATTTCCTTTCTGGTTGTCTGCTTGGGAGTCTCATCTCTCCCCCTCTGCCTCTTCCTTTCCCCTCCCCCACAGCTGATGGGTGCTTGCAGGCACAAGTGCTCTCATCTCTCTCTCTAAAATAAATAAGCTCTTTTAAAAATATGATTTAATTCATTAAACAGTTTACATGAAGTTTTTTCACACCTTTTTGAACTGTATATATAGAAATGAAGAATCTTTCCCCTTATTCTCGAGTGTTGTGTGAGGTATAGCTTTCTATCTGTACACGTACTTAGGTTTATAAGAAATGCGTCTGTATAGTTTTTTTGTTTTTTGCCTTGTACATCCCTGGGATTTATTGGGAATATTGGTTGACTGTATTTTTTATGATACTAATCATGGATTGGCTTTGTATTTTGTATTGTCAGTTTATTGTTACTTAACTCTTAGATTGTTGTTTAATTTTTTGGTTACGCTTTGTCTTCCCAATTGCCAGGATAAGGTAGAATCTTTGGAATCTTTTCTCTGACTTGCACACTGCCTTTCTTCTAAGTGCTGAAGAGTGTTTTGTTTGAGATTCATTAATTTTATAAGCATTATGTGGTTTATAAACTTTGGGAGTTTTTTAAAAAGGTAATTTTTCCCATTTGTACAGTTAGTGATTTGTGTGGACTTTAATCAATAATTACTAATTAAAAAATAGGTTAAGATATGATTTTATCAGCATTCTTTGGTAATTACCAAATTAGGTCCCCTCATCACCACTACCTGTGAATGCTCCTCAGGCACACTGCACCTGCCTCTACCTTGGTACTCACCACATTGTTCTATAATTATTTCCTTGTCCTCTACTAGGAAGTTAGCTCTAGGACAGAGGCAGTGTTTTGTTGATTTTGGTGCACCTAGATGACTGGAGCCAAATGTTTATTGAATAAATACAGAATTGACAGGCAGAAGGGACCTCTTTTCATAGTGTCCTAAGATTCTTGGAAGGTGGTGCCTACCTAATCACTGATCATTTACAAAAGGTTTCTTCTTAATTTGTTGGTTGTTTTCTTTGTTCTCCTTTGTGGTATTGTTTATTTAGCAAATATAAGCATTTTCTACATTCTAGGCACTGATTTAAAATAGTCACTTATTCCCCACTAACAACCCAGTGAATTAGTTACTGTTATTATACTCCTATTACAGATTAGGGAATTGAAGCACAGAGATAGTAAGTAACTGGCCCATGTTCACACTTCTTGTGCTTGGTGGAGGTGGAGCTTGAATGCAGGCAGCCTAGCTCCACAATCTGTGCTCTTAACAATCGCACCTTGTTGCCTCTCTGCTTTATTAGGGCAACCAGAAAATTAGATTTGCTCGCCAGAGTACTGCCATTACCATTCATGGAGTGCCTGCTATGTACCAGGATGGGAGAGCATTTTAGAAGACCTTGAAGAGGAGACAGTACTTGAAATGAGTTAACATTAGTAAACTCTACAGATGACTGATGGTGATTATAATGTTTATTGAAAAAAATTAAATATAGAAAACATAAGAAAAAATTAGTAATCAGTAAAGAGTTTGTACTTGGGAGTCAGATCTGAATGTGAACTCTGCTGTTTATCCTTTCTATGCCTCATTTATGTGTAAAATAGAGATAATGGTACTTATAGGTTTGTCATGAGGTTTAAATGAGATAATATGTTTAGTATAGGGCCTTGCATATAAAAAGTGTTCAAAAAAATCTCCCATAGTTCACTTAGGTTATGTCTGTTTTAATGTATGTAGAAACCATTTTTTTTTATGTGATTAGGAATGGTGATGGTTAGTTTAATTTTTTAAAAATATAAGGGGAATTAAAAATGACACATTTTTACTTTAAATGTTTTATTTTAAAAAAACCATGGATATGTAATGAAGTCTGAGTTATGTGATCCATCTAGAATTGTATGATTATTCCTTTTCGTCTTTTACAGTTTATTCACCTATTCTCACTTTAACAATAGTTTTTTTGAAACTAGCCTTTGAGTTTTTCTAAACACTCAACTTCATTTTCATGGAAACAAAAACTGTCTTCACAGTCACAATTTCATTGGTTTATATAATATCTAAATTGTATAATTATAACAAATACATAAACATATTTGATTCTTGGTATGTTGATGAGTGCAGAAATGTACTGGTTTGATAAAAAATAAGCTTAATTAATATTGAATGTTCCAATATTTTATCGGAAGACATTATAGAGAGTGTTGGTTAATTTGCCAAGTTGGTTTGTTAAGGAGGTTGGATAAGAAAATGTTGATTCATTGCCTTCTATTTCTGAGTTCATGGGTGTATGTATTGTACAGATATTTAAGTGAATAAGAATGTAGATTGAAAGCTCATAGTCATTGTATCTCAAAAATTATCTCAGTTCTTCCCACTCCCCACCCCCCGCAATCTGTGTCTTTGTTTTTTCTTTGTATTATGGTTCTTTGGCAATGTGTATAGTTTTCAGGTTTCCATTCTCCATCCTTCACGTTTGTCATAATTTCTCAGTATTTTCATATCTATTATTTTACTTAGCATTCTAGGAGAGCTGCTTGTGTTTGACACAGTGTGGTTGCATAACCACATTCACAGTTCTGCTCTTTTGCCCTCCAATGTGTACTAAAAAATATTTTTCATCTAATGAGTATTTCTGTAGTTGAATTTCTATTATCTTGATAATCCTTGGTTTTTCCCATTTTTCCCCCCACTCACATCCTTGTTTTGGTTCTCAGCCTGGTTTTTGCTTTAGCTTTTATGTTTCATAAAGGCATGTCTCTGGCATTGAGGATATCACACAATTTTCTACAAATTTCAGACTGTATCTTGAGAGGAAGAAGTAACATTTGAATGTCTGTTACATGCCAGAAGCCTTACACACATTAATTTTACAGTAGCCATGGTAGATCATATTCTGATTTTTACAGGCAAAGAAATTGAGGCTTAGAGGTGTTAAGAATCTTGTTCATAGTTGGGGATTTTGCTTTGCTCTTCTAGTTAGAGCAAGTTCCTTAGCCTTTCTCAGCCTCCACATTGTTTACATGAAGCATTCTCCTTGGAAGTAGCTTCACTGCAATTTTCTGGGGGTAGGGCCAACATAATTTTTGGAAAATACACTCAACTACAGATACTATACTTAACCTCTCATTCTTTATAATTGTTAAATCAGAGATTTCTGATAAATATTTGGGTAAATCTGAATGATTTCTTTGTATTAAGTGCAATTTTCAGTGGAATGAGTATGAACCGGTCCATTTTAAGCAAATGGTATAGGGAGTATGTTAATATTTCTGGTATCTAGGAGAAGTAATTTGAAAGAGTTTAATGCACTTGGTCAGAGAATTGAGAAATAGAATGAACATGAAGAATTTTCAGTCTAGTTTTTAAATTAAGTTTTAGATTATCATTTTGAATAGGCTGTGAATAATAACCCTCAAAATCAGGGGCTTAAAACAAAGATTTATTTTT
Source organism: Neogale vison (assembly GCF_020171115.1). Classification (NCBI taxonomy): domain Eukaryota; kingdom Metazoa; phylum Chordata; class Mammalia; order Carnivora; family Mustelidae; genus Neogale; species Neogale vison. The sequence goes on along the minus strand of NC_058093.1, from coordinate 111,951,574 downwards.
TTTAATTTTTTTATTTTAAAGATTTTATTTATTATTTGACAGATCACAAGTAGGCAGAGAGGCAGGCAGAGAGGGGGAAGCAAGCTTTCTGCTAAGCAGAGAGCCTGATTCTGGGGTCGATCCCAGGACCCTGAGATCATGACCCGAGCCGAAGGTGGAGGCTTAACCCACTGAGCCACCCAGGCATCCCCAAAGATTTATTTTTTGCTCATGGTGTGTGTTCACTAAGGGTCAGTTGGATTGCTTCTGCTCCGTAGTGTAATCCTTACTTTGAATCCCACTTTGAATCCTTATTTTGGGGCCTCACTTGCTAGCAGCTACTATCTGGAACATATATGGTTGCCATAGGTAAAGGAAAAATACACTGTAGTGTATTTATAAAATACACTACAGTGTATTTTTCCTTTATATTGTGCTTACTGGGAAGGAAATTTGTGTTTTTTTTGTTTTTTGTTTTTTTAATCCTTCTAGGTTCTTTGGTAAATTGCCATAAGACTGATGAACTGAATTGAGTACGCGAGCCACATAAGAATATGAAATCTACAGGTAGTCAGGCAGTTGAGGCTTATACTGTCCTGAGCAGAGGAGAAGGGGTAGGGGTCTGATACTTCAAAGTGGGGGAGGAAGACCACAGTTTATGGGAAGATGGTAAGAGCATATGTTTGGTAAACATGTTTGCCATGCTTTGTGCAGACAGTGGGCCAGAGGGGAGGAATTTGATCTCCAGGTCCTGCTAGTTCCCTTGCAATTACCATGGCTCCCCATATTCTTTGCAGTTATCTCTGGTGATAGTTTAGATAGACTGGACCCTCTGTCTAAATTTTTTTAGGCAGTTAAGGGGAGGTAAAAAGCTCTTCCTGAATCTTTTGGGCCTTGATTGACTTCAGTTTGAACTAATCCACATGCCAAAGTGGTATATTTGGAGGGGGCTTGTTCTGAACCTCTTAACACTCAATACTTCGAACCTCTTGTAACCAGAAATGTGTATGTGGGAGGGGTTTCCACACCTTTAACAATTCTGTAATACCAGCCAAAGATACTGTCAGATTCTACAGGTTAAGACTGCCCTCCCTTCAGACCCAGTGGCAAGGCTAGGTAGTTGCCTGTGCTTCAGACCATTGGGCTGTAAATCAGAGGTTTCCATCTTTGGGATTTTTTGGGTTCAGTAAATTTGCAAGAGCAACTCACAGAATTCTGGAAAATACTAGATTACTGGTTTATTATAAAAGGGTATAACCCAGAAGCAAGCAGATGGAAGAGATGTATAGGGCAATGTTTGGGGAAAGAAGGAGGCCATGGAGCTTCCATCTTTTCTTCTAGTGCCACTCTTCCAACATCTCTGAGTGTCTGCCAACCCAGAACTTCTCCAAACCCCATTCTCTTTGTTTTTTAACAGAGGCTTCTTACCTAGGCATTTGTAGTTGACCTTAATCTTCTGCCGCCTTTCCCTCCCTCAAAGCCACGGCAAGGAGCTCAAAGTTCCAGTCCTCTAATCACATGGTTCCTCTTGGCAACCAGCTTCCATCACTAGGTGCTTTTCAAAAGTCATCTCATTGATATAAACTGAGGTGTGGCTTAAAGGTGTTTGTTATGAACAACAAAAGACAAATACATTATTCTAGCTACACCTATGATGAGTATATCATAAAGTACAACTTGTTGAATCAATGTATTAGTCATCTGAAATTAAGGTAACATTGCAAGTCGACCTTACTTCAAAAAAAAAAGACTTGGTTTTTCTGAGCTCTTTGCCAGAAATGGGGACAAAGACCAGATACATATTTTTTTTTTTATTATAAATTGCAATCTCATACCAGGACAGAAGAAAAATAGAACATATGAAAAGCATACTCTGGCTTTTAAAACTTTTACCTGGGAGAAACATTCACCACTTCCACTCACATGTATTGGCCAGAAGTTTCATGGCTGTATCTTATATCATGATATATAAGATATGATATAAGATCCTTTGATCCTTTGATGTAAGATATGATATATCTTATATATTAAGAAGGGTACATCAAACTATATATAAAATTCCTGAGATGCTTAGAAGGAAACAAAAGGAAACAAAAGAAGGAAACAAAAGATGTAGAAGGTAGCCCAGCCTTAGTGTTGATAAAAATCTGCGTTGAGAGGTGGTATGATGTTAACCATCTAGTCTGTAAGCAATACATGGCTGCATTCTAACAACTTCAGCCCTAAACCCACCTTGTCCCTGTTTATATAATCTTGTCTCATGATTTGGGAAAGGGTAGATTAGTTATGCTTTCTGAGACCATGTAATGCGTATTATTAATTAGTATTACAGAGTTTGCCTGTAGTCATGGATTGTTGCATACTGCCTTACTGTTGAGAGTTTTACTCAGGGAAGTGCCAGAGGGATTTCTTTTTTTTTTTTCTAAAAATTTTTTTTTTTAAAGATTTTATTTATTTATTTGACAGTCAGAGATCACAAGTAGGCAGAGCCAGGCAGAGAGAGAGGAGGAAGCAGGCAGAGAGCCTAATGTGGTACTCAATTCCAGGACCCTGAGATCATGACCTGAGCCGAAGGTAGCGGCTTAACCCACTGAGCCACCCAGGCGCCCCGCCAGAGGGATTTCTTGCTAGAGTTTTCCTGAAGGGAGTACCACAAACTATATTCCATACTGTTTGTTGAACACTGATGGTGAGTAGAAAAGCCCAAGTTCAGTGTCAAATCTGACATTAATTAGAAATAGACTGTGACAGAGGGCTTCAACATTTCTGAATTTGAAAAAGTTGCCCTAGGTGATTTCTTAAGGACCTGACTAGCCTGTGAAACCCATAACATAATAGAAAATAGGGAATCAAGAGATTGAAGTTCTTTTGCTTGAGGCGGTTTTTAAGATGACAATTGTCCAGGGACGATTTGTTATAGGGCAGCACCTGGAGCATAAGGAGCTCTCTTTAAGTGTGACTAATTTGTCAGAATGAGATCTCTTAAAGTTATGTTATAGCTGGATACCTTGCGTTGGACTTGACGTGTAGTAGGTTTTCAGTAAAATGCTTGTTGAAAGAGTGAATGAATCTCTTCAGAACTAATGTGATAGAAATCAGAATCATCTGTGGCAGTTTAGTGATAAAATCCAGCGTAGTAAACATTGATCCCTAGAAAATAACAAAGAACTGAATTATTTTCATGTTATGAATAGGAAACCAGGACTTTGGAAATACTGTAGCTGAAAAGGGAGGGAAGATCTTTTTGGAAAGGGGGCAGAAAAGTATTGGAAAAATTGTACATTCAGTCTTTAATGCCCACTAGAAATTTTTAAATAATTTATGGATATATTGGGATAAGCCCAAAATGATTAAAAAAAAAAAAAAGAAGAAGCAGCAGCTTCCCTCCTTCCCAGTGGAAAATACATTTGGGACAAACCACACATCAACAAATATTTTTCTTCTCAGAATCCTTCCATATCCTTGTTCTTTGTTTCTCCATCTTCACATCTCTGACCAGAGCATAGACGTACCTAAGTGTTCTTAGCTTATTTTGTTCCTAGTTAATAAATTGATACTAATATGTTAATCTGATACCCACTCTAGTGTTTTTTGTCATTTAAATCTTGCTTTTTTTGTAAATGGGAGGATCACGTAGGGAGATATGGTTTCTTTTTCTTTTTTTAAAGTATTTGAGAGTGAGTGAGAGAGCATGAGCTCTTGAGCATGGGGGTGGGGGTGCAGAGGGAAAGGGAGAAGCAGGCTCCCTGCTGAAGAGGGAGTCTTGACTCAGGGCTCAATCCCAGGACCCTGGGATCATGACCTGAGCTGAAGGCAGACACTTAACTAACTGAGCCACCCATGTGCCTCATGATTTCTTTAGAATAAGGGACACTTAGCTTGTTTGGAAGCAAGGATGGGCAGTGTAGAACTATAAAAGAAGGCTTAGTGCCTGGGCAGCTCAGTCTTTAGGCATCTGCCTTCTGCTTGGGTCATGATCCCAGGGTCCTGGGATTGAGCCCCGCTTTGGGCTCCTTGCTTGGTTGGAAGCCTGCTTCTCCCACCTCCTCTCTCCCTGCTCATGTTCTCTCTCTTCCTGTGTATCTATCAAATAAATAAAATCTTAAAAAAAAATAAGGCTTGATTAGAAGCTGTGAAAAGACCAAGTGACCTAGATTTGGTTATGCAGGAAGATTTCAGAAGGAAAGTTGGCAGAGATTTCTTGGTCATTGAATTGGGAGGAGGCTTGGGGCAGCTGACTGGCTCAGTTGGTAGAACATGTGACTCTTAATTTAAATTCAGTCAATTAACATAGTAGTATTATTAGTTTCAAAGGTGATTCATCAGTCTTACATAATACATAGTGCTCATTACATCAAGCATGTGATTCATGATCTTAGGGTTGTGAGTTCGAGCCCCACGTTGGGTATAGATATTACTTAAAAATATCTAAATGGGGGCGCCTGGGTGGCTCAGTGGGTTAAGCCGCTGCCTTTGGCTCAGGTCATGATCTCGGGGTCCTGGGATCGAGTCCCGCATCGGGCTCTCTGCTCAGCAGGGAGCCTGCTTCTCTCTCTCTCTCTCTCTCTGCCTGCCTCTCTGTCTACTTGTGATCTCTCTGTCAAATAAATAAATAAATAAATCTTTAAAAAAAAATCTCTAAATGGGAGGCGGTTCAAGTGGTTGCATTAGTTAGGGTTCAGTCAGGGAAGGAGAACTAGTATTAGGGAATAAGAGATTTGTGAAAGGAGTAAAACCTTACACAGTTGTGGGAGAAACTCAGAAAGCAGAGTTTTTTTTTTTTTTTTTTAAAGATTTTATTTATTTATTTGACAGAAATCACAAGTAGACGGAGAGGCAGGCAGAGAGAGAGAGAAGGAACAGGCTCCCTGCTGAGCAGAGAGCCCGATGCGGGACTCGATCCCAGGATCCTGAGATCATGACCTGAGCCGAAGGCAGCGGCTTAACCCACTGAGCCACCCAGGCGCCCCAGAAAGCAGAGTTTTTAAGGGGGAATTGGCAGATCAAAATCAGTCATCAGCTTTCTTTTTTTTAAAGATTTTGTTTATTATTTATTTGACAGACAGAGATCACAAGTAGGCAGAGAGGCAGGCAGGGAGAGAGGGGGACCCTGGGATCATGACCTGAGCCGAAAGCAGAGGCTTTAACCCACTGAGCCACCCAGGTGCCCCCAGTCATCAGCTTTCTTAAGCAGTGTACAGTGGGTAAGTGAGAGTGTAGATAAATCTGAGGAGTCTGGTATGCCAGGTGATAGAGTAGAACCATATAGTAGAGCTGGTGAAAAGTCTGTGGAAAGCTGTTGCCTCTGCATAGCTACCTCTTCTGTGGTTTCCAGTCAGGTTTTTGGTGGTGGACCCGTGGGTGCTGTTTGGTCACAAGGTGCAATCAGGAAGAGCTGTATGCAGATCAGGGGAGAGCAAACATATGGTAAAATCTGCTGGCAACTCTGTACCTGTTTATCTAACCCTGATCTTCAGAGTAATTTCCTCCTCTGGCCAACTCTAACCTGGAGCCATATGGGAAGAGGATTCTGGGAAATGTAGTTTAAACTTAACCAGGTTGGCATAATACAGACTGCCACAGCAGGTGATTGTGGGGTGGGTGGGGAACTATAGTGTGGGCTGTGATATTTTATAGATCTAGGTTCATGCTGCTATAAGAGAGTAAGTTCTTTAAATTCTCCAAGCCTTTTTCCATCTCTCTGAAGTGGGGAGATAATATCTACCTTATGGGGGTGTTCTGAGGATTAAGTAAAATGTTTGAAAACATTTAGCAGAGTATAGGCACAGTGCAAGCTACTATAACAGTAGCTTTTATTAAAGTAGTAATTAGTAGTGAGAAGGGAAGAGTGTATTTTGAAAGGGGAGGGGAGAAGTACAGGGAAGAGAGATGGATGGTGAGAAGAATAAAGTAGAAGACATGGTTCCTGTATTTCAGCATATTGTATGTAGTCTGGCTGCAGGGACACGTGTACACACTTAGACGAGTTACGAAGCTATAATAGGAAATAATATCCTTTAAGGAGGATGGTTCTTTGTCGTGGTGAGTGGAGTGATAGCAAGTGCTGTCATGCTAGTGTATTTAGGTTAAGTGGTAATGTATGTGAAATGCCTAACATACTTAAAAAAAAAAAAAAAGAAATGCCTAGCATACTGTCAGTGCAGAGAGGATAATTATTTTCCACTTCTATCATTTATAGAGGGAAGGATGACCAGGTGAGGGCGATAGGGAAGGCTTAAACTAAGTCTAAAAGATGGTTTGGATGGTTTAGAAAAAAGGGAGGAAGCATTTCAGAAGATATAAAAAGCATCAATAAGACATGTAGCCCTTCATTAGCACAACTCAGTACCTGTTGATTCCTACTGTTTGCTTTTGGTAGTCTGTTAGTAATTTCTAGAGATTGTCTCTGCTTCTGCTTGAGTCAGTTCCTTACTTCTAGGCCATCAGTTCAGTGAGGGCTGTGGGACCACACTGTGCTAGTTTGCTGACACTTAGTAATTCAGTGGGTGATTGGAGGAAGGGATGGTCAAGGGGCAAATTTCCAAAAAAAGACTACTATGATGGGTGAATAACTTTAATCAGTCTCTTAGTTGTATTTCCTATTTCCCTGTTATAATTCTACCGTGTTCCTTTTTTTTTTTTTTTAAGAAAGACAACACGGGCAGGATGGGGTGGTTGTGGTGGGCAGGGAGGGGGAGAGAGAACCTTTTTTTTTTTTAATTTAATTGACAGACAGAGATCACAAGTAGGCAGAGAGGCAGGCAGAGAGAGAGGAAGGGAAATAGGCTTCCCACTGAGCAGAGAGCCCAATGCGGGACTTGATCCCAGAACCCTGGGATCATGATCTGAGCCGAAGGCAGAGGCTCTAACCCACTGAGCCACCCAGGTACCCCTGGGGGGTTGAGAGAATCTTAACACAGAGCTCGTAGTGGGTCTTGAGCTCAGGACCCTGAGATCATGACCTGAGCCAAAACCAAGAGTCTGGACTCTTAACTGAGTTACCCAGGCGCCCAGTAATTCTACCTAGTCCTCTTCAGTTCCTCGAACTAAGCATTTTAATCTTGTTTCATACAATTAATATTTGTTTAGGTTTACCACATTTGCCAGGTTTTTAGTTTTTTTTGGTTTGTTTTTGCTAGCATTTGTTCTCTTGGAATCCCTTTCTTTTTTCTTGAAGTATATTCTTAATTAAGGATCTTTTGGTGGTAAATTATAATTGTTTGTTAGAAATCTTATTAACATACCTGCTCATTTTTTTTTAAAGACTTTATTTATTTATTTGACAGAGATTACAAGTAGGCAGAGAGGCAGGCAGATAGAGAGAGGAGGAAGCAGGCTCCCTGCTGAGCAGAGAGCCCGATATGGGGCTCAATCCCAGGACCCTGGGATCATGACCTGAGCTGAAGGCAGAGGCTTGACCCACTGAGCCACCCAGGCGCCCCTGTTTGTTAGAAATCTTTAGCTCTTGTTCTTGAATGATATTTTAGTTGTGCATGAAAATCAGAATTGGCAGTTACTTTTCCCTCAGCATTTTGAAGATACCATTCCATTTAGTTTCTCTCCTATAATCAGACATAGAAGGCTGTATGGAGGTTTTATTAATGATAATGTATTTTATTGTGTCATTAGTATATACTTGACTTTTGAATGGAAATATTTGTGTTGGTTTTCTTTTTCTTACTGTTTTAATTTAAAAATTCATTGAGTAGTGGGGTGCCTGGGTGGCTCAGTTGGTTGGGTGTCCAGGTCATGGTTTTGGCTGAGGTCATGATCTTAGGGTCAGGGAATTGAGCCTGGTAATGGGCTCTAGGCTTGGTGGTGAGTTGGCTTGGGAGTCTTTTCCTCTGCTTCTCCCTTTGCCTCTTTCCTGCATGCATACTCTCTCTCAAATAAGTAAATACTTTTTAAAAAAAGATTTACTTATTTATTTGAGAGAGTGAATATGAGCATGAGAGCGAGGGTGGTGCAGAGAGAGAGGAGAGACAATCCCTAGCGTATTCTGGCTAAGTGTGCAGCTTGACCCAGGGCTTGATTCTGCACCTCACAAAATCACAACCTGAACTGAAACCAGAGTAGGTTGTCCAGCTGACTGAACCAGCCAGGTGCCCCTAAATAAATCTTTAAAAAAATAATTCACTGGGGCACCTGGGTGGCTTAATTGGTTGGGCGATTCCTTTCAGCTCAGGTCATGATCCTGGATTCTGGGGATCAAGTGCTGCATCGGGCACCTTGTCCAGCGGGGAGTCTACTTCTCCTTCTGACTTTCCCCTTCTCATGCTCTCCCTCTCCTATTCTCTCTCAGATGAATAAATAAAATCTTAAAAAAATAATTCACTGAATATTTATTGAAAATCTTAGGAATGTCAAAGGGATGAGTATAATAAACCTTTAAGCAATTTTTGTAAAAAATATTTTATTTATTTGTTTGACAGACAGCAAGAAAGGGAACACAAGCAGCTGGTGTGGGAAAGGGAGAAGCAGGCTTCTCACTGAGCAGGGAGCCTGATGTGGGGCTCGATTCCAGGACCCTGAGATCATGACCTGAGCCAAAGGTAGAGGCTTAGGGAGCCACCCAGGTGCTCCACCTTTAAGCAATAATACAGTTTTAGTTGTTTACACATACAATTTCTAAAATGTTTGCCTACCTTCTCTGTTTTAGCACTGAATATATATATAAACTGGTCATTATTTCTATAATTATGGAGCTTCATTTCGGTGAAAGTAAGGCAGACACTATAGGGTGACTATACAATTTGTTATCCATACTGTGCGACTTTTGAGAGTGAAAGGGGACTGTGTTAATTATCCTGGGGTGGGGCGCCTGGGTGGCTCAGTCATTAGGTGTCTGCGTTGGGCTGGGGTCATGGTCCTGGGGTCCTGGGATTGAGCCCTGCATCAGGTTCCCTTGCTCAGCAGGCAGCCTGCTTCTCCCTCTGCTCATGCTCTCTCTGTCAAATAAATAAATAAAATATTAAAAAAAAATATCCTGGGGCAACAAGTAAACTGGGACTTTCCTTAGCAAACTGGGATGTATGGTTTACCCTACCTATATGCAGATGAGTACATTACAGGCAATATGTACAAAGTATCATGAGAATGTTATAAATAATAAAATAAAAAAATTGAATACAAAAACACAAGTAGTAGTATATAAATATCCAAATACTGAAGTTATATTTAATTAATGATAGCAGTAACACTGTGTTCCTAGTAATGAAGCCTACCTTGGTGTCAGCTTAGCCCAACTGAAAATATGACAAAAGCCACATTTGGCAAAAAATTTTAAGAAATCTCAAAATTGGATACATAGGAGACCATGCCCAGAAATGGAGGAAAATGGGGGTACAAATGCTCATAGTGGCAGTTAAGTTAACTAGAGAAGGTCTTCTGAATAAATTGTTCTGAGATGCATATTAGTAGGAACTCCTAAAGAGGAGGGAGAGATGGGCGTTCAGGGAACAGGCAGAAGCCAGGCACCAGGAGGTGGGATCTGTCAAGTCATTTGGGAAAGGCAGGTATTTGGATTGACTAAGTTGTGTGCTGTGTCATGTTGTAGTTTTAAGTAGAGTAAGATTTGAGGTTCGTTTATTTAAGGTCTTGCTAGTGGGCTTGCCATAAACAAAGTGCTTTTAGGTCCTGTGGGAGATATGAAGATATGTGTGTAATGTTTCTTGTCCTCAAGGAGCTTATTGTAATGAAGACACAGCCAGGTGCCCATATACAGCCTTTTTACAAAGCATGAAACAAAAGGGATTATGGGAATTAATTTGATTTAAATATCTAGCCTTGGGGTTTTATGTGGGAGTTTGAGAGGTACTATGTTTGATATTATTTGGGAGTTTTTTTTTTTTTTTAAATATTTTTATTTATTTATTTATTTGTCAGAGAGAGAGAGGGGGAGAGAGAAAGCACAAGCCGGCAGAGGCAGAGAGAGAAGCAGGCTCTCTATTGAGCAGAGAGCTCAATATGGGACTCGATCCTAGGACCCTGGGATCATGACCTGAGCCGAAGGCAGCGGCTTAACCCACTGAGCCACCCAGGCCTCCCTATTTGGGAGTTTTGATTTATATGATAAGCAACAAAGTATTTAGCTCTTATTAGCAGAATGAGAATGTTTGATACAATCCTATTTTGACCATAACCCTGGTCGTGATTTTATTGTACCATTGTTAAAGTATTTGCCTTTCTAAGCTTTGGAAAAATTTTAGAATTTTAAAAAGACATTTCATCATTTTCATAATTCAGGTGATCAGTGAAGGGAGCATACGCAGTAGGCATGTATTAAATGTTGGTTGAACAAATGAACAAATTAGAGACAATATAAGGTAGCATGTAAGAGTGAGTGCCTTCTGAACAAGATTGTCTGGGTTCCAGTGTTGAACTTTTTGTTTTATTATTTTTTGGGTGTTTACTGAGCTCTGGTATTTTTCTGGTAAGTGCTTTACAAAAACTTGATTCAAAACTTAGAGTAATCATATGAAGTGGGTACAGTTACTTTCCCCATTTTACATTTAAGGAAATGGGCACCAAGAGCCATTATTATTATTATTATTATTTTGTCAGTGAACCATTGAGTAATGTTTTTGGAAAATCAGTTATCAGTCTTTTCTTTCTAGTTCCTGATAGAAATATCAGGGAATGACAGCCAGAATGCAAATTACCTTATCTACATCAGCCTGTAGTGATTTGAGAAAAGCTTGAATTCATTAGAGTATTGATTTAAGAGTTACCCTCTTCAAGATAATCTAATGCAGGAAAGAAATTAAGATTTGTATGCATTTAAAATAAACTTCCAGGTATTCTCAGTACGGTTTAGGAAGTAAGAGAAAAAAATTTAAGTATATCAAATTATTTTTAACAAATGTTTATGTAATTATTACCTTATGCCAGGCCCCTCTAAGCACTATATAAACATTAACTTGTTTAATTCCTATGGCAATCCAGTGGTGGTATTATACCCAATATACCAATAAAAGTCTTTGTATTATAGATGAAGAAAGTAAGAGAGTATGAGTCATTTGCCTAATGTCACGCAGCTAGTGAGTGGCAGATGCAGATTCCAAACCCAGGGAATTTGGGCTCCGCAGTTTGAGGTCTTAACCACTGTGCTTGCTGTTCCCCCCCCTTCTTTCCTTTTTATAGTTTTGTTTTTATTTATATTATAGTTAGTTAACATATAGTGTAGTCTTCGTTTCAGGAGTAGAGTTTAAATGATTGATCACTTACATACAACACCCAGTGCTAATCAGAACAAGCGTCCTTAGGGCACCTGGATGGTTCAGTCAGTTAAGCGTCTGCCTTGGGCTCAGGTCATGATCCCAGGGTCCTGGGGTCCTGGGATCCAGCCCCCCACGTAGGGCTCTCTGCTCAGGGTGGAACCTGCTTCTTCCTCTACCCCCCCACTCTGGTCTCTCTCAGCCTGCAAATAAATAAATGAAATCTTTAAAAAAAAGTGTCCATAATTCCCATCAAACATTTAACCCATCCTCCTGTCTACCTTCCCTCCAGCATCTCTTAGTTTGTTTTCTGTAGTTAAGAGTCTTTTTTATGGTTTGCCTCTCTCTCCTTTTTTTCTGTGTTCATCTGTTTTGTTTCTTAAATTCCACAGGAGTGAAATCATATGGTATTTGTCTTTCTCGTAGTTTGCTTAGTGTAATACTCTCTAGCTCCATCCACATGATTTCATATGGCAAGTTCTTTTTATGGCTGAGTAATATTCCATTGTGTGTGTGTATTTTATATATATATATATAAATATATATAATATCACATCTTTATTCATTGGCGAGTGGATATTTGGGGTCTTTCTATAATTTGGCTATTGTTGATAATGCTGTTTTAAACATTGGGTTGCATATACCCCTTCTAATCTGTATTTTTGTATCCTTTGGGTAAATACCTAGTAGTGCTGTTGCTGGATCCTAAGGCATTTGTATTTTTAATTTTTTTGAGGAACCTCTGTAATGTTTCCTAGGGTGGCTGCATCAGTTTGCATTCCCACCAGCAGTGTAAGAGGGTTCCCCTTTCTCCGCATCCTTGCCAGTACCTCTTGTTTCCTGTGTTAATTTTAGCCATAGGTGTGAGGCGATACCTCCTTGTAGTTTTGATTTGTATTTCCTGGATGATGAGTGATACTATGTATCTTCATGTGTCTCTTAGCCACCTGTATGTCTTTGGCAGAATGTTCTTGGGGTGCCTGGGTGGCGCAATGGTTAAGCCTCTGCCTTCAGCTCAGTTCATGATCTCAGGGTCCTGGGATCGAGCCCCACATCAGACTCTCTGCTCAGCAGGGAGTCTGCTTCCCTCCTCTCTCTGCCTGCCACTCTGCCTACTTGTGATCTCTCTCTCTGTCAAATAAATAGGTAAAATTAAAAAAAAAAAGAAAAATATTCTTCTGCTCATTTTTAAATTGGATTATTTGCTTTTTGGGTGTTGACTTAGATCCATTCTTTATAGATTTTGAATGCTAACCCTTTATCAGACATGTCATTCGCAAATATTTTCTCCCATTCCATAGTTGGCCTTTTAGTTTTGTTGCTTCCTTCACTGTGCTTTTTATGTTGATGTAGTCTCAATAGTTTATTTTTGCTTTTGTTTCCCTTGACTCAGGAGACATACCTAGTCAGAAGTTGCTACGGCTGATGGCAAAGAGGTTATTGCCTGTGCTCTCTAGGATTTTGATTGTTTCCTGTCTCACATTTAGGTCTTTCACCCATTTTGAATTTATTTTTGTGTATAGTATTTTTGTGTATAGTATTTTTGTGTAGGACATAAGCATGCGGTCCAGTTTCATTCTTTTGTGTGTTGCCATCCAGTTTTCCCAACACCATTTGTTGAAAAGACTTTTTCCGTTGGGTATTCTTTCCTGCTTTGTTGAAGATTAGTGACGATAGGGTTGTGGGTCCACTTCTGGGTTTTCTATTCTGTTCCATTGATCTCTTCTGTTCTTATTTTTATAGGGAGCATGACCCACAGAGAGATAAAATGTGTGTGAAGTAATGTTAGAGATAACAGATATATTCAGTTTTTGTATAATACTTTAAAAAGAAAAATCAGGGGTGCCTAGGTGAGTAAGTCATTTAAACGTTTGACTTCAGCTGAGGTCATGTCTCAGGGTCCTGGGATTGAGCCCCATGAAAGGCTCTCCACTCATCAGGGAATCTACTTGTTCCTTTCCCTCTGCCCCTCCCTCTACTTGTATATGTATGCTCTCTCTTTCAAATAAATAAAATCTTTTAAAAAAATTTAAAAAGGAGAAAAATCAGGATTACACATAAAGTTACTGCGAACATTTGTGTACTAGTATTGTGTAGACATATGCTTTCAGTTTTTCTTTTGAGTAAATACCATTTCTTGAATGGATGGATTGTAGCAAATTGCCAAACTCTTTTCTGAAGTGGTTGTACCATTTGACATTCTTACACCAATGTGAACATTTTAGTTGCACAGCATCCTCATCAGCACTTTAGAGTGCCTATTTCTTTGAATCTCACCATGGGTTTTCTCCCTGCCTTCTTTCCAAAGATGGAAAGGTGGGAATTTTACTTTTTTTTTTTTGGAGCAGTTTAGGTTTACAGTAAAATTGAGGGTAAAGTACAGGGTTCCCGGGGCGCCTGGGTGGCTCAGTGGGTTAAGCTGCTGCCTTCGGCTCAGGTCATGATCTCAGGGTCCTGGGATCGAGTCCCGCATCGGGCTCTCTGCTCAGCAGGGAGCCTGCTTCCCCCTCTCTCTCTCTGCCTGCCTCTCTGCCTACTTGTGATCTCTCTCTGTCAAATAAATAAATAAAATCTTTAAAAAAAAAAAAAGTACAGGGTTCCCATATACTCTCTCACCCCCTCCTAGTTCTCCTATTTATTAACATGTTGCATTAGTGTGACATTTGTTATAATCAGTGAGCCTATATTGATAAAATTATTATTAACTAAAGTATAGTTTACATTAGGGCTCATTCCCTGTGTTGAATACTGTGTGGGTCTTCACAAATGTATCATGACACATACCTACCATTATTACAATATCATGCTGTAATGTGAACGGTTTCACTGCCCTGTAAATCTGTGGTTCACCTATTCATCCCTGCCTCCTGTCTCCTGAACTCTGGTAGCCACTGACCCTTTTATTGTCTCTGTAGTTTTGCCTTTTCCAGAATGTAATATTCTTGGAATCAGTCATATAGTAGCCTTTTCACATTAGCTTCTTTCACTTAGCAGTACGCCTTTGAGGTTCCTCTATGTCTTTTTGTGACTTGATAGCTCTTCTTTTTTTAAAATCACTAAATATTCCATCTTTTGGACATCCCATAGTTGGTTTCTCCATTCACCTATTGGGGAACATCTTATTGCTTGAAAGTTTTGGCTATGAATCAAGTTGCTGTAAATGTCCGTGTGCAGGTTTTTGTGTGAACCTAGTTTTCATCTCCTTTGGGAAAATACCAGGAAGCATGCTCACTGGGTTGTATGGTAAGAGTATGTTCACTTTCATAAGAAATTGCCAGACTGGGCGCCTGGGTGGCTCAGTTGCTTAAGCGTCTGCCTTTGGCTCTGGTCATGGTCCCAGGGTCCTGGGATGGAGCCCCGAGTCAGGCTCCCTCCTTACTGTGGAGCCTGCTTCTCCCTCTTCCTCTGCTCCTCCCACCCTGCTGGTTCTGCTGGTTCGCATGGTCTCTCTCTCAATTTAAAGAAATAAAATCTAAATTAAACCTGTCAAACTGTTTTTTAAAGTGACTTTACCATTTGACATTCTCAAAAGCGGTATTGTGAGCATGATAGTTGTATACTTTTCCAGCACCTCAGATGCCCAGTTTTTTTGAATCTCATTGTGGTTTTGATTTGCATTTCCATAATGACTAATGATGTTGAGCATCTTTCATGTGTTTATTTGCCATCTCTGTCTTTTTTGGTGAACTATATGGCTGAATTTCCTACCCTTTTCTTCATTTGGTTGTTTGTATTTTTTACTGGGTTTTAATAGTATTTTAATATTCTACTTACAAGTCCTTTGTTGGATACAGTTTTATACATACATTCTCTTTCTGGGGCTTGCATTTTCATTTTCTTCATAGCGTCTTTTGAAGAACAAAAGTTTCTGATTTTGATAAAGTTCAATGCATTTTTTCTTTTAAAACTTATATTGTTGCTCTTCAAAGAAAATGAAATCTTGGGGCATCTGGGTGGCTTAGTTGGTTAAGCGTCTGCCTTTAGCTTAGGTCATGATCCCAGAGTCCTGGGATCAAGCCCTACAATGGGCTCTGTGCTAAGTGGGGACCCTGCTTTTCCCTCTCTGCCTGCCTGCCACTGCCACTGCCTGTTCTCTCTCTTTGTCACTCTCTCTGTCAAATAAATAAAAAATATATATATATAAAAAGAAATCCTTGCCAAACTCAAGGTTGCAAAATTTTTTTCTAGTGGTTTTGTAGTTTTAGTTCTTATATTCCGATGTATGATCTTTTCTGAATTAGTTTTTATATATGTGAAAGGGCCGAGTTATCCAGTTGTTCTGCCACCATTTATTGCAAAGATTTTTCTTCCCCATTGAATAGCTCTCTAGCACCTTGTCATTGAGCTATAATTCATATATACAGTTCACTCACTTGAAGTGTATGAAGTTCATTGTTTCTTTTTTTTTTTTAAGATTTTATTTATTTGACAGACAGAGATCACAGTAGGCAGAGTGAGAGAGGGGGAAGCAGGCTCCCTGCTGAGCAGAGAGCCCAATGCAGGACTGGATCCCAGGACCCTGGGATCATGTCCGGAGCCAAAGGCAGAGAGGCTTTAACCCACTGAGCCACCTAGGCGCCCAATTCATTGTTTTTTTAGTAATATTTACAGAGCTGTGCAACCAGAATTGCAATCAATTTTAGAACATTTTCATCATAACAGAAAAATACTTTGTACTCTTTCACTGTTAACCCCAGTTCTCTCATCTTCCTAGCCCTGGGCAACTACTTTCTGGCTCTATAGCTATGCATATTCTGGGCATTTCATTATAAGTGAAATTGTATGATTTGTGGTCTTTCGTGATTGTTTTTTTTTGACTTAGCATAATGTTTTCAGGGTTCATCTGTGTTGTCTGATGTATAAGTACTTCCATTTCTTTTTATGGCTGAATAATACTCCATTTTGTGGATGTAACACATGTTTATTCATTCATCAGTTGAGGGACATTTGGGTTGGAACATTTTCTTACAAATTCTTGTATGGACATATGTTTTCAGTTCTCTGAGGTAGTATTTGCTGAACCCTATGTTTAACCTTTTTAGGAACTGTTGGGCTATTTTCCAAAGTAACTGCACCAATTTAAATTTCTGCCAGAAGTGTGTGAATGTTCCAGTTTTTGCTCATCCTTGTCAACATTTGTTATTGTTTTTTATTATAACCATCCTGGGGTATGTGAAGTGGCATCTGATTGTGTTTTGATTTGCTCTGCCCTGATAGCTGGTGATGTAGAGCATATTTTCATATATTTATTGGCCATATCTGTAACTTCTTTGGGATCCTTTGAGCTTTAAAAAAGTGGGTCTTTTTTTCTTAGTGAATTATAAGAGTTCTTTATATATTCTAGATATAAGTCCTTTATTATGTATATGCTCTTTGCAAATTTTTTCCCCTTTCTGTGGATTTTCTTTTCACTAAACAAACAAACAAACAAAAACCTGTTTATTTTGGGTGTTTTGGAGGAGAGTTCTTTCCTAATCTACATTTTCAGTAAGAGAAGTTTATTTAGAATATTAAGCTAGTTTTAATCAAATACATTTTAATTTATTTCAAGTATTTTAATCAAATACTCTACTGTAAAAGTAAAAATTTTATCAATATGTTAGATAAGCATTTTAAAAATACCTCTGTAAGAGATGGTATAGCATTGTGATAAAGAATAAGGATATAGAGTCAAAACAAATGGGGTTTGATTTCAGCTTCCTTACTGATAGCTTCAGGACCCTGGGTACACACTATAAGTATTAAACATCTCTATTTTCTTTTTCTTTGTTTCTTTCTTGTTTTTTATTGAGATATAATAGACATAAAACATTATATTTCAGGTGTACAACTTAAAGTTTTGATATTTGTATATATTGTGAAATGACAATAAATTTAGTTAACTTCCATCAACACAATTTTTTTTTCTGGTGATAGGCACTTTTAAGATCTAGTCTCAGCAACTTTCAAATGTAGAATGCAGTATTAGTAAATATGGTTGCCATGCTGTACATTATATCCCCAGGGTTTATTTTATAACTAAAATTTTGTATTTTTTGGCCACTCTTACTCATTTCACTCACCTTTTAACTTTCTAGCCTCCAGCATCCACCAGTCTGTTTTCTATACCTGTGAGCTTGGTTTTTTCGTTTTTTCTTCCTTTGGATTTTGGAGATTCCACATATAGGTGAGATCATACGTATTTGTCTTTCTCTGACCTCAAGATAATGCCCTCAAGGTCTATCTGTGTTGTTGCAAATGGCAAGTTTTGATTCTTTTAAATGACTGAGTAATATTCCTGTGTGTGTGTGTGTGTGAGAGAGATCTTCTTTACCCATTCAGCTATCAAGGGACGCTTAGGTTGCTTCCGTATCTTGGCTATTACAAGTAAATAATGCTGTAATAGACACAGGGATGTATATATCTTTTCAAGTTAGTGTTTTTATTTTCTTGAGGTAAATCCCCAGAAGTAGAATTCTTGGATCATATGGTATTTCTGTTTTTACATTTTTTTGAAGAACTTATATATTGTTTCCCATAGTGGCTATACCAGTTTACATGTTTACATTCCCATCAAAAGTACACCAGGGTTCCCTTTTCTCCACATCCTTGCCAACACTTGTTATTTTTTGTCTGTTTGATGATAGCTGTTCTAATAGGTGTGAGTTGATATCTCATTGTGGTTTTGATTTGCATTTTCCTGCTGATTAGTAATGTTGAGGATCTTTCCCCGTGTCTGTTGGCCATCTGTATTTCTTCTTTGGAACAATATTCATCCACATTTATGAGTTCCTTAGTCCTTTATCAATACATGATTTGTAAATATTTTTCTCTTTTGGTAGGTTGTCTTTTCATTTTGTTGGTTTCCTTTGCTGTGCATCTTTTCATTTACTTGATGGTATCCATTGGAACACAAAAGTCTTTACTTTTTGTTTTTTTTTTTTAAAGTCTTCTGATGAAATCTTATGTATTATTTTTTCATTTGTTGCTTGTACTTTTGGTGTCATGTCTAAGAAACGATTACTTAGCTCAAGGTCATAGATTTATTGTTATTTTTTTTCTGAGAATTATCCAGGTGTAGCTCTCACTACATTTATGTCTTTGATCCATTTTGAGTTAATTTTTGTACACGTCAAGGCAAGGGTTTAACTTCATTCTTTTCTAAGTGGCTATCTAGTTCTCCCAGTACCATTTGTTGAAAAGCCTATTCTTTTCTCATTGAGTCATTTAGACCCCTTTTTCATTTGCCTTGTTTTTGATCTTGAGGAAAGCATTCAGTCTTCCATCAGTGAAACAGATGTTGGCTGTTTTTTTAGATGCCTTTATCAGGTTGAGGAAGGTTCTTTTTATTCATTGCTAGGAGGAATCTTTTTTTTTTTTTTTTTTTAAATCAGGAATGGGTGTTCAGTTTTGTCAAATGCATTTTTGTGTGTGTGTCTGTTGAGATGATGGTTTTTCTTTCCTTAGTTTGCTAATATAGTGAATTACATTGATTTATTTTCTGGTGTAAACCAACTCTGCATTCCTGGAATACTGTTTGTCTTGATATGTTATTATTTCAAATGTGCATGGATCCAGTTTGCTAAAACTTAGTTATATATTTTTGCATCTATGATAGGTATATTGGTGTCCCATTTTTTTTTTTACATCTTTTATTTTATTTTTTAAAGATTTTATTTACTTATTGGAGAGAGAAAATGAGAGAGGGATCCAGGGATAAGGGGAGGAGCAGAGGGAGAAGGACAAGCAGTCTCCACGCTGAGCACAGAGCCCGATGTGGGGCTTGATTCCATGACCTGGAGACCATGACCTGAGCTGAAATCAAGAGTTGGACACTCAACCAACTGAGCCATCCAGGCACCCCACATTTACCTTTTTAAAGAGACTTTTAAGATAGGAGAAACATTTTTTTCCCCCCATAGATTTTATTTATTCGAGAGGGAGAGAGTACAAGTAGGTAGAGCAGCAGGCAGAGGGAAAGGGAGAAGTAGGCTCTCTGCCAAGCGGGGAGCCCCCTGTGGATCTCGATCCCAGTACCTGGGATCATGACCTGAGCTGAAGGCAGCCACTTAATTGACTGAGCCTCCCAGGTGCCCATTTTTTTTTTTTTATCATGTTATGTTAGTCACCATATAGTACGTCATTAGTTTTTGATGTAGTGTTCCAAGATTCGCTATTTACATACAACACCCAGTGCTCCATGGAGTATGTGCCCTCCTTAATACCCATCATTGGGCCAACCCATCCCCTCACATTTCTCCCCTCTAAAACCCTCAGCTTGTTTCTCAGAGTCCATAGTCTCTCATGGTTCATCTTCCCCTCCAATTTACCCCCCTTCGGTTTTACCTTCCTTTTTGTAATGTCCTCCATGCTATTCCTTATGTTCCACAAGTAAGTGAAACTACATGATAATTGACTTTCTCTGCTTGTCTTATTTCACTTAGCATAATCTCCTCCAGTCCCATCCCTGTTGATGCAAAAGTTGGGTATTCATCCTTTCTGATGGCTGAGTAATATTCCATTGTATATATGGACCACATCTTCTCTGTTGAAGGGCATCTTGGCTCTTTCCACAGTTATTGTGAACTTTGCAGCTATGCACATTGGGGTGCATATGACCCTTCTTTTCACTACATCTGTATATTTGGGGTAAATACCCAGTAGTGTAATTGCTGGGTCGTAGGGTAGCTAGCTCTCTCTTAATTTTTTGAGGAACCTTCAAGGAAAAACTTTTTTTTTAAAGATTTTAATTATTGATTTGTTTGACAGAGAGAGAGCACAAGTAGGCAGAGTGGCAGGCAGAGCGAGAGGGAGAAGCAGGCTCTTCACCTGAGCCGAAGGCAGATCTTAACTGACTGAGCCCCAGAAAAACATTTCTTTATGTATATCTACATAGTTAACCATTTCCTGTGGTCTTTATTTCTTTGTGTTGTGCCTGACTTATATTTGATGGCATTATCCTTCTCCCTTGGAGACTTAAAAAAGTGGGTCTTTTTTTCTTAGTGAATTATAAGAGTTCTTTATATATTCTAGATATAAGTCCTTTATTATGTATATGCTCTTATTTATGTATTTAAGATTTATTTACTTTAGAAAGAGTCTCCCTGACTCCCTTTAACTTTTTTTGCCTTATGGAGCAGATCTTGTGGTGAGTTCCGTCATTTTTTTTTTTTTTTAGTCTGCAAAAGCCTTTTTTTTTTTTCCCCTTTATTTTTGAAAAGTGTGTTCTTGACCCAAAAGTGTCTAGAATTCTAGGTTGATTTTTTTTTTTCCAGGGCAGATGGTCCCCTAAAGTTCTATGATATTTTTATTTTATGAGTAGTTTGAAAATGATATACATTCAGAAGAAACTGTCCTTTGGTATTTGAATTTTCATGTTCTTCCAGGCTAGTGATATGTGGTACAGTAAATACTCTCTTGATACTAGTCAGCCAGCCACAACTCCTGGTCAGCCACACAACTGTGAGAGTAAGCAACCAGTACACTCAAAACCATTGTGTATATACAGCCATTCTGGTTTTCACTTTCAGTACATTATTTAATGAATTACCTGAGATATACAACACTATTTTTATAAAATAGGCTTTGTGTTAGATGATTTTATCAAACTGTAAGCTAATTAATGTAAGTATTCTGAGCATATATGAGGGAGGCTACACCAGGTTACGTTGTTTGGTAGGTTAGGTATATTAAATGCATTTTTGACTTACAGTGTTTTCAACTTACAATGTATTTATAGGAACATAATCCCATTGTAAGATGAGGATGATCTGTATTTTAAAGATGTTGTACCCCTCTCTTCTGGATTACAGAAGTCTGCTGTCATCATAGTTTCCATGTATATAATGTGTCTTTTAAGTAATTTGATTGTGATTTGCTTTGGTATAGTCTTCTTCAGATTTCTTGTTTGGAGTTTGTTGAGATTTTCGGATCTATAAGTTTAAAGTGTCCATCAGTTTTGGAATGGTTTTGGTATTTCTTCAGATATACTTTGCATCTTGCCCTGCTCTCATTTAAAGATACTGGTTACATGTTTCTTAGGCTGCTTCCATTTTTTTTTTTTTTTTGCTTCCATTTTTTTTTCTAATTTTTTAAAAATTTATTTGTTTGACAAAGATCACAAGTAGGTGGAAAGGCAGGCTGAGAGAGAGGAGGAAGCAGGCTCCCTGCTGAGCAGAGAGCCTGATGTGGGGTTTGATCCTAGGACCCTGGGATCATGATCTGAGCTGAAGGCAGAGGCTTTAACCCACTGAGCCACCCAGGCGCCCCCATTTTTTTTCTTTTTAAGCATTCATTGATGTTCTCCATTTTTCCCCCACTCTTTACTTTTTCATTTTTTAAAATAATCTTCTGGTTATGTCTTCAGTAATTTTTTCCCCACTGTTTGATATACTGTTGTTAATCCTATTCACTGTATTTTTTGTATATGTGCTGCCAAAAGCGAGCACTTATTCACTGTATTTTTTGATCTTAAACATACTTCTCATCTATAAAAGTTCCATTAAAAAATAATCTTCTTGGGGTGCCTGGGTGGCTCAGTCATTTAAGTGTCCAGCTCTTGATTTGGGCTCAGATGTGATCTCCGTGTCCTGGGACAGAGCCTCACTGTGTGCTCCATGCTCAGTGGAGGGTCTGCTTGATATTCTCTCCCTCTCTGGTTGCACCTCCCCCCACTCATGCTCTTTCTAAGTAAATAAATCTTAAATACATAAATAAGTAGATTATCTTCCTTGTGTGTACTTTTTTTTTTTTTTTAAGATTATATTTATTTGACAGAGATCACAAGTAGTCAGAGAGGCAGGCAGAGAGAGAGGAAGGGAAGCAAGCTCCCTGCCGAGCAGAGAGCCCAATGTGGGCCTTGATCCCAGGACCCTGGGATCATGACCTGAGTTGAAGGCAGAGGCCCTAACCCACCGAGCCACCCAGGCGCCGCTCCTTGTGTGTACTTAACATCTTTTCTCTCTTTAAACATGTGGTATGTAGCTATGACAATTATTTTAATGACTTTATCATCTCTGTTATTTCTGGATCTGTTTGTTTTGATTGGTTGAATCATGTTTTTCTCCTTTCCATACTTGATACTTTTCGATTTGATATTGCAAATTATGAATTTTACCTTCATGGGCCCTGCAGTTTTGTGTTCTTATAAATATTCTTTGTTCTGGGATTTAGGTAAGTTACTTAGAAACAGGTCCTTTTGTGGGTTTATTTTATTTTATTTTTTTGTTATTTATTTATTTATTTATTTATTTATATGACAGAGAGATCAGAAGTAGGTAGAGAGGCAGGCAGAGAGAGCAAGGGAAGCAGACTCTCTGCCAAGCAGAGACCCCAATGTGGGGCTCGATCCCAGAACCCTGGGATCATGACCTGAGCTGAAGGCAGAGGCTTAAGCCACTGAGCCACCCGGACAGCCCTTGTTTTTAACTTTTAAGCTTGTTAGGTGGAACCAGAGCAACAATTAGTTAGTTCATCACAAAATTTTTCCGTTGTTGAGGCCAAACCCTTTAAAATACTTTGTCCAGTACCCTGTGAATTATAAGGTTTTTCAATGTGATGGTCTGACAGTTTTATGAGGGAATTCCTTATGTAAATGGTAAAATCAGGGAGTGATTGCCCAGAGCCGCCTCTTCTCAATATCTCAGTATATCAGGGAATATATTTGGCTTTGTGTAATAAATACAAAGGGTTACCAAATTAATTTTTTGATATGATCAGCCTGGGGACTGGGGGAAGTAATCAAAGCCCTTTTTAGCTTATTGCTTGCCATCCTTAGCATACGGCCCTGGATTGAAATTTCAGATTATTTTCTGTAATTTGAAATGTGAAGGTGAGCTATAGATTGGAGATAAAGATTTGAGGGTTATTTATTAGCTTATAGGTAGTGGTTGTTGTAATCAAAGGAAAAGATGATGTTGCTCCAGTAGAGCCAATAGAATGAAAAGAGCAGTAGTGTGAGAATGGAACCTCAAATAACACTGATATTTAACATCCAGATATTTAACATGGAGGAAGGGATTCTAAAGAAGACAGGTGAGATATGGGGAATGGGGGATAGGAGATGGAGAATCAGAGTGTATTGCTGGATATTTATGTTTTTAGCTACCAGCCTACCAGCCTTTTTTTTTTTTTCTTTAAGATTTTATTTATTTATTTGACAGAGATCACAAGTAGGCAGAGAAGCAGGCAGAGAGAGAGGGGGAAGCAGGCTCCTTGCTGAGCAGAGAGCCCGATATGGGACTCAATCCCTGGACCTTGAGATCATGACCTGAGCCGAAGGCAGAGGCTTAACCCACTGAGCCACCCAGGCACCCAAGGTTTTTATTTTCTTATTTTGAGAGCAAGAGAGCGTGAGCAGAGGGGAGGAGCAAAGGAGCAGCAGACTCCCCACTGAGCAGGAAACCTGATGCAGGACTCCATCCCAGGATCCTGGGATCATGACCTGAGCCTAAGGCAGATAGTTAACCAACTGAGCCACATAGGCACCCTAGCCTTCTTCTTCTTCTTTTTTTTTTTTTTTTCTAAATTTATTTAAATGTATCTTTTTTTTTTTTTAAGATTTTATTTATTTATTTGACAGAGAGAGATCAAAAGTAGGCAGAGAGAGAGGGGGAAGCAGGCTCCTCGCTGAGCAGAGAGCCTGATGTGGGGTTTGATCCCAGGACCCTGGGATCATGACCTGAGCCGAAGGCAGAGGCTTAACCCACTGAGCCACCCAGGCGCCCCAAGCCTTCTTTTTTGAGAGGAATCATCCAGTAGTGTCATTTAATGTAACTTTTATTGTAGTAGAACATAATGACAAGAAGTAGGGAGTCAGTTACATCTCCATAAAACCAGGGTAGAGGTGGTACAGATTGGAAAGACAAGATTATATATTGGCATATAACCTCTGGCAAGGACTGTTGAGTTTATTAAAGATTTGATGAGAAACTACTGAAAAGTTCTGAGCAGAGAGAGAATTAACATGCTCTGATTTATTTTTTCCTTTGTTTTTTAGTTAAGACCTTTTGTTAGAGCAGTTTTAGTTCCACAGCCAAATTAAAGGGAAACCACAGAGATTTCACACATTCTTTCTGTCCCTGACCCTCTTATGCATAGTCTCTTCCATTATCAACATCTTCCACCAGTTTGGTACATTTGTTAAAATTGATGAACCTAGATTGATACCTCATAATCACTCAAGTTCATAGTTTATATTAGGGATTGCTCCTAGTATTATACATTCTCTGGATTTGGACAAGTACATAATAACTTGTATCCATTTTGATGGTGGTTCTTACACATCTCTCTCCCTGCCCGTCTTCTTCCAACTCTGGGAATCACTAAAATTTTAGGTGTTCTACTGATTTTTTTTTTTAAAGATTTTATTTATTTATTTGACAGAGAAAGAGAGATCACAAGTAGGCAGAGAGTCAGGCAGAGAGAGAGGAGGAAGCAGGCTCCCTGCTGAGCAGAGAGCCCCATGTGGGGCTCAGTCTCAGGACCCTGAGATCATGACCTGAGCCGAAGGCAGCAGCTTAATCCACTGACCCACCCAGGCGCCCCTACAATCATGTTTCTTAAGGAGCTTAAGAGAATTAAAAAACATTTTAGGGATGCCTGGGTGGCTCAGTCGTTGAAGTGTCTGCCTTTGGTGCATGTCACGATTCCAGGATCCTGAGATTGAATCCGGCATCAGGCTCCCTTCTCAGTGGGGATCCTGCTTCTCCCTCTGGTTGCTACTTCCCCTGCTTGTGTTCACTCTCTCTCTCTTTCCCTGACAAATAAATAAAATTTTAAAACAAAAAAAAAATACAACCTTTAAACTTACCCTTGTATTTACCGTTTCTAGTGTTTTTCATTTTGTTTACTGGATTTGATATTAGGTGTGGGCTTTTCTTACATATATGATCTTTATTAAATTTAGGAAGTTTCCTCTTACCGCTTCTTTCTTGAGTGTTTTTTATCGTGAAAAGATGTTGAATTTTGTCAGATGCTTTTTCTGTATGACATGAGGATATCTTATGTTTTCTCCCCTGTATTATGTTAGTGACATATAAAATAGATTTTTTGTATGTTGAACTGTCCTTGCCTTTCAGTAATCAATCCCACTGGTTATGGTATATAATCCTCTTAATATGCTGCTGAATTTGGTCTGCTAGTATTTTGTTGAGGAATTTTTTACAGTATTCATAAGGAGTAATTGGTCTGTAGTTTTCTTGTAATGTCTGTTTCGCTTTGGTATTAGGGTAATGTTGGCCTCATCCAGTGAGTAAGGAAGTGCTCCTTACTCTTCAGTTTTTTGGAAGAATGTTTCAGAATTTGGAAGAATTGTTTCAGAAGAAACAGTCTGTCAGTGTTTGATAAAATGCATTAGTGGAATCATCTGGTCCTTGGCTTTTCTTGTTGGGGGCTTTATGATTACTGGTTTAATAGCTTTATTGATCATAGGTCTGTTCAGATTTTCTATTCATTATTCAGCCTTGGTAGATTTTATGTTTTTAGAAATTTGTCCATTTCATCTAGGTTATACAGTTTTTCATGTACAGTTCATACTGCTCCCACATGTTTTTTATTTCCATTATGTTCCCTTTTTCATTTCTGATTTTAGTTTATTTGAATCTTTTGTATTTTTCTTGGTCTTAGCTAAAGGTTTATCTTTTAAAGAGCTAACTCTTGGTTTTATTGATTTTTCTTTATTTTTCTTTTCTCTAGTTTTATCTCTTGTCTAATCTTTATTATTTCTTTGCTTCTATAAGGATAAGGTTTACATTTAGTTTGTTTTTATTTTACTAATTAAGATGTACAGTTAGGGTTTTTTTTAATTCAACTAGCCAACATATAGCACATCATTAGTTTCACATGTAGAGTTCAGTAATTAGTCAATTGCATGTAACACCCAGTGCTCATCACATCATGCATCCTGCTTAATGCCTGTCACCCAGTTACTCCATCCGCTCATCCACCTCTCCTTCAGCAACCCTCAGTTTTCTGTAGCTACGAGTCTCTCATGGGTTGTTTCCCTCTCTGATTTCTTCCCATTCAGGGGAACTATGATCCTCTCTGCTATTTCTTATATTTCACATAAGAGTGAAACCATATAATTGTCTTTCTCTGGTTGACTTACTTTGCTTGGCATCATACCCTCCAGTTCCATCTACGTTGATGTAAATGGTAAGATTTCAGCCTTTTGATGGCTGAGTAATGCTCCTCTGTGTGTGTGTGTGTGTGTGTGTGTTGTGTATACTATATCTTCTTTATCCATTCATCTGTCACTGGACATCTGGGAGAATTCATACAGGAGTTCAGCAACGTTGGCAGGATTATAAAGTTAATGCACAGAAATCAGTTGCATTTCTATATACTAATGATGAGACAGAAGAAAGAAAAATTAAGGAATCGATGCCATTTACAGTTGCACCAGAAATCATAAGATACCTAGGAATAAACCTGATCAAAGAGGTGAAGGATCCATATTCTAAAAACTACAGAATACTTATGGAAGAAATTGAGGAATATACAAAGAAATGGAAAAACATTCCATGCTCATGGATTGGAAGAATATTGTTAAATGTTAAATATTGTTAAAATGTCTATGCTACCCAGAGCAATCTATACATTCAGTGCAACCCCTATTAAAATACCATCAACATTTTTCACAGAGCTGGAACAAATAATCCTAAAATTTGTGTGGAATCACAAAAGACCCCAGTAGCCAGGGGAATGTTGAAAAAGAAAACCAAAGCTGGTGACATCACAATTCTGGACTTAAAGCGCTATTACAAAGCTGTAATCATCAAGACAGTGTGGTACGGGCACAAAAACAGACACATAGATAGTGGAACAGAATAAAAAACCCAGAAATGGACTTTCAGCTCTGTGGGCAAACTAAGCTTTGACAAATCAGGGAAGAATATCCAATGGAAAAAAGACAGTCTCTACAACAAATAGTGTTGGGAAAATTGGAGAGCCAGTGTAGAAGAATGGAACTGGACCATTTCTGTACACCATATACACAGATAAACTCAAAATGGGTGAAAGACCTAAATGTGAGACAGGAATCCATCAAAATCCTGGAGAACACAGGCAGCAACCTCTTTGACCTCAGCCATAGCAACTTCTTGTTGGACTTGTCTCCAAAGACAAGGGAAACAAAAGCAAAAATGAACTGTTGGGACTTCATCAAGATAAAAAATTTGCACAGCCAAAGAATCAGTCAACAAAACTAGTTAGGTTTTGAATTTTTTTTTTTTTTTACTTCAGTATTTATAGCTGTAAGTTTCTCTTTTAGTATTGCTTTTGCTGCATCCTATAAGTTTTGGTATGGTGTTTTCATTTTCATCTTTTTCAAGATATTTTCTAATTTCCCTGTTATTTCCTCTTTGAAACATTGGTTAAGAATTTGCCGTACAGGGACGCCTGGGTGGCTCAGTTGGTTAAGCAGCTGCTTTCGGCTCGGGTC
The DNA here is from genome assembly GCF_020171115.1 of Neogale vison. NCBI lineage: Eukaryota > Metazoa > Chordata > Mammalia > Carnivora > Mustelidae > Neogale > Neogale vison. The sequence goes on along the minus strand of NC_058093.1, from coordinate 111,923,959 downwards.
ATGATCCCAGCGTCCTGGGATCGAGTCCCACATGGGGCTCCTTGCTCGGCGGGGAGCCTGCTTCTTCCTCTGCCTCTGCCTGCCATTCTGTCTGCCTGTGCTTGCTCTCTCGCCCTCTCTCTCTCTCTGACAAATAAATAAAATCTTAAAAAAAAAAAAAGAATTTGCTGTACAATTTCCACATCTTTGTGAATTTTCCAGTTTTCCTTTTGCTATTTGTAGTTTCATTCCACTGTGATTGGAAAAGGTACTTTGATTTCAATCTTACTAAGTTATTGACTTTTTTTGTGGTCTAACATATGGTTTATCCAGAAAAATGTTCCCTGTGGACTTGAGAAGAATATATATTCTGCTGTTTTTGAATGGAGTGTTCTGCATAGGTGTGTTAGGTCCAGTTGGTCTGTAGTGTTGTTCGTGTCCTCTGTTTCCTTGTTGATCTGTGTGGTTGCTCTTATTATTGAAAGTGGAATATTGAGCTTTCAATTGTTAATGTGTAGGTACATATTTCTCTTTAATTCTGTACATACTTCATATATTTTGGAGTTCTGCTGTTTGATGCATATATGTTTATAATTGTTATGTTTTCTTCATGAATTGACCATTTTATCAGTATTTAATGCCCTTCTTTGTGTCTTGTAACAGTTTTGACTTATAGTTTATTTTGTCTGATATTAGTGTAGCCACTCCAGCTCTCCTGGTTACTGTTTGCATGGGATACCTTTTTCTGTCCTTTCTTTCTTTCTTTCTTTTTTTTTTTTTTTTTTTTTAAAGATTTTATTTATTTGTTAGAGGGAGAGAGAGAGTAAGCACAGGCAGACAGAGTGGCAGGCTAGAGGCAGAGGGAGAAGCAGGCTCCCTGCCGAGTTAAGGAGCCCGATGTGGGACTCGATCCCAGGATGCTGGGATCATGACCTGAGCCGAAGGCAGCTGCTTAACCAACTGAGCCACCCAGGCGTCCCCTTTTTCTGTCCTTTCACTTTCAACCTATTGTGTCATTTGATCTTATAGACAACATATAATAGGATCATGCTTTTTCAATTCTTTATGCCATTTTGAAATGGTATTCAATATCATTAATTATCAGGTGATTGTAAATTAAAATGGTAGTGAGATACTACATAATCACCTGAATGACTAATAGGATCAGTGAGGACTGGGAAAAACCGGAGCTCTTTTACATTGCTGGTGGGAGTATATAGATTAACAGCAACTTTGAAAAAGCACTTGGCCATATCTGTTAAAGTTAACTATATATGTCTTAGTGACCTAGCAATTTCTTCTGGGTGTATATCCAACAGAAATATGTGTTTGTGTTCACCAAAAGATATGTTCAAGGAGGTCTGTAGTATTTGTAATAGTCAAAAGCTGAAAGCAGTATTTATGTCCATCAGTAATAGAATGGGTAAAATTAATTGAGATATAGTCAAATAGTGGAATATTACACAGCAATGAAAATGAACAAAATACTCATATGGGTAATGGGGAAGAATCTCAGAGCCATAACAGATATGGAGTGAAAATAAATACAAAAGAGTATGTCTTATGTGAATTAATTAATATGAAATTTATGAACAGACAAAACTAATCTATCGTAATATATGTCAAAATTACAAACAAAAATAAGTTGTGGATAAGAACTTTCAGGTACAGATGTAATTCACCTTTGTTTAGTTTTTTTCTATTAACTTGCTGTGTACTTAATTTCGTTATTTTCATGGTTTTGCCAGTTTTAGCCTCAGAATATTGGTCAAAGTATCATAGTTGTTTAAAAGTGCAGCCTTGAGCTGATTTCTAGTAGATTTATGCCTCTTTGACTTAACTGTTGTGATTTGGGGAATTTTAATTTTTTTTCCTGAAAGGGATGTTTTGGAAAAAATTTTGTATTCATAATACTTTATTTTTGAGGTTACTCAAGATTTGATTTAAACATTTTAAGTTAAAAACTAAAAAATTCATTTGAGAATTTGAATTTGTAGAAAGACAATGTACTGAATAAACCCTCCTCAACCATTCTGTGACATTCTCTATGTACATATATGGGGTAGGAGAATTTCCCATGCTAGCGTTTTTGAAAGGTGAATTTGAGTTACATACACAATGTTATAGAAAGTTTATTTTAAAAGATTTTACTTATTTATTTGACAGAGATCACAAACAGGCAGAGGGGCAGGCGGGGGGGGGGGTGATGATGGTGGTGGAAGCAGGCTCCCCACCGAGCAGAGAGCCTGACATAGGGCTCGATCCCGGGACCCTGAGATCATGACCTGAGTCGAAGGCAGAGGCTTGATAGACTGAGCCACCCAGGTGCCCCATGTAGAAAGTTTGAGTGAGAAATAAGAAATGAGCATTCAGGTCCTAACTTTGTGCAGCTTTATGACTTTGGGTAAATTATATTACCTTTTTGATCCTCAGATTTCTTATTTATTAAATAGGGGGTTTAGCCTAGATCTTTGTTTCTCAGCTATTTAAAATTTAGCCATCTACTTGCCTTAATTAAAATACCGTAAAAACTGAGGTAGCATAGTAATTGCCCTTGAGTATAGTATTGCCAAGGTGACATAAAGGGCATTTTTATGTTTTTTGTTATATTCCATGTGTTAATATATATTTAAAATTTTCTTTGACAATTCTTTACTGTTATTTGCATTTCAAAATAATACTAAAACTAAGAAGAAATTAAAGCAGTTGTAATGTTTAATTTTTTTCAAACTCTGTTTGTATGCCACCCCCAGTAGAGAATTACTAAAATAATGTCAGTGGTTGCAAAGTGGCAGCATAAAACACAAAAATACACACAATTTTTAAAAAAAATTTGAATTAGCTGCTAATACTTGAAAATGAGGATATCTCACTTTAAAATTTGGAGCTTTTTGAAAAAATCAGCATATTTGATGATAATTGAGCATGAATTCTTGTAGACATATGTTGACTGGAGCTGAGTACCTGTTACTCTTCTAGATGGGCAAATGATCTCTAGTTATTAACAGAATCTCCCACTTCTGTTATCTGTTTTCTTCCTCTCCCTTTCTGCCTCCCTCTCTCCCTTTCCTCTGTTCTGTTCTTCCAGGATATAATTCATATACCATGAAGTACACTTTTTAAAAAGTATACATATAACTCCATATTTTTTAAAATATTCACAAAGTTGTATAACCATTACTACTAATTCCAGAACATATTATGACTTACAGTCATTTCCTATTTCCTATAACCCCATCCTGGGAAACCATTAATCTTTCTGTGTCTGTAGATTTGCCTATTCTGGATATTTCATATAAATGCAGTCATATATATGTGACATTTTGTATCTGGCTTATTTAACTTAGCATAATGTTTTAGGATTCATCAATGTTGGAATAGGTATCAGTCCTTCTTTCCTTTTAATGACTTAATACTCTGTTGTATGGATATATATTACTTGTTTATTCATCCATCAGTTAATGGACTTTTGAGTTTCTGCTTTTGGACTCTTTAATGCTTGAATATTAGCATACATGTTTTTATGTGGTTATATGTTTTTAGTATTCTTGGGTATATACCTCGGTATACTAGTCCCTTATCAACTATATGATTTGCAAATATTTTCTTTCAGTCTGTGGATAGTCTTTTTACTGTGTTGATATAGTGTCCTTTGATGCACAAAAATGTTTATCATTGATGAAAACCAGTTTATTCATTTGTTGCTTCTGCTTTTGGTGTCACATTTAAGAAACTATTGCATAATCCAAGGTCATGAAGATTTATACCTCTATTCCCTTCTAAGAGTTTTATGGATTTAGTTTTTACATTTATGTCTTTGATCCATTCAAAAATTTTTTTTTGCATATTATATGAGGTAGGAGTCCATTTTCATGCTTTCATATGTGAATATCCAGGTCAGTGACATTACTGAAGACTGTTCATGCACTGTTGTCTGGACAACTGTGTCAAAAATTATTTGACCATAGATGTTCGGGTTTATTTAGGACTCAGTTCTATGCCGTCAATCTCTATCCTTATGTCAGTACTCCCACTGTTTTGATTTTGTAGCTTTTTTTTTTTTTTAAAGATTTTATTTATTTGACAGAGAGAGAGAAATCACAAGTAGGCAGAGAGGGAGGCAGAGAGAGAGAGGGGAGGAAGCAGGCTCCCTGCGGAGCAGAGAGCCCGATGTGGAGCTTGATCCCAGGACCGGGGATCATGACCTGAGCCGAAGGCAGAGGCTTTAACCCACTGAGCCACCCAGGCGCCCCGATTTTGTAGCTTTTTAATAAACTTTGAAATCCGGATATGTGAATCTTCCAACCTTTTCAATATTGTTTTGGCTCTTCAGGGCCTCTGGCAGTTCCATGTGAATTTAAGAATCAGCTTTCCCATTTCTGCCAAAAAAAGCCAATGGAATTTTGATAGAGATTACATTGAATCTGTAGATCACTTTGGAAATATTCCCATCTTAAAAATATTGTCTTCCATCCATGAGTGTGGGATGCCTTTTTGTACATTTAGATCTTCAATTTTATTCAATAATGTTTTATAAACAGTGTATATAAGACTTGTGTTTCTAAAAGCATATTCCTAAGTAATTTATTCTTTTTGGTAAGTAGGACTTACTTTTTATGTGATTTTTAAAAAATTCTTATTTCACTTTTATCATAGTTAACATACAGTGTTAAATTGGTTTCAGGTGTACAATGTAGTGATTTAGCAGTTCTGTATATTACTCAGTGGCCGTCAGGATAATCCTCTTCACCTATTTCACTCATCCCTCGGGCCCACCCACAACCTTTCCTCTGGTAACCATCTGTTTGTTCTCTATAGTTAAGAATCTGTTTTTTGGTTTGTCTTTCTTTTTTTCCTTTGTTCCTTTGTCTTGTTTCTTAAATTCCACATATGAGTGAAATCATGTGGTATTTGTCTTTCTCTGAGTTATTTCAGTTAGCATTATACTCTCTAGCTGCATCCACATTGTTGCATATGGCAAAATTTCATCCTTTTTAATGGCTGAGTAATATTCAAATGGAAATTATTTTTAATTTCATTTTCATAAAGTCATTACTAGTATGTAAAAATACTACTGATTTTTTAAAAATCTTTTCCATCTGCAACTGTGTGGAACTTGTTCATTAGCTCCAATAATGTTTTTGTGAATTTATTATAATTTTTTTTATACAACATCATCACCTGCAAATAGGAATGCTTTCACTTCTTATCGAGTCTGGATTCCATTTATTTCATTGTCTTGCCTCAGCTTCTGAATAGAACCTGCAGTTCAGTATTAAAAAGGAGTGGCAAGACTGGCCATCCTTGTCTTGTTTCTAATCTCGGGGGCATGCCTCTAGTCTTTGACCATTAAGTATGATGTTAGCTGTGGCTTTTTCATAGGTGTTATTAATCAACTTGAGGAAAATTCCCTTCTGTTCTTAATCTTATGAGTATTTAAGGCAGTTGGATTTTGGCAGATGCATTTTCTTTGTTGAGATGATCATTTGGTTTTTGTCCTATATTCTATTAATATTATTTGTTACATTGATATTTGTATGCTGAACCTGCTTTGCTCTTGTGGGATATATCCCACATATTCATAGTGTATAATCTCTTTTTTATTTTCATGTTCCAGATTAGGTTTTTCTAGGTTTTGTTGAGGACTTTTATTTTTATATTTATATTCACTTGAGTATCTAGTTTTCTTGTAATGTTTTTGTCTGGTTTAGTTATCAGAGTAATACTTGGTTTCACTACTCTTTCTCTCTCGTTTAATAACTAGTAGTAATTTTTCCTTAAATGTTTTAAGGCATCTGGTTTTGACTTCTATTTGCAGAAAGTTTTTCATTTCTAAATCAGTCTCATTAGTTTTTATATTGAATTCTGATTTCTAAATTTCTTCGTGGGTTAATTTTGTTAGTTTCTAATAATTTGTCTATTTCATCCAGGTGATCTAATTCATTGGAAATATAGTTCATAGTATTTTTTTATTTTTATTTCTGTAGGTTGGTAGTAATGCTGTCTTTAATTCCTGAGCTTAGTTATTTGTATCTTTTCTCTTTTTTCCTTGTTTAATGTAGCTAAAAGTTGGTTAATTTTCTCTTTGTAGAAAACCAATGCTTTGTCTCATTGATTTTAAAAATTTATATTGTGTTTTTATTTCCTAGTTTATTTCCACTCTAATCTTGATTGTTTCCTTCCTTCTGCTTACTTTGGGTTTACAGTGCTCTTCTTTTTCCAGGGTCTTAAGGTAGGTGTTTAGATTACTGATTTAAGGTCCTTGATTGAAGGCTCCTGCTTGCATGGTATCTTTTTTCATCCTTTTACTTTCATTCTGTTTTGCCTTTGAATCTGAAGTGTGTGTCTGTTGTAGACAGCGTATGGTTGGATCAGTGCTTTTTAGTCTGTTGTGCTAATCTCTATTCTTTAAGTGGTTTGTTCATTCCACTTATGTAATTATACATGGGTAGAATTACATCTACTTTATATTTGTGTTTTATGTGTGTTAGGTCTTTATCATTTTTCTGTTATTGCTTTCTTTTGTGTTAGATATTTTCTTGTATGCTAATTTATTTCTTCTGTTCCTTTTGCAACTTTTTTCTAGAATTGACTTGGGATTAAAATTAATAACTTAAAACAGTGTAGTTTGGGTTGATACCAACTTAATTATAGTGGTATACATACACTTTTTAATGTAATTCCATTCTTTTTGCTGTCGTTATACAAATTGTATTATTACATATTATGTGCACAACAAAACACTTTATATTATTGCTCTATGCAGTTTTAAAAAAAACCTGTGTATATCTTATTGTTGCTTGTGTAGAAGAGAATTAACATAGTGGGCCTCACTGTGTATCCTTAGAATGAACTGCTCTAAGAGGTCCACCCTTGGTTAGCATCTGAGAATTTACTAGGGTCCACAACTGCCTAAATGATAATAATGATTCACCGTGCCTAAGCTCCTTATACAAACAATATAGTTTATGCTGAACACCTGCTTTTCTTCTGGGAGTTAGGAATTTTGGTATGTGCTAGGCAGAGGATACCTATTGATCAGCTCCTAATAAGACCCTTGGTGCTGAGTCTCTAATCTTTCCTGATTGGTGATGTTTTACATGTGTTGTCATAACTCATGGCTGGGTGGAGGGCAAGAGGAATTGTGTCCGATGTGACTATTAAAAAAAGATCCTTAAGAGCTAGCCCTAACCTTCCCTGGACTTTGTCCCATGTGCCTTTTCCCTTTGCTGATTTTGCCCTGTATCTTTTTGGCATAATAAATTACAGCTTGTTAGTGTGAACTGTATTGCTGAGTCAGCTGAGTTCTCTGGCAAGTCATAGAAACTGGGTGTGGTCTTAAGTACTCGCTCCATACTCCTGTAACAGATTACCACAAATTTGGTGGCTTAAAACAACCTAAGTTTATTGTCTTAAAGTTTTGGAAGTCAGAAGTCTGAAATGAGTCTCACTGGGCTAAAAATCAAGGTGTCAGCATTGCCAGACTCTGCCAGACTCCTTTTGGAGGCTAAAGGGGAAAAATCCATTTTTCTTGCCTTTCTCACTTTCTAGCAGTTGCCTGTATTCTTTAGCTCATGGCTATCCTGGTCCATCTTCAAAGCCAACAGTGACAGGTCAAGCCTTTACTATGCAGCATCACTCTGACATTCACTTTCCTACTTACTCCTTTATTTATAAGGATCCTTGTGATTATGTTAGGTCTGACCCCAGTAATCCAGGATAATTCTCTCATCTTAAATTTGTTAATGTATCATATCTTCAAAGATCCTTTTGCCATGTAAGGTAATATATTTGCAAAGGTTCTAGGAAATGGGATATGGACATCTTTGGGGTGGACCATTTTTGTACCTATTACATTCACATATAGAAGAAATGAAAAGAAACAAAAAACATTTTTGCATTTTTTTTAAAAGATTTTATTTATTTATTTGACAGAGATTACAAGTAGGCAGAGAGGCAGGCAGAGAGAGAGAGAGAGAGAGAGAGGAGACAGCAGATTCCCGGCTGAGCAGAGAGCCCGATGCGGGCTCGATACCAGGACCCTGGGATCATGACCTGAGCCGAAGGCAGAGGCTTTAACCCACTGAGCCACCCAGGAGCCCCTTTGCAGTCTTTTTTTATCTTTAGATATGTAATTAATTACCATTACTTTCTGCATGTGGATTGGATTTGCCATCCAGTGTCCTTTATATTTTAGCCTGATGAACTCTTTTTGTATTTCTTATAGTGCAGGTCTAGTTGTAATGAATTCTCTGTGTTTGTTTGTGTAGGAATGTCTTAATTTTTTTTCTGTTTTGCAGGATGGTTTTGTTGGATATAGAATTTTTGATTGGTAGTTTTTTTTTTCCTTTCAGTACTCTGAATGTTACCCAATGCTCTCTGCCTTCTTATGTTATCAACAAAAATCAGTTAAGCATCCCTGGTAAATGATGAGTTCCTACTTTATTGCTGCTTTTAGATTCCTTATCTTTTAACAGTTTGAGTGTGATGTATCTAGGTGTAGATCACTTTGATTTTTATCCTTCTTATAGTTTGTTGGACTTCTTGGATGTGTAAGTTGTTTTTTACCATATTTAGAAAGTTTTTCACTATTATTTTTTTAAATATTCTTTCTGCGCCTTTCTTTTTCTCTTCTTTTGGGACTCCCATTATGCATAAGTTGGTGTGCGTAATGGTTTCAGATATTATGTTTTCCAACTGAAATTTCTGTCTGGTTTCTTTTTAAAGTTTTTGGGTTTTTATTGATATTCTTTGTGATGAATTATCATTCTCATACATTCCTTCGTTCTTTGAACATATTTAAAATAGTTGATTTATTTATTTTATTAAGATTTTTAAAAAATTTTATTTATTTTTTAAATTTCTTTTCAGTGTTCCAGAATTCATTGTTTATGCACCACACCCAATGCTCCATGCAATATGTGCCCTCCATAATACCCACCACCAGGTTCACCCAACCTCCCACTCCCCTCCCCTCCAAAACCCTCAGTTCCTCAGAGTCCACAGTCTCTCATGGTTTGTCTCCCCCTCCAATTTCCCTCAGCTCCCTTCTCCTCTCTCTCTCTGTGTTAAAATTTTTAAAACATTTTTAAAGATTTTATTTATTTATTTGACACAGAGAGAAAGATCACAGGTAGGCAGAGAAGGGGAAGCAGGCTCCCTGCTGAGCAGAGAGCCCAATGCAGGGCTCAATCCCAGAACCCTGAGACCATGACCTGAGCGGAAGGCAGAGGCTTAACCCACTGAGCCACCCAGGCCCCCATAAAATAGCTGATTTAATCTCTGTCTAGGTAGTTCAACATTTGGGCTCCCCTTACAGTCAGTTTCTGCTCATCCCTCCCCCACTCCAGTGTATGGGTCATATTATATTTATATATCTCATAATTTTTTCTGAAGAAAAAAAAACAGTATGCTACCTCTGGAAATCAGATTCTTCTCCAACTCCAGTATGTTTTGTTTAATTGTTCTTACTTTTTAGTGACTTTTGGGCACTAATTGTTTAAAGTTTGTATTTTGTGTTGTATATGGTCATTGAAGTTAGTTTAGTTGTTAGGTGGAAGCCTAGGGCCGTTTTTGGCCTTTCTTTATTTTGCAACAGTTCTGGGCATATATGTGACTTTGAGTCCCAGGAATCTGTTAGAGCTATTCAGAGCTCCTTTCTGAAATCTCATTCCTCAACTTGGCTAAAACCTATTGTTTGCCCCAACAGTTCTCCCCTCTCTCAGACCGTTTAGATATGCAGCAATTCTTTTTACATTTCATCAAACACTCCAAGCTCTTTGTACTGGAAGAACTTTAGTCAAGTTAAATAAATTCTGCCTTTCAAGTTGGGTCTATTGAACAACCACTGGATAGGTTATATGGCATTTTTTTTTTGGAATCAGATTTTGAAGAAGTTCCAATTCCATTCTACCCTCTCCAGTGGTAGTCAGGCTGCTTATTTTCACAATGACTGTAGACTGTTGGTTTACATTGCTATTTTGGAGCCAGGGGTAAGGGTGGGAGATACAAATAGGGACGGTCAGAGGCTCTCTTTTTACTAAGATTGTTAAATGCTGCTCAGATTGCTACAAGCCTTTTGGGTAGTTCCAGAGTTCTGAAAAAGTTGATTCTGACATTTTCTTCTTTCTTGGAAGAGAATTTTTGTAGATATTTACTGTATTTTTAATGTTCTCCTTTTTTGTCTTTAAAGGTAATGGCCTTTTCTACTCATTTTATATCTGCCCTGTAGGAATTTATGGGGTTATTACTAAGATTTTTGACCTTGCTGGGATGCCTGAGTGGTTTAGTTGAGCGTCCAACTCTTGGTTTTGGCCCAGGTTGTCATCTCATGGGTTATGAGAGCAAGTCTCAAATTGGGCTTTGCACTCAGCGCAGAGTCTGCCTGAGATTCTTTCCACCTCTTCCTCATCTCCTCCCCTGCTCTCTCTCTCTCCCAAATAAATAAATAAAACCTTTTAATAAAAAAGAAAAGATTTTCGACTTTGGGCAAGGGGAAGAAATAAAGATTTTTGACTTTGAAAAATTCTGTTGTTTTTTCTAGCTTAGACAGGAGCCTGAAAAATACTGAGTTAAATTTAATATGGACTATGATAATGATCCTTATTAGTTCATTCTCAATAATTATCTTGCAAAAATAAAGCACCTTTCCCCAGTAAAATATATAAAGTATTAATATTGTATTTTTCTCATTAGTGTTATTTATTCTGACTTTTTTAAAAAAAGATTTTTATCTACTTATTTGACAGACAGAGATCACAAGTAGGCAGAGAGGCAGGCAGAGAGAAGGGAAGGGAAGCAGGCTCCCTGGCAAGCAGAGAGCCCCATGTGGGGCTCAATCCCACGGCCCTGGGATCATGACCAGAGCTGAAGGCAGAGGCTTTAACCCACTGAGCCACCCAAGCACACCTTATTCTGATTTTTTTGTGTGTGGCTGCCTCTTCTATTTCTTTTTATTACTAATGTGTTCATCTTTTTTCCTCCTCAGGAAGTAAAGAATGCTGATGGAAGAACCATTTTCTTAATTTTCAAATTGTTGAGCTGGTTGCCGTGATGGGTGAGTTCAAACCAAAAGCAACTTTTGTCTGTAATTAAGGGATAAAATGGGGAAGAAAAATTTTTCTCTGTGTGCATGAAGAACACTTTTATAAAGAAGTTTTATGCTGTAGACTTGTATAATGTTTTATATTTATTTACTTAATAGAGTTTTGATTAAAACACTTTTTGAGTTAACTTACAGATTTGGAATGACCATGTCATGCAGGATATCCTAATAGGGACATTCAAAATAAACTGCTAAAATAGATTGGGACTTACTTAGATTCTGATGTCCAGAGAGAATACTAGTTGAAGAAACCTGACTTTTAAATTGCCCTTCATTTGTATGTCATCTCACTAAGAAATTACTTTTATTCAAATGGTCCTCTTTACTTTTTTACATCTATAATAGAAAAAATGTACTCATTTTTTTTAAACAAGGAACTTAGCATATATAAATGTGATAAGAGATTTAAGCCAGGCATGAACTTTTCCAGAGTGCATATAATTGTTATTACTTGGAGATTCATGATTAAGAAATTTATATATTTGGAAGAAATTTAAAGTTTATGGTTCATGATCCTTTCACTCAGTTTTAGGGGTTCACCACTTAAGGATTCACCACATTTTTTCTAAGGAATACATTTTTCTTACATTATTACCATTTAACTTGTTAATGGCTGAGATCATTAAATAGTCTGTTAAATGTTTGTAGTCTTGTTGAACTTCATGGTGAGGAAATTCAGAAAAGCACTTCCAAATACCATTAGGTCATTATCCACAGATAAAGCTTTTTGTTTCTCCCTTGAAGTACTGATGAAAAACTCTAAAAGGAATTTGTACTTTGAACATAAATGCCAAATAATGATGAAAGTCTTTATTTTCCCCCCACCCAACTTGCTTTAATTAAGATTTTAGGTGTTCTACTGAATTTTTTTAAAAAAAAGATTTTATTTATTTATTTGACAGAGATCACAAGTAGGCAGAGAGGCAGGCAGAGAGGGGAGGAAGCAGGCTCCCTGCTGAGCAGAGAGCCTGATGTGAGGCTCGATCCCAGGACCCTGGGATCATGACCTGAGCCGAAGGCAGAGGCTTCAACCCACTGAGCCACCCAGGCGCCCCTCTACTGATGTTTTATTTAGGAGTCATAAAAAGTAATTTGTTATGATGGGACTGTCTTGACACTATATTCAGATGTTACATTGTTAGAAGAATCAGAATGGCTTTATTTTGCCTGTAAATGTCACACCTAGTGTGAAACTAGTACTTGAGTCTAGGGCAGTTTTAATGTTATTTGTCTTCAGTTTTTAAATAATTAAAATTTTATTTCACCAAAATATCAGTGTAGGCATTCAAAATGTCCTTGATGCATTTTTTGTGTTAAATTAATGCATTTTGCATTAAATTTCATGATCAATTTTGTGTTTGATATCTTTTATAAATAAATATTGAAATTACAATTCTGTGTATATATTATTTTTAAAATACTCAGATGATCAGCAAGCTTTGAACTCAATCATGCAAGATTTGGCTGTTCTTCATAAAGCCAGTCGACCAGCATTATCTTTACAGGAAACCAGAAAAACAAAAGCTTCATCACCAAAAAAGCAGGTATTTGTTTTAATATTTTAATAAATACATATTGTTGTTAAATGAGTTATTTGTCATGAATATCCTGGTCTTAGAGAGGGTTTATTAAAGTGTCTTCTCGTTTACACTTTTAAGTCAAATATTTTGTTGTTTGTTATACATTTTTTTTTCCCAAATGGGTATACTAGAGTTTCATTTAATGTGGTAATTGCTCTCTAATGATGATATTTCATCCATTCTTAAAGCATTTAAGATAAGCAAATTGTTTTTATTTTAAAATTGTGTATTGTATTTATAAATGAGCATTATTTTGATTTTTATAAATAAAATTTGTTTGGGATGTTCAACACAAAAAGTGGGAATATAGTATTCTATATTTCCCTTTGACAGACTAGCAAGTGTCTCATACCCTTGGTGCTAACACCAAGAGATTGTGGTGTTCTTTGCTTTCAGCCCAGATTCAACAGCACAGTTCTCAGGTCGGCTCTTTTGTGGACACAATCAGTTAATTGGAGTTCACACTGAAAATGAAACATCCTTTCCCCCTCCTCTATTTTAAATGAGTGACAAAGGTGGGGGGCAGGAAAGGGGTGACTAAGAAAAAAAAATGACCTAGAAATTCTAGAAATATTATCTGATCTCCGAAATGATTTATCGTTTCATTACAGAATGATGTTCGAGTCAAATTTGAACATAGAGGGGAAAAAAGGTAAGGAAGGAAACATTACATCTAAGTTTATTGATTTAATCAAATGAGTCATAATTAAAGCCATGAGGGTTTTTTTTCTGGACTTTAGTGCAGATTCATGGCTTACAAATTGAGAGTGGAATAGTCCTTGGTAATGTATGACATGCACTTAGAGTTCAAATAGAATCTCTCAGAATTTAGGTTAAACATTAGAAATGATTAATGTTTTTATTTTAAGAAATAAAAAAGGTCATTGCATAATGCAGCCTTTAAATATTACCGTTCCTTTTATTTTTACTTGGAGGAAATTAAATATATTTCTCCTCATTGTAATTGTATAATTCCTTCAGATACATAGAATTTATGTACATGGAGTTAACATTCATAATTTTGTTTGAGAGACCTCAATCATATGATATGTATTTAATTAGTAACTTTGAGAAAGAGAGTTGGAATGATGGCTATAAATTAATCAGCAAAGGTATAAGCCTAGCCTTCTACTGGGTATCTCTATCTTAGTGTAGTGGTGGTGGGTGGTGGTGGTAATTGACAACAAAATTGCTAACGAAGTTTAGTAGGAGTTAAAGAAGATGGGATTTCATTTCTGTTATTAGTGTCTCATTAAATTCATTTAATGAAAGAGCTATCCATTTTAAGGACTTTAAAAAGGCTCATAAGTCCTATAACCTGAAGATGTAAATGTGCTTTACACAGAATTGTCTACAAAAATGGGTTATACCAGATATTCCATCCTGTTTTCCCCTATTTATTGTTCTTTTATGGATATTTCCTCAGTTTTTTTCCATTTACTGAACACTGTTTATTAAGTTTTGTAAGTACTGGTCCGTGAAGGAATAAAGACTGAAACAGACATGGTCCTTCCCCCTTACAGAGTTTACAGTCTGGTATAGAAATCTCTGAGCTTAGCTGCATGCCTCCCATGGGCAGTACAGGCCAGTCCTTTACCTCATAGGAAGGAAATATTAGAATTTAAAATTTTTAAATACTTATTTGGGGTATATACTTACATGATATATAGGTGATCAAAAATGTTGAGTTGATAAGGATACAGAAATCAAAATTTAAATCCCTAAGGATAAACTTCATTCTTTTTAACCATTTCATTGCATTCCATTATGTAGAAGTCACATAGTTTAATTTTAATCACTTTCTTCATTGAACATTTTACAATTGCTTTTTTAATATTCATAAAGCAGTTTCAGACTTTATTTTGTATTTCTCTACCAAAGCGATAACTGTTTTAAATATGTTATACTTAACTATGCCTAAGAAAATTAATTGTCTTAAAATTCTGTCTGTATAGAATCCTTCAATTCCCCAGACCAGTTAAACTGGAAGATCTGAGATCTAAGGCTAAAATTGCCTTTGGACAATCTATGGATCTCCATTATACCAATAATGAGGTAAACTTGTACAGTTTAACTTTCAGTTGCTCTTATTTTGGGAAGTAGTATGTTCATTTAAGAGACTTTTTTTTTTTTTTTTAAGATTTTTTATGTATTTATTTGACAGAGATCACAAGTAGGCAGAGAGAAGAGAGAGGAGGAAGCAGGCTCCCCACCGAGCAGTGAGCCTGATGTGGGGCTTGATCCCAGGACCCTGGGATCATGACCTGAGCTGAAGGCAGAGGCTTTAACCCACTGAGCCACCCAGGTGCCCCTAAGAGACTGTGTTAGGAATATTTATTTAGGGACTGATAAAATTATGGTATGTTAGAGAAATAAAATATTAAAGTAAATTTGTACATTTTAACTAATTGAATTTTTTTTTAACATTGTGTAAGGCATTTAAAGATGCTACTGTGCAAATAATTGAATGAGGATATATTGAAGCAGGAAACATATGTATTATTTAGAAGTTTGCTGCTGGGGCATCTGGGTGGCTCAGTTAGGTAAGTGCCCAACTCTTGATTTTGGCTCAGGTTGTGATTTCAGGATTGTGAGATCAAGCCCCAAGTCTGGCTCTCTGTTTGGAGGGGAGTCTGCTAGAAATTCTCTCACTCTCTCTGCTCCTCCCCAAGTTTCTATCTCAATAAATAATTAAAATCTTAAAAAAAAAAAGTTTACTGCTTATCTATGTTTTATTATCACTGTGTGTACTTTTTGGTGAACTGTCTTTTTCTCATACTCTACACTTGGCTATAGAGACAATAGAGCTTTAGTAGTCAGATAAGTTAAAACTTTAAAAGGATTATTTTTGTGTTAGTTAGGACATGATTAGATCATTATGTTTATGTTTGTGAGTCAATACATGTGATCTTCAGGGCTTGCTCTGGCATTGAGGAGCTCTGTGTTCTGGAAAATCCACTTTTGTACTTTCTGTGAAACTCAGATTGGATTAGGTAATCTCTGAGGTTTCTTTCAGATCCTATGAGATCTCAAGATCTTGAATCTTAAAATTTTCAGGGACCCAATTTGGTTGATCGGTTAATTTGTTGTTTTCCTCAGAAAATACTTGTTGAATTTGACAGGCATAATACTATGATTTATGAATTGCAGCTCTTCATAGAGTTTATAGACTCTATGGTAGAAGTGGTAGAAGCAGACAAATAATGAGTTATTCAAATACATGAGATTCTTTGAAGGCCATCATAAAATACTGTGAATGTGAAAAAGAATAAAGGCAAGGCAAGTAGGTGTTCTGTTTAGATAGTACTAAGAACTGAGGTGGTAATATTTAATTACTGAGACTTGAGGTATGAAATGCCAAACTTGCAAAATAGTTTGAGGGGAAGAACATTCCTGGTAGAAAGAGCAGCTGAGAAAATTGCCAACAGAGATCCCAAGATAGAAAAGACTACTATGTTTTAGGAATAGAAAAAGTGCCAATGGAAATGGAGTAATGGTAGAGAGCTTAGTAAAAATTAACTTGAGAAAACATGTGAAAGTGCTTTGCAAATGTTCAAGAATTGTGCAAATAAAATATTTTCTAATATTAGCTTTTTTTTATTTTTAAAGATTTGTATTTATTTATTTGACAGACAGAGATCACAATTAGGCAGAGAGGGAGGCAGAGAGAGAGGAAGGGAAGCAAGCTCCCTGCCGAGCAGAGAGCCCAATGTGGGGCTCGATCCCAGGACCCTGGGATCATGACCTGAGATGAAGGCAGAGGTTTTAACCTACTGAGCCACCCAGGTGCCTCTAATATTAGCCACCCAGGTGCCCCTAATAATAACTCAAATGAGTTATTATTTAAAGCAAAAGTATGCTAATTTGTTTTCTAAAGAAACCACTTACAGATGAAAGCAGAAAATATTTTGATAAAGTAAAAATCTATATTCAAACAAACAATATCTTTGAACAAAGTGATGAGTATCATACTATAGTAATACCTTAAAATTTCAATTTTCAAATACTTTTTGTGTTTTCAGTTAGCCATGAACACCTCTTGTTGCCTGGCCCTATGTTGGCACTTACTATTTCTGTGTGCTGGCCTTATTTCCAACTGCCAGCCCCTGAGACTGAAGGCTATTCAGAGGTATAGCTGTAGGGTCTACACAAAAGTACATGTTGGGGTGTTGGGGAGGTGATGGGAGAATGACACTCAAGAATGGGGTGAGGGGTGGGGATGGATGGGTTCCACTTAACCACAGTGGTAACTTGCTGGATAACACACCCTATATGGGCCTCCTTCCCTGACTTCCCCATTCCCCTATCAGTGTTTCCTAGAATCTTTTCCTGTGTAACCAGGCTTGAATTTGATTTCTTTATTTCATGGTATGATTTTAGGGAAACCAGATTATATCTTTCTTTTTGTTTGGTCTAAAATTATATCATGGGAAACTCTAAAATGTCAAGATATATTAAGACTACAATATTGTATTGATCTACCAGTCTAGTAGGTTTATCAAGAAAAATGTGATTAGGGGCGCCTGGGTGGCTCAGTGGGTTAAGCCGCTGCCTTCGGCTCAGGTCATGATCTCGGGGTCCTGGATCGAGTCCCGCATCGGGCTCTCTGCTCGGCAGGGAGTCTGCTTCCTCCTCTCTCTCTCTCTGCCTGCCTCTCTGCCTACTTGTAATCTCTCTCTGTCAAGTGAATAAATAAAATCTTTAAAAAAAAAAAAGAAAAGAAAAATGTGATTAGTTTGACATAATTTGTTCATATTGTATCTGTTCTAGTCCTAGAATTGTTGTTTCTTTTTTTTCCTTCCAGTTTGTTTCAAATAATTTTTTCTTGAGTTTTCTTGAGGATTGACATCAAGCTAACTAATCTGTAGTTTGAGGAACCTTCTTCTATTTTCTAAAAAATTGGAAAATTTCTCCATTTTCAGTTTTTTTTTTCTCATGCTTTCTGAAGGATTTCTGGTCAGTGGTTCTGCCATTCTGTATGAGTGGCCTCTTGGCAAAAATGTATTAGAAGAGACATTAGGGTAAGATTACGTTTAAAAATTTCTTTCGATTAAGAGATTCTGTGAGACTGACTTCTGTAAGTTAACCATGACAAACTCCATGTATGTCCTTCAACGCTGAGGGACTTATAAAGTCTTGGTTTTGTGGACCTGTGAACAAGCAAAAAGCTCATTTATACTGCTTGTTATCCCAGTTCTGTAGCTGTTTTTTTCTAGTATAGCATAAATCCCTGTGTTCTAAAAGAACTATTATTCTGTAAACTTATAGCTTGCCAGAATTGAAACAGTGTGAAAATGTAAGCTGGGATTTGTTGGATTTGTTAGTTGGGCTTCTCTTTATTTAGTAGTGTCGAGGGAGAGAGAGAAAGAAAGAGAGTGAGTGTGAGTGTGTGTGTGGTGTTAGGGCAAGGTAATTGGATTTTCTAAGATCATTCCCATTTTATTTTATTTTATTTTTTAAAGATTTTATTTATTTATTTGACAGAGAGAAATCACAAGTAGACGGAGAGAGGCAGGCAGAGAGAGAGAGAGGGAACAGGCTCCCTGCTGAGCAGAGAGCCCGATGCGGGACTCGATTCCAGGACCCTGAGATCATGACCCAAGCCGAAGGCAGTGGCTTAACCCACTGAGCCACCCAGGCGCCCCGATCATTCCCATTTTAGATGGTTAGAGTTGAGGGAAACCTCTTTATGGGCTATTACCATGTTTCACTATGTAAAATCACATAAACAAATCACTTCTTTCAAATTTAGGTTCTTCTATTTAGTGGCTTTTGGGACTCAATTTTTAGTTTCCAGAAAGGATTTGTATTAACTGACAATATATCAATGTTAAGGTAGAGGGAAATAGATTTCAAGAATGGGGTTGGAATAAATTCACTAAGCAGGAAAATGTGTGACTTATTTAATGTAATTTAGAGAAGCTGGGACTTGTTCTTAACTCTTAGTTCTCATTGTAAAATTGATAATAGGTGACCTTAGAACGTCTAAGGGATCACATCAGAACCATAGGTGGTAGTCCAAGCAACCAATCCACATACTCCTCCAGATTGCCAAGATATCACATTAACAAACTGAAGAAGAACAGCATCGTTTATATTACTGTGATTTAAACTAGTGTCTTTAACTCCGAAAGTAAATATCTTGGAAAAGTAAACAATCCAATTATTAATGAATATGTAGTTCAAGTAAATAGTCAGGTTTTCCCCTTAAATGAAAAACTGGGAAAAAAAAATCTTCATTGCTTTAAAATGTTTTCTAGTGCTTAAAATATAATTAAAAAGAATACTAAAGATGGGAACAGGGTATACTATTATGGTTCATAATTGATAGGAAAATGAAAGGATATTCTTTTTCCTTTTATGTTTATTCTGTGATACCAGACAGTTATTATTATTTTTCTATTATTAATTATTTATTATATTTTTATTATTATTTCTATTTGAGAAAAATTCCCAAAGAGGAAAAAAAGGCCTGGTTAGTGGGTAAATTGGAATAGTACAAAATGACTAAAGTAGCTAAAAAAAGAAATTGGGAATATAATTTTATGTACACATTAAGTAAATTTAAGTGGATTGCATAATAGAATTCACATTAGTCCAGAATTCACATTATTTGTGTTTGACAGCCTTTATTAAAACAAGAGTTATTTTCCATAAAGAAATCAGCAGAGAATGCATACCGTGTCAGCTAATAGGTTTGGTTACAGATGAAGCTTTTACCTTATGACATCCATTAAACAGAACAGTATTCACCAAGTGTTTGCTCTTTGCCATGTTCTGTGTTACTTATTAGTGTCCTTGTGCTAAAGGAATTTATACTGTTAAGGCCCCAAACTAACTAGGCCTTTACATTTGTGAAACGCTTCTATACCGTACTTAAATAGAGCTGGGTAGCAGGTATGGCATATGTTCATTTTTATTCTGTCCATCCTTCAACGAGATGGAATATGCAGTTGAAGATTATTGATAGTTGTCTTTAGGAACTAAGTTTACATTTTTTAAAAAAAGTTTTAATTCTTAAGTTGTATAAGCATGTTTTTTCATAGACTTCTCAGGTGCTTTTGTCCTTTATTTATTTTAAAGATTTATTTATTTTAGAGAGAGAGTGAATATGCGTGCATGTGAGCGGGGGGAGGGGGGCAAAATGGGGAGAGGGAAAGAGAATCCCCAAGCAGATTCCCTGCTGAGTGTGGAACCTGACATGGGACTTGATCCCAGGACCCTGAGATCATTACCTGAGCTGAAATCAGGAGTCTGGTGCTTAACCCACTGAGCCACCTAGGCACCTTGCTTTTGTCCTTTATAACATCTGACCCATTAGAGAACTAGTGAAAGCACATACCCATATTTAGGGTTTACTTTGGATGGCTGACCCATTTAGCTTATCTGTTTAGAGTTTAATGGTCAAGTCACCAGGGTCAGATATGAGAGCCCCAAGTGGACTGTAGATTGCAGATACATTGCTAGTGGCCCCCTCCATGGCATCCCTATAGATTCATTGTATTTGTGATGTTGATAAGTACTGTAGTTGAGAATGCAAATTCATAGTTGCTGTAGGGAAAAATGTGAGTTTAATCAGTGCAGATGAAAGATAGTTCTTTTATTTTATATAGTTTTTCCTGTGTGTTCTTTAATGCTGTTTTGGAATGCAGCCTTATGGGAATATCATAAAAAATTAATCTTTAAATGTGTTTTCTAGAAGAATTTAATTAATAAAGCAAAAAAAGGTTTTTTTGTCCTTATTCAGTCTATGATTTTAGTGGGATTTAGGATGGGAAGAGTGAAATAATCTAAATGCCTTTATTCATTCAGAATTTAATTACACTGACAATTCACAGAGCCAGGATATTTTGAAATTTGTAATTCCATGGTAACAGAGATGCTCCTGAAAAGACTTGACCTGGTGGGATGGTTGTATGATAAATTATGTTCCTTTTTGTTTAGTTGGTAATTCCATTAACTACCCAAGATGACTTGGACAAAGCTGTGGAACTGCTGGATCGTAGTATTCATATGAAGAGCCTCAAGATATTACTTGTAATAAACGGAAGTGCACAGGTATGAATTGATATTTCTTTCAGTAAGGATTATAGCATTAATGCCAGTGAAAGTCAGTATATGAAACATAGTTACATTCTATAATCATTGATTCTTTTTAAGTATAATGAAATGTAAACTTACATACTGAATTGCTATAGCTTATCCTTGCTCCTCAAAACTATGTAGGCAGAATTATAAATATGTATAATATACGTCACATCTGGAACTAATGGAAATACTAAAAATTTAGGAAGAATTATGCTGGAATTAAAATTTCAGAGAATAGATTTGGTAAGACCTATAAATAATACAGAATATCTGGGTTGTATTTGGTAGGGGAAAGGATTCTGTTTGAAGCCCCAGAGGGGAAGAATAGCATTAATCATCCTTTTTCCTTTGTAGGCTACTAATTTAGAACCATTGCCATCACTAGAAGATTTAGATAACACAGTATTTGGAGCAGAGAGGAAAAAGCGACTTTCTATGATAGGTAAGAATGCTAGTGTCTGAACCATAAAATGGGCAGTTTCTCAGTTTCTTCTCCATCCTTTAATGTACGTAACACCTAAACATAACCATGATAAATAGCAGCTTGCCTCTGTACTCTAATTTTTCTCAACTGTGTTCTAGTTTCTGATGTTCCTTGAAAAGTTATATGAAGTGTTACAAGATTACTAGTCTCCAACTTAAATATTTGTTTTCTTTATGTACATAGGGTATTTTAATATTTAAAAATCCAAGTAAAACCTCAAAGAGGTTTTAATTACACAAATAAACTGGAGGGAAGAAATTAAAAGAAGTAATTCCAATATACTGAAATTAATGGATGGACCAAGTTCATAAGCCTTTCTAAGTTTTAGTCATTGCAGTCCTATCAGAATGAATTGCTGAGATTTTCCAGATTATTGCTTTATTAGTATTCAGTATTCATCATTAATAATAGATTGTTAAGATTAAGCATGTAGTATACAAAGAAACAATGGATTTTCTGTATTGTCAGTTTTGAAGGAGGTCTAGTAGAGAGGTGTGGTCAAGGCAGAGGAGCTCTAAACTCCCTAGTTCTGTGGATCTTCTTCAGTTAGTATAAAATCTTAATTATCTGCATTTTTTATGTTAAAAAGTATTACATTGCTCAAAAACCACTGGTGTAAATGTTTTTTAACAGATAGGGCAGTGAGTGATCATTTAAGACAGCATGAAAACAAATGTGAGGGATGGATTTGAAAGGGAAAATTAGAAGAGGAGGTGAAACAGGTAAGAGGGAGAAAGCAGAAGAGGGGGCAGAATAAGAGATGTGGTTGGGAATCCAAGACTAGTAACAGAAGAGGATTGTTAATAACAAAAGAAAAGATTAAATTGGTGTGTGGGACCCTCCAAAATCTGTTATTCATCTTCTGCTCCTTTCTGATAGGTGTGAAGTGATATCTCATTGTGGCTTGATTTGCATTTCCCTGATGATGAGTGATGTTGAGCATCTTTTCTTGTGTCTTTTGGTAAAGAAAATGAAATGCGATGAAATTGGAAGAAAAGCTAATTTGAAAATATATATGCATCCCTGTATTTATTTTAGCGTTATAGATAAGCCAAGATATGGATACAACCTAAGTGTCCATTGATAAATGAATAAAGATGTGGTGTGTATATATATATACAATGCTATATTACTGGGTCATAAAAAAATGAGACCATCCCATTTGTGGCAACACAGATGGACCTAGCGGGTATTATGCTAAGTGAAAGAAGTCAGAGAAACACATATACCATTTGATTTCACTTATATGTTGAATCTAAAAAACAAAACAAATGAATTAACAAGCGAAAAACCAGACTATTAGACACAGAGAACAAATGAGCATTTGTCAGGGGAATGGGGAGTTGGGCAAAATAGGTGAAGGGGATTAAGAGGTACAAACTTCCTAAAATAAGTCACGGAGGTGAAAAGCACAATGTAGGAAATAGAGTCAATACTATTGTAATAACATATGGTGATAGATGCCAACTACACTTAACCAGTGGCGAGCATTAAAATTGTCAGATCACTATGTTGTATACCTTAAAGCTGTTTTAACATTGCATATCAACTAGACTTGGGTAAAAATAAAATAAATAAATGAAAAGAAAGATGGGTTATCAAGTAAGGAGATGAAGAAACTTTCTTCACAGTTTTTCTTCCCTGTCTCCTTTTAGTAATGAGTATATTGATCTTCTTTTATAACCAAGGGTATATGGAAGGAATAAAAATACTAGGGACAGTGTGATCATAGGTGTTACAAGGTTTAAGTAAACCTCTGGCTCAGAGTTGAGTTCCTAATTTCAGAATCAAGTACAAAGTTATGTTTTCTGTGCACATTCCTTAATCATTGTGTTCTCCTTCTCCCTGTCTCCTCCTCACTAACAAATGCTGACATATACTTACAGAGACCACTTTTTATAAGGCAAAGCCTTTTTGCTTTAAATCTGACCAAAACTTAAATGCTCATATAACTTTCCTGTATCTTTAGTAGTTTAATTTCAAAATATTCAGAGAAAAGGGGAGAGTTGTTAATAAACATAGTGTTATTTCTATAAAATCAGGTAAAAATAAAGTGGATTATTGTCTCATAAGAAATGATATGATTTATTAGATGAACTACATTAGATTTTCTCATTTTCAGAACTGTGAAGAAATTTAAATGCCAGGAATATGGCTTATCATAAAACTCAATTTTAAAGTATCCCAGAATAAAAGTCAGAATTCCAATTTGAAAATACTCTAACAGGGCCTAAGGAATTTAAGAGTAATCTCACTTTAGGTTTCTGTGGGTTTTTAAAAAAAATTTTTTTTTATTCTGGGGCGCCTGGGTGGCTCAGTGGGTTAAGCCGCTGCCTTCGGCTCAGGTCATGATCTCAGGGTCCTGGGATCGAGTCCCGCATCGGGCTCTCTGCTCGGCAGGGAGCCTGCTTTCTCCTCTCTCTCTCTGCCTGCCTCTCTGCCTACTTGTGATCTCTCTCTGTCAAATAAATAAATAAAATCTTTTTTTTTTTTTTTTTTTTTTTAAGATTTTATTTTATTTATTTGAGAGAGAGAGACAGTGAGAGAGAGCATGAGCGAGGAGAAGGTCAGAGGGAGAAGCAGACTCCCCATGGAGCTGGGAGCCTGATGTGGGACTCGATCCCGGGACTCCAGGATCACGCCCTGAGCCGGAGGCAGTCGTTTAACCAACTGCGCCACCCAGGCGTCCCATAAATAAAATCTTTAAAAAAAAATTTTTTTTAT